>NC_133754.1:174103750-174703750 GCF_036562045.2 Rhinolophus sinicus
CACCAATCTAACGGGTATAATAAATTGGCTCATCGTCCCTCATGCCGCCGAAGTGTTATCAAAAATTCATATTCCATAGATTTATCTGAATCTAATTTTGTTCTTATTCATGAAAAAATAAAACAAATAAGGAACAAATGAAGATCTATCTATCTATCTAATTTCACAATGTTTAATACTTCCTATCACCCTCTCATCTTTGTAGACTATCTGGAGAGAATTGAAGGGTTAGGAAAGAGTGCCACCTGGGAAATGGGAAAGCGAGACTACCTGTCATCTATGCCATATTTGACTTTTTTTTTTAAACATATTATTTTCTTCTCTTATTACCCTGTAGGACAGCTAATATCCTGAGCCATTTCCATGCTCAACATGACCTTAATGGACATGTCTCCTCAATCTTTTCATTCCCCAATTAAAACATGCCCACTGAGCCTCCATTTTGATTTAGATCTGCAACTAAGAACACCCTTCTTTAAGCCATTGTGAAAAGGGAAGAACTCTCAACCTACAGCACCTATCCACGTATCTTTTCATCCATCCACATATTATCCATCCATCCACCCATCTGCAAATCTTTCCAAAAATATTTTTGGCTGGTCTACGTTGTGCTGGGCACACATAAGACAGGGTCCATGCTCTAAGGGGCATAGCAACTAATTGGACAAAGACATGATGTTTTCAACATACTTGGAGACATAATTGCATTAGTGTAAGAAAGACAAAGACCTTTCCTGTGCAAGCGCAGAAAAAGGAGAGAGGAAAGGAGAGGAGTGCTTTCACTTAATGCATAACCAATATGCGCCAGACATCATTCTGGACATGTTTTGTTTATCATTTTACTTTTAACAATAAGCTACATGAGTCATATGAGATAAATACAGGAGAAGAAGTTTCTGCCCTCCCCCTATCACTACCACTCATCTACTGAGCTTCAGCTGTTCAATGGCTTAGAAGGGCTAGCTGAACTTGACTGGATCGCCTTTACTTTCAGGCTCAAAATTAAAGAACACACCTGTCCACGGGAACCTTCTCTGCTACTCCTTAGCCCACAGATGGGAGGGTACATTCAGTCACCCAGCTTCGATGGCTCTCTCTCATCAGCCTTGTGAGTTCACGCAGCTGTCCAGAGGAGAGTCAGACTACAGGCCCTAGCCTGGCTGGGAGGTGATGATACAGGATGTGTGGCTCCACGGGCTGCGACTTGGCCTTCATCCCTGACTTCCCCCAAGCTCTGCAAGTATCCCTCCAGGTGACCTGTGGTCCCTCAGGAGAAGAGGTAATGGACATGGCCAGGTTCAGGCTCCTGCTTCCTGGCAACAACACTGTCAAAGCCCCATGTTTCTTTTAACAGTTGGTAGTAATATTTCCCATTTTGCCAGTGACGAAACTGAGAGTCAGAGAAGGGAAGTGATTTTGTTCCAGGTCACAGAACTCTTAAGGGCAGGGCAGGATAGGACATTAGATGAGTGCAACTCCCCCGTGAGTGCTCTTTCCGTCCTGCTGCACCACAGTGGAGCTGAGATTTGAAGGGTACGCAGGGCCCGTGTATTGTCGAGGCAAGAGGACACAAGGAAACCCTATTCCACTCCAATAGGTCCCCTGAGATCATACACACAGTCTGTTGCTGCCACATCTCCAATGTCCTCTGACCAGCAGAGAAACACCACGCTTTTTTCTAGAGAAACTTTTTCTCTGTTAAGAAGCAAGAACCAACAGCTTCCCTGAGACCCATTTTTCATACAATTAATGTCAGGCCTCCCATGTTTCCTAATGAAATCTGACACTAACAGAGAAAAATGGATACATTAATAGTGAGTTCATTAGTAAATAGATTAACCAAATGTTTGGGGTGAAGTGGGGAAGAAGGTGAAGGAAGAAGGAGAACGGGGGAGAGAGGCACACATACCCATTCAGCGATTCTGTCAAGAGCCTCTCCGAGGACCACATGCTGATCAAATATTTATGGATTTTAATGCACTGATCTGTTAAGTCTGGAAATATTCTCTATTACCGTTTTTTTTAAAAGCGAGAGCAAAGACCCCCGCTGATGCTGCAGCATTTTACTGAGATGGGAAGTGAGGTTTGTTGAAAAAAATGCAGAGTCTAGCGAGGAACCTTTGACCTTTGCTCACTGGACAGGAAGTACAAAAGACTATTCTCTTGAGACATCTTGAGACTATTCCCCTCCCCCCACCGCCACCCTGCCATGGCAAGAGAAAGTGACGTGGAGAGGAGGGGGGTGGTATGGCCACGCAGGAAGAAATATTAGGTTGGCAGGAAGAGTGGTTACAGAAAAAAAATGCCTTGTGTACCCTGCTAAATTCTTCCTCGCCCTCTAAAGAATTAATTGCCCCATGGTGACCAGTCTCCACCATGCTAAGTCCTGTGTGGGGAGTGAAGTCAAAGCAGCAGCCGACGAAGAACAGGGTCCCAGCCCACAGAGCCTAAGAGACTGGTTCCGCCCCTTCCTTGGTGCGCTACCTTGGACAGCTCTCCTCACCGCCTGCCTCTGTGAACAGGAAAGGCTGATGGCAGTCTTGGTCTGTCTCAAGAAATCACTGCCACCACGGCCAAATGAGGTCGGGAGTAGGGGGGCTCTTAATGCAAAGTGCCATGAAAGGCATGACGGTGCTGTTTTCACAAGACACCCCATCCCTTCATGTCTATATGGCGAGGTGGAAAGGAAAAGCCAGGAGGCCTGGCAGCAGTCCAGCTCCGCCAGCTATTCTGGGTGACCTTGCGCCACCATCCATGTGACTGTCATCCCTCTGGGCCTCAGCTTGCCCATCAGGAACACAGCCAGGCTGGGCCACTGCTAGATAAACCCTTGGGACCTTTGCCTCATACCTACGACAAGCCAGAGCAGCTTTCAGGAGGAGGCATGGTATTATGAGGCCTGCTTCTGCAGGGACCCAAAATTATCCTCGATTAAGGGCAGAGTGGAGAAATAGGGAGCATCAGATGTCTCTGGGAGCTACAGTGGCTTTCACACTGCATGAGATGGGACACTGTGTGTCTCTTAAAGTCTTTGAGCCAGGAAATCGCATGTCATGCTCTGAGGAGAGCACAACTTAATAAAACCAAGGATAGAAAGAAAGAAGGAAATAGTCCAGGTAGAAATGGGCCCCAGAAAGAGGAGATGTTCACGAATCAAACAGTTTCTTTTCTAGTCGCTGCGTTTTGCTCTATCATGGGCACTTCATTCACCGAGATCGGAATGATTTGCCAAAACATTTTTACACACAAAAAGACAGAGATACACAGACAGATGGTGAGAGACAGAGGCAGACACAGCCTCCAAGCTGGAGGCACAAACTTTCCTGTTCTTCGGGAGCAGGAGGTTAAGAAAACAAAAAGAGGAAGAAAAGGGGAAAGAAATAAAACAAAACAACGTAAAGTTGCAATCAGGAAAAGGACAAGGTCACATTCAGAGCAAGGTCCTTGTATTCCAAACAGCAGTGACATTTCCTTAAACAGCAAGATGAATTATTTTATGCGGGCCTTTTTATACGGGCCTCTTGCCACCCAATTTATTAGCGAAGAGAGAAATGCATGGAAAAGAAGACATCGAGTGTACGGAAGAGTACAAAGCAGGGACCAAAAGTGCATTTTCTTCCCCAAATCTTCTAATGTGACTCACTAGCTCTATTGTGACAAAGTGAAAGGTCTCTGAGGAGTTCATTTCATGTCTCATCCAACCTCCGAGTAATGGGAAACCTCGCCTTGTTTCTGCAAAGTATCAGCACACACTGTGTGCCACACAGACTCAATTCCATTAGACGTAATGGAACAAGATTGTCCCCGAGTTGTTTTCAATTGCTTGAGTGCATCCTTCATTTAGGGAAACAAGGATATATGAGCTGTTTGACTCAAGTTGAAGTGTGGACCCAAGTCTGCAGCAATAGCCACGGTGTTTTCTTATGGATGGCTAGGTGGTGACATGGTCAAACACCACCTCTCGCCATAGATGAAGAGATGATATTTTGCATCTCCATTTCGTGTCATATATTACAGAGCAGCACATACTAGCTATTCATTAAGTGCTGTTTATAGGGAACACGGGTACCTGAATGGTCCACACCCACAAAGCACGGGCATTCTGTAGATGCGACAGTCAGGTTCAGAGAGAAAAGAACACAGAAGCTAAAGTGCCCAATGGTCAGGACTTGGACCCCCCTTTCTGCCACGTCTAGCTGCTTGACTGTTAGCAAGTCACTTAGCTTTGCTGAAACTCAGTTTTATCAGGTGAAAAATGAAACAAAAAGGATATGTGCTTGGTGGGATCATTCCATTTAATGTGGCAAGGACAGTGACATGCCTGGGCTTTTAGAACAGAATCATTTCTTCCAATGCAGCTTTATATAGAAGTAGGTTATGGATGGCAAACGAGAGTGGGCATGAAATGGGTATGGGGGCCCGGAGTTATAATCTGAGCCCCTGACCACCTTTAACGGTGTCTCCTCTGGAGAAACCCCTGCCCCCCACCCAGAGTCGTGAGATACAGTGAGAAAAACCACTGTCTCCAAGACACGGAGGTCCTGCCTAGGGACATTCTGTGAGACCACAGAGGAGAAGCAGCATGAGAATTTCAGGAGCTTGGGTGGCTGGACAGATCCTTCCTGATTTGAGCTTCCAAAGCTGGCTCCAGGTGGGGATAGCTACAGCTCATGTATGCCCTTTCACCCTTATCACAGAAAAACCAGGGCAGGGAAAGCAGATGAGAGAGGCAATGCTCCAAGAAACAAGAGGTAGCCAATCGGAATCCTGTCCACTGTCATTTCATCCCCACATATGGGCAGTGTATCTACCGAGGTGTATTCCTGGGCTGGGCTGAAAATACACGGAAGTATTGTTATTGTTGTATTTGTTTCCTCTGGCTGCTGTAACAAAGTACCGCAAACTTGGTGACTTAAACCCACAGAATGCTGTATCCTCTCACATTTCTGGAGGCCAAAGAACCAAACATCAGTTTCCCTGGGCCAAAATCAGAGTGGCAGAAGCCCTGTCCAACCTCTGAAGGTTCACCAGGAGAATCTGTGACTTGCCTCTGCCAGCTGCTGGCGGTTAGCAGTATTCCTTGGTTTACAGCCACATCAGCCTCTGTCTCTTTGGTCATACTGGCTTGTTCCCTTCTGTCTAGAGTCAAATCTCCTTCTGCTTCCGTCTTATCATGATGTGTGTGCCTCAGTTTGTGGGCCCACCCGGGTAACACAGGATCAAAAACCACTAACTTCACTGCTTCCGCAACAACCTTTCTTCCATAGAAGGTGACAGTGACAACTCCCCGGGGTTAGATGTGGACATCTTGGGGAGGAGGAGCATTACTCAGCCCCCCACAGCACTGTTCCCATTCCCAGTCGCATCGCACACTTTAAGGACGCAGACAAGTACGCCTGGTGAAACTCGACAGACATAAAGAGAAACCTCCAGGGCCCCTCTGTCACTTTGCTCATCTGTTCCTTTTGTTAGATCTATACTCAGCTCTCACCCCCAAATTCACTTGTACATGGCCTAGTCACCCTGAAGAATCCGTTTGAAAATAAGTCATCCAAGAAGCTTTCTCGTGTCACCCCGCGCCTGAACTGGCTTCTCCCTGGGAGAGACTCACAGAACACAGTAGAAGAATTGTCGTGATGCCATTGAAAAGTGGTAACGACGGACAATGTGTAGCGTTCACCAAGGCAGGGAATCGAGCTCTATGTGAGCAATATCCTGCACTCACAGGCGTCCTGTGAACTAGATCCTCTTACTTTCACCATCACAACAGCTGATACTGTCGACTTCTCTGCTTGCTGCCTTCCTCCTAAGCCCCTTCCACCCAGCGTGAATTCGTTCTAGACCAATTTTATCTTTCCTCTTGAATGGGCCTTTCCTAAAGGCTAAGCTAGTGCTTTGCATTTTTGTGCCCCTCCTGCACCTGGCCCAATCCCCGGCTCCATGAATGAATGAATGAATGAATGAATGAATGAATGAATGAATGAAGAATAAAAAAAAAATTAAGGAAGAAGACATCAAGGAAGGAAGAGAAGACAGGAGGAAGTAGGAAATAGAAGGGAAGGAGAAGGCGTGAAGGGCTGGAACTATTCAGAAAACATCACCCAGAGTGTCTCCCTCTTAGATGTTACTCCCAAAATTCCTGAAGCAGGAAAATCAACTCCTAAGGTGGCCCCATTAGTTGTAGTAGAGAAACAGACAGAAAGAGAGAAGGAGGGAGAGAGGAAAGGAGGGAGGGGGGCAGGGAAGAGAGAAAGAAGAAAGATCCTTAGCATAGCATGAGTGACAAAGAAGCCAACAAAACTCCACAACCATCCACACAAACGCATGAAGGAAACACACATCCCCAAAAACAATGGAAAGGGGAAGATTACACCCTGCACCATGGCACTGCTAATAAGACTGCAAAGCCCTCTACATATAGAAATGAATCCTGCAGGCAGGATGGGGAGCTAGGAGTCCGTGTGCCAGGGCTGATGACAGCACAGGCGGTGTGGAGAGACGAAGCCTAATGAGCCCAGAACCCCAGACACCCTCTCTCCCCAGCTCCATTCCTCCCCAGGACCCTGGGAGTCCCAAAAGGAAAAGCGCTGTGTTAACCCTCAGCACTACAAATATTTTGGAAAACATGTCTAGATTCTGGAAGACAGCGGTGCTCAGGGGTGGCAGCGTTCATCTGTGTGTCCACACACAACCCAGGCTCACACACCCTGGCGAGGGACACAGACTCACAGACAGCGTCTCTCCCTAAATAGGAACATAGGCAGCTGTGTTCCTTTGATGCACTCCCCCCTCTCCCTCCCCGACTCCTTGATGATTTATTTTGTTTTCATTTCTTCACCCCTGAGCCTAAAGCTAAGGGAAGAGGAAAGAATAAGCCCCGGTTTCAACTCCAGACCTACGAGTAATGAAAAGGTTGAGGCAGAGGAATGCAGGGCTGGGAAACGGCCAGAAGGAGGTATTGTATACAATACTGATGCCGGCACAGCCCTCCCATGGCTCATTTTCCCTAAGGGCCCAATGTATTTTTCATCTCAACATAACTTGTTGGTTGGTTTGTTTTTCCTCCAGAATGTAGATAGCAACACTGACACACGCAGCCTGCACAGGAGTGGGGGGCATTTTTCCACCCTGGGGCATGGACACATTGTAGCTCCAAGAAAAGACCCGGGATCCTAAAACAGCCCGAGTTACAGCTGGGAGGGTCCATCAGAAGAAAAGAGGCCAGCCCAGTGTTTCCCTGTGTTTTACGCAGGAAGTGACGGCCTAGATCCAAACCTGCAGTCTACTGAACCCTCCAGACGGTGACAGGGTTCTTGATGTCCACTCTGGTTTTGTGTTTGTTTCTCCATTAGAAGATTATAGTTAATTTACATTCTCATTATGTTTAATGTTTTCAACCAACATTGCACCAAGCTTAATGTCAGAGGGACGTGCAATCTGTTTATAAGGACGTAAGTGGGGAAGGCCTGCTCAGCCTGGGCCTCAAGTTCATGTTCAACCCTGCTAGCAGGGTGGGAGGATTACGCTCCTCGGCCAAACGCAAAATGAAGCAGGGATTCAAGGCAGTTTCTGGGTAGCTAACATTTCCTACTCTGACTGAAAAAGCAAGACAGCTAAGGACAAACACAAAACACTGACTCGCTGTATCTCCCTTTTAACTCTACAGATTCTTATTTTTTTATATTCATTCTTTTATTCATGCAACCAATATATGTTGAGTGCCCAATATGTGTCAGACACACAGTAGCTCCTGGATGTTCAGTGGCAAATGAACAGAAAATCCTTGCCCTGCGGATTTACAACACAGAGGAGGAAACAGACACACCGGTATGGATCAAAGCCACAGCTGAGAGCGCTCTCCGTCCCTTGCGCAATTTGAGGTCTCCACGTACCTCGCACAATTGTAAGTGCATAAGATGTAGCAAATCATTTCATCTTCACAAAATCTCCAGATGACAGATGAAGACACCGTGACTACATAGTCAGGGAGACTATGAAGCTGCCTGAGGTCACACAGCTGCTAAGTGACAGCGCTGGGGCTTCAAACCCAGGCAGTCTGCCCTTACCCCAAAACGAAAGCAAAATCTCATACATGGTTACAATTGGTGTGAGCGCCACAGAGGAAATGAACAGGAGGCAGTGACAGAGCCGTTGAGGACGGGGGCTCCTTTGGACAGTGGCCAGGGAGGGCTTCTCAGAGGAGACGGCATTTAAACTGGAGGAGGTGACAGCCGAGAAGCCAGACATTTGCAAAGCAAGAGAAAAGACTGTTTCAAGAAAGCAGACATGCTTCCTTGTTCATTCTCTTCCCTTCTTTCTCTCTTCCACCTTCTCCCTTTATTCTCGCTCCCTCCATCACAGCGTCCTCAACTCTACAGTTTACTCTCTCTCCTCTATTCCCTTCACATTCCCATTTCCCCTGTGGATTTCAGGCGCATTATGAAATCTGCCCAAAGCCACATGGCCCATGGGTATTACAGTCATGACTAAAGGCATGTGTACTAACTCTTTGTCCAGTGCAACGTGCTATTCCACTAGAGTGTTGGTGACCTTTCAAAGGATTTGCAGATATCAAATCAAGGTAAGACAGAACATTAGGAAGCAGAGTATGGCCCATATAGCATTCCTTAGTTTCTCAAGTAGAACTCAGATCTGTACATCCTACTAAAGCCTGAACTTGACCACCTATTTAGACGGTATTTGTTCAACCAACCAACAAAACTCCTAACATGCACCCCTACACTTATTCTCTAGAATTCTATCATCCTAGTGTAGGAAGGGTGGCCCAATCCTTTCATTTTGCAGACACAGAAACTGAGACCAAGCCAAGAACAGAAGTTAGGTTTACTGATAAAATATTAAGCAGAAATAAAAAATTAAACATGAAAGAAAAATCACTCTGCCCTCATATGTGAAAGAGTAACACGGGTACCCAGTGGGGCGAATCAATTTGCACTGAGCCATTTCTATTTTCTGAAGGTGACAGGCATCGTACATGGGTATTAATATCACACAGACTTGGGTTCAAATTCTGTCACTGACAACCTATAAGTAGACCAGTTTAACTTAATTTCTCTGAGCTTAACTTTTGTTGTCTTTAAAATAGGGACACTAACACCTGTATGTTTATGGTTGTTATGAAGATTAAATGGGAATACATGTGAAGAACTGAACATAATGCTGAAAATAATCTCTGATGAATGTATTCACATTCCCTTTCACTCTTGAGGAAAAGGAAATGTAACTGACCAGAGACCTGAATCCGAGATGCAGTTAAGTATCGTTAACTTGGTCAGAGCTTACTGGTCTACTGCCAAATCCCAACCTGAAGGGTAGGCTGTTGCTCATCACAGGTGCGTGTGACCTGAGACAGCAAACCCTGGGATACCTGGTACCATGGACATATAAGGAGATGACTTTGGAGGGGTAAGCCGTAGACAATATATGGAGGTGAGGTCCAGGAGAAAAAGTGCATGCAATGTTTCTCCAAAATCATTCAGAGATTGACAGTTGGGAAGCATTGTCTGTGATGAGTAAGAGGCTTCACAGAGAGAGAGATATTTTTTTGAGAGAGGCACTTTAAAAATTACTACATAAATACACTCTATGGATAGCTCCCACGTAGATGGCTCTCAACAGTGATAAAAGCACTTCCCAGATCAGTATCTCATGTGCTTGCCCCGCCACCTGGGAGGTGGTCCCTGTTCCAGCCAGCCCTGCACTGTGCATGCCCTATGCTGGGCACACCTTGTATTCTCTCGGCAACCCGGCGTGCCCATCCTCTTGCCAGTCCCATTGTACAAATGAGAAAACCATGGTTCAGAGAGGTTAACAATTTCCGCAGACTCACACAGCTGGTGAATAAGGTCTCCTGCTTTGTCTAGTGCAATTCCCTTTTCCAGGATACTCAACCCTCTGTCCTTTCTATATAAATACATATGTGTTTCTAAAAATAAGGACTAGGTCATAAAGAAAAAGCAAGAGGCTTTGTGTGGCTATAACCACACAAACACAGAAGCAAGCCCTTGAGGGCAGAGAAGGTGTGAATTACTAAAAGGGAACAAAAAGGTGCGTGTGACCTCATGCCTCTTGGGCGAAGCCCTCAGCAGCAGAAGACATGGACATATGTGCTAACGGGCAGGGAAGGCCCAGGGACCGAGGTGTTATTTGTCCAGATTCCTGAAGACTGAAATGGCACACTCATTTAGATTCCAAAGCCCTGTGCATGCTGCTTAGCTGGAATGGGGAGGAAACAAAAAAAATGCAAGTCAGAGAGTCTATTACTAGATCAGAAGATTACATTTCACTTACAGTCTCATTATTTTTAATGTTTTCAACCAACATTGCACCAAGCTTAATGTCAGAGAGGAGTGTAATCTGTTTATAAGGAAGTAAGTGGGGAAGGCCTGCTCAGCCTGGGCCTCAAGTTCACGTTCAACCTTGCTAGCAGGGTGGGAGGATTACGATCCTCGGCCAAAAGCAAAATGAAGCAGGGATTCAAGGCAGTTTCTGGGTATCTAACATTTACTACTCTGACTGAAAAAGCAAGACAGCTAAGGACAAACACAAAACACTGACTCGCTGTATCTCCCTTTTAACTCTACAGATTCTTATTTCAATTTGCTTCTCTTAGTTTGCATAGATATGATCCAGGAGGCACTGGCCAGTGTCAGTTACCTGTGCGTTTCTCAAAATGTATTCCAAGGACACTTATAGTCATAAGATATTAATAGGAACTAGGTCAAATACATTTAGGAAATGTTCAGATAAGCAAAGAAAAATGGTCCTATTCTCTGTAAAACGGCTCTCAGTCTATTCACTGGAAATGCTGATTTGTAGTCTGAATCTCTAATGTGTCTGTACATGATTGTTTGGGTGTATGTAGCCATTTGTCCACACTTATTCTGGACCAGAGCTTGAAATACTCTGGTTTAGATTGTTCCAGGATCAAAGAGAGGCAAGGAAAGACACCTAAGTTCTCATTTTACAAGTGCCAAACACTTTGAGTGAAGCCAAGGGTTTCATTGCTCTATTAGGTTGGAGTATCTCATTAGTAACTGATCCCTTAATTCATGTTTTATGATCCTGTCAGCATGCAGAGGCATTTGTCTCTGCCCAAAAAGAAAGTCTGCTTTTAACTGTGTGCCTCCCCTCCCTCTGCCCGATTAACTTGGAAAAGAAGACTCGCTGGAAAAGGTGGACAAAAGTCAAAACAATTGAGCTGTTTCTTTATGGATTTATCGATTGACAACTCGTACCATAGGGAGGGCTAGGCGTGGGCAGTGAAGCATGCCGGGAAATCCACTGATCGTCAGGCACCTGGGTCACAAAGGACTTTATCTTCTGTCCTCAAACCTAATGGTAAGCTCCAGAATAGATGCCGCAGACTGAAGGCTGAGAGGGTTGGCGAAGACACAGTCCTTCCCTTGCCAGACCGTCCCAGGGAGAGGTCAATGTCACAAAAGGTAAAAAACAAACAAACAAACAAACTATTTGGAGAAGTTTGGGTCAACCATATAACTAAGACTATCATGGATGAAATTCCGAGAAGACAAATCAGAGGCGGCCCCTGCCCTCGGGAGTCCATAGCTTAGTGGAGGGAGGACAGACAAGTGAACCCCCAACAGTCAGAAGAAATACTGAAAGGTAAGAGTTAAATGGCTCTTAAGGGACCAGGAAAGCTCTCAAAGGAGAGCGTTACCCCTCCCTCCAGGAGTTGGAGCTTAATTCCGCTCTCCATCAGTGTAGACTGAGTGACTTAGTGACTTGCTTCTAATGGACAAAGAAAGGGAAAATAGTAAGTGCAGTGGAGAAGCCTGGTAGAGCAAGTGACCAGGGTTAACATCGGATTGATGTCACCTACTCTCTGATGTGACATGATGACACAGGCACTTCTCCACTGTGGGATGCTTCCCCAAACCCACACAGCCTCTGTTTAATCACGAGGAAACAATACACAAACCCAAATTGAGGTGCATTGTATAAAACACTTGACCAGCGCTTTTCACAGCTGTTAAGATCATTTAAAAAGAAAGAAAGGAAAAATGAATGAGCGAGAACATGGGAGGGAAGGGGCAGGGAAGGAAGGAAGGAAGGAAGGAAGGAAGGAAGGAAGGAAGGAAGGAAGGAAGGAAGGAAGGAAGGAAGGAAGGAAGGAAGGAAGAAAAGAAGGAAGGAAGAAACGAGAGAAGGAGGAGGGAAGTTAAGAAACTTCATATATGGGAGGAAACCAAGAAGACATGATGACTAAAAACAACATGAAATCAGTTCTGGGACAGAAAAAGGACATTGGCCGAAACTGAGTGAGATCTGCGTTAAGTCTGTAGTTCAGTTAACAGTAATATACAAATGTTGATTTCTTAGTTTTGACAAATGTACCGTGGTAAAGTAAGATGTAACATTAGGGGAAGCTGAGTCAAGGGTGTATAGAAAGTGTCTGTACTAGCTGCGTTAACTTTCTATATAAATCTAAAACTATTCCAAAATAATAATAATAATAATAATCTAAGGAAAAAATGAATGCAGTGCTTAGGAAGGGTTTTAAGCGATTAATTACTCCTATAGAGCAATTTGCAGGAGCGGGAAATGAAAAACAAAGAGACACACTAGAGTTGGAGGGAAACCTCTACAGAGTGACAGAGAATGTGCTCAGGGCACTTGGTGGGAGGAGGGGAACGGGGCTTGAAAACATAGACAACAGTATAAAGAGTCTTGTAGGTTGGAAAATGTTAGTGAGTCAATAAAGGATTTAAAGCAGAGAAAGACTCAGATACAAACAAAATGTATAGAAGTCAGATGAGCTGGCAAAGACAAACAAGTCATGTTTGGTTGTGAAGCAGCAAAGTGGAGAAAAGAACAAGCAAACTCACCGTGAAGCCGTCCTATGTGCGCCCTGCGCTGACACGACGTCTATGTTGAGTGGGAACCGGGAGAACTGGGGCTACTTTCCATGCTTTTGACTCATAAGCACGAAGGCCATAGTGGTGGAAGCCTGCGGGTCCTGCTTGCACACCCACTGTCTACACTACTACTCAGAAGGTTGGGGAAAGACACAGGCAACTGGGTACAACTGAGAAATGGAGTCGTAAGAAAAGAAGATAAATCCATAATGGCAAAGCTGTCACCAGATATAAAGTAGTAGGATCTGGGAAAACAGATCGTGGCCATCCCAACTCAAAAGCCTTGATCGCTACCCAGTGCCTTCAGAATGACGCAACACCTCAACCGGCCACTCAAGGCCTATTACCGTGTTTCCCCGAAAATAAGACCAGTCTTATATTAATTTTTGCTCCAAAAGACGCATGAGGGTGTATTTTCAGGGGATGTCTTATTTTTTCATGTACAACAATCTACATTTATTCAAATACAGTCACGCCATCTTCTTCTGGAACATGGTCATAACGTACTAAATGCATCCTTCTGGCTAATGATCTTAACCGGGGCTTATTTTGGGGGTAGGTCTTCTTTTCGGGGAAACACGGTATATTTGCAATAAACTATCTTTACATCTCACTTCCCTCCTTATTGCATTTTACCACAGGTATCCCAAACCCACATTTTACACACACACACACACACCTGAATTTCCAACTCTTGTACTTTTGTGTACGCTATTCTCTCAACCTGAGCTGCCAAGACTTGAGCCCAAATTCTATAGTATCATTTAATACTGAATGCACCTGTCACTGCCTCCACAAAGGTTCCCTGATGACACAGACAGTATAAACTGTCCCCCACTTCCAGCTTCTGCAACCCAGCTTTCTCACGCATCTTTTTAAGGACTCATTCCATTTTCCCATGTTTCCGGTCAGCTGGGAGCATGTATGTCTTGCGGCAGGGACCACCCCTTCATAGTCTCTAGCCCACTCCACCTAACACACAGGTGCCCATATAAGTAGTGTTGGCTGGCTGTCCAATACCCATTCCCTACCCACTTCTTCCTATTTAACTCTCCCTATTAACTCACTGAAATCTTTGGAGCTACTTCTGTGAAAGACTTTCTTCTAATAAAGGAAAAAGCTCACAAGGAGAGTTCTATTTTCTGCCTGCCCTTCTGTCACTGCTGCTTTACATGCTGTGTTAGTTCATGAATCTTGGGGTGCTACAGCCACCTTGGGACCTCAAGGAGAAGGCCAAGACAACCAGAAATGCCAACCTTGGGAGCGGACATCTTGAGCTGAAAGTTCATCTGTCTCCAAACTTTGTGTCCCATGAGACAATTACATGTCCTCACTGTGTAAGACTCTAGGGTACAGGTAAAAGCATCTGAAGGAAGGCACTGCTTATATCTTTTTAATTGAATTGAATGTAAGAATTTCCCATCATTTGAGTCCTTTTAGAGAGGAACACCTGGCCTTCTCCATGTGCCTCCGTCAGAGAGAAACAGTTCCTTGCAACTCTGCGTCTATGGCTCCAGCCCTGGACTCGGGAGAAGCCAGGGTCTGACGCCAGAAAACAATGCCTCTCGTGTGAATTTCGAAGCTGGCCCAAGAAACGTTGTTCAAGGCCAAGTCATACTCTCCTTATGGATTCACCTCCCTTTAAATGTCAAGTGCGGGTTTTCGCCGCACATCCCCTGGGAGGAATTATGAGCTTAATGAGGAACGTGGGCTCTCACCTGCATCCCAGGCCTTGGGACACTTAAGAGGCATTAGCTCTACCAACCTGGAACCTCCCACACATTAAACACGCCGAGGTCAAATTAAATATTCTCCTCACATTCTACAGCTCAAGGATCAGAGCTGAGCTAAAGGGCCCAGAGGGAATTAACAACCGGCAAACAGGTACTGAGTTTCGAATAGACAGGGTCCGGGCACCAAGGGGGTGAGAGACAGAGATGGTCTAGACCAAAAGGGGAGGAAAATTAGCAACTGCCAAACTGGAAACTTTATTCCAAGTGCTTTCTGTTGGGTGTGTCTTCCAATCCTCACAATAATCCTAGGATGCAAGGATTAGTATACCTTTTTCATTGAAATGAAGCTCAAGGAAATTAAGTCGATTATTCAAAATTGTGTCACTAAGCCACAAGGTGGAAATAGCCCAAATGTCCATCAATAGACGACTGGATCAACAAAATGCGTTCTATCCATATAGTGGACTACTGTTGAGCCATTAAAAGGAATGCAGTTCTCACACAAGCTACAACATGGATGGAATCAGAAGGCACAATACTACATTAGAGAAGCCAGACAGCAAAGGACAGCTGTTGAATGACTCCACTTACATGAAATACCTGGGATAGGCAAATTCATAGGGACTGAAAGTAGACCGAGAATAGCGGGTGTGTGTGTGTGTGTGTGTGTGTGTGTGTGTGTAATGGTGAGTGCTGGCTTCATGGCTGCAGAGTTTCTGTCTGGAGTGATGAAAAGGTTTCGGAAATAGACAGTGGTAATGGTTGTACAACATCGTGGATGTCATTAATGCCACTGAATTTTACACTGAGAAAATGATTAAAATGGCAAATATTATGTTACAGATATATATTACCACAATAAAAGAAGATCAAACCAGTAATAAATGTTTTGACAGCAACTTAAAGCCTATCTCTGACTCCAGTGTCTGTAATATTTCTAGCAAACCATAAAGAATCCTCAAAGAGTTAGTACAAGCTGCCCAACGGAACTTTCTGCAGTGATGACACTGCCCCACACCTGCACTGTCCAGTGGGAGCCACTAACCCCACGTGGCTGCCGAGCACTTGAAACGTGGCTCATGTGCCTCACAAGTGAAAGCTGAATTTTACTTAATTTTAATTAATTTAAACAATAGCCACTTGTGGGACAGCACACGTCAAGTGAAGCACAGATGCCTAAGGAGACATTATAGCCCAATGATGACGGCCTGGCAACTCGATAGGTAACAGACTTACAAGTTAAGGCTTCGGTATTACAAAAGGTAGACCCAAGGCTCCAACGACGACCAGCAACAGCCCCCAACCTATCTCCTTGACTTTGCTTCACCTCTGCCTCCAATCTGTCCATCAGGAAGAGGAGCCTTGCTAATGGCAGACCCCATCATGTCATGTGCTTTCTGAAAACTCCCTAAATAGGAACCTTAAATGTGAATACTGTGTGAAAGAAGCCCATTTGAAAAGGCTACATGCCGCATGATTCCCATATGTGACATTTTTAAAAAGGCAAAACTATGAAGACAGTAAAAAGGTCAGTAGTAGCCAGGGGTTGGGGGGAGGGAGAGATAAACAGGTGAAACACAGAGGACTTTTAGGGCAGTGAAACGACTCTGTATGAATAATAATGGTGGGTACATGTCATTACACATTTGTCAAAGCCCATAGAAGGTACAACGCCAAGAGTGAATGCTAATATAAATTGTGGACTCTGGGTGCTAATGATGTGTCCGACCAGGTTCATCAGCTGTGAACGCCGCTCTCTGGTGTGGGATGTTGACAGTGGGGGTTCAGGGGGTGGGGCCAAGGGGTATATGGAAACTCTCTGTACTTTCTGCTCAGTTTTGTTGTGAATCTAAAACGGCCCTAAATAATGAAGTCAATTAAAAAAAACAAAAACACTAAATCATAAAAGGCCATTACAACTCAGCATCCCATGAACCTCATCACCTGGCTCCTGCCTCTTCTCTAGTCCCTTCTCATCGCCCCCCTCCCCCTCGTGCCAGCTCCCTAAACTCCCCAGGGATTTCTGCACAGGCGACTGTGTTCCTCACCTCTCTACGACAACTGTTTGGCCGACTCCCTCAGATTTTTCAAAACTGGAACCCCCTTTCTGAACACTTTCTTGAAGCCATGAAAACTGAATTAACTACTCCCTCCTTTGAATAAACACTACAGTGTATCCTTGTCTTGTTACTGCTCGGTCTCTTTTAACAATCTCTGGGCTGCTGCAGGATAGGGCTTGCTCCTTTCCACCAGATCATCCATGTTCCGGCCCCAGGCAATCGCTTAAGGTCCCCTCATGCCTCCCTCTCTCCAGCCACAGTGGCCTTCTCTCCAACCTGAAACATACGCAGCGCTCTCCCCTGCTGCAGGCCTTCAAGCCCCTCTTCTCCCTGCCAGGACCTACTCCCCAACTAACTCAGCCTTTAGCTCAAACGCCCCTCCCCCACTGGTTGGGGAAGCCTCCCCCGACTTCCCAGAGTAAAATAAATACCCCGGTTTATCAGTTGTGAAAATACTCAATGCTTTTCCTTTCAAGGCATTTACCAAAAAAATGTGTCTAAGTAATTATTTATGAAAGCATTTGTTTAACGTTTATCTCCTCCTTTAGGCTTTAAGCTCTTTGTCCTATTTTTATTTATTTTTTCTCACAGTTTTACCCACGGTTGAAGTTTCCAATATATATTTGTGAATAAATGAATTAATTACAGTATCCTCTAGGGTCCAGGTGGGTGCTTAATAATGATTTGTAAAATGACAGTATTTCTTTTATCTCGAGGCTAGGACATTTCCTGACACAGAACGAGTGGACAGCAAATTCAGTATCCACTGAATGCATGAATGAATGAATGCATGACAAGTTCAGCTATCCTTGCACAAGAGATAGCACAAGAGGCTTCTACCTCTTCAGGGTAGAAACCATACACAGTTTCAGGCTGAAGAGGCTGCTACAAGCACACACAAAAATAATGCTTATGAGTATAATCACAACAGTTCTTTGCATTTACCGATTGTTCGTCTTCATTTACCTTATTTTTTTGGCAATGCCTCATGTTGGGTAATACAAACACACTTCTTGATATGGGCAATGGAGTTCAGAGAGAGAACCTGGCCTGTGGCATGTGCCATAGTGAGCAAGGGGCCGACCAGATGCCAGGCTGTCTGGCTCCCAGGAAAGGCACGGGGTGAGAGCTGAGGCTGAGAAGCTGCCAGGACAGAGATGCAAAACCAGGCTTCCAGATTCCTGGAGACCAGGGCAGATGGGGAGAGAGCGAATGGACCCTGATTACAATCTGAGGGGGATTCTTCTGCTGAAAGAGAGTTGATTGGATTGTGCTGTGATGCCAGAGTCTGTCAGCAATCAAACATCCTCTGGCTATCTCTGAGCAGCTGGAATTAGAAATTTGGAGGCAGAGGCTGACCTGCTGCTGGAGGACAGGCTGGGAGACACTGGAGCAGCTCAGCGTCAGGCTGCAGCGAAAGTGGTAGATGACACACTTGTCCATTCACAGCACTGCTGTGAATGAAAAACACCTCCCCAAAGAAGCCAGAGAAGGGAGAGGCTTGCCCTGGGGGGCAGGGGACAGAGGAGTAAGGGGAATGATTTCTTATAACTGCAGAGTGTGCAAGTGCTGACAAAATGTTATAACTTACATTCTCATTAGATCCTCCCCCAAACCCTACTGAAATCAGTGTTACAATCCCCATTTTATAGACGCACATGTCTAGGTTGGTAGAGAGAAAATATCATGCTCACAGTTACAAGGTATAAAGTCAGAGCCAGGATAAGAATTCCAAGTCTGCCCGACTCTCTTTCTAAGTACACTGTAACCCAAAGCAAGAGTCTCTAACGTAAAGTAAAACAAACAAACAAACAAACAAAAAAACAAAAAAAAAAAAAACCCAAAAAAACTCAAAATACAGAGAGGGGTTAGATTGTCGCAGAAAGAAAATGGATCTGAATTCTTCTTATATACCTACCATGTGTCAGTAGGTACTCAATATGGGCCATCACATATACCATGTGGTTGAGATTACCATCCCACATTTGATATGATGAAACTGACCGAGGTTGTGAAAGGGGAAATCATTTACTGCAGGTGGCAGGGCCAGACATTACAACCAGACCAAGTTCTTTAGGTTTCACGCCAAGAACTGGAGAAGCAAAAACAACACAGAAAGGAAGCTCCTGTACCCTCCTCAAACAAAGTGCTGGGACTGGCTCTACAATAACACGGCCGAACCACTTCTGTTCGATCTGATTTCCAATTGTAATAGGCTTCCATGTAAAATATGGTTGCTCATAATGTGAAAAGAAAGTTGAAGTGTGTCAAGAGTGGTTAGGAAAGAGGCATTTGGAGAACAAATGAAAGAAGGTGGAAAGAAAAGAAGATTAGAAGATCTCTCTCCATACCATCTTGGGAAAAACAAAACTTGAAGCATGTCCTGGTGGGGTTGACTTACCCATCAGACACTGTGTCCAGGGCCCATAGTACATTTAGGGGCCAAGGTAAATGTTTTGACTTTTCTAAAAAGTAGAAGCAAAAATAACGTCATGTTCCAGTCAAAGAAAATGGAAAATGTTTCAATATACATTATTAATATAATCATCTTTATATAAATACTACCGTAAAAGATTTTTAAAGAAAATAAAAATAAGATATATTTTTAAAGTGTTATGGAGGAAGGACCCACAAATGCAAAAATGTGGCAGCCCTCAAAAGTCATAAAGTTGCCCTGGATGCTGACCGTGTTATTATAAAACCTCGGCCCTTGATATGGAGCTAAAATGAGTGAATGAGGATTAGAGAAATTGGGGAAGAGTGTTTTCAGCTGTGTTGAGATGAACTCTTGCGTGGAATTACCAAAGGCAGAGCCCAAAGGTTCTGAGTGTTTTCAAGAGAACTGGGAACATGCTCCTGGCTGCAGGTGGCCATGGGCCTTTGGCTGTGCCCAGCTGAGAAGCCTCCATTAACGTCCCATTTAGCTTTACCATTTTCTCCATCTCAAGGATCACACTTATTATGGGTCCTTCGAACATAATGGTACCTTGGAGATTAGAATCAATAGCTAAGCTCTGGTTAAGCAGATCTTTTATACCTAACTCACACCCTGCCTATTTCCAGCTAAAATCTTTAATTTTGCATTTTAAGAGTGACAATCTACAAACTTTGCTTTTGGGGCATTGTGGTGAGGATTTCCTTGTAATGAGGTCCCTTCAGAAGTGTGGGTACCCAACATCTTCAGGGATGAACGGAGCACTTGAATGGCAAGGAGAAGCCATAAACTGTAGTAACAACTCAGTCATAAATTTTTATGGCCTGGGCAAGTCACTTCCTCTTTCAGGCCTTAGTTTCCTGTATCTAAAACAGGAGAGTTATTGGCATATGTAAATTTGAAAAACTTTTTAATACCAAACATATAGACTAGTCTGGACAGTCCTAGCAAAAATCCCCTTACAGTGAGATCAGTTATAGTGAGGGACTTTCATGTTTGGTATTTCAGAAGCCTTCTTCTAGTTTGGCCCAAAGCCAAGATAGGCCTATTTGTTTCTGCACAGGCGGTATCATTTCTAAGAATTTGCAGAGGGAAAGTAAAAGTCAGACAGGTTAGTAACACACACACACACACACACACACACACACACACACACACGGCCACAGAGCAAATTAGGGGACAGTAAAGCGGCAGGGGTGTGACTATATCCCCTATACAAGTTGTCACATTACAAATGCCTCAGTCCTGGAGTTGCAGACTCTGGTTCCCAGCATGACAGCTAAATGAGAAATCCCATTTCTGTTCCAATTATTTGAATGACAAAGGGGCCAACATGTAACTGGGGGCAATTGTCTTCACATCACCCTGGGCGCCACTTTGAAGCACAAACTTGCGGACCACCAGCCCCTCGTGGCACCGATCCGGAGTGTGGGAACCATTGTGTCATTGACAACAGGCAGTGCCCGAAAGTGACTTTCTCAGCATCTGTTCGCTGGCAGTCCCAAGAGCAGGGAAAGGGAGAAAGCTCATGGGGTTGCTGGAGAAATGTAATCCCCTCCAGTTGCATCCAACAGCTCAATAGTCTCCCCCCAAACTCTTCAAACTGATCTCTCGCCTGTGCTTTCCTCATCCTGTCATACCTCTTTCTATCACTGCTGTTGAAGTTCTACCCAAGCTTCAGAACTTTCCTTCATGAATCCAACCTTTCTCCAAGAACCTGTCCAGCCCAACTCACCCCCCACTACCCTTCTCCTGGAATGTCAATCTCCAGCAACTGTGAATTGGGGGCAAGTTAATAGGTTTGAATTTGACCCAGATGTAATTACTCAATGACTAAGCCTGGTTGGACCCGGATGTCTCTCAAAGCCCTTTTCTCTGTACAGCACGAGGCTCAGAGTCATAAGAAACACAGCCTGATGAAGAGGATAAATCTTGCATTCTGGAGCCCTTGGTTATCCTTCCAGTTCTGCCCCCTTCCTAATGCTGTGCCCTTGGGCCAGTCTTTTCACACCACTGAGCCTCAGATTCCCCACCTGTGAAATGAGAAGAAAGTACTGAAACTTTAATGGGTTATTCTGAGGATTAAAGAAAGCAAAGAAATTATTGCAAGCAGTGCTAATCAATGCTAATGCAAGCAACGATTAGTATTATTATCACTACTCCAGTGAGGCTACCCGATCTGTTAAGGAAAGTAACAGACTTGATATTCCTCCTTTTTTGGCTCCAGAATGGCAAACCCTCTCTTCAAGATTTGTCTGTTGTATGCTGCGATAAGGGTTTAGGCGTTCAACTACGAATTGAAAGATACGGTTAATCACCATCTATGTGCCCTTCTAGGTTCCAGCAGTAGAGCGAATGCCATCAAAATACCATGCGAAGAAAGAGCCTCTGTGCCGTGCCTTTGTTCAGTACTGGTGTTCTTAAAAGCTGTGGGTCCCTGTCTAGAGTAAGGAGTCATTTGGTCAGCGGCAGCAGTGTCAGTATGCAGTAAGTAGCTGTGAAGTTACTGCATGAATATTTAACAGGAACTTCCAGTACTACCATACGGATTTGGGCTGTTCTCCAAAGATAATATAAGTTGAAGAAAGAATACAGGACTCGAGATCTGAAAGTATCAGAGGCAGGAGAAAAGAGTGAAGCTAGGGTTACTGACCCAATTCTTCTCTGGCCACTCTGTCCTGGTGTGAGCCCGTAAAGGTGACTTTGTTTCTCTGAGCCTCAGTTTCCCTGAAAGTCAGAAAGGAGAGATGCAGGGACTATTTAAACCAAGAACAATTTGATGAAGAACTAAACATAGAGGCAGAAGTTAAGTCAAATAACGAACGGTAGACAGCAGCTTTTCTCAGCAGGAATAAACTGCGGAATGAGAAAAAGTAGACGCAACACCCTGTGGTTTTGACTGATTGCTAAACATGAACTAGTAGAAATCAATGAATGTCTTAATCACTCTTTGACTCCCAGGGCATGTGGGCAGCTGCCCAGCACTCAGAGATCCGTGGAATATACTCTGATGTTAGAACCACCTTGGTTGGACTTCCTCATGGATTTAGCACACATTTACTGAGTATGTTTGTCTCGGCTAAGCGTACTTACTGGAAAAAATGAGCGTAAATGAGAAAACCACAATCCCTGCTCTCACAGAGCTTACAATCTAGGTGGTAGGCTAGACAATTAAACAGGAAATGAGAATAAAGTGCAATGAGGAAACCAGGAAAGAGTCCAGGGAATATGGGAATATACAACGGGGGGCGTCTGATATAGCAGGTAGAGAGGGTCTCATATTTGAAATATTATGTAATATTAGAATTTAAGGATGAATAGAAAGAAGACAGCCTGGCAAAGAAGAGTGGAAACTATACCAGAGAAAGGAAACAAGTGTGCTGGAGACATGGAGACAAATAAGACATGGTTCCTGCCCTCAAGGAGCTGCCAGTCCAATGGACAGAGAGGTGAGCAAACAGTCCTTCCAATAGAGTGTTCTATGTGCTATGCAGATAAGCAGAATCACTTGAAGTTTGGCTCCACTTCCGTGACTCAGCACCCACAGGTGGGATGTACACGGGCCCCTGGGGCTGAGCAGTCAGGCTAATTCTTGGCTTTATTGATGGTCGTCCGTGTGACCATAGTCAAGTCCCTTCCCCTCCCCAGCTTCTCTCCTCGTCTGTCAAGTGAGGAGGTTCTATTAGATAATCACGTATACACGTTCTAATCTGAAAATTCTGTGCTTCAGGATGACTCAGCAATGTTCAGGATTTATCCTGTACTTCTAACATAAGCACAGTTTTTATTTTTTCTTCCACATCAGGACTCTTTATGTGGAGTGGGTGACGTTATTTATTTCTCATATCCTCAGGACTTACATCTCTGAATTATTCTAAACCTTGCCCAGGCCTGACATCACAAATAAATTCTCAATCCCAGGGGGACAGAGATAAATGGGGCTGCCACACCTGTGACCTCTATCAGGGATTTGGCTCCAGCCCCCCACCCAAGCAAAATGCGGTACCAAGTCAGGCTGGACAGTGAAGGAAGACATTAAAAAAGAAGCAGCAGCAGAAAAGAAAGATGCATGAGGCGGGGCATCCATGAAAAGGCAAAAGCAGCAGCTTCCCTCTGGATGCAATGACCCCATGGCAGATTGAGGGGACTTAAGTGTGGGTCGCTACTTTTTATTCTCAGAAAGAAAGGAGCTTCGCTAAGTGGGAGACAGACTGAGCTAGCAGGCAACTCCCAAGCCGGGGTCTTGCAGAGACAAGTTGGAGCTCCGCCCCATTAGAATCAGGGTGACCTGGGGCCTGTCATTCTATTTGCTTTGGGACTTGGATTCTTCAGCTGTAAAGTGAAGTCTCCGTCATCTCCTCGAGGAATCACCTGAAGGATAAAACAAAGATGCACATGTGGAAATGCCTGCTGTAGGCGGGACACAGTAAGTACTGAATGTAGAGGAGCCAAAGAGAAACCCGGGTGCAGACTCTGGAAAGCTGGCAGAAAATGCCTGTGGCTCCCAGCTCACTGGTGCCAGGTGCCTTAGGCGGGGGTGGGGTGGGGGGGCTCCCCAGTCCCCAAAGAGGGAAAGGAGAGCACAGGCTAGCGTAAAGCACATGGGCAATGGAGATTAACAGTGTTGGGTGCACATTTTAACTCCAGCTTTAAGACTCTCCTAACCTCCTTTTTAAAAAAATATATATACTTTGTAATTCTTCATTTACAGTCGACATACAGTATATTAGTTTTAGGTGTACAACATAGTGATTAGACATTTAGATAACTTACACAGGGATCGCCCCCATAAACCTAGTA
Source organism: Rhinolophus sinicus (assembly GCF_036562045.2). Taxonomy (NCBI): domain Eukaryota; kingdom Metazoa; phylum Chordata; class Mammalia; order Chiroptera; family Rhinolophidae; genus Rhinolophus; species Rhinolophus sinicus. Next base: position 174,127,677 of record NC_133754.1, read on the forward strand.
CCCATCGGACACCATACACAGTTACTGCAGTATTATTGGCTATATTCCCTATTCTGTGCTTTACATCCCTGTGACTGGTTCTATAACTGGCAATTTGTTCTTCTTGATCTCCTAACCTCTCTGAGCCTTGGGCTCCTCGTCTATAAAAAGTACTACACAGGTCAGGTTGTTTTGAGGATGTAAGAATACTGCGTATCAGTACTCGGGGTGACATCTGGCATGTGATGTGTGTGCACAGTAAATGGTGGCCAGCAAAGCTTCGTGATCTCGCTGTTTCTGTTAGATCCCCATCTGCTGGTTATTCTCCATGTGCTCTGCTCCATCCCCAAACCACCTTCTGTGGTGCCCTTTGCCCCAGTAGGTTGATTGACCTCCTCACACTATGTCACCCAATTCTCCTGCCTCTACCTCCAAGCGGGGTCTGCTCAGGGGAAGCAGTGACAGGAGATCAGTGGGCGGCAGGAGAGAGAGGACAGGGTATTTATCATCCTGCCTCCCTCCCTGGGGAGCTGTGGTTTCAACACTGGGCGGGGGCCCGCTTAGCCAGCCTCTGTAAGCAAGTCGCTCTTCCAGGCATCATCATTCCCTTTCCTGGCTCTCTCTGGATTGCAAGAGCTTCCCCCTTGAAATGAAGAGTCTGGCTCCTATTTTTGATGTTTGAATGGAGACAGCTTTTAAGCCTTCCCTTTCCCTCTTGCCGGTTTGGCCTATATCTGGGCAATCTCATCGAGAGAGCGTGGATGTGACGGGCTTGAGATTCAAGCCACGCAAGGCCCTGCCCATGCGTGGGACGTCTCAGCCCAGCCCCATCCTGGAAGCAAAACAAACACCCAGGCCAGTCTTGGGCTGGTTCTCACACCATCGTATACCTGCTATGGAGGCCTGCGCTGCTCACCCCAAAGACTTGAAGTATGTGAATAACCAACATTTTCATACCCACTGTGTCTGTGTGTGTGTGCAATCATCAGTCTCAACAGCTAAACAAAATCTGGGGAGGGAATACCTCCCGCTTTTTTTTTTTTTTTTTTTTTTAAGAGAAGGGATCAATGACCATTTGACTGTGGTTTTTTTATTTTTATTTTTTTAAAGATTTTATTGGGGAAGGCGAACAGGACTATATTGAGGAACAGTGTGCACTTCCAGGACTTTTATTCCAAGTCAAATTGTTGTCCTTTCGATCTTAGTTGTGGAGGGCGCAGCTCAGCTCCAGGTCCAGTTGCCATTGCTAGTTGCAGGGGGCGCAGCCCACCATCCCTTGCGGGAGTTGAAACCCACAACCTTGTGATTGAGAGGATGCACTCCAACTGAGCCATCCGGGAGCTCAGCAGCTGCTCAGCTCAAGGTGCTGTGTTCAATCTTAGTTGCAGGGGGCGCAGCCCACCATCCCTTGTGGGACTCGAGGAGTTGAACTGGCGACTTTGTGGTTGAGAGCCCACTGGCCCATGTGGGAATCGAAGCGGCAGCCTTCGGAGTTAGGAGCACGGAGCTCTAACCGCCTGAGCCACCCGGCCGGCCTACCTCCTGCTTTTGCAGGGTGACTAAAACACCCTTGATGCTATCCTGCGAGGCTTCAGGGCCCCAAGGTTGGTTCCTTTCACCCTGTGACCCCCTTCATGAAACCCTCTCCTGTTTGCTCTTCTGAAGGTGTTCAGGAGGGAGGCATCTGTTTCCTACCAGGACCTTGACTGTGTAACACGGAAGGTCCACAAGCACGCTCATTCATCTAGCATCTGTTAATCACCCACTGGTAGAAGTTACCCCGTGCCAGAGGGCACTGAGTAGTGGAGGCTAGCTTTACAGTATGAGAAATAAAACAATGACCTTACACGTATTATCTTACTTCATTCTCTCCCCAGCCCTGCAAAACGGGCATTGCTAGTCCCAACCTATAAGGAAGCCAAAGTAGGAAGAAACAAAGAAATTGTTGAAGGTAACGCAGCTCACTCATGGCAACGGGGAGGCAAGAATACAGCCCTGATTCCACTCCAACTCTCGTCCTCTCTTGTGAAGACACAGGCATGGGTGGCTGCAGTACGGCTTAGAACACAGCACGAGACACATGCGGAGCATGCTGGGAAAGAACAGCAGACAGAGGCCACCTCTGCTTACGGCTGAGGCCCAGAGAGAAAGCCTGATGACTCCCTGCAAGTCTGGGTAGGATCTGAATATACAGATGTAAGGAAGAGCAGAAAGGGGACAGGGCACCGTAAAGAGGACCTGTTAACAGTCCTGGGGACACACCGTGTTTCCTCCAAAATAAGACCTAGCCGGACCGTCAGCTCTAATGCGTCTTTTGGAGCAAAAATTAATATGAGACCCGTAAAATAAGACCGGGTTTTGTATTAATTTTTGCTCCAAAAGACGCTTTAGAGCTGACGGTCCAGCTAGGCCTTATTTTTGAGGAAACAGGGTACGTAGAGGACGTTGGGCAGACAGGTTGAAACTTGGCCTTAAAGGCCTTGCGTGTCATCAGCCATCGGTCCTCACTTACTGCAGCCAAGCCTTGGCCATGTTTACCTTTTCCCCTAACCCACTAGGTCTGTGTAGTGCATGTTGCTTTTTTTATAGAATCGCAGTTTCCTCATCTACAAAATGCAGGCTGTTTTGTTTTATATCCACTTGCTTAAACCTGGATCTAATCCATTAGTAGCATTTCAGCTAGTGATGGACCCTAAGAACTAACACTTTCTGACTCCTAATCACAGTAACACATCCCCTCTTACCCAGCCACCTCCACTAACCTGGGAACCATGTGACTGAAGACATGACCCACATACGAGGTCTGACAATGAAGTTCATGAACTCATCCTAGAAAAAGTACCACATACCTCACCGCTGAATATCACTACAGTCACCTTCGAAGTACTCCCTTTGGAAACCTATGCACTGATGCCAGTGCCTAGTCCACCCTTCAAAGCAATTTTGGAACTCTTTTTCTAGAACGGCCATCAGAGCTGTCGTCCTATTACCCTTGATGTCCTGAATGTCATCAAAATGTCTTCCTTTCAACATTTCCTTTATCTTCGGGTAAAGAAAGAAGTCATTGGGGACCAGATCAGGTGAGTAGGGAGGGTGTTCCAATACAGTTATTTGTTTACTGACTAAAAACTCCCTCACAGACAGTGCCATGTGAGCTGGTGCATTGTCGTGATGCAAGAGCCAGGAATTGTTGGTGAAAAGTTCAGGTCGTCTAACTTTTTCATGCAGCCTTTTCAGCACTTCCAAATAGTACACTTGGTTAACTGTTTGTTCGGTTGGTACAAATTCATAATGAATAATCCCTCTGATATCAAAAAAGGTTAGCAACATCGTTGCAACAAGTTCACGAACTTAATTGTCAAACCTTGTATGTTTATCCTTGAAGACTCCGTAGTACCTGCTCTGGGGCAGGCATCCAATACGCATTGTCAGAAGAGTATATTGATGTGGTCTAACTTCCTCCTCTGATAACTTAGAAAATAAATCAAGCACCAGGGAGGTAATGACATATCCAAGGTTCCAGGCAGATTAATAGCTCCCTCAGGGTATCAACCCAATAAAGACCTCGTCCCCAAAGGCTTGATTTGCAGGCCATGTGCCACAGTTTGCCGACTCCCATTTGGTATCATAGATGGGAGGTTAAAACAAGAAACAGGTCAGGTGGGTCTTTCTGTGAGCCGAGAAAAATATGAGCCCTTCGAACTTGCCTGCATTCTCTGACAAGTTTAATCAAGCACAAAATAAAAGGCAGGTATGATTTACTTAGTGTTCCCAAATGCTGTTGATGATGTGCCTCATGAACGACTAGGGAGGAAGATGAACAGCTCGGGGAGGGGTGTAAAATGTGGTTGCAGAACAGGAGGCAGTTAAGCCTCAGGGAACACAGAGCTGGTTGCTTCAAAGCAGACAAGATGCTAGTGGAGTAAGCCCAAGAAAAGCACCCTAGATACAGATGTAACTGGGTTCAAACTTGGGTTACAAAGGTTATCGGGAACTCTGAACCCTCACACTGCCTCATCCAGGACCTTAGCAAGAGGCACAATAAGTGACCGAAAAGTTATCAGTGTAGTCTGCCCACATCTGTCATGGCATTTGCTCCTATGCCAGTCAAGTACGCTTAGAGTATGCTTCGGGAACAACCGCCACCCTCGGGGGGTGGAGGATAATGATGCAGGCTTCATTCGTGCCACATGTTTATCCCAGGTTAGAGGAGTTCTCTACTCACTGCAGTCTCTCAATGACCCAGGCAGACGGGGCCGCCGCCACCTGAACCGTGGCCCATCTCCACGTGAGAAGGAAAGAGAGAACTCCGGAGAGTCTTCCCTGACAGGGAATGTTCTGGACCACAAGCAGCATAAATCACTTCACTTCAGAACTTAGTCCTTAGAGCCACCCGACAATAAGTAGGCCAGGAAGTGTAACCCTAGCAAGGAGGGAAATCAGAAGTACTTGACAAAGCAGTACTAACAGTTTGGCCAAAAGGCCCCTGCAGGGAAGCTTGCTATGTTCTGCTGCTGTGGGAGGCGGAGTGTCTGAATTTAGCAAAGGATGTAGGCAGCCCGGACTCATCAGCTTGGAAAGGCACTGGCCTGGGAGTCTGTAGGCGTGGGAGACAGGCCTCTCCCCTTCCTGCTTCCTGCTGTGTGTAGGTGATGCTCCGTGAGCTCCAGCCCAGCGCTTTCCAAGCAGTGGCTTCACCTTGGCAGAATGTGACAAGTTAACATAGCATCTTTTTGCTCTGCGCTGACACACTACAACGTCGCCTTCTTGTACAGTTACCCAAGGCCTCTGCTCACTTTCCCTTGTAAACTCCTTGAGGGTGGAGGCCTTGTCTTACTCATCTTGCAAAATCCAGCACAATTCTTTACAAACCGAAGATGCTTACTGCATGTTTATTTAATACACGAACAGGTTACATGTTCTGAAAACAGTGACTTCCAGCGCTCAGCCTAGCCAACTCCGAGGAGGCCCAGTGGATGCATACAATGGGAAAGATGAGGTGAATGATCGCTGATACTGACGACAAATATTAATAATAAAAAAAATAACACGTTTGGGGGACACTTGCCAATTTACAGATCCTTTTCAATCTATTCTCTCTTTAGATGTTCTCATGAACTCTGTGTGAAAAGCAGGGCAGAGACTCTCATCCCCATTTTAAAGGTGAGGAAATTGAGGTGCCAAGAAGTACTGGGGCTTCCTTCGAGGTCACCCAGCTAGTGAAGGTAGAGCTGGGAGAAAATTTTCAGTCTTTTTATATCTTGCCTGTGATCTTTCCATAAGAATGTTTTCCTCTCGCTGACTCTGCCCATAACAAGGGAATAAGCCCGTATTGTAATATGTGGACCCAATTTTTCCCCGCATCTTGCAGAGTAGACTCTTCGTGACCTTGGCCTTGGTGTCTGAGAGCCCTATAGCTACCACAGCCACCACTTGCCTCCCTGGTCCAGCAGCCCCAGCTCTCTGAGAACACTTGCTCTCAACCACAAATGGCACCAACGCCATCCCCTTCAGTGCGTTCTTTCAATAGCAGGGACATTTTTAGAGCAGAATGGAAGCTCAGTCTTATGTGGACTTCACTAGTTCTCCATTCTGTGTGCTGTTTTATAGCAACAACGCTAAACACAAACGGCAATAAAGGGAAGCCATCCTGTTGCAAGCTTCTTTTAGCAGTTCCCTCTAACTGCCTTTGGGATAAAGCAGTGCCTCCCATTTCGCAGATGAGGAGCATGAGTTTACATAGTAAGCGATGGAAAAGACGGTATCACGACTGGCGAAGAGCATAAGCCATGAGTGTCAGCCAGATCTGAGGTCTAGTGTTGGCTCTGCCACTTATGAGCTCTGAGACCTTCTGCGGCTCCCTAACACCTCTATGCCTCAAATCCGTCCCTGTCCTCTAAAGGTTATTGTGAAGATAAATGAGAGAATGGAAATGAGGCCTGCTCATGATCAGCGCTGACAACAAGTGCTGAATTACCTCCCTCATGTCTGCCTTCCCTGCAGATGGGGGCTCCTAAAGGCTCCTAGAGGTCCTCTCTGCTTGGTCACACCTGATTCCCCAGAGTCCAACGCCATGCCTTAGACGTGGTCAATGCTTTATAAACTGCTGTCATTTTTCTGAGACTGGACTGAGCTCACATAGACATCTAATTTGTTTATGAAATCGCTTCAGCACTCGCTGGACATACAGAAACTGGCTAATTCTCACCCACTGTTATTTTTAGGTTCAGGTAGAATCACAGAAACCTTGAGGAAAGAGGGACTTTAACCAGCTGTCATGCATGTGAGCGTCATCTCTGCCATGCTCTGTCTTATTTCCACACAATGAGTTCTGTGCAATATTCCCCTACGGAATATTCCCCTGTGGAGTATGCAGTATGCGCTCTTTCAGCAAACAGCTTCCCCTTGTATTGCTTCAGGTTCTCACTTGTAAAATAGAATACCAATCCCAAGTCTCAACCTGACCCCAAGAAAAGTGAGGGTGAAGCAAAGGTGACTTTCCTATAGCTCACACTTGGGAAATGGGCCTGGCTGAAGCAGCAACTAAGGATCAGGGACTCACAAAATAGTGTAATATTTATGTAGTCATTCCTCATCGACCTTGGGAAAGTACAATAGTTGACAAGAATAGTCTTGAGAGATCTAGAATTTTTATCAAATAAGGGTCCTGGAAAACACACCATAAGCACACACGTGTGTATACACACACACACACACACACACACACACACACACAGTTTTGAATCTCACATTCAATACAAATGAAAGCAGGACATACTAAAACAAAAACAAGTCATAGGAGCTTTTTAAAAAAATCTACTAAAGGTAGCTAATAATGACCTCTTTCCACGTGTTCAAGGAACACTGCTGTGGTGATGAGAACTGCCAAAGGAGATTCTCATACACATTTTGCCCTCTGGAGCCTGAACCTCCTTCCAGCGTTTTTGGAATACACTAATCCCGTGTGTTTGGGGAGGGTAAGCCTATGACTGTAAGTTCCATCTCCCTCGTTAATTTCCCCAATGCATGGATGTGTGTAACAGATACACTTTTCAAATTATCACTGGGTTAAGGACACAAGCCAGTGGGAGATAGCATCCTTATTCTATACTGAAAGGTAAAGGTAAACAGATCTCTTTTGTCTATACGAATGAATGCGTAGAAATGCTTTGGTTTCCAAGGGACCAGAATAATGATTGACAAGGGTTGTTTAAGAGTTCTGATACAAAAAATAACCCCTAACATATAAAAATAACACACATTTTTTAACATGTTGGTTTATGAATATAAAATCCCATTATCACCAAGCCACAGTTGGCCAAGCCTCCTAGGATTACCGTGCATTTAACACAGGAGGAAGAATAATCATTTGTCGGCTTAACAAATGCCTTCCTTGAACCTTGATTGCGAGTGTCGACACAAAGCAGTCCTGCCTGAACTGAGGTCACCTAAAATGGGGCAAATCTATACAAATCATCATTTACTTAGGGGAATCTGAAGTGCTATTAATGAAGACATAATCTCACCACACACACAGGATAATACTTGCCAACAAAAGGACAGTCCGGCTCAGAAGAATACACTCTCCAAGTTTTCTTCGCAGCCATGGTTATTTGTTAAAACTGGAAAAGTGTTATTCAAATGTAGAAGTTCTCCTTGTTGTTGTTAATATTATTTTATTTTTCTAGGCACCAGTGATCTTTGATTGCTCCCGGAATCTCTGGGGAATGAGTCTCTGTGTAACGTGATTATAATGATTCATTATATTTGTGTAGGGTTTTGTAGCTTAGAAAGCACTTTCCCATCCATTATTAATATTCTCATTATTATTAATAATAGCTACCACTTATTGTATGGTTTTTTAGGAGGCCAGGCACTGTTCAGTGAATAGTAAACACAGTATCTGTAATCTTTGCAATAAGCCTGCAGGAAGGTTGTAACCCCTGTTCTATATGGGAAGAAATAAGGGCTCCTGGGGCCGAATAACCCACCTAGGATAACACGGCTCATAAGTGGTAGAGATGGGACCAAGACAACTGCCTGGCTGACCCCAAGATCCAGGGCATTTCCACTCAATGGCATGTCATGGGACCTAAACATTACCTGTTTGCTATCTATTATCAGTCATACTTTTAGACTAGACACTCTTTGAAGGCAGGACACATCTCCTGTTCAGTCATAACACCACTACCTGGTTTGGAACACTGTAGGCACTTGATGAATATTTGCCAAAAGAATAAATGAACAAATAAATGAGTGAGCGCGTGAATTCTTACATCTCTTCGGAGGCAAGGAGATCACTTGGTATTTTCTCTATTAAGAAACAGGGATGCGGAGATGCTAAGAGATGGCGTGACTTCCCCAAGGGCGCACAGCTGTTCCGTGCTCGTGAGGGGACCCCCTTCGCCCTATGACTCTCTTGGTCGGCTTGGCCGCCCACCTGCCGAGGCTGCCTCCGTTATTACAGCGAAAGCTTGCACATTTGCTGTGTCAGGGTGTGTTGGCTGACAAGCAGAGGGCAGGAGCTGCAGGCCAGCGCTGAGCCCCCGTACAGAGCCCACCTCGCTCCACATCCCCACCCCTCTCTCTGCGCATCTGGAAGTCCATGACTGATGTGAGTATAAACCAGGAGGCTCCAGCTGGGGGGTCGATGAGGCTGGAGAGAGTAGTAGGTGGAGAGCTGACAATCCAGGCAGCCAAATTCAATTTCAGGGAATTTGGTTCAGTGCTTTCCATTAACAACACTCTAAGAAAAATATAATTCCCAGGACTAAGTAAGGCAAGGCGGAAAAAAACGAAACAAAACAACTTTTCATCGTGGGCAGTCAATGCAAAGCAAATCAATTACACTGTTTCTCCCAGGCCCAGCCTTGGTGAACACACAGGGCCCCTGAGTTGTGGGCCCGTCCTCAGGGAGGCAGAGGGAGAGAGAAGCCTCAGGATGAGAAATAGCAGGCCAACAAAAGGCTCTTTACATTTCTGGCCATGCTCAATCCAAAGAAACCTTACCACCTGCATTTAGTCATTTGATTCTCCTAGAAACCTTTGGGAGCAGGTCTTATCAGAATCCCTATTTTATAAATGAGTAATTGCATGAGTGTGATTAACTCACGTGCTCAATATATGACAACTCTAAGTGGCTGCCATTTGAAATGAGGTCCCTTTAACCCGATAAACCAAAGTCTACACTACCAAATGATCCCAGCAACCCAAGGGGGTGCCAAGACTAAATCCACCTGGGCAGTCTGCACATACAACAGTGAGTTTTTTGCTCAAGCTCATCCCAACACAGGAACTAAAACGGTCTATGTGTTTGCTTTTTTTTGTTTTTTTCTCAGATTTTATTGGGGGAGGGGAACAGGACTTTATTGGGGAACAGTGTGTACTTCCAGGACTTTTTTTTTTTTTTTCCACGAGTCCAACCGGCAACCTATGGTTGAGAGCCCACGCTCCAACCAACTGAGCCATCCGGGAGGCAGCTCAGCTCAAGGTGCCGTGTTCAAACTTAGTTGCAGGGGGCGGAGCCCACCATCCCTTGCAGGACTCCAGGGATTGAACCGGCAACCCTGTGGTTGAGAGCCCACTGGCCCATGTGGGAATCGAACCGGCAGCCTTTGGAGTTAGGAGCATGGAGCTCTAACCACCTGAGCCACCAGGCCGTTCCCGGGTCTATGTGTTTTTAATACGGTAACATCACTCCCTGCCTTGCCTCCCTCGTCAAAGCAAAACTTGAACAAAAAAAGCAATGCTTTAAAACTCATAGACACAGACAATAGTTTAGTGGTTACCAGAGGGTAAGGGGGGCGGGGGGTGGGAGATGAGGGTAAGGGGGATCAAATATATGGTGATGGAAGGAGAACTGACTCGGTGGTGAACACACAATGGGATTTATAGATGATGTAATACAGAATTGTACACCTGAAATCTATGTAATTTTACTAACAATTGTCACCCCAATAAATTTTTTAAAAATGCACAACTTCATTTTAAAGCAAAAAAAGAAAAAAACTGGAATCCCAGCTTCACCCTTAACAGCTGTATGACCTGGAGCAAGACGTGACCTCCTTGTGCCCCCGTTTCTAGATCAGGCAAGTCAGTGTCGCAGTTCCCTCACCTCACAACCTCACGGGCTTGGTGTGAGGATTGATGCGACAATACCTGAAGCACTTAGACGGCGTCGGGAAGATGGAAAGCATTTCATAACATTGTGTTGTTTTCATTGCTAGATGTCAACGCATGGGTGGATGGTAGGATGCTAAATCGGGGAGGCCCTTGCAAAGTCGTCTAGTCTAATTTTCTTATTTTTCACAGGAGAACACGAGGTTCAGAGAGAAGAATCCCCTCTTCCGACCTCCTCCACCAAAACTCTCGGACCCCCAGGGGCTGGTCTCCTATGCCTACGTGGGGGTCTCGTGCTGCATCTGTACACCTTTCTCAAAGTCCCCTATTTCCATAGGACCGTTCATCTGAAAAGAGCTTCCCTCCCCTCACTGGTGAGCGGTGGTGACCTGGCCTTGGTGCAGCAGGGTTTTCAGAGAATCCTTAGTTACTACTTGGCAAAGCAGCTACTGGTATTTGTCGAGCATCCTCGATCCAGAAGCTGCACAAGGCCAGACTGCAGTCCCCAGGGCCAGCGTGAGCGCATTAGTGTGCAACCAATGCAATGACTCAAGGGCTGATTATGTCCGTGGTGGATTAGCCCTGTGCCTTGCTTCTCCTCTCCTTCACATGCCCCTTGGTTGTTTCAGGACTCATTGACTTTTGCCTCCAGAGAGTGAGGAGGGAAGGGGAGAGTCTCTGAGTCTCTGATCAGTCACACACTGGTACTAGCTAGCAAGTCTTACCAAGGCTTCTGCTGCAAAGCCTGTATCTGCAAACACAGACCCCATTCGTATGGACGTCTGAGAGTTGAGGGTTGTTTCCACAGTTACAAGCTAGGATCCTGGATTTGGAGGGTTCAAGTCCTAGTGCTACCACATATTAGCTATGCATATTTAGGCAACTTATTTCATCTTACTGCGCCTCAGTCTTACCATCTGTGAAGTGGGAAGAATAACAGAACCTACTTCGAAAGGTTGCAAGAATTAAATGAGATGACAAATGCAAAACATAGCGTACCATGCCTGACATAGAAGTTACTGAATGCATTTTATCTATTATTAAAAATATATATTTTTTAAAAAATACGCCCCGGTTATTAATGTGTACACCAAATCCTGAGGTTTTCCAGCTGGCCATTTCTTCCCTGCTAACTCCTGGCTGATGCTGGCCATGTGGACGAGGCCTTCACAGATTCATTAAGCAGATTCTTGTTTGCAAGCACATTGGAACAGGAGCAGAAAGCAAAAACTTGGACGTGGAGCCAGGATTTTAATTCAATTCCTATGGTTCTAACCCTTCTAAGTTCCAGCATTATGTCTGGTACATCACTGACTCTCTCTGAGACTCAGTTTCCTCAATTCTACATTGGCACTGATGGTAGTCCCTGATCTGTCACCTGAAATTGGGAAAAGGTGGTATCCACATTTTTGATGCTGTCACTAGTATCGTCATTATTATTATGAGTGGAAACGCATATTCGTAATTATTGAGGACAAGTATAAGCCATGCATTTAAATATTTACCTAGTTTTATGTCCAAACTGAAAAGTTCACGTTATTCATCCCATTTTACAGATGCAAAAATTATGGCAGAAATTATGGCTTATAAAGAAACACATTAAAACCTCACTTCTACAGCTTTGTCGGATGCCCACCTGCTCAAACCCCATGAGTCTGGCTTGCGTGCTCTTAGCTGCTGGTATGACCTTTAACATTTTATTATTTATGACTTGAGCACATGTTTATCTATGTGAGATATCAAACCAAGGACAGAGTTATCGTAATTTCCGCGTCCCTGATGTCTCACTTAATGATGCTTTGCATTCAACAAACATCAGTAAATCACTGTCCATTGCAGTGCAAAACTTTTAGGTCAAACTAAGAGATACAGTCCAGTGAAATGTGCTCTTACAGTGTCAGGAGCATCTGTTCTGAAAGGCCTCTTTTAAAGGGAAACATAAGTACAGAGATGCTGAGATTATCGCGAGTTCTTAGAAGGAATCCAAGTGGGAAATCAGAGAGCAAAGTGGAACGTACCCCGGCCTTCATAATCACGGAGAAAGGAAATTAATGATGGCTCTAAAGTGGCAAAGATCCTGAACCCATCTTTGATAATCTGTCTCTTGCCAGAAAAAGAAGAGAGAGAGAGAGAGAGAGAGAGAGAGAGAGAGAGAGAGAGAGAGAGAAGAAATGTGGACAATTACCGTAGGAAGTAATTAAGACCTCACAGAAATAGCTCTGACAGAAAGCAGTTAAGGGAATACTTAGTGATATGGGGGAAAATACAAATCAGCTGGTTGGACAGCATGTATCCTAAGATATTGTGGAGAAAAGCTAATACAATTACTGACGCACTTACAATTATTTCTGAAAAGTCATGGTAAAACAGCAGCAGAATGCACACTTAAATTTTTTAAAACATCAAATGTCATATTGATCTTTTAGACAGAAGGGGAAAGCTGCAGCTTTCAGAACTAAGAAAGGGAGAAAATGCTGTCAACTGGTATGTGACAGACATTTGCAGATACAGCACCCCGGTCAATCACCCACTGGCTAGCCAGGCCTGGATTCTTCCCATTTTCCAGACCAGGAAGCCAGGTGTCAGGATGAGGAAGCAAATTGTCCAAGGGCAGCCACTAATCACGGCCTGAGCCGGGATTTAACCCCAGTCTCTGCCTCGCTCTGGCAGGACCCCTGACTTCCCATTTTTATTACTCTTCTACAATAAGGGTTAACAAGTTGCACATACCCCAGGAAAAGAAAGGAATTATGAGGCTACATAAGACCAGGGATATTTAAAAAAAAAAAAAAAAGCACTGATCATAGCCCACAAACACGATAACTTTTCCACAGAATTACAGAGACAGTGGATGAAAAGATCACAAGATGACTTAATCTGGACCACTTCTTGTAAATCAAATCCACTTCTTGCAAAATTAATTCAAATGGACTGGGAGAGGCCGCATAACTGCAAGTCTCAAAAATGAGCTCAAAGGTAGTAAACAAAGACTAACGGTGGGAATAATTCGACTACAAGGGAAGGTACCAGGTCTGATGGAGCTCAAGGCCCCACACGATGCCATGATATGAATCCTCCCAGCTAGTGAGAGATACGCAGCAGGGCTGAGCTAAGGTGCTTGTCAAAGGAAGCCTCATTTTGAGGCTTGGGGTTAACAGAAGAAGTAAGGCCCAGATAAGAGTGTTTCCTTTCTCACCATTAGCACCTACAGAAAGGAGCTGTGGACACTGCATAAAGGAGAAATGTGTTGGGCTGGACAGGAGCCTGAATATCTGCATGAACCAAAAACCATCAACCCAGAATAGGAGACCCATTAGTCCTGCCTAACCACTGTGGTCTCCGGCCTGCCCTTTCCAATGGGGCAGCAGGCCAAATTTTAGAACCAATTCTCCTTCCTGATGGGTTTCTGTGTTGCCCAGCCCTACTGTCCTCTGAGGGTTTATTCTGATACTAGACCACTGTCCCTTCCATCACAATTCACAAAATTCTCCATGTACAACAATGTCCCACGCACCGTGTTCGGTCCTAAGGGGAGGGGGAGGGAGGGAGGGAGGGAGGGAGGGAGGGAGGGAGGGAGGGAGGGAGAGAGAGAGAGAGAGAGAGAGAGAGAGAGAGAGAGAGAGGAGTCCTTACCCCGCCCTCTAGGAGCTCAGGCGACAGGGGGAAATTTGAGCCAGAGTTTGCCCAGTGTATTCATTTAACCTTGCCTAATTTTATGTTCAGAAATTTCATCATCCTTCATAGAGGTTTAGGCGTACTGTCCAAGGTCACAGAGTTAGCAAATACCAGACCAAGCATTCAAAGCTGTATCTCTCTGGCACAAAAGCTCATGTTTTCTCCACTCTACTACACAAGCTCACCAAAGCCATCCAATACCAATGTTTGAACCACCAGTTCATGGCTATAGGTCAAGGGAAATAATAACTTTCAGGATTGAGCGTCTATTTCGTGCCAGGCATTTTCTTAGCACACGGTCTCATGCAATCTTCACAAATCCTATTAAAGGGTTATCAACCCCACATTGCAGGTGAGAAAACGGAGGCTCAAAGACGCACAAGGTCACACCCAGCTTGTAAGTAGAGAAGCAGGACACTCAAACTCAGATCTGTCTGCCTTGCGTAACAAAACCAACACAAATGGATGATCTTACGGTTCTGGACCTCAGAAGTCAAAGCTGGGAGTCAGCAGGGCTGCGTTTCCTCCTGGAGGCTCTAGGCAGGAATCCACGTCCTTGACTTTTCCAACGGCTAGAGCTGTCTTCCTTGGCCCCGGGCCCCTTCCTCCCTCTTCAGAGCCAGGAGCCTCGCCTTATGAGTCTCTTTGTGCCTCTCTCTTCACGTCTTCTCTGGCTCTAACATTAGTGCCTCGCTCGTAAAAGGATCCTTGTGATTGTACTGGGCCCACACGGATAATCCAGCATAATTCTCCCATCCCAGGATCACCTCTGCAAAGTCCCTTTTGTCACATGCCACAGCACATTCGCAGGTCAGGGGAGGAGGACATGGGCATCTTGGGTGGAGGGGGGAGACAGCAGAAGCATACTTAACTATAGTAGAAACCATAAATAATAAGCCCATTGTCCTAAAAAGACTCTGAGGTTCATAGAGCTTAAGTGAGTCTTTTGGGACATGTGTGCAATTGACAAGGTAGGAATCTGAACCCAAACTGGTCTAACTTCAAAGTCTATTGTGCCCCTGACCACAGCACACAGCCCCCAGCACAGTCACAGGCACATAAACTGGTTGGCATATTCAAATAGGTCAACAGCCAAATCCAAGTGAATAATAATCAGGGAAAGTTACAAGACCGACGTGGTGATTGTCTGGGTTGGTGGGAAATGGTGATGGATGATCGGACATCTTGCATCTTTGAAAATACCAAAAAAAAAAAAAAAAAAAAAAAAAAATGTTTGGGTGTTGGTCAATTACGAATGACTGTGACTATAGGTAAAAAAAAAAAAAAAAATTCTCCTTCTCAGTATCCTGGCACAGTGAGGGGGAGGGACGGGGGCTGAGCTAGGAAGTCAGACAGATGTGCATTCAAGTCCCAGATCTTCTGACTCTAGTCACAAGCAGGTTATGTCATTTGAAAATAGGGGCAGAGATGTCTTCTTGCGAAGAGCGAATGAGGTAATTACTGCCTGTGTGGTGGTCATCATCGCATCCGTATATAGTAGGCACTCAATAAATGCGGGTGTTCAAATTTTCTCTCCTCCTCTGTCCTGACTCAGGTTTAAAGAGAAACAAAGACACCTGGGCTTCATTTGAAGAAAGACCACTAGTTCTGCAACTAATCTTTTGAAAACCGACCACTGCCTCTGCTTGCCTGTGCTCAATGCGTGGCTGAAGCCTTAGAGACTTGAGGCAGACAATGGAGGAAAGCAGGCAGGTGATGGGAGAAACGCCGGCATCTGTCAGGCCAAGAGGATAAACACCATGTATTATTCAGGGCATTTGGTGGAGGACCCGTCAGGAACGGGCAAGGGAGCAGAGATGTCTTTAGACCATCCCGGGACTTGGCTGGCCGCTCTCCAAGCAAGGCCAGACGCCGCAGCCCCTATTAGTCAGCTGTGTGCCAGCCCTTGGGGATCCACCAGGACCTTCTCAGGAAACCCAGGGCTCTGAGCTGGGCGCAGGTTAATCAAGCCACCTCCCTGTTCTGGAAAGCCTTTTCTAAAACCCTGTTTTAAAAGCCATGCAAGAGCTGAACCGCAGGAAACCAGGTGCAGAAGGCACTTGCCCCAGGACCTGCCTGGCCTGTACACAGGATCCCTAAGGGCAGGCGGAGGGCGGTGTGAAGGGTGACGGGCAGCATCCAGAAGCCCCCGACAGGCCCTTGCCTTTGCTGCGTGACTACAATTCCACCCAGACTCTCTTTGAGTGTAAATTGGTACAGCTGTTTTGGAGGGCAACCTGGCAATATCTATGCAAGTTGACAATGCCCCTACTCGTTGACATGGTCATATTACCCCTAGGTATCTAACCTACAGAAACACTCACACACAGTAGAAAGCTATACAAAAAGAGAAAAAAAAATCACTGCAACATGTTTTTAATCATGAAAGATCAGGACTACCATAAATGCCCATCAATAGGAAAAACGGCTTGGACAAATTATAGCAGATCCATACTACAGAATGGGGTCATTAGAAATAATGAGGCAGAACCGAATGTTCTGATAGTGAAAGATTTCCAATCATTTTTTAAATGAAAAACATACACATGAAAGTCTCGAAATAATAGACGCAGCAATGGCCCTGCAGATGAGGGAAAGCACAGATGCATATTTGCATTTACACATACATAAATTAAGATAAAAATAATTGGGAAGGATACACACCAAACAGTTAATGGTGATTATCTCCGAGGAGGTAGGATGTGGGATGCTGAGGGCAGACTGTCACTTTTTCCTCCGTGTGATTTTATTTTGCATGTTTTTTTATAGAAAGAATGACTTCCTATGTTATTTATATAATTTATAAAAGCATAAATTAAAAAAAAAATGAGACCCATTTCTACAGATGACGAGAAGGGGAAGAGGCTTGGCAGGTGGGTTCATTCCTCAGATGAGCAGAGCAGGCACAGGCCGGGGCACTTAGGGAGCTGAGCCAGGGCTCCTGGCACCCAGTCCAGAGCTGTTTTCACCACCTTCAAGGCGTGGGGTCCTTGAGTGTCAATGTCATGAAGGCGAATCCCCACAAGATCGTAAGGGAACAAAAATGATTCGCAGACTACCTCGGGGCAGGCAGTGTGCTGTAGCGGCCGGGATCCGGATGCTATTTGTGCCACCAGCTGCCTGGGGCCTCAGCCAAGTTAATTTTTCCCACTAAGCCTCTGATTGCTTACCTGAAATGTGGGGACACACCACCTTTCTCATGGAGATACTACGAGCCCCAAATACTAATTCTCCTTCCTCCCTTCTAAGAAATACTCATCCCCTGTCCTTTTCTAAGAGGGATGCCACTCCTGGAAAAGTTGAGAGACATCTCGGTTGAGTGTATCCCAACGCTAGGGGTTCAAATTTCTGCTCTACCCTAAACCCACCTGGTAGCATTTGAGTAAGTCTGAAATCATTTCTCCATGTCAGTGCCCCCTCCTCCCACCCAACCCTACTCTCCAATTTTCTGAATGCCTTTGGGTCCCTCCTACGTATCAGGAGGAACAATAAATATGTGTTTGGATTGAAATGCCGTCATCAGGAACCGAGAAGTCAACCTGCTCCCCCATTTCTGGGGTCATCTGTAGAACAAAGGGCATGTGAAGATGCCCCTTGGAGGAAAAAAAAGGGACCCAGTGTTGTTCTGAAGCTGGCGAGGAGAGTCATTAAACTGTCTCCCAGTGATCCAAGAAGATCTCGCCCGAGTTCATGCTGCGGAGGGAGGAAGTCTTGACAAGATGAGATGATGGTGAATGGCTGGCTCCATAGGTATCTCCCAAAAGGGCGGCCTTAGATTCCTGGAATCCCACCATTAATCCTTCCAGTTAAGACTTTGAAGGCCTCTGTTAGTATGTAAATGTTTCTCTTGGGAGGAATAATAAAATTTAACCCAAGTGAACAAACATTTCCTGACAGTTGCTTTAAATCAGACACTTGTGTGGTGCAGTGGGATGTCCAAAACTATTACTTCCCTGTCCTCCAGGAGCTTGGAGCTCATTAGAAGCAGGAAGACGTGTGCCAAACAACTGCAAACAAGAAAGATAATTCCAAAATAAGGTAAAAGAACGTAAGTTCCATAATTGTTCTCTCCTCTGTGCACTTTATTGAGACCTCAACTATAGTACACGTCACTTGGAGGGGCTTCCATAAAAATGGCTCCACATTTTGTGCTTTATTTGGAATATCCCAGTTAGCCACAGATGTTTTCTGAGTATCATGATATCTTTTAAAAACTATTTTACAAAGATCAGACACTTTTGTGCATGATGGGTGAAACTGGCAAGGCTAGCGGCCAGGAAAAATAAAAACAAAGATGAAAAGCTAATGTGAAAGATTTTAGAGAGCAAGAATCAACAGATTGTGAGAGCATAAGGCAGGGGAAGGTAGGCTCTGGAGATGAAGGGATCCATGAATAAATGAAATGCGGTATATCCATGCAGTGGAAGACAATTTAGCAGGGAATAAAGTACTGATACATGCTGCAACATAGATGAGCTTTACTTTATTCTAAATGAAAGAAGCTGGTCAGAAAAGACCATATATGTATGATTCCATTTACATGAACTGTCCAGAATAGGCAAAAGCCATAGCGGCAGAAAGTAGATTAGTGGTTGGGGGCAAGGGCATGGAAAGTGACTGCTAATAGTTATGGGGTTTCTTTTTGGGGCTATGAAATGTTCTGTAAGTAGACAGTGTTGATTATTGCCTGAGTTTGTGATTATACTAAAACACCACTGAACTGTTCACTTTCTTTAAATGGGTGAATTTTACGATACGTGAATTATGTATCAGTCAAAAAATAAACAAAGTGAAGAGGGTCAAAGTGACAACTATGTTCAGGTCATGGGAGGGGAGACGTGGTTCTGCGGTCCTTCGGGAGAAGGGAGGTCAGGCCGATGTACCTGCAGTGTCAGGAGTAAGGGAGAGTGATGGCAGCAAGACCAGAAAGTAAGCAGGGGTAGACTGTGCGTGCCCTTTAGGCCACGTTAAACGGCTCGGTCTTTACCCTCAGAATAGAGAGATACTGGTGAGGAGGTTTATGTGTGCTATAGATTCACTTTGCCTGCACTGGGCAGTGTGAATTGGAGGAAGTCAAGGAGAGAATAGAGGGTGATCAGTTACACAGATCAAAACAAACAAGAGAAGATGTCAGGTCAAGAGAGGGTAACGGAGGGTGTGGGGTGGGGTTCACACGGAGAGAACGGGCTACGACTGATGCTTGGGGAGTGGATGAGAGAGCACTGAGTTCACTAACCAGGAAGAACAGCAAGTTTGGGCAAATAGAAAAAGTCTGTTTTGCAGAGATATTTAGTTAGCACCTGCTATGTGCCAGGGATGGAACAAGAAGACATTTTATATACATATTTCTATGAATACTCACCACAAACCAACAAGATCAGTTTTATTATTCTCACCACTGTTTAGGGAGGGAAACTGAGGCTAAGAGAGGCTACGTAACTTGCCCAAATACACAAAGGTTCAAAGCCAGGTTTGTCTGACACCCAAGTTCTTTCCTCTTTGCTCTACACTATAATGCTTCCGGGCCTGGGCCGGCAAATGACTGAACACACACCCAACTCTGATCTATTAGTCGTGATCGCCTGGAGCATTGAGTTGAGACAAATGTTGAGCCTGAGCCCAGGCCTAGCAGGGAAATAGGCCATGATGGATCAGGAATGCAAGGCCTGGGCACCGAGAGAGGCAGTGGTGGGGAAAGCACACTTATTTGCCATTTCCACTCGATGAGTTTAGAGGAGAAAAACATAACATCTTAGCTGAAGGGATTAAAACTAACCACTTAGGAACTATCAATGCATACAACAATAGATGAATCTCAAAAACATTCTATGTACTGAGGAAACCAAGGCTGAGAAACTTTTTCAGTAAAGAGGTCAGATAACGACTATGTTGGGGGGGAGGGGCAGGCAATGTCTATTGCAACCACTCAACCCTGTGGATGCAGCAGGAAAGCAGCTGGAGACAACACCTAAACCAATGAGCATGGCTCCCTGCCAAGAAAACTATTCATGAACACTGAAAATGGAATTTCATACACTTTTTATGACTCATAAAATATCATTCTCCTGATTTTCTTTCCAACTATGTAAAAATCTAAAAGCCATTCTTCACTCACGAGTTATACAAAAAGAGGTGATATTTGGCCCAAAGACTATAGTTTCCTGTCCACCTACACTATATGTATTCATTTATAAAGAGGTCAAGAATAGACACAACTAATCAATAGTGATACATATCAGCCCAGTGGTTGCCTGTGGGTGGATGTGGGCTGACAAGAAGGAATCACTGGGGAACTTTCTGAAGTGATGGAAATGTTCTTAGTTACATGGATGTATGAGGTCTGACAATTAAGTTTGCGAACTTGTTGCAACGATGTTGCTAACAAGTCAGAAGGATTCTTCATTATGAATTTGTATCAACTGCACAAACAGTTAACCAAATTTACTATTTGGAAGTGCTGAAAGGCTGCCTGAAAAAGTTAAGTGACCTGAGCTTTTCACCAACAATTCATGGCTCTTGCATCACGACAATGCACCAGCTCACATAGCACTGTCTGTGAGGGAGTTTTTAGCCAGTAAACAAATAACTGTATTGGAACACCCTCCCTACTCACATGATCTGGCCCCTAATGACTCCTTTCTTTATCCAAAGATAAAGGAAATATTGAAAGGAAGACATTTGGATGACATTCAGGACATCAAGGGTAATATGACGACAGCTCTGATGGCCATTCCAGAAAGAGTTCCAAAATTGCTTTGAAGGGTGGACTAGGCGCTGGCATTGGTGCATAGCTTCCCAAGGGGAGTACTTCAGAGGTGACCACAGTAATATTCAGCAACGTGGCATGTAGCACTTTTTCTAGGATGAGTTCGTAAACTTAATTGTCTGACCTCCCTACGTGTGTATAAAACTCATTCAAATGTGTACTTAAGAGCTGTCCATTTCATTGTATGTAAATTTAACTTGTATTTAACACTGCTGCTTTGAACTGAAACACTGGGGTGGGGGTGGGATAGAGAAATGGCTGCTTGGAGGAGGTGCCATTTGAATGAAACTTGAAGAATGAATACAGCTTCTAAGAATGCGGAAGGAAATGTTGAAGGGGGTTAAGGGTATGGTTCAATCATGGCTTAAACACTAACAAAAAGTTAGGGAAAAAATTCTATTTGGCAAGAAGCGATGAAAGTATAGCCACATCCACATGCTTTATTTTCCAAAAGCTCGAGCTCAGAAATAATTGCCTGGCACAATAATTGGGGGACGCAGTCTGGGAGCGGATACAAGTGGAGCTGGGTGCAATTTGGGGAGATTTGTTCCGCTCAGCTCCCTTCTATCAATTCCAGCGGCTCAGACGTTCCTGACCTGTTGCTTGGCATGTTGTGAAAACAGCTTTTATGTACTGCACTTCCATTAAAAGATGAAATCCACGAACAGAGGCTCACAGTCCAGAAAATCTCCATTTATGTCTCCACTTATCTCCCGTTGCGACCAAGAACCTGGTCTCCTGGGCGCCTGGGATCTGGCTTCAGCAGCCAGTTTCAGGGCTGCCTGGCAATATTGGTAAGGAGCCCGAATCTGGGTAGTGAGATCGGGCAGCCTGGAAAGGCTGGACTGGGTTTTAATGGGAGGCCTCCAGAAGGTGAGCTGACAGGGTGATGACATCGGATTATGCTGAGATGCAAGAGAAGGGATATTTGCTGAGTCAAGTTCGACCCAGAACCCAAGGTGTCTTGGGAAGTCTGGTAAGGTCCAGTGGTTGCAGGAAATACTGGAGTGGTGAGTCAAAGACAAAAGTGGAACCTAAGATAACCTTAACCTGAACCAATCACTAGCCTTTTTGCAGCATAACACGTGTCTGAGCTTAAGGAAGGCAGATCTCTGTGTAAATGTCACTTTTGCTCCAGATGGATGGCTAGCATGGTAATACATGTCCCTTCCCATCTCTGAGGCCGATGTTTCCATCCGTGAGAAGCGAGGCACAAACAGCCATCTATTTCAGCTCTCTGGTTCTGTTGATCCAACCTTGGTTCTTCTGCTAACTCGAGGAGTAACTTGGAGCAAGCCGTTTCCTCTGGGCCCTGGACAACACACTACACATGGTGAGGGCTTTAGGTGACAATCTCTAAAGATTCTCTCAGATTTAGAGTTCTCTACTCTTGCCTGCTTGGAAGACCCAGCACATTTTTGTCACAGCTCTTGTCAGATTACACCTTGGGCTATGGCTGGGTATACTTCATTCCTCCCATCCCCACTTCTCCTCGCCTGAATGTTCCTTGAGGGCACTGATCCCATAATTCTTGGCAAAGGGGATGGGTGGGTGGGTGGGTGGATGGATGGATGGATGGATGGACAGACGTGTGGATGGCTGATGGATAATCAGCGGGAGGATGACAGGATGGATAAATAAATAGATGAAAAGGAGTTTGGGAATATTGGAGAACAGAGAAATAGGAGGAAAGACATCCACAGGCAATACCTCAACACCCTTTACAACCACAGGTCAGCCCCAGAATGGCAAGTGCCCATTGTGATAAACTCCATGAAGCATATTCTCATAATTTCTGAAACTTTCTGAAGCCCTTACTCCAGGAACGAGACCATGCCATTCCCTTTAGATCAGAGTAAGCATGTGAATTATAAGCACGCATCACGCCTATTGCTATTCTAACTGTGAAAAGAACGTAAGGAAATATGTGACCCCTTTTCCTACCGGCAAGCAAAACTCAGCCCCATAACAGCACGGAGTGTAATGAGTAAAAGAACTAAGAAAGTTTTACAAACTGTTTCTAGATCATGTGGCCCGGACAATGAGCACCAAGGAAGGCGTCTTAGGCAGACATGCATGTGGGGCGTGCAGGGCAGCAGGGGAGCACTAGAAGGGAAAGCTTTCTCGGGAAGAGCTCTGGAAGATGGGAAGGACTCAGGCAGGGAGTGAGCCCAAGGGGAGTGGGGGGATGCCGGGCTGGGAGGACTGGCAACTGCTCAGTCAAGACCACGGGGACAGGAGTGTCCAGGTTGATTGGAGGTGGCTCCGTGAAGGAAGTAATAGCCAAGAGTGCAAAATCTCTGGCCCTCTGCCTGCCCTAGGAAAGCCAGAGGAAGGCAGGGAGGGAGGGAGGATGAGAATGGAAGAGCTGGTGAAGAAGGAGAGAAGTGAGAGGAGGGCTAAACAGAGAAAGAACCCTTGATGCAGAAGACGTGTGGATGCCCAGGAGCTCTGCAGCCAGCCCCAGTTGGTGGGGGTGGATAGGGGCTGCTAATGCACGAAGCGGGCAATGGTGCATTTCCCAGAGTGCCCAGAGCTCAGGTAAGTGGGGTACCTGGAACTCTGTCTCTTCTTCCACTGCCAGCTCTAAGTTGCTAAGGTTACCTTCCCAACTGCCTAATTAGAGAAGCTGTCACTCTTTGACAAAGATCAGGAGGGAAGGGGGAGAAATGAACGCAGACATTTTATACTCTCAGACATGAAGAAAATAATAAAGCTGGTTCCACAATCACAGAAACTCTGCCTGCAGTCAAAGGAGCCTGTGCCTTCATCAGGACCACCCTGTCACCAGCTTGGAGAGCGCTGGAAATGAGCAGCTCTTCCCAGGAAACAGGGAGCTGCTGGCAGCCTCCAGTGAAGTTAAATTGGGTGGGGGGGGGGGGGGGCTAAGAGAGGAGAGTCAGGAGGAATGGAGCGCTGTGCCTGTTTGGCTGTCATGGCCTGCTAAGTCTCAGTGACCTGGAAACAGGGCACCCTTCTCAGCCAGCAAAGCTAAGCTAAGCAGATGCAGCCTCTACACTGTATCAACACCCAGCATTTGGAGTCAACGTTCCTGGGCCCAGGATGGAGCATGACGTGCCTTCAGACGGCATGTCTGGAGGAGAGAGCTGAGAAAGAGATGGGAAGTGAGGCAGAGTGGGAGGAGATCAAGGACACAAAAGAGAAGGCAAACTCTGTGAGGTCGCAGAAACGGCAAGATCCTAAATGAACGGCTCCCTCTCTGACAGCAGAGGGCATGCCACACAGAGATGCCAGCTACATGCCTCAGCTGCCTGGGCATCACCGAGAGCGTCCTGAACTGTGGAAAGGACGTGTGCCACAGCACCTTCCTTTGCCAAGCCGCCCCCCTGTCCCGGCCCCTTTCTGTCCCGCTTCTGCATCCACCCAGCTCCTCCTTGTCTGGCCAAGCCTACTTTCTCCCCAGGGGAAGGAAGGGGAGTGCTTTGTGTCATATGCAAGGAAATGCATTTTCACTAGTGCATCACTTTCTGC
Source organism: Rhinolophus sinicus (assembly GCF_036562045.2). Classification (NCBI taxonomy): domain Eukaryota; kingdom Metazoa; phylum Chordata; class Mammalia; order Chiroptera; family Rhinolophidae; genus Rhinolophus; species Rhinolophus sinicus. The sequence continues at coordinate 174,151,708 of NC_133754.1, forward strand.
AGGAATGGGAGAAGCAGAGACGCGCTGGGCAGGAGTCAGGCTTAAACCCTGTCATAGCCACCAGCTCACTGTGTGACGCTGGTCCGACCCCTTGACCGCTCTGGGCCTCACACCCCCACTTTGTTGACCTTCTGGGGTAGGCTGGGGATTAAATGGGAGAACAGAAAAAAAAAAAAAAATGAAAAAAAATCTCCTGCCCAAGAAAATGAGCAACTCAGAGGCTGGATCTATGTCCTACTCAGAGATCTATCCGAGCGCCTAGGAGAGGACCTGATATACAGAAGGTGTTCAGTAAATGCTGACCAAAACTGAATTAACACTTTGAAAACTGTATTATGTTCTCTAGGTATTTCTTCATTCCACATAAATCTTTTAGCACCTATTAAAGACACGATTCCTGCCGACGCTGAGCTTACAGTATAGTGGAAAAGGTAAACATCAAAAGAAAATAAATATAAAATTAAAATCTGTGATTAAGTGCTACAGATAACAAGATCTTACATACAGAGAGACCAGCTCTAACTGAGATGTCAGGAAAGGTTTACCTGAAGAAGCGGATTAATCTAGAATCTGAAAATATTAGCAGGAGTCAACCAGACAAAAACAGGTAGAGGCAAGACCTTTCTAGGCAATGAAAGCAGTCTGTGCAAAGGCCCAGAGGCATAAGCGAGATTGTTATAATACATTCGAGGCAACGAAAGAAGCCCAGAGGAAATGGAAAAGCAGAGAAAAACAGGGAGGATGGCAGGATGTGAAGCTGGAAATGCAGCCAGGGTTCAAACTGGGAGGTCAATACACTTTCTAGCATGATTTCCCGAAGGCAAAGCCTTTCTTTTCTGAAAGGAGACGCTGAGTCCTCACTCTTCTGGGCATGGGTTGGGCCATGCGTGCAGCAGTCCTCATAAAGGTCATCCTCTGCCAGGCAAACCAGAAGTCACTCAGCCCCGCAATGTTTCCACGAATCACCCTCTCCTGTACACAGGTCTTTATGGAGCCCTTGACTTAGAGGGTCTACTTTGCTGCAAAGGCCAGGGCTGTGAAGGACCCTGGCGATCACGTAGCCCGGTGGTACGTAACTGCACTTCACGGAGCTCCACATTCTAAGCAGACATCTCAAGGACCACTTTGGGAGTGAGGGGAGAGAAGGCAGGTAGGACAGGGCTTGGGGCCCTCTTAGCCAGAGCAATTCTGCTTTCCTTGGGTTCGCATGGTGATTTGCCCAAGATTCCACTTGAAGGGAAGCTTCTGTTACTAAAAGAAGATTTGGAAAACCATGACCATCTTACAGAAGAGAATGCTGAGGTGCCTGGTGAGGACACGTGTGGCTTTGCTACTTGGCAACCATTGTGGTATCGGCTCCTAGACTCTTTCAAAATGTAGCCCTCCCTTCAACCACGGGCAGCCTGGAAGGAACTTCAACCCAGGTAACCTCCTTTTCCCTAGGTGAGGGGTAAATGTGGTCGCTTTGAGCCAATGAATGCTGAAGGGAGGGACGAAAGGACGGACGCCCTTGGAGCCCCTCTATGCTGATGAGGATGCTGGGTCCCCAGCGTTACCCTTTCTAAGCCTGCTTCTTCAGCTTTTCCATCTTTCCATGAGCCATCCCAAATACTTCCCATCAAGCCCCTTCGCTTAAATAAACAGAGTTGTTTTCTGTGGCTTGCAATCCCCCCGATAACAGTGTGAGAATGTATGGACGACTTGCTCAAGGCACTCGGAGAGTTAGACCTGTACCCAAGATTAGAAATCGGAGCTCTTCAAGCACCGCTCGGGGCTGCCCGGGCTTGCAGCTCCCTGTCAGAGGAGTCCTTCATCTCGGGTCGTCTGCCTTCTCTCTTCCAGCCTCTTTTCCTCAATCTCACGGGGCCGAGAAATATAGTCACCTACCTTCCTCTCTATATCCTCCAACACAACTTACAGGCCAGCCTGCCCTCAGGGGCCTTCACCGTAAATCACACGCCAGCCCCTCTTTATTGGCCTTCATCTGTTGACTGTGCAGAGAGACACGTATAGGTATTATACCAGGAGCTGGAACTCAAGCCAACCAAAAACAAGATACATTCTTAACGGATTCCCGACGGTGCTACTCCAAAGTGTGTGTGTCCCTCTCTCTCCCACCTGAGCAAGGATTAAAGGAAACTTCTGCTATTTCCCCTGGTTCAGAGAGCACCTGTGAATATCCTGTTTCTTTCTACGTGGTTTTACTTTTTGCTCCCAATCTAAAGATGGTTTAATTTCCTATACGAAGGAAGCACGGGGGACTCGTGTTGGGGGCTGGGGAGGAGAACTTCAGTTTCTGTTCGTTCAGCTTGCTCAGTGACTACAGAGCTGTTTCCAACAGGAGCAGAAGTCGCTCCCAAGGCATTTGAGGGAGATGGGAACACAGGAGCCTAATTGCATCATACAGCCGTTTGACCAAGCGATCACTAACTTTATTACAGCGAAAGAAAATGGAAATGACAGAGCCAAATTTAACTCATCCATTCCCCAGCTTTCACTCCGGACTCAGGCCACCAGCTGGGGGGCACGGGGAACAGAGCGGGGTGCTCATGGGTCGTGAAGGAAATGAGTTCTTTGTGGTCTGCAGCTCCCTTTAGGAGTGGAAGCGGGGTACGCACACACTTCATCTTACTTAGTTCCAGCCATCCACCGGGTTTCCCCATAGTCTCCGCTGACTTGCCATGATGGCGGCAAGAAGGACTCTATTACGCTCCAGGACCCATTCATTCATTTGCTCATTCACTCCATAAATATTTACTCACTGCTAATTATGAAGCAAATGCTTTGAGAAGCACAGTGTGGAACACACCCTCTGCCCTCAAAAAAAGTTTGTAGTCTAGAGGTGCCAGCAGACAATAAACATAGTCAAACAGATATCCAGGTACAATTCGGATGAGATGGTCAGGGAAGGCATATGGGGGGGCCTCAGGCAAGCCAGAGAAATACAGCACGGGAGAAAGTGGGGGAGGGCAGGGCCCCCTGAGCAGCGGCCCTGTTCCCAGCCATGTATTAGAATCCCTAGCTCACCCGGAGAGATGAAAAACAAAACAGTACAGTAATGCTTAGCTATTCTGATTGAATTGGCTTAGGTCAGGGCGAGACTTATTATTATTATTTTTTTTTTAATTAACAGAGCATTATTTTTTAAGAGCAGTTTTAGGTTTACCAAAATATTGCAGGGAAAGCACAGCGAGTTCCCACTTACCACCGCCACCCCACCCCACTCCCACACACAGTTTGCCCCATTGTTATTTACACCTTGTATTAGTATGGCACATGCGTTACAAGTGATTTGCCGATATAAATACATTACTATGAATTGAAGTCCATAGTTTACTAGGGCCACTCTTTGTGGTGTGTGCATTCTACGGATTTTGACAAATCTGAAAACGTGTCTATTCTTTCTGTATGTACGGAACAGTTTTGCTGCTGTAAAAACCCCGTTGCCCACCTGTTTGTGTCTTCCTCCCTTCCCCTAAACCCCCGACAACAGGTCCTTTCCTAGTCTCCATAGTGTTGCCTTTTCTAGAATGTAACACATTCAAAATCACGCAGTATATGGCCTCCTCAGATTAGCTTCTTCTGCTTAGCAATATGATTTTAAGTTTCTTCCATGTCTTTTTCAGGCTTGACAGCTCATTTCTTTTCATCCGTGAATTATATTCCGTCGTCTGGATGTATCACAGTTTATTTATCCGTTCATCTATTGATGGACATCTTGTTTGCATCCAAGTTTTGGAAATTTTAAATTAAGCTGCTGTAAACATTCATGCGCAGGTTACTGTGTGGACATAAGTTTTCAACTCATTTGTGTAAATACCAAAGAATGTGACTGCTGCCTCATATGGCAAGAGTATGTTTAGTTTTATAAGAAACTGCCAAACTGTCCCACCCCCATGTATACTAATTTAATTTGCATAGGGTAGATTCCAGGGCCTGGCATTATTTAAAGCTTCCAAATATTCCACTGTGCAGCTAAGGGTTGCGTGTCTTGTAGGCCTTGGTTGGCGATCCTGTATTTTATGATAAGCACCAGGGGAAGTCATTGCGGATGGAAGCAGAGACGAGGCACTGACGTGACGCTCAAGTTTATCAAGTCTTTCTGGTAGCACGTGGGAATCGGGAAGGCCTGGGAGGGGAGTAAGCAACAGTGAACCTGAGCACCAGTTAGGGGTCTGTTGAATTACGTGTCAGAGACCAGAGTAATTTCTACCAGGAGACAGATGTTAAGAAATGGGTGGATTCAAAAGATATGTTTGGGGGAAGGGGAGGAAATTACTAATCTTCAGTTATAGGTTAAATGTTGAAGTGGAGGGAAACAAAGGGAGAGATGGAAGGATTACAAGAGATACTTCCGATTTTGTTCCAGAAGCAAATTCAAGTTTACCGTGCAGACATGTATCCTGGGTTTCTAGCCGATCTTCTTCTCTGGGTTCACCCTCATCCCTTCCCACTCCTCTTCCTTCTTTTCCATTTTGTTCTTTTAGTTTTGTTGTTGATATTTTTGAAACAAGAAATCCTCTTTACTCCAAATGAATTGCTATTTCAAAGGACGACTAAACCCTGGCAAGCTAATTGAGCATATGCCCTTAAGGTCAAGCTCAAGAAGCTGCACGGCATTTTGGGGGTAAGGTAACTTGGCTCAGATGCCTTTCATTGTCAGTCACAGCCAAGGGTGGAAATTTTAGAAGGGATGATCTCTTAAGAAGGTTTATCATTCTGGAAACTTTTCTTCTGAAACTCTTCAGCAGATGTTTCGAATGCCCTGAGGGGAAAAGCTTTAAATAACGGGCTGGTGATGAACAACGCCAAGTGCAGCAGAGATGAGAAAGAGGATCCCACCAGAGCCACAGAAAAGAGCTTCAAATCTATAGCCAAACAGGAATAAGACCCCCAGATCCTTTTTACCAGCTGCTCTCAAAATCCTACCTCACACTGAAAATCAGGGACCTGGCCAAATTGGTACAATATGCATCAAATGGTCACAGAGGCCTCAGAAGTCCTCCGGGATATTTGGAGTGACATGTGACACGGGGGCAGTGAAGGAGGCAAGCCTGTCAGCCTTGGGAGGTCCTGGCACTAGAAGGTGGGAGAGCTGCAGCCTGCACGGCCCGACCGACCTCTTCTCTCCTTTGCTCCAAATACCGCCCTGGACTGTCCGGCTCTGACCAGAGGTAGCCAGCTCTGAGCTGGGCCTGGGGCCATGTTGGTCAGCAAGGGGCTTGGGCTGGTTTCTCTGGTCAGGGTAGGCAGACAGGCGGGACTTGTGCTCTGGGTCAAGGCCGGGAGCAGACAGACACACAGAGATGTGGAGAGACAAGGAGAAAGGCAGACGCAACGAGAGAGGTATGGACAGAGAGAAAAGGAAACATTAAAGAGAAAAACGGAGAGAAAGACACCGAGGAAAGAGAGGAGCGACTCTCGCATTCCATTCTCATCCCAGCACTCACAGGGGAGCGTTTTCAGGAGTTCTCTCTCGAAGAAACACTCATAAATCTTCCATGAAACAACCATGGAAGCTCAAACCTGTGCATTCATGTCCGACAGCTCCGTCCGCACCTGTCTCCCCGGGAATGAGAACTGCCAGGGCTCCTTCTGCTAAGGCCCAGCTGTGGGATAAACCTGCTCTGGGCAGGGAGGGAGCAGAGTGAGGTAGAAAAAGAAAAGGCATTGGCTGAGAAAGACCCATCAGTGGCCAGGAATTCCTACCAGAAAGTGTCATTCATGGATTAATCTAAGACACCCTATTCTATAAGCTGCACCAGACTTTGCACAAGAAAGTGTTCGGGGCAATTGTTTTATTAGCAAACCTTGGCATATTTTCAAAGTAAATCGCTATGAATTTCCTTCTGACAACTGGATCTCTTTGAGATTAGTGGTTAAGCTGTCTTGCCCAGATGTCGGTTCTACCAACATTTATTGACACGTAGTCAATAACAGGCCCAGTACTAGGAACAGGGTACAGAGAAGACAAAACTCCATCCTTCCCCTCAAAGATCTCATAAGCAGTTCTGTGCAACAGAATTTTCTGCAATGGTGGACATGTTCCACATCTGTGCTGTTCGATATTGCAGCCCCTACCCACATGTGGCTATCATGTCAATTTAACTGAATTAAGTGAAATTTTAAATTTAGTCCCTGAGTCTTGCCACTCACACTTCAAATGCTCAGGATCTACACGTGGCTAGGGGGCCACTGGATTGGACTATGCAGATCAAGAACGAGGTAAGACGTAGACACATATTTTCATATAAGGGAGGTGGTCCATGAGGGATAGAAATAAAGTTTTCTGAAGAAAGTTATTCAGATATGAAGTAGGGGAGGAAGGGAAGAGGAAGAGGCAATGAGGATGGACGTTTCCATCCACCCAGAACGTAGCTTGTGCAGCACAGACAGGGCTCCACCGGCAGAAACGCAGGAGCACAAGGACATCCGTGATAGGGGAGGACTCAACTTGGGGCGAGTCAGGGAAATATGAAAGTAGAGCTTGTTTTCTGGGAGCAGTAAAGCAACAACAATAATGATGATAATAATAAACGCCGTTGGCTGAAATGCAGGCAGAGGAAGAGGAAGAGAGAAGAATGATGATGGGTCTGACCTTAGGTGGAGGGCTCAGCTGACAGGACGTGTGCTGCTAAGCCAGTGAGCAGTGAGCAGCCACAGAGGGTTCTAAGCGAGAGAGACATGACCTCTGGGAGTGATCCTTCCCGCAGCACATGAAGTGTCTCCTCCAAGGAAGAAACCAGTGCAGTATTGCAAGAGATGGGAGAGAGATGTGATAACATCAAGGAGAGTGGGAAAATGAGAAAGGAGCAGCTGCTATTGGATTACAAGATAGAGGGCTGTCCAGAAGCCTTATTTGGCCTAAAATAAGAATGGCATCCATAGGTCTAAGGATATCAGTGGAAGGCAGAGCCCTGAAGTCTTTCCTGAGCCAAAATCCATGCATATGCAGAGGAAGACTCATCCCAGAAAGGCAAGACTTTCACAATCACTTGTCAGCCCATGAACCTGTACTGCAGGATCCCCTCACCCAGTACCACCCCCCACTGTGCCCCGTCATAAGCCACCAGGGGCTTAGCACCCAATGAGAATTGGGTAGTGAAAAAAGGAAGCAGACAAAGGAGGAAAAGAAGAGAGAAGAGGTATGTTTTAAAATGTGCTGGGGAAGTCAAAACAAATTCCAAGCCATTCCTGCAGGAGATTTTTATGGGGCGAGACGTCCCCAAAATGGATTTTGAATTATACTCAGCACCTCATAAAGCATGGGAATTCTTGGCAACCAGCTCACACACACGGCCCTCTGGTTACCTGCCCACCCTCCCCAGCAGGATGACACGCTGAGACCCAGCTGGACGCCAAGAACACCTGGCTGGGTGGATTGAACTGGATCCTAAGAGGTCTCAGCGCACCTAGGGGAGGCTGCAGCCTTTTCTGGGCCTTGGTCTCCCTCTGTGCAGTTAGAGGGTGGGTCAAGATAAGCCTGAGGGCCCTGAGAGTTCTAAGTCCCATGGTCTGGAGAGCTGGCACATGAATAGAGTTACAGAGAGCCCCTGCAAACCTCTCCATGTGTACTGGAGGGCATATGTGGTGAGAGGAAAGAGAGCTTGAAGGGGAAATCTTGCTCTAATTCTCTCATTAGGTTATGCAAAGATCAGGTGTGGTCATAGGTGGGAAAAAAAAAAAAAAGGCTGTGATAAGGTTTCATTATTTTTTAAAATATTGAAAAACTACTGCTGGATAAAGAAATATTTGGAATGGCACTCAGGAAGCCAGCGTGATCTGGGACTTAAACAGCAGCTCTACCTTTCTGTGCTAGGTCATGTCACTATTGCAACCACAGTTTTCGCATCTGCGAAACAGCAAAAGTGTTGGGGTATCTCACTTAAAAGGCCACCCAAAGGGAGAAGAGCATGGATGGCAATTGCTGTGGGTCCCAGGAGGGGCCATGAACTCTGAGAGTGGAATGACTTGATTTCCTGACTCCAGAGTTCAGTTCCCCTCTCTTCATGTTTCTTAAATTATTTGTTCCAGCTTTATTGAGATATAATTGACATGTAACATTGTGTAAATGTAAGGTGTACAACATGATGATTTGGATACACTTATATATTGCAAACCGATTACCACCACAGCATTTGCTAACATTTTCATCATGTCACATAATAATTACCATTTCATTTTTGTGGTGAGAACATTTAAGATCTATTATCTTAGCAATTTTCAAGTATGTGATAAACTACAGTGACCATGCTGTACATTACCCTGTTCCCCCGGAAATAAGACCTAGTCGGACTATCAGCTGGAATGCGTCTTTTGGAGCAAAAATTAATATAACACCTAGTCTAATATGATATAACATAATATAATATAATGTAATATAATATAATACCGGGTCTTATTTTACAATAAGACCCGGTCTTACAGTAAAGACCGGGTCTTATATTAACTTTTGCTCCAAAAGACGCATTAGAGCTGATTGTCTGGCTGGGTCTTATTTTCGGGGAAACACGGTAGATCCCTAGAACTTACACACCATATAACTGGAAGCTTGCACTCTCTGACCAACACCTCCCCATTTCCCCAACTCCCCCCACTAACCGCCATTCTCATCTGTTTCTAGGAGTTTGGCTTTTTTAGATTCTACATATAAATGACATACAACATCCATTTTTCTCTGATTTTATCTCACTTGGCATAATGCCCTCAAGGTGCTTGCGCATTGTCACAAATGACAAGATTTCCTTTTTTCTCACAGTTGAATAATATTCCACTGTATGTTTGGACCACATCTTCTTTCTCCATTTATCGGGTGACTGACACGAATGTATTTCCATATCTCAGCAACTGTAAATAATGCTTCAGTGAACCAGGGTGAGGCCCCCCCCAGCACACTTTCTCTCTTTAAGATCCTGCTTTCATTTCCTTTGCATATATACTCAGAAGTGGGATTGCTAGATCATTTGGTAGTTCTGTTTTTAATTTTTTAAGGAACCTACATACTGTTTCCCATGGTGGCTGCAACAATTTACATTCCTACCAACAGAGTATGAGGGCTCCCTTTTCCTATTCTTTAAATCAGAGTTTTGGGCAAAATGGTATCTACAGGCTCAAAGACTAAAATTGTTGTGAATTCATGCCTCTGTCAACCTGACACATGTATATATATTCCAAAGCTTTCAGCTAGCCTTCTCTCCGCTGATCACCAGCTTAACCAGCACTCCCCAAGATTTGTGTAAAACATCCTGAAGCTCACAAGCCCTGAGCGCCCACACTAGAGAGTAACCTCCTCTCCGGCATTCTTCAGACTTCGCAGTCGGCTGAGCTGCATTTTCAGAGAGCCAGTTTGTTTCCTAAACCTGTTTATGTCTGTTGCGTTTCGGATCATTATAAAATTTAATGAGTTATTGTGAAAATTAAAAATTCATGAGCATCGGAAGAAGGCAGTTTCTACGAGGACATAGTTGATTGTACTGTACAATTAAAGAAAGTCACTTAAGTATTGCTATGAGTTAGGTCAGGTGTGACAACTATAAAAATTTAAAAAGGAATCATAAAACTCTAGAAGAATGACTTGGCAAGCAAACATCTTTAAGCCCTCAGTCCCCTTTAATGAAACATTCGAGATCATATTTGGTGTATTATGAGCAAGAAAGATGTCATGGCACTCCAATCAGCCGACCCAGACTCAGAAAAGACGCCCTGGCCTGTGTCAAATAATTGGCGAATGTATACACATTCATGTATCTTAAGTTAAAGTAAAATGCTTACTATCTTTTATGATCTCCTGCTTTAATAGCCTTTATCTATTAACTGACCAACTGTCAAGCACACAGCTTCATACAGGAGGGCTAATAAGGTAAGCAACTCAACCTAAACCCAGGTAACCCTGTCCTAAACAGTGTGTCTCCCCAATGAAGTATGAAAAAAAGTCTAAGGAGGAAAAGAACTGCTTTATCCATCACGTCAAATACGGTACCAGGAAGAAAGAGACACCACCCCCGACTCATTGTAATAATTGTCCCCTTTCTGGCTCCTCCATCGCTGAGTTCAGTTTCCTCTTTTAGTTCTCCAGACAGAAAAATTATTTTTGTATCTTCTGACTCTCATATGTATATGTAGGTATGTATATGTGTGTATATATGTAGGAATGTGTGTATGTATATATGTGTTATGTGCATATATACACACACATACACACATACCATAGATAGATAGATAGATAGATAGATAGATAGATAGATAGATAGATAGATAGATAGATAGATAGATAGATATATCTCCCCTATATACATGTCAGAAAAGAAGAGAAAATGTGACGGTAGATTCTGGGGCCTGACCATGCATGGAGCAGTTTTGTCAAGTTGGCTTAACATTAAATGTAAGATGATTAGTGAGCTTTCTCTCTTCATTCCACTTCCATAAACTACTGTGGCAGGAAGATTAACCATCTTCTTCCCAATCCATTGTACATGGGGCATGGTGGTGACGCTGTAGTCCAGACGTAGTACCTTGCTTGTGGACTATCATTTTGAAGCTGTGGAATCTTTTGTTCCAATGAAATGCGAGTTCCAGTGTTACAGACAGATAACAGTGGAGTGTCTCTTTAGCTGAAGCCCAGAGAAACTCATACTCCCCGGATCTATCATGGAACCGAGTTTGAAAACCCAATGCCCTAACAAAAAGACAATTTCATTAACATCCCTGAGCTGTCCGCAAAACACTCACAGAGTGACCGCAGACAAGTCACTTCCTCTCTGTGGCGTCACCAAAGGCGGCTGTTCAGGCACATATTTCTTCCATATTCCATGAGGATCCCAGCGTACTCTTCATCATGGTCACCTTTGTGGAATGTGATGGGGTGGGGAGAGGCTTTCACTTTTCCCTTATAATATTCCTGAATGGTCTGAATTATTTACAAGCTTGTATTCCTTTTGTGACAATTTAAAATTAAAGTTAAAAATGCAATAAGCTTGCATGCACTAGCTGCTGGAGTTACACATATTAGAGACGGATGTTTAACTTAGGACGCTTACAGACTAGCAAGAGAAGCAGACAACTAAACAATCACAGTTTTCCATGAAAATACGAACTGCAGTGAATATACAAAGTTATTTGGGGAGCAAGGAAAGTCACATTGGAAGCCATGAAGGTATATTCCAGCTGGATTCTTAAAAGATGGGTAGTAGTTATAAGGCAGGAAAGATCATTTTAAATGTATATATTAGAGGGAAATCTGACAATTAGGTGGGCAAAACTTAGATTTTAAACCAATATCCTTGTATCAGTGGCTGGGCTAGATCAATGTTTCCCAAGGTGTAGGATGAGAGATAAATGTAAGTGACACGTGAATACATATATATACATAACTTCAGTAGTTACATTACTTTTACAGGCTGTCTTCCATTTATAGCAACTTATTCCGGTGTTCCATTCTTGACAGTGCTACAGAGATTCCTTTCAAAAATAAACACAGCTAATCCCATTTGCAATGTGACCTTGTGCAATTAACTTGATCTCGCTGAACGGCCATGTCTTCATCTAGAATATGGAGATACTAAAAATACCCATGAAAAGGAGTTTTTTTAATCGAAAAGTACAAATGTTATTATCCCAATAGACTGTAAACTTCTTCCATTTCTGTGCGCCCCCTCTGCTCCCCAGAGACTAGGCACAGGGTGTGAGATGGAAGAACCACTAAAAATGACTGAAGGGGCTTAACTCCAGGCAAGGAGAGTTTAAGGTGAACAAGAGCTTTTAGGTGAACTAGGTTCACCCAGGGAACGCAGATAGAACTCATTGCCTATGCAAACCCCAGTTGGTCTTAGTGACTGACCGGGTTGCTGCATTGAGAAGGGATCTGACGCTGTGATTCAGTTATTGATTAGCAATGTCTGATCCCACAAATGTATCTTCCACCCATTCATTCCTTCATTCGACAAATACTGATTCAGAACCTGATGGGCACAGCTCTGGGCATCTGGAATGCTGGTAGCGGACAAGACCGGAAGGTACCGTCTCTCTCATGGGGTATCCTAAGCAGCCCAGTCTCCCAGCTTCCTGAAGACGACCTGGCTCTGACAACACTGACTTCCTCTTACAGGAGGCCAAGGGGGAGTGTCATTTATTTGAGGTCACACTGCAAGTGAACGGCAAAAACAGCACGAGAACCCAAGGCAGATGCTTCCCCACCCAGCACAGTTTGGGACTCAGCAGACTTGCAAAACCTACTGTGTTTTCCAAGGTGTGCAGCTGTCCTTTCTCCTCCACCTGCTTTCTGTCTTGGGGGAGGGGTAGCCTTCTGTTCCCTGGTTGGAAGCAGAGAACCACCAGAGGAAGGCCATTTCCCTAGAGGTTTCTGCAGTTTGCAGAGGTGGTTTAGAGAGGCCAGGAGAATAAAGTGGAGAGAGAAATGAAGGGAGGGAGGGACTGTAGGAACCCTGCTATTGGCAGACAGGTAATTGGTTACTTTGGGTGGCCAGCTTCTCCAATCTCCCTCCTGGGGGAGGATGGAGAGAAAGGAATTGAAGAAGGTTCCCTAACAAATTACTGTGAGACTGGGCCTGAAACTGTGAGTTGCATCTGGGTTCAGGGTTTGATCTTCAGAGGCCCTAAGAAGGATGCAGAGAGAGAGGGAGTCTGCTGCAGCAGCTTCCAGTCTCAGAAGCCCCCTGAGAAACCCTTCTCTCCCTCCTGGGCCCCTTCTGAGCCTGGGGGAGGAGTTCCGGGTGGGGGGGGCGGAGAGAAGAACCTCAGGGATCACTTGATTTAATCTCATCACATTAGAAATGAAGGGAAGCCCAGAAATCCATAGGGACTTGACCACACCCAGCAGAACGGGCACCAAACCCCAAGACTCCCCCCTCCCATGGCTGCCACCAAATGACCCTGCCCCTTGGGTTCCATGAGGTCTTTATTCACAAGACTTCCTCTGAATTGCCCTCAACTCCCTCCAAAGCAAAGAAAGTGGGGGCAAAAGTACAGGCCTACTTGTTTTGTTTATTTAACAAACACGTACGTAGCACTGCTGAGCGGCAGCACTGTTCTACATGTTCTACAAACTTTAGCTCTTGGGATCCTCGGAACAATAGCCTAATAAGCAACAGAATGACCCAAGGAGGCAGGTACCCTCGAAGGTGGTGATCACAAACCATCATCTCGATTCCTGCCCACGTTTCATTCATTTGTCCAGAAAATATCCACTCATCACCTACTATGTGCTGTGTCCTGCACTATACAGTCTGGAGAACAAAAAGAGGAACAAGACATACTCCCTATCTTCAAGGAGCTGTCAGACAAAGGTTTTTTAAAAAAACAATGGAAAAGACAGCTATGGGGGCAGGGCGGAGGTGGGGGCGGGGGGTCTACCAGGGACTACTTAGGTCAGGGAGACTCCTCGGAGAAGGCACTATTTGAGTTTTGTGAGCCAGAATGAAAATGAACTCAGGGAAGAAGGCAACATTTGTAAAATGAAAAAAGAATTTGGATTTTAGCTTAAGAGCAATGAGAAACAATTAGAAGTTTTAAACAGGGGAGTGGCGAGATCTAATTTGCTTTCTGGAAAAGATCACTCTGGCTACTGCACACAGCAGAGCTGGCAAACTTTTTCTGTAAAGGTGAGCGTTAGCAACTATTTTAAGCTTTGTGGCTCCAATACTCATTGTTGCTACTATTCGTCTCTGCTGCTGAAGCGCGCAAACAACCACAGACAGGACATATACGAGTGTATGCGTGTGCATGTGTTCTAATAAATCTGCATGGATGGATCCTGACATTGGAATTTCATATCACTGTCACATATCATGAAACTTTAGTCTTCTGTGGATTTCTTTTTCAACTATTTAAACAAGTAAATCAGCGCACAGGCCACACAAAAGCAGGCGGCAAGCTGGATTTGGCCTGTGTGCTGTACCTCGTATGGTGTCAAGAAAGGCTGGGAACAGAAAGGCAGCAGGAGACCAGTTAGAAGACTGATACAACACCCAAGCGAGAAAGGAGGATGGTTTGGACAAAGGGGATGGCCGCAAAAGAATATGAGAAACAAGTAATGCTGAGAATCATTCTAGAAATCATACCCCAGGGTTGGCTGACTGAAAGAATGAGAGAAGCAAGGGAAAGGGAATATTAAGGATGAGTCCCTCGCTTAAGTAACTGGGTGAACAGTGGTCTGGCTTCCTGAGATGGGGGAGATGTGGGGAGAGCAGCTTTAGGGGTCAAACCACACACTGATAGTGTGATCCTTGACAGGAGGAAAACCAGGGCGCCTGACAGTTGCCAGATAAACTACAGGATGCCAAGTTAAATTTGAGTTTCTGATAATCAGAGTCACTTTTAGTATAACTGTGTTCCAAATATTGCACGGGACACAGTTAAGCAAGTATTCATTGGCTGAAAGTCAAGTTCAACTGGGCATTCTGTATTTCGTTTGTTGCATTTATTTTTATTCAGAAATTTGGCAATCCGAGCTTTAAGCATTCAGGGGAAAAAACTACAAACTTGATCTAAGCCTTGGAGGAGAAGGAGAAGGTTTCTCAAAGCAGGTAATAGCTGAGCTGAGGCTAGGAGTTGGCCAGGTGAATTGGGACCTGGAAAAGCATTCTACGCAGAGAGAACAGCATTTCTGTGCCAGGGTCAGGTAGGGGAGGTATGCCTTGTGCCCTCAGATATCTGCAGGTCATCCATGAAGCTAGAGCCGCGAGTGTGACTGCGAACGTCAGGACGCCAGGCTAGAGGTTTGCAGGGACCACTTCATGCAGGTACACGGACCTCCAAGAGTTGGTACAGCCTCCCACGGGGATTCCTGAGTGGGGCTCTGTCCATTTGGAGGAAAGGGAGGGAAGAGAGTTTGTCCAAAGACCAGCTGGGATCCCCAACAGTTGCTCTGCGACTGGCACCTGGTTCTCATTCAAGCCCTGTCTCAGCCCTGTGCAAGCCGACCAGTCCTCTCTGGTGCCTTTCCCTGCTGCCCGCCCCCTACCCTCCTCCACCCACGGCCTCCACTGAAATGATTCCCCCAAATGCAGCTATTACTGTGACTGGAAATCTCTTTACTGCTGATTCTGCTAATGGAAAGATTCCTTCCCTTTTCGGCTGCTTGCAAAGCCACTCGTGACTTTCCTGGGTGCCTGAGAGCAAGGTTTTGTCAGCCTGCTGCCAACAGAAGGGAGAGAGGATTCTGCCCCGCCTGCCTCCTCCAACACCCACCTGCCTTAGACTCAGCCTCTAAGAGCTTCTCTGTCCAAACTGTCCTCAGACAACCCCGGAGTCTCCCCGCTTCTCCCTGGTCCTGGAGAACAGCAGAGATCCATGGTCAATTTCATCCTTCTTTCTGTCTTGCTTGGGGGGAGAGGGAGGGTGAGGAGAGGTGTAAGCATAGCCTGCTGGAGTGGAAGGACAGGGAAGGGAAGGAGAATTTGCATACATTATATATTCCTACCTCCACTTCCTTCCACAAAAGGATTCCAGGTGGCTAAGAGGCAGGGAGCACAAACTGTGTGCCAGACGTCGGGCAGGTGCTCTGCACACAACTATCTCTGCGAGGATCACACGGCTTCGTGTAACTAAAAATTGAGTTTGGTGCTGGGCACTCGCTAAAATCTCATTTACGGAGGGATCTCCAAAACTCAGGATCACAGCAACCCAGAGTACCCATTATTATGCTATCTGCACTTTACTGGTGGGCAAACAGAGGCTCAGCGCGGCGGCATACAGCAGCCTACAGTTAGGAAGCTGTGCATTCGGACTCGAACCCAGAGCTTTTGAACGTCAGAGCTGGCACGCATCCCACCCCAGCACACTGCCTCTCAGTCAGAGCGGCTGGGCTACAGACGGGATTTTGCTGCGGATTACCTGTGGGGACCTTGGGGAGCGTACTTCTGTCAGCTAGGTAAATGAGGCAGGTGGGCTGGATCTGAAAGGCGTTCTTTTACCCGGTTCTAATATTCTAGGAGAAGTCTACACTACCTCTTTGGATGTTCACAGCATTTGATATATCTACCTATATATCTGTACCTATAGATATAGAGATACAGATTATATAATATTATATATCCCATATGTACAGGTAATGGAATACAAATCCCATTTTCAAGGTGGGAACAAAAAAGTACAGTGCTGCTGCTAAGAAGCAGGAGATGGGCAAAACTCCCCTTGGGGCAGGGCAGGGGGGTGGCAAGGAAGGTGCCCGTCGGGCTGTGTCTCAGACAACCGATGCCCTGACAACTTCTAGAAAGAGAATGAGAGCTGCTGTCAGTTCCTGGGAGGCCGAGATCACAGGTCTCCTAGTATAACACTTGCCTACATAAGGTGGGGACTTCCTAAGCACTGGAGGAAGAGGGAAGTGGAAAGAGAAGACAAGAAGGAGAGGAGGGAGAGAGGGAGTGAGGAAGGGAAGGAGGAAGGGAACTGAGAAGGCACAGCCACATAGGAATCCGCTTTGCCAAGTAGTCCTGGGAAAATGAGTGGCATCTAGAAAAATTGAGACAAGGCTTGGTGCTCTCTTGGCAAATGAGCAGGAGTGACAGGGCCTCCGGAGATGCTGAGTCAGCTCCTGGCAGCACAGAAATAAGATGTTCTGCCCCTTGGGCCCAGGAGGCTGTCACACCTGCAGTTCCTATCTAGGAAACATCTCCAACTTGCTGGTAATGAGAAGAGGAAGAGATGAAAAGCAAAAGAGTTTGTCAAAGAGACAGAAACTCAAAAATAGTCTGGTTCTGTGCAGCATGAGAGGCAGACAGAGAGCCAGGGTTTGGAACCAAGCGGACATGAGTGTGGACCCGTTCAGCTGTGTAACAGCTGTGTGATGTGGGGTGTGTGCCTTAACTCCTCTGAGCCTCGGGGCTCAACTAGGACATCCTGTCCGTTTCTGAGCATCGAGGAAAGGATGAAATGCGGTAACAGATGTACCAGCAGAGCACCTGGGGCAGAGTAAATAGTCAGTACCCAGTTGCAGTTTTCATAGCCTACCCCACGCCAGACTGATAAAGCCTGGAATACCAGCCCCATCCCTGCCGGCCTGGCAGGCGTGCCCTCAGGCGGGAGGAAGGCACATTAGCATAAGAGTCAAGGAGACTGGCATCTGGTGCCTGCACTACCACTGACTTGCTATGGTGGCTTTGATTTCCCCATCTCTGTACAGAAGGATTTCGTTTAAATAATCTCCTAAATTCTTACCATTTCAGACATTTGACAATCCCAGAACCACGCTGTATCATCCCCCCCAAAACATCCAGTGCCTCTGTGCTTGCCGCAGTGCAAAACTTCTAATCCCTCATCTAGCGTCCATGATTCAAGATAAGGTTTTTCCTCTAATCAAACTGGTCCCATTATTCATCTGACAAATATCCAGAAATAATAAGGAGGTAGGAGAGGGTAGAGAAAATGGCTATGGGAGCTCAGAAGAGGCGGTATTCCAGCTTAGCCTTCACAGACGGCTGGAAGTTCAACACCTGTCTGGTTTTGTCCGCTCTGGATTCTGGGATGATACTTGGCAAACCCTGGGTTCTAGTCATCTAAGATCCCCTGAATTAGGATGTGCCAAGCACAGCGGGAGGCACTGCAGCCCCACAGATGAAGAAGGTATGTTCTCCACTTAGAATCCACAGGCAAGAAGCACAAGTCAGACCATGAAACACGTAAGTTTTGCTCTCTACTCCAAGCCACCACCATCACGTCACCTGAACAGGCTCTCACAGCTTTGCCTGCTTCCATCTTGGCTCCTTTACAGAGCATGCTCAGTAATTCTTTTGAAATGTAAGTCCGATACGGATATTCTCTTGCTAACAATCCAGCATGGCTCTCCATTTCACTCAGTAAAAGCCCGAGTCCTGACAGCAAGCTGGATGGGCCTGTGACTCCCCTTTCCTCTCCTGGCCTGGCCGCCATCCCCTCGCCCCCTCCAGGCCACAGGGCCATCTTCTTGCAGGCTCCTGAGCACTCCCGGTGTGCTCCAGAGTCAGGGCTCCAAGGAGCATTCTCTGTCTGGAATGCTCTTCTCCTGAACACCTGTGTGGCTAACTCCTTCATCGCCTTCCAGTCTTAGGTCTAATCCTACATCCTCAATGAACTCCTCTCACTCTATTTCATATGAAAACCAACTTCCTCCCTGCAAAAATGTCCCCATTTCATTTATTTTTTTGCCTCTTTTTCATCGAATGTATCACTTTCCCACTTACGTAATTCTCTTATTTATTATCTTTATTGCCATGGTCCTCTCCCTCCCTGCCCCCCTCTCCTGCATAGGAGCTCTCTGAATGCAGGAATCTGAGCCTTTTGCTCTCTGGTGTGCCCTAAACATCTGGACCTGTGCCCAGCATATTGAAGGTGCTCAATAGTTCTTCAGGGTCCAGCACTGCTATCGCGATCTTTATACTGATAGTGAGTGCGGAGGCCCAGAATGTTCAAATCCAGAATGAAGAAGTCAGGAAAGACTTCCAAGAGAAGTTGACATTTCAGTTCAGTCTTGAAAGGAAAGAAGGGATTTCCCAGGGGTGGTGGGGCAGAGTTACAGAACAAGAAAGAAGGACTCTCAGTATAAGGAGAGCCTGGGCAGAGTCTGATCATGGACCTTGCGCCCCAATAAGGTGCTTGAACTTTATCCTAAGAACCACGGGGAAACAGGGAAATGCTTCAGGAGAGGGTAGTGGTGATCATAGCCATGCTTTTCATGACATCACTCTGTAGGCAAGTACCCCTGATGGATTAGACAATCAGGCGACAGGCAGACAGACAGACCAGTGAGTTGACTGCTGGAATCTTAGCAGAGGGAAGTGCTGAGGTCTGACCTGCCAGGGACTGTGCCAATGGGGACGGAGACATGTTTCCTCTTCATGGTTCAAATCCTAACAGTTTAGAACATATGGCATCTCGGTCAATTTTTGACTCACATACTGAGCTGTTTGCACGTTCTAGTGTGCTCGGAAGGAAGGTACCAATATTTCAGTCCCGAGTCTGACATTGTATAGTCCCTGCTGCCCCCGCCCTCCAATCCAAATGGAAATCTTCATGGGGGTTGTTGTCCAAAACAACTACAGACAAGCAGCCAGTGGGTGAAAGGAGAGAAGAGAGCCAGTCCTGCCAAGCACTGCTGCCTGCCTCCTTCTGGGGCACAGAGGCCGCTCTGCTAGAAGGAAAGGAAAACCAGATCTCGTGCTATAGTTAATCTTCTGTTGCCACTAGCTGGTCAGTGTGAGAACTTGGGAAAGGATCAGCACCCTCAAAGTTCAATCCGACTCTTTCTTTCCTCACCTGGAAAAGCGCAGGCTTCTTCGGCTCACCCCCACAGGCCGCTACTGAAAGGCAATGAGGGTTCCTCCCCCCTCCCAGAACCAAACCCAGAAGCTCAGGTTCTCAGGAGAGATTGGAGCCAAGCAGCTGGATATTCAGGCAGCAGAACACATTCAGTTACCCTAAGGGTATTTTTCTTCTGAGATTCTGAGGCTTTGTGTTTTTTTTATTTGTCTGGGATTTTTCGCAGGGGGAAGAGGAGAAAGCAGTGCATTTGAGGATGTTCAACTGAGTTGCATACAGAGACGTGTTTAAACCCAGAGCCGTGCGTTAGCAGTCCCGTGTTGTGATGGAAAGAAGCATGGAGTGGAATTCAAGACCAGCGGGGTTAAGTTTGAACGGCTGGTCCTTAAGTGGGTTTCGTCCACTGTCTGAGCCCCAGTATTACCACATAAAAGGAGGGGTGGATTCAGTGCGCTCCAGCAGTCTGTGATACTGTGAGTCCCTCAATGTTGATAGTTGTGGGAATAGTTTTCATGACTGCACCCAAAAAAGTCCCTGTCAGTGTACATCCTTCTCTCCTGCCAGCACAGGTGTTTACACTGTCCTGGGCAGCCAAAGACCAGGGTACAGCAAAGCAAGTAGAAACAGGAGGCGTCGCTTGCCAGACGCCTAGTCAGACCTACTGCTGGACCTGCTGTAAATGAAAATTATAGAACCAGCTTATGGCCTGAGGGCCTAGTTCAGGAAAACCATCAAGCTCCATGTCACACCAAAGCTTGCCGAGCTATGCTGTGTCGGCTTGTGTCACTGACCCCCAGAAACAGCAAATCCGGTTGGCCCTGAGCAAACTTCAGCCCCTCTAATACAGCGGAAACAAATCCTCCTCTCTCTCTACCCCACTTCCCTCTCAGTAATACACTACTTTCTGAGGGCAGGGCATCTCTCTCTGCACTGAGTATGAAATAGGCTTCATCAGATTAGAGCTGGCAAAGGGGTGGGGATGGACTGAGGTACGTGAGCGCAAAGTGGGGAAAGACTCGTATAGAGACCACTGAACACCCCTCTCCCCACTCCCAGGAGCCTGGAACATTAGAACAGGACGGGACCTTGACGTTTCAGGGCTACTCAGATGCTGACACTAGTGATAATGGACCTGGTGTCCACATGAGGAAAGAACATACTGTTTTGTTTTAATCTATCTTTGTTTGAAAACATCAAATTCCCCCTCTTATCTACCCCAGAATCTCTCTCACACATACACATACAGTAAAAACACAGGTACTGATTTTAATGAATATTCTATGGTAAGAAATCCCTTCAGAAAACCCAGCTTACTACTGTTTGTATCTGTTCTTCCTCCCTCTTAATAACTAGCATCAACCTGCAGAATCAAACCAGAAACCGAAACGGGCCGATAGCCTCAGTGTCTCCCTGGGCTAGGTCCTTTCTCCAGCCCAAAGCTGTGCAGTCTCTGCTTGAAGGCTTCCTCCCATGTGGACCCTACCATCCGTCAGGGGTCAGCATGCAGGCTTGTTGGACAGCTCCCTGGGACACACCCTCCTGTGGGCCTGAACTCTATCCCCTTAGTTTCTGCAGCTTTAAACATTCCTTAGAACCAGGCAGGCGAAAACACCTCCATCATTCCCTGTTGACATTTGAAGGACTTTGGTGGACTGTTTTCCTGAGGCTAAACTCCCTGCTTTTAACAACCCTCTGACCAGTCTCCTGGTCCCTCCTTCCAGAGGTTTTTCTCTTTCGGTATTCAGTTTTGTCATTGCAGAACTGACTAAGTTAGCATTTCAGACTGTGTCTTTCTCTTCCATGCAGGCCCATCAGCTTCCTGCAAAGAGCCTTCCTTTGGGACAGCTCTTCAGGACACTGCCAGATCGCCTCACGCAGGTGTACTGAAGACATATTGCTGGATGGTGTTTCCTTCTTCACGGGCCCTTCCCCAAATACAGAGCACACACCTCACCTGCGTGAGTTGTGTGACAAGGCAAGTCCTTAAGACATTCTGACAAGGAAGGGGTATGCTATTGTCTGTCTTTGCCCCCCTTCTGCTGAATCGAGGCTGGCAGTAAACAGTCCAGCTCGGCCACCGTGAAGCACAGGAAGAAGGAAGTCACTGCCCTACCTGCGGACAGGAGAGCGAAACCCACAAGAAACCCCAGGGCTGCCTGGGGGCAGATGAGGACTGAGTGATCTGCAGGTTCACCTCAGAAGCCCTGCACCGGCAGCTGCTCCTGCTCAAGCTCTTTCTTTTCAATCAGTCCTTCCCAACACCCCCATGTCACCGGCAAAGGAAAGAAGCCAGTAAGAGGCGAGAGGAGCTTGTCAGAGTGACGGAATGGGTCAGGGCACTTCAAGTGCATATGATCTCTACCTCCAAGGATTATTTTAGGGCTCATCTACCCACTCATGTCACAGCACAAAGAACTGAAGCTCTGGGAATTCCGTGACTTATTCAAGGTCACTGTGGACCAGAGCTGAGATTCCAGGGCCTCAGCAACTTGAAGTTCCCGAGCCGTATTGGAGCATTCAGCTTGTCTTCCAGTGTAGCGTTCAAGCCCTAGCTGCGGTTTTATCCTTCCCAGGAAGGATGCCTAGCCTCCTCCCAGTCTGTAGAGATGTCTTCCCTCCTTGATGTCACTGAATGTGTCATCCCCATCACTCGTTAGCACCATTAAATACAGTGCCCTTTGACATTCCATGAGTCATAGAACTTTGAGCTGGTAGGGTCACTGGAGGTCATTTAATTCATGCCTCACGTTCAAACTCTCCTACCTCAGCTCACCCATGCAGCTGAAGTTCCTTTCGAGAAATGTTCTTGTTGTGTGGATGAATTGTTATCTTTCTCTCCAGAACCCAGCGCCATGCCCTGCATACATGTATAACCAGCCCCTCGATGTATATGTGGCTCAGGATGGCTATTTAGCAATTACCAAGAATGTAGGTGTACAGTAGACTGAGATTCCCGTTCTGCCAAGTCTGCCATTTATTCACAGTCTGACCTTGGATTAGGTACCTGGTCTCTCTACGAATGTTTCCTAACCTGTAAAATGGCAGTAACAGCAGTGCCCACTAGATATATGTTATATGAATTAACAATAAAAGACAAGAGGAAAGCGCTTAGCACCACATTAAGGGTTCAATAACTATTTGCTATTCCTTGATCACTTTCAGGGAAATTCACTTTGTCAATGCCATTGACTTATAATCAGATTCTAAAGAAGAACCCCAGACAAAGAAACCTGGGGAATCTTTCACCTCTGAGGGAAACCTCCAACTACATAAAGCAGGATGGAACATGATGGGAAAAGTAGAAATATGAAGAGAGAAAAAGACCGGAAGAAAAGTCATTTAAGTCTGGGCATGACCAATAATACAGCCAATAACTCAAACAACAGAGGCAGAATGGAGGGAGACAGGGCCAGGTATGTATAGGTAACTCTTGTGAAAGAGGATGGTAGGCAGTGTGGGAAAAACTACCTTGAGTTCCCCCAGCTGGAGTCAGTAAAATGGGGATTCTATCTTTTATTTGTCCAATCACCCCTTTAATGCCAGGTTATATTTTACCACCACCAACTCTGGGCCCACAACCCACAGCATGGCCTGAGGGCTTTGGCAGACACCATCACCCCCTAGCGGTGGCTCACACACCCCACTATTGGCAGAATTTGGCATGTACTGACGTTGCACGCCCAGATGTGGCATGTGCCATCTCCAAAACCTTCGGACAGGTGAATTAATAATGAAAGACTCGCCCAACCCACCAGACACAAACACTCAGCTTTTAAACAAAGGGTGTTTAAAAGGTCTGGGGATGGGATGACGGGATGGGGAAAGATACGGCCATAAATGGCACCCCCGACAGGCAGCAGCCCTCATTCCCAGCCAGCCTGGCGCTCCTGCAGCTCACTGTGCACTCCGTGTTTACATGCAAACAGTAGAAGACCAACACAAATAAAAAGCCCACGTCTCCCTACACAGCTCCTGCTATACTAGGCCATCTGGTAACTACCTCGCTAGCCAAATCCCTGGGGGGGCGGGGGGGGGGGAGCCTTGAGCTGCCAGCCCAGGGCGCTGCAGGGAGGCGAAGGAGGCGGGGAAATCAATTCCTACATGCCTCCAAAAGGTCTCAGAGCTGCCAAGGAGAACAGCACCCAGCCACTCCACAGCAGGCAGTCTCCAGTGGCCAGGCTCAGCCGCCTTGCATCAGAGAAGGGCGCAGCTTCCAAAAGCAGGGTGCCAGGACACTCTAGAGCTAACTCACGGGTCCTGCCTGGGGTAATGGAGACCTCCAGCTCCTCACTTAGCTCCACACTCAGTTTGCCCAGCGCGCTCCCCGACAACCATTCCCTCTTGAAAGCCAAAGTTTAAAAAGGCAGAGATTGCCAGCTCTAGGAACTGGGGGCGACTCCTACAGCTGGCTGGACCGGGTCCCATACATAGTTGGGGAATTGGAATGCCCTGGGGCCCTTGCTTCCAAGTAACACTATACCCCCCAAACATCCCCTTCCCCCGCCCCGTATTTGACCAGTCATTTAAGGGGATTCCCACTCCTGACCTCCCAGGGGACTCTGGAGTAGAGATCAGGTACGGAGGAAGAAGGTTGGAATTGGAAATGGGGTGGAGGGATACCCTCAGTGTTGCCCAAAGGACCCGACCCTTGGGGGAGGCTGCAGGAGTTAGCCCTGAGTCCAAGGTTAGCTCTTCACCAGAAGGAACCCCGTCTCCACCGTCATCCCCTTCCGTGGAAATGGGCAGCCCCACAGGTGCACCTGTGTGTCCTGCCTGTGTGTATGCTAGGGTGTGTGTCGCACTGCCAGATGCGCTGCTGCGGGAAGTCCCCTCCTGCCTTGCCTCCAGGAAAGCTCAGCGTGCTCCAGTTGCAGCCAGCTGGGGAGAGCCCAACGGCCAGACACTGGAGGGCCTGGCCCGTGCTCAAGTCTCCCCAGGCAGCCAGCATGAAAAGGAAGGGGCGGGGCGGGGGGTCACAAAAAATACATTAACAAATATTATGGCTCCCGGAGAGAGGAGTCTGGTCCATTGATTACTCTTCGGGGCTTCTCGGACGAACAAAGAGTTAACCTAAGAGGTTCAAGCCCGGATTCTGAAGGCGCTGACCGCGAAGGCTCATCACCCCGGAGATGCCGGAGCTGAACTGTATCCAAGAAGTCAAGGATGAGGCAGAAGAGCTGGGGAGTCTCCCAGCAGCGAGCCCCGTGCCTCCCAGGCGCTGTTGTTGACCAGACTCTGACAACCAATCGCGCCCCGCGCCCCCAAGAGGGGAGGAGAGAGCCAGCGATCAGGGAGCGCGGGAGAGCTAAGGGGGAACAACATTTTTGTACGCGCTCTCCGAGATAATTAAGCTATCAATTACCCGGGTGGGAAATCAGCTGCGCTTCCCACAGCTCCTCGGAAGGGCCGACTCCTCCGGGATTCTTGCTGGGAACCAGCAGGCAGCAAGCTGCTGGCGAACTTTCTGATGAACTTTTCCATCTGAGCCCCCAACCCCCGGCCTCACCACCACCCTAGCCTTTCCCCTTCCATTTTCTAGCTTTCAAGTTATTATTATTAGCCAGTGGCTGAGATTCGAGGACAAACCTGCTGGCCGCTGGGGGTGGAAGGGGTGGGGGTGTAGAAAGGCAAATGCGACAGCAGGGGTTGGCGGGGGTATAATTCTGAAAGTGGAGACCTTGGGCTCAGAATTCCAGTCCTCAAAAATCACTCAATCCTCCCCTGCCCCACTTCACAGATGGCCAAAACTGAGGCCCAGAAAAGGGAAGAGACTCGGCCAAGGTCACCCAGCCCTTTCGGAAGACGAGTTTATGTGGACGGGTGATTCTACACAGAGCTTCTCCGCTCGGATTCTCGAGAAAATCTATCCCGAAGAGCAGAGCCAACAACTCCGACGCTAGGGCGAAGGGGCGGTAACCGCGGCGGCAGTGACCGTGCCGGGAGGAGCAATGGGCGGCCGGCTCCGCACCCGGCTTCGGAGCGGCGGACATACCCGGCCCTTAGTTCGAACACACTCAGAGATCTGGGGTCTCCGGCGACGGGGACAGACAGTGGCAGAGATCAACGTGTGGACTAAGCGACTGAGGGACAGGTCCCCACTGCAGAAGGGCTGGCACGCCCCCGGGCTCCCGCCACGCGCTTCCGGGACCTCCTAACCCACAGTCCTTTCCAACCACCTGTACGCCCTCGGGGCCCCTCAGCTGCCCTCTCCGCACACCGCTGGGGGCAGCCCGGGGCGGGGCTCCCCAGGGCGCCCCCACCCGTCAGACTTCACTTAGGGGTGCACAGTTCCTTGGGGTCTCGCGTGTGCCGGCGCCCAGACTTACCCAGAGTGAAGAAGGGCAGCTCGGTGTTGTCCAGGTCGTCCTGGACCGCGATGCGCCCCGGCAGCTCGTTACGCACAAAGAGCAGGAGGCGCGACTCGGCTGTGGCGCCCGCGGAGCTGGCGGAGCCCGGGGACGCGGCGGCTGCGGCTCCAGCCCCGGTCCCAGTCCCGGCCCCGGTTCGGGCGCCGCTCCAGCCGATGTCGCTCTCCCGCAGGGCGGGCAGTGTGGACACCGTGACGGTCTTGAGCCGGCAGGGGCTGTCGGGCTCCCGCGAGGCGGCGGCGGTGGCGCCGGCCAGCAGCGGCGGCGGCGGCAGCAGGAGCAGGAACAGCAGCAGCGGCGGCGGCGGCGGCGCCGGGGGGAAGCCGAGCCTCAGCCGCCCCCAGAGCCCCGAGCTGGGGCCGGGGCTGCGCCGGGCGCCGGCGGCGGCCATGGCGGGAGGGGCTGCGGTGCTGCGAGCCGCGGCCGCGGCGGTGAAGGAGGAGGAAGAAGCTGCGAACGCCGAAGCGAACCAGGACGCCGGAGCTAAGGAGCCGTGGGAGCCGCTCGCCAGCAGCCCCCAGCTCCCGGCTCCGCCTCCCGCTCGGCCCCGGACCGCCCCCCCGCGCCGCCTTCCCGGGCTCGCCGCCCGGCCCTGCTCTGGCTCCCCCCGCAGACCCCGAGCGTTTCGGAGGCTCCGCCCGGCCTCGTGCAAATCCCAGTCGCCCCCTCTCCTTTCCCAGGATCCCCCAATGCCGCTCTCACAGTGTTCTTTAGCCACACCACCCCTCTCCAAATTCCTAAAACGTAGGGACCCCCTTCAGGCTTCCCCTAATTTCCTCGGGCTCAACCCGGCTGGCTCACCTTCACCCACCCCTGGCTCAACCCAGAAGCTGCACCTGGGGGCGCCTTAGCCCAGCGTTGCTCCAGGCCCCGCCTTCTTGGGGGTAGAGGGCTCTTCTGGGTGGCCAAGACTTAACTTTGTCTCCCCTCAATCCCAGTAACAAGTCCTGTGTCCTTTTCTAGTCCCTGAAATAATCCCTTGTGGCTTCAGAGCCCCTCCCAAACCTACTGCCAACAACTCATGCAACCATTCTCCTGTTACCAGGACCCCACCTCTTCCCTCCACCCAGGCCTCCGCGGATACACTAACTGCTAAGGGCCCCAGAGGTGTCCAACTCCATTCTGCGGCCCTCACCCTCCCAAAATGCCTCAGCCAGGAGACTGGCCCCCTAGCTGCCTCCCTGCAATCCAGCCCACTCACGCGCTTTTATTTTGGATTCCTACTCCTAGCTTGGAGCCGCTCTACTTGGCTGCTTCTGCTTTCTGTGTGAAATTCCTGAAAAGGGTGCGAGATAGAGACCTAGTACTCTGTCTGCCTGGGGCTCCCATGTGGCCCCGGCATCCTCTGACCCATTCCCAGAGGAGGAGTCTGTTCACCACTTCTTCACCCCTAGTACTTCCCCTCCCAGAGTCAAGTTGAGCTGTAAACCTGAGACACATGGCAGCCCTTGGCCTTCAGCTGATTCTGCCTCTGACACATACCTGGTATCCTCCACGGAACTGTCACATCTGCAGGGATCCAGGCTGGAGCAGGCCCCCTTCTCCACTCCCCGATTTTTCTTCATCTTTCCTCTCTCTGTTCTCTTTCATCTCACCACTCATTTCCTTCTTCCTCATCTTGACTTTAATCTTATAAATGCTTCCTCCCTATAATTTGTGAGCCATTTCCCATCTGTCTGTATTGCTTGCCCATCTACACCTTTCGTGCCGTCTCTGCATTAACCCCTCTCTTCTTAATTCTTCCCTCTTCTGCCTCTTGTCGCCTTTCGACCTTTAACCCTTAAGTGAATTGCCTTTTTCCCATCACATTTTATTCACTTTTTTATGCCTTTGGATAAAGGCAGAGGACTGAAAATAAGGCAATATCAAAGCCTGTTTTGTGACCTTGGACTTAATGTTTCTGAAGTATTCTCCAAGTGCTCGCCATGTATCTATGTTAGCTTTTATACACAATCATAATCCAATGAGATGGACATTATGACTCCCATTTTCCAGATGAGAAAACTGAAATCAGAAGGTCAGGGAAGTGAAGGGACTTCCCAAGGTCACACCACTCAAAAGCAGAAGAGGTGAGATTTGAACTCCAGACTTCAAAGCCTTGGCTCTTTCTATTAAATCACACTGTCCTCAGTGACCTTGGAGAAGCCCACCTAGCAAAGATGTGTAAGGCACATCTACAGGAGCACATCTGGGTCTGTTTCAGCTCTGAGGTTTATATGGTACGCTTCTCCTGTCTCAGTTTACTAATCTGTGAACTTGGGGGGTAGGGGGGAGCTGGCCTTTCAAGTCCTCTCTCATTCATCTCCTGCCTCTCTGATGCCTGCTTCAGTTCATTTACTCCTCCAAATATGTCGCCTGCCTCCCTCAGTCCCTCCTTTGTACCCTACAATCCGCCACTATCCTCTGCAATGGGGCTTTCTGATTCTCTATGCCCCTTTCTTCAAATATGCTGACATAGTCCATTTATAGAAGTGCATACCAGGAAAAAAGGGCTCCCTTATGTAAGGCAGAGTCTGTGCAAGTCCTTCATGGACCTCTGGTACAAAGGCCTGTCGAATGCCACCAACACTTTCATTCATTCATTCACCACCAAATATCCAGGGCTCCTACCAGGCACTACATGGGGATGCAGAGATGGATAAACACAGCTCCTGCCCTTGGAGAACTTATAATGATGGGGGTGGGGGAGGGATGAAACAGGCACAGAAATACCTCAGATACCAGGCAGGCAGGCAGGCAGGCGGACGCACAAACATGTCGTTCTTTTTTGAGTGCTTTGAAACTTATGTTTGGAGAAATCAAAGAAAGCTTCCCAGAGGAGGTGGCATTGGAGTTTAGTCATGAAGAACCAGTAGCATGGGGGTGGACAGTCCAGGTTAAAGCTGGCATTTGGGATGCTTTGCAACTACTCAGCATTTGAATCCCTTTCCTACCTCAGAGGGTGCTTCATTCTCCGAGGCACAGCCTACCTCCCATGAAGAAGCTAAAATTTCTAGGCACTTTCTCAGCCTCCACTTCAGTTAGGACTTAGGCACATAACTCAGGATTTACCAATCAGATTCACCCAGCCCAGAGGCAGGGAAGGAAGCTGGAATCAGGCAGAATCCACTTGGGGACCAAAGTGGCAACTGTTGGGGTAGTTACATCTGGGTTCCCCTGCTGGTGAACATGATTCTTACAGCACTGCTCAGAGCCCAGTGTCACTGGTGTCAAGAGTGTGAATTATCCTATTTATGCCCGGCTGCAGCTGCAACAATAAGATCGCCACCAGCCAGTTCTCTGCTGTGGTTGGGAGCGGTGCTGTCTGCTCCATGGACTCAGCCCAGATCCCATGCCCTCCTAGAGAGTCTAAGTAACCTGATATCACTTTACTGAATTCTGTTGCTGTTTAAATGATCCAGGATCGGTATTTGTTGCTTGCAACTAAGACACCTGCCAGAGAACAAAGAATGTGGAACAAATGGAGGGCAGAGAGGGCAAAGCATACGAAGGGAATGGAAGAAGTTCAGTGAGAGGGAGAGGGAGTGAGTGAAGACACGACGGAAAAGGCAGGCAAGAAATTCACTGTTCATTTTGAGGAGGACCAGCTTTACCTAGTGTTGAATCTGTAATGACCGCAGGAAAATAACTCATATTTTGAATGCATATTTTGCTACTTCAAAATTTTACATAATATATCAATGAATGATGGTAATTTCTGCCTTCTGGCAGCAGCAAGGCTCCAGAAATAATTATGCAAAGCGCGTAACATAATAGGTGCTCAATAATGTATAAGGGCTGCTGGGATGCATAGTCCCCGCAACACCTGGAGTAAGGCTTGTTATCCCCATTTGATGGATGTGTTGTTTGAGGTTCGGGAAAGCTAATACACCTGACTCTGATCGTGTAGTTAGCAAGAGGTGCCGCACACGTGTGTCTGACTCTGAACTCCTGGCTCCATCTGCCACAGCATGGCACCTCCCTGCTCTACCCTCCCCCACCTGTGCCCAATACCCTGGGACTTCCCTATTCCCACTCTCATGCCCTGTCCTGTGACACCTGGGGGCACCGCTCTTATCCCCCCAGCTTCTCTCTCCCCTTCTCCTTTCCTCTTCACTAGTCACATTTCATTATTGATTTCATTAGTTACATTTCATTATTGATATACTTTATTCCCCTCTAGGGTGCCCTTCGTACCCCCTTCTCTGACTTCACGGATCTGAAATTCCTTTCTATTCCTTTCGAACTCCTTCCCAGTCCTCCGAGCAAATGCTTCCTCTTGCTTCATCTTTCATCTTTCTTATTTGTCTTTCTAGGGAGTTTTGCAACGTTGTTTTTTTTCCTTTCCTCCACCCTGCTTCCTTCGTACTCTGTTGTGTTTTCTTAAAATTCCTTCTATTCATCCCACCTGACTGAGGCAGCCTAGTGTGGCTGAAAAAGGTGGGGTTCGGGAGGCCGACAGGCTTGGGGTTAGATATCGTCTTTGCTATTTACCTACTGAGCCAAGTCACTTAGAAATGCCCCTATTAGACCTTTCATTTGCTCATTTGTGAAATGGGGGTAGTAGTACCTGCTTTGTAGGATCATTATCAGAATTAAATGAGGTCACATGTATGAAAATATATAGCCAATATTAGATTCTCATTAATGTTATAAGTAAATGCAAACATTTTATGGTGACTTCACATCACTACCTGTTACTTATCAACAAGTCTTAGCTATTAAAGCACTTTCCCTGAGATGACTAACCACCCAGTGTAAACTAGCCCCTCTCTATTTTCCCTGTTATGGCCTTTCGTATCTCCTTACATATTATAAATTGCACACATTACATATTTTAATACTTATCCCTTTATAAAGTATTTTCTTGATGTGTCTTCCCCAGTAGGCTAGGAACTCCGAGAGATCCAAGCAGACCTGTGTCTTGGTTACTATCACGTTCATATAAACCAGCACTGTGGCTCCCATAGGGTACAGACACCAAATAATTACTGTCAATGGATGATCACAGATTTATTGAATTTGTACTTCAAGAAACGTATATACTAGACACTAGCTGTAATTCTGCAGTGAAGAAAACTGGCTATCCTTTTGGTGTGCCACAATGAGTGCATTATCCTCTCTCTGTCCGTCTGTCTGTCCCTCCTTCCTTCCCTCCCTCCCTCCTTGGTTTTCTCCCTTTGCAGCTTTCCCTGATTCAAGTAATGTTTTTGTAACAGTCTTTCTTCTTCAAGCCTCAAGCTGATCTCTGGAACACAAACTCCAATTCAGAAAGAGCTTGCTATCTCTGGCTTCATCTCTCCTCTATCTAAGCTCAATCTTCCATCAATCCTTTTCATACCCACAAATCTCCACCATTTGTTTTCCCTTGTTTTAATCACTGCCCTCTCTGTAACTCACATCGTCCTTTTAATCCTGCCCAGCTCCCTGCAGCTCGGTGACTCCATTCATCACCCAGCGTATTGTTTCCTTTCCTTCCCTTCAGCCACCTTCCCCCAGATACTCTTTTGTCTTAGTTCTGCCAACCCCTCAGCATCTTGATCCATGCAAAGCTCATTTCCATCAATTGTTATAGGATCAATTACAAAATTAAGGTCAATCCTGAAGCTTTTCATTTTATTGTCGATGTGTCCAAAATAGATCACTGTAAATATATCTATTATGGCTATCTGTTTCTTTGACTCAGAAACTTCTCTTTGATAGATTTCCTCTATCACTTGCTAGTTGGCTAATTTTTGGTGATGCACAACCTCTCTGAGCCTTCATTTTTTCCTATAATGGGGTAATGGGAAGGTGAATGAGCCAGCAGATATAAATGGAAGCACATATTCCTCTCTGGCACATAGTCAGTCCTCAGTAACAGTAGCTTGATTCTGCCTCCAAATGTCTATTTATTTGGTCCTTCTGTGACCTCTGTCTCTTTGCTTCCAACGCGCCATTCCTCATTTCCCTTTTCAGAACATTTCCACTATATCTCATTTAGAGCCAACTTTTACCATTGTCTCTAACTTCTCTTTCGTGAAAAATGAAAGAATATTTTAATCACCGTTGTCTTTCTTCATTTGTACTTGCATCTGTTTGACTGATTTCTGCTTCAACCCAGTACTTCTCTGACTCTTTCCCTTAACAATTCTCAAATTTATTATCTTTCTTCTCCAGCTCATACGTCTTACAACCTCCCGCTTCCCCTGTCCCCGGTCCTCTAAATCAACCCCTTCTTGTTCCGTGATTTACTGTAGTCATTTCATATCCTTCTTACACCATCCAGTCAAAATCCTCCCAATACTCCTTGAAAGTGCCTCTCTCTCTCTTTTCTCATTCATTCTTTTGCACTCATCTTTAATTCATCCCCATCATTCATTTGCGTGTGCCCATATCTCTGTACCTCTTTGCCTAGTTAATCATTTGACCTATTCCTGTTTCCTTCCTACTTTGTTACACTCATCATCTTTCATCATTAACACATATTAGTGGGATGTGCCTTTGGATCTATATCTACTGCTGTATTTTCAGGATCCTCTTTCTGGGTCTCATGAGCTCCTTCTGGCCGGAATCTTTTCTCTCTGACATCCTGCTTTAGTTAAAAACAAAAGCTTTACAGTATCTGCTCTATATTTATTCAAGCTGAACTGCTAATCTGGTGCGTTGGAATGTATATGACTAATAAATAGTGTAAGCTTTATTCCCTGTTATAGAGTACTACGTCATTTTCCTTTCTGCATCACATTATTTGTATTATTATAGTTTGAACTGGTTAAGGTGATGTCAGCATAGAGCGACTATTTTTACAATATTTCCTGGATGCCCACTATGAGCTAGACACCAAACACATTTTCTTATTTAATTCTCATAACCACCTGCGAGGTTGGAATTTTTAACCCTGGCTTTACATGGGAAGATTTGGGAACACAGAAAACGTATGACCTGCAAGATGGCTGGACAACCTACATCTAATAAAGTCCTTCTTAATTCCTTGGGTTTAAATTTGAAACTGGCTCCCAAACATGGAGGGCAAGGAGACATCCAAGAAAGAGGTGGCCTATTGGTATGTGGCAGGTTGAACAAGCAGGGGAACTTATGAGGCTTGTCTCGGGCAACCACAAGATGAGTAGATCTCGCATCTGCCTACCAGAATCTTAAGAGTTCCTATAGAGGCCTTAACAGGGCTCAGTCTCATGTACCTTCCAGAGAGTCTCAACACCACATTACTCTCTCAAGGTTGCATCCTTGAAACGGTTCAGGCTATGGGAACGGTGGGTGGAATGTACATTTCAAGGACAGGAAAGGGGGTAAAGAACCTCTGATTGCCAATTGCCCCGATCCAGCGCGAGGGTCAACCAGTGGTCACATCCTCTTGAAGACCTCCCCAAGGGTACTCTATAGTAAGGGTTAAGAGTGTCCATACTTTCGTAACAGGGAAGGTGACGACCACTTTGCTGAAGTGTTATTCAATATAACACCTAATTATATTTTCCACAGGGACGGAAATCCTGTCAACCTTGTTCCATGCTGCCTGCCCTGTGTTAAGCCACCAGCGACGAATGAATGAATGAATGAATGAATGAATGAATGAATACATGTTAAAAACACAATCTCTTGCATAAGACAACACTGGTTTTGAATTTCAGCTCTGTCATTTAAACCTGTGTGACCTTGGACATTGTAGGGAGAGAGCAGATACCTTCTTACAGTCTGTATCTTTAAGTTTGTTGAAGCATACTGTTGTATGCATGTTGTTTTCAATTTCTTCATAGTATTATTTATCAACCTTTAGAGCTGGGCAAACCAGGGCTCAAATCCCAGCTTTCCTAGTTGCGAGCTTTACTTATTTGATGGGTTGGGCAAGTTAGTTACCTCATCAAGCATCATTCTTCACCTATCAAATGGGAGTGGTACAATCTCTCTATTCTACTGAAGGGCAGGTGTCAGTGTGGTTGATGAGCTGTGGTGAAACCCCGCGACTGCCTGCTTTTCAAGCACATGTTATTACAGCAGGGGTCTCCTTGCCCTGACTCCCAACTCCTTTCACTCCTTTCACTGTGTCTCTCACTAGCTCAAAGAGCTTTATGTTAACGTAACCCCCGGGGCCTTGCTCAGAAGTACCTCAGAGCAGCAGAGGACATCCCCCACTCCTGACCCACTTTCCAAGCTATACTTGATGACTATTGTATAAGAATGTGCACACTCAGCAAGTCTGGGATTCTGCAGCCTCCCGATGTCTCCTGGAGGCCCAGCTGCACGCCATCTCATTCTAGAGAGGCTTTCAGCAAAATCTACTGGAAGCCCTTCTTCCTAGCTATGGACACCAGATAGAACACATATGGAATTTTGTGTTGTTGTTGTCGTTTTTAACTGAGGCACTAGTCTACAGAGGGAAAAGAAATATTTAAACTAAAAAAAAAACCTTGCTTCTTCCTTCATTCCTTCCTCCCTCCTTCCCTTCCCTTTCCTCCTCTCATCTCTCCTTCATGGAATCCTACGGAATACTGTGCTCCAGGAATAGGGTTACAATGAGGAACGAGATGAAAATGGTCCCTGGACTCATGGAGCTTACAGCGTAGTCAAGAGAGAGACAAAAACAAATGCTCAAAAGTGAACACATGGGAGGAGGAAAAGGGGAGCTGCTATTCAACAGGTATAAAGTTCCAGTTATCAGGAGGAGAAAGTTCTAGGAGCTGCCGTCCCACACAGATCTGTCGTGCTCAGAGTTAACTATACTGTACTGTGCACTTAAACGTTTTTACATCTCGTGTTAGCTGTCCTCACTACAATAAAAAAGAGAATATGTGACTGAACGTTTTCAAATGTTCTGTGATGGAAAAGACTATTGTTCTATGAAGTAGAATACTGAGAGAAGTATGAATTTATGCTTGAGGACCGGGTGAGGCCTCTCTGAAAATGTGGCAATTAATTAGAAACGAAAGAGGATGAATAGAAATTGTTATTTGGGGGGTGGGAGGTGAGAGTGGTGGCGGAGTTACGGAGGGAATTCCAGGCAGAGGGAGTAGCAAGAACGAAGACCGTGAGAGAGAACTTGGCAAATTCCAGGAGCCAAACATTTGAAGTCATGGTTAGAGAGTTGAGAGGGAACACTAGAGAAGGATGGAATGAGTCTCAAATGGTTAGTATGGCGTAGCTTACACAGGTCCATGTAGGCCATGGTAAAAAGTTTGGATTTAATTTAAATGCAAATGGGCAATTTTGTGTGAATGAGTGGCATAGTCAGACACACAGTTTCAAAATGCTACTTTGGCTTTGGGAGGAATGGATCTGAGTAGCACAAGAGAGGACCGCAGGGGTTGAATCTCACTTCCCAGGTTGCATGGCTAGCACAGAGCGGGGCGCTCACTTGTTCCTTTTTGTTGCTGGAGTCTCAGTGCAGATGTCATTCCCACAAAGACCACTTCCATGCCTCCCTACTCCAAAGGCCTCGCAGACTCACCATCATTTCCATGTCTACATTTTCTTTGCCACAGGTGATTCACAGAATGATTGATGGATTGTCTCCATCACTCAAACGCAAGTTTTACGAGGAAAGCAATTTTACTTCTCTTGCTCACTGTTGTGTACCCAGCCCTTAGCAAACCCTTTGACACCCAGGAGATGCTCAATGAGTATTTATGGAATAAATGCACAAATGTGTGCACTCATTAGTTATTGACTATATTTTGTAATGTAAAAAGAATGGCCTATGTCCAAACATATGTTTTGTGTTCTTGAGAACGTTAGCGGCATTTTAAACTGAAGATGGGTGACGGGATGAGGAAGATGGCACAGACGGAGAGAACACTCCCTTCTGCCCTGCACTGGACTCTCAATAGCATCACTTCTCTCTGAGCAGCTGGCCAACAGCTGGTGAGATACCCTCCCCTTGGAAGGCAGGAGGGGCTTCTGCTCAAGGTGACAAGGTGGGAAAGCAAGAGGATGCTACACAGAGGAGAGACATACTGCAGTCATGGCACTAAGCCTGAGGTTTGAGACGCCCACCAAGATTCACTGGCAAAAAATAATACTTGAAAAAGTGTAATGTCTAGTATTTATCACCTCAGCCTACCGGTAGTTCATTCTCCCTGACATCTATGGAGATTCTTAGGAACTAATATATTGTCTAACACCTACCTTGCCAAGCCACTATGCATTTTTTTTTTTTTTTTTTTGTGGCTGTTAGCATTAATTCTCACCTGTTATTCTCTAATTAATTTCTGTTGCTCTAGGACTTGTGCAACCTGTTAACATGATATTTAAATTCCCAAACAACCTTTCTGATCTACTCTGTTACATTTTTTTTCCTTCCTATAACTTAGGTGCTCATCAAAATAAACGTCCTTACTATTTCCTTTACACACCCCAAATTCCCTGTTACCTCTGTCTAGGTTATTTTTCTCTAACTAGCACTCTGCACACATACACAGCATCCACCCTTCAGGGCCATTTCTGATTCTCATCATCAGGTCCTGTATATGTAATAGTTTTGTTCCTTTACATATCCTCATTCAATATGTAACTTATTTATAACACTTAATATTTTATTGCATATGCTATTTTCATTTAAGGCTGTGATGCTTTATTGTCCAGCAAATATTCACTCTCTTCTTCCTCTCGCTGTGAGTAGAGAGACCCCGCCAGCCCCACCGATGTTGAATTTGGCTAACTGGCCTTCATTGGCTAATAAGATATTGGCCATCATGATGTGAGCATCTTTGAGCTTCTGCCACTGCCGTGAGAGGAAGATGCCCTGTCTAGGCCACTCGTCCAAGCAAGGTGACAGATATGAGAGCAGACCTGGACCTGACCTACAGTTTGGGGACAAGCGTAGCCAAGCCTGCCTCCATCACCAGGCTTCCCAAATCAACCAGGTTGTGAGTGAGAATAAACGCTTGCCAGTTGAAGCCATTGAGTTTTAGGGTGATTTTATCACATGGCCTTACTGTGGTAATAACTGACTCATACAAAGTCTCACCTCCTTTCCTATCCTCTGAGTTTCTTGAAGCTAGCGACCAAGTGATTCATCTTTCGTCTCTCGTGCAAGATTCCAAGGCACAATTCTAATACATGTTTGTTGAACAAATAAATAGGTGAATAAATGAATGATTAAAGAGCTCTACAGAGAGAGTCAAGAGCCAGAAAGATGAATGCACTCATTACTTCAGCAAGAATTTATTGGCTACTTATTTTGCATCAGGCATTGTATTCAGTGCTAAACAAACCAGGCCTGGCTTCCAGACGCTCCATGGTGACTTGGGAAAGCTTGAGACTGGGGGATTCATAATGCAGTCAACGCACAAACTCTGATTATCCTTGAATCGTATGTGAGGGCACAAAAATAATCAGAGACATGATAATGGATAGAAAAGAGCAGAAGATCCCTCTCTCCCTGCTGATTCCCATTATCTCAGGTGAAGAGCACATATCCAGACAGATGGAAGGAATTTCCATCCATTGGAAAAAAATGAGTAGAAGAAGCTGGCCCAAGGTGTAAAATTGAAATCTATAGCGACAGGGATTGGGTGGTCATTTTCTGATTGCTGAATGACCCCTATGTCCCTTTCCACTATTACGAAAAAGCTGTCAGTATGCTGAGCCTAAATGTTGCTATCATCTGTAAATCAAAAACCTGGATCCATGACAATCCAGCTCTAACAGGCTAACCTCAGTGCTCTTTTCTGAGAGCTTTTCCTGATTGCTAAGCGTGTCTGTCACACTTTCCTGCCTAGCGCACCGACTCACGCCAAAGGTAGCACGATGACTTCCATTTCACAAGGGAAAGAGCTCCAGGAATGAGGATGAAAGTGCTGAAATTCCTAAATCATGGAAGGCATCAACAGAGCCAAGACTTACATCCATCTTCCCTTGCCTTGGACGCCAACCAGTGGGGAGCAAAATTCATCCAGCACGTGCTTTAATATCACCTACAGTTTCCTTTTGTTTGTGTCTATGTTTTTGAAACAGCAGATGGCTAGTGCAGATGTACTGTGAGCGAGAAAAGGCAACGTTGGCAGGGTTCAAATGATGACACTCCAAAAGAAATGCATGGCTATTTCCCAAACTAGCACCATTCAGCTTGAAAGAATAACTTGGGATTTTTTACTACCTTCAATGAATGACACCTTGATATGCTAGAAGACCCTTATTGGGAGAGTAGCCATGAGAAAATAAGCTGTGAGGTCAGGTAGACACAAATCAACAGAGAGTACTTTTCTAATCACAGTGCAATTCCAATGTGATAATGCATGTGCAACATTTAAGACCCTATGTAGCATATGGCAGTAACAACAAACACAATAATAGTAACACTCATTGAGTCCCTACAATATACCAGGCAGTATGCTAAATGCTGTGAAGGTCTCATCTCAAGTATCCCTTTCAACAACCCTAAGAGTTAGGAACTCTAAGAATTGTTGTTTGACATATGAGGAAACTAAAGCTCAGATAGTGAGAGATTCCTTGTCCAGAGTCATACAGCTAGTAAGTGAAGGGGCCGGGGTTTTAGCTCAGGGAGTCTTACGCTAGAGCTGCCACCACACTTTCATAGTCCCTCCCAAAATCAAGGTTAGACATACAAGAAAGGAAAGCTAACATCATAATTTCCTCTGTCATCATCATCATTACTAGGTGTCATAAGAAGAAAAGTCACGGCATGAGGGTAGTGCCGGAATGGTCCTACCGAAAAAAACTGTTGATTGAAAAGTGAGGATGCAAGATCAAGTATGGCCTTTAGTGCCAATCTGTAGGTGACAGGTAAAGAAAGGAAGGGAGAGGCGTTTAGCCTCCAAATTACTTGGTTCTGACCTCACCCTGCAGTTGCCTAGGTACTCCCTGAGTCAGGTGAAAATGGAAGGCAGTAGATTATATCATGGTCCCAAGTCTTCACCTCTCCTAGTGTCTGCATCCTTTGTCAGGTGTCTTTGCAATGCCTCTTACCAAAGAGACAGAGTCTATTTCCCCACCTCTGGAGTCAGGACTTAGCCATGGGACTTCTTGGACCAACAAAATGAGGCAGAAGTGTTGGTGGGCCAGTTTTGAACCTTGTATGTTTCCTCTTTCTGTGTTAAGTTTGTCCAAACCCTAGGAGAAGTGCAGCCTGGCCTGGCCTCCTGGTCTCAGAACAGGCATGACAAACATATGGAGCAGGGATTTCTCAGCTACAGTGCTGCAATCAAGCTCGGCTTAGAGCTGAATCCCAGCTGAGTCACAGACCCATTGAGGAGCTTAGCCCAGACAGCCGACCTACACCAACCCACTGACATATGAGCTATAACAATAAATAATTGTTGTTTTAAGCCACTGAATGTGAGGGTAGTTTGTTATGCAATAATAGGTAACCGGTACAGAGAACAATCACACATACTTATGCCCAGTGTCTGGCATATAGCAGCTGGTGAATAAAGAGTAGTTGCCTTTCATACCTCTTGAATCAATCGTGACAGTGAAAATCCTAAAAGCACGTTAAGATCATCATTCACACAGGTAGAGAGAGGCAGCTAAGGGATACCAGGTGCGCACTTCAGCTCCTCGCTGAGGTGGGGGAGTGGAGGAAAACAAAGCATACAAACTTCCTGCACCAGGAACGGGCAACCCATCCACACACGATGGCATGACAGCCTCAGAGCAAGTTTTTCTGGAGTAACTATTTCCATTGCCACAATTGGTTATTTCTATGTCAAAGTAAGTTCCCCTCTTTGCTCCTGATTTTTCATTTTTGTAAAAATGACAGTGTCTGATTTAGCTCCTAGAACAGGGCAGGGGTTTAGGGAGGGATGAAGGCATGGAGGAGAAAGGCCAGGGAGGAAAGGAACAAAACTACTCTCCAAAATGGGCTTTCCTCATACACAGTGCTAATGAAATCTGAAAGAGCAACAATAATTATGCTTTCAAGGCCGAAGTCTCGCTTTTCTCACCATGAATATTCATCCCCATGTTGTCTCTCGAAGGAATAAAAGTTAAGTGAAATGGTAATGTGTGTGTAGGTTATTTTATTATTATTATTATTTATTATTATTATTTTAACTTCTCCTGTTCTATTTTCACCTTCACCAAGTCAGGCCCGTGTCTTGATGTTGTCTGTTTTCTAATATTCTTTGTAGCTGTGATTCATATCTGACGCGTTGCCCACATGCAGACATCTTAAATGAAAGATGCTTAAAATGTCAATAAAATGTTAGTTTAAAAGAGGTGGGGAAGAAAAACAGAAACTACTCTCTTTCTGGCTGCTAAATGGTCCCAGGTGCACTCTCACTGGACGCTGAGCTTGGTAGCGAGGCATCGGACAGGGGAATATACTGCATCTTTTATCAAGTGCCGTAGGAGACTAGGAGGATATTGCTAAGCAATCCGTAGAGGGGTGTGACTTGCTGTCTGAACTCAGGAGAACATCTGTGCAGCACCAGGCATCACAAAGCACTGTAAATGCACACACGTGGTACTAGTGTACTCAGGCCGCCATAATCAGATACCACAGGCTGGGTGGCTGGAACAGCAGACATTTATTTTCTCATAGTTCTAGAGAACGAAAGTCCAGGATCAAAGCGCCAGCCAGACAGGTGCCTGGTAAGAGCTGTCTCTTAGGGTTGCAGACAGCTGCCTTCTCTGTGTCCTCAGAAGGCCTCTCCTTGCTGTGTGTGTCCAGAAATGGGAAAAAGAGAGCAGGAGAGAGACACAGAGAGACATCTCTTCCTCTTCTTATAAGGCCACCAATTCTATCAGGTTAGAGCCCCACTCTCATGACGTCATTTAACCTCATCACCTCTTATAGACTCTACCTTCAAATATCGTCACATTGAGAGTTAGGACTTCAATATATAAATTCAGGGGGGACACAATTAAGTCCACAGCATAAAGTATGGTCAACTGTCTCTTTCTGACTGTCACCAATGAGGGGGAAATGGCTTATATTACCCAGCTATGAGGTAATCACTGGCCTATATTTCAGGGCTGAGAGTCAGAATATCCGTATTGATAACACCACGCCCCAGGGGGCTGGGGAAGAGGAATTTGTGGCAAAGGAAGTGGAGGAGTGAGACAGGAATTGCATGCTTTAGCAAATCTCAGGGGAACAACAGGCCCAAGAGCTGTGAGCTAGAGGGCTTCCTTTCCAGGTCTCGGAAAAGCAGCCAGGTATGCCCACGTCAGCAATCAGGCAGAGAGCCCCAGATACAGGAGAAGGGCCTCGGGGAATTGCCTATGCGTGTGCCCTGGGAGGAGGAAGCCTGCAGGTCTGTGAGCTGATTGGGGAAAGGGGAGAGCGACAAAGCATAATAGATGGCAAATGTTGGCACATTAAGACTTCCCCCCAAACAGCTGTCATCATGTGACCACAGCGTTGCTTGTAAACCTTCAG
Source organism: Rhinolophus sinicus (assembly GCF_036562045.2). Taxonomy (NCBI): domain Eukaryota; kingdom Metazoa; phylum Chordata; class Mammalia; order Chiroptera; family Rhinolophidae; genus Rhinolophus; species Rhinolophus sinicus. Next base: position 174,192,640 of record NC_133754.1, read on the forward strand.
CAGCTTTTTGGTTCCTTCATGATAATTGTCTAAAGTTCTTTAAAAGTTCCTGACTTGGCATCCGTGGGCCTGCATGTTGTGGTTTCCAGTTTTCTGAGATGACAATCACAGCTAACATGTAGGGAATACACCTCTCAGACAGCCACTGTTCTGAATGCTCGACATAGAAACTCTCTTAATTCTGACCACGACCTGAGAAGGTAGGAGTTACTATGCTCATTTCACAGATGACAAAAGAAAGGGGACTCATAGAAGTTTGTGATTCAGTCAAGGTCACGCAGCTAGTGAACAGTTAAGTTGATATTCAAACCCAAGACGTCTACCTCCAGAGCCCATGTTCCTAAACATTACAGATACACTCTCTTCACGCACTTTACATGACAGAATCTCTGGTCTTCTCCTAAACACGTCCTCTGTGTTTTGTTCCTGGGGTGTTCAAGCTCCCAGTTCTCTGCTGGATCCCGATTCTTGTGAATATTCAAGACTAAATTCAAGGACCATTTCCCCCATGAAAATTTTCATGGTCCCTGTCACTGTAAGTGGTATCTCCTGAGTCATATCCCACTGAGAATTTTATCTTTCCTTCTCTTGTGGTGATTACTATTCAGGGTCTGAAAAGAAAATTGATATCACTAGAGCGTAGCGTGTCCAATAATCATCAGATAGAATATGGATATATCAAAGCTCTGCAATAGGCTGTGAACGCCACACAATCATGAGGGAGATATTGTCAGCATGCCTCACAACCCGTAGAACAGTGCTTTGCGCTTAGTAGCTGTGTCAGCTTGGATTAGGGTCAGTGGAAAGTAACAACAGCAACACCAAGAACCAGTACATTTCATAAGATAGAAATCCATCTCTCACATAAAACAAGTCTGGGGACAGACAGTGCAGAAATGTTCTAGCATGTCCGGGGTCAGCAGGGACCCGGATTACTTCCATATTTCTGCTTCTTAATCCCTAGGTGTGGCTCTGATCTTCATGGTCTAACATGGCTGCTTGAGTTCCAGCCATCACCTGCAGGATCTAAGTAGCAGGATAGAGTAAGAGAAGATTTGTAGAAGTGCAACACACACTTCTGCTTACATCTCCGGACTAGCCTTAGGTACACAGTCACTCCTAATGCTAAACAGCTGATGTTTTTCAGTCACTTAATTGGAGGTATGGCCTTATGGGTAAGAGTGAGAATTATGGTATTAAGGAAGAAGGGATATGTAAGGGTTGGAAGCAAACAGCGATCTCGTCATACCTAGTAGGTTCTCAGTAAATACTCAATTCAACAACTATTTCTTGAAATCTACTCTGTGCCAGTTCCTCTGTGAAACACCGTGGATACAGAATTCGATAAGAAAGCCAAGGTCCCTGCTTGCTACTTTAGATGGGAAGATGGATAAAACATTATCTACAAAGTGTGTGATGGGGGATAAGATAGGATGAGTACAGGGTGCTATATGAGCCCTGAATGGATGGGACTTTGACACACTGTCCATGGATGAATGCATTATTTGCCTACAAAGATAAAACAAGCCCTTCTTTTATTCCATTCTAATATGTGTAGATGAGCAGGGGAACACAGAGGGTGCTGAGGGAATGTAGGTTTGGAGGAAAGAATACATTCAGACCCAGCATATTCCAGATGTGGCTGGCCATCTTGTTATATTCTGGACAAATTACTAAACATATCCAAAACTTAGATTCTTCAATCTATAAAATGAAATAATATTGACTTTTTCATAGAGTTTCTGGGAGAGCTGATAGAGCACACAGTAGGTGCTCAACAAATATTAGCTTTTTAATTGGAAGCCAAAGGGATGCAGCCACATCACACACACTCTTCACTTCTTGCCTCTGCCCTCCAACACCAGACTTCAGCGCAGATCCATTTTGGATGAAGCTGAGATTGAATTTAATTTTTTCCCCTAGAGTTGACATGGGGGGGAGGTTGTCCCTTAATTACTAGTCATTGCCCTTTACACATAAGAAATGGTAACCCACTCAGCCCATCAAAGCATGCCCTTTGAATGCTGAACTAGACAGTGAACAGAAAATATCTGCCAAAAGGTGTCTTTTCTTTTAGAGATAAAAGCAACTTGAAATGCATGTAAGTCCTGTGCCCTTGTTAATTAATCAGGATTCATATAAAAAGCTTAAATGTCTTTGATACAGAAAGCTCAGGGGAGTCTAAACCTTTTTCCTGTTCTGTAGATGGGAGATGAGTGGACAGGGCAGCCCAAAGGAGCGTGTGTGGGGAAGGGAATGGAGCACTAGACAATCTGTCGCCTACAGGACAGACGTAGCAGGCAGGGAGGGGACTGGTTACAAAGTGAGAAGACCACCCAGTGCATGCAGTTTGCACCATTTAGTAAAGATAAACATGGGGCTCTGCAAACCCAATGCTTCTGGCATCGCTTTCTCCCTAATGTCCATCCATTCAGTAGGAGTTTACGGAAGGAACTTCTATTGATTCACACAACATGTGACTAGTGGCCTTCTTCTATGTACCAGCCAGGTTGGGGAGAGCGTAGTGAATAAGACTCGCTTTCTAACTTCTGAAGAGTCCGGTGCAGTGGTTGCCAAACGAGGGTACTTTTGTTCCCTAGGAGACATGTGGCAATGTCTTGCGACATACTCGGTTGTTATAACTGGGGAAGTGATACTGGCCTCTAGTGAGTACAGGCCAGGCATGTGCTAAACACCCTACCACACACAGGACAGCCTTCATAGGAGAGCTACCTGGTTCAAAATATCAATAGTGCCACGGCTGAGAGAGCGGGACACAGAGACATTTCCATAAGCAATTTTAGTAAAGCACAGTAAGTGCCATGTTCCAACAGAAGCGAGAAGTGTGGGTCAGGAAAAGCCTCTCTACAGAAGCAGGAAACAAGATGAGACTTTAAAGATGAGTAAGAGTGAGGGCCACAGGGTGGGGTGGGCAGGGCAAGCAGAGGGAACCTATGTGAGTGCTCGAAGGCAGCAGAGGAGCAGAAACTGAATGGTTGGTGTAAGTGGAGGGGAGAGTGAGAAGAGGGAATGGACAGGGGTGAGGCTGGCAAGCTAATTGGGGCTGGGACCTGTGAGCTATGGTAAAGGAGAGAGTTTTGTCTGAAGATTAACACAGAATTGCTGAAGGATTTTAAACCAAAAAGTGACAGAAGAGAAATTTGTTGTAGAAAATATATTGCTAGGCAGTGTTCTAAGTACTTGGGAGGAAACACAAATCAGAGAGCTGATACAAATTACATTTAAGAGAAGACTGGAGATAGATTGGTTTCCATTTCCAAGGCCAGGGGAAATCAGTCCTGTGTTAGGGCTGCTGTGACACAGCACTGTGGAATGGGTGACTTATACCACAAAGATTTATCCCTCACCCTTTGGGAGGACACAGTTGTTCGGTGCATAGCAAGTCCCTTTTGGGATAAGAGGGAAGAAGGGATCACCGTGTTGGACCAAATTGGGGAGGTGGTTAATAGGCTGTGGGGGAGGGAGTTGGAGCTGAAGTTTCAACGAATATGGCAGAAAACATTTTTTTTTCGATAAATGAAAAAAAAAAATGGCAGAGCTTAACATCAAATGTGAAGATGTCAAAAAAAAAAAAAAAAAAAGGTGAAGCTGGAAATGGAGAAATAAGTAAAGAACTTGGCTTTTGCTTAACTGTTTCACTTGGTCCAGGGTAAGTATTTTTCAATTTCTTACATGTAACAGATTCTCTCTTGCCTCCCAGATGTGCTGCTTGGAATGTCAGCCTTCCCTCCCTTCCCAGCTGTACTTTCACTTGATTAACACCTTCTCAGCCTGCAGGTCTCAGATCAGACATCACCTTTTCAGGAAACTTCTCTGAACATTCCTTGTTCTGAAGATGGCAATTGCTTCATTGTCCAGCGCCCTGCTGGGTTATAAGCTCCCTGAGGACAACCACATGACTTGTTGGCCCTTGCTGTACCCCACCCCATTCCTTAGCACAGTCCTAGCAAAGAGCTGGTGCTGGCTAACGTTTATTGACTTGACTCGAAGTCAGAAGCTAGGAAAATACGAACAGGGCGCATCTAATCTGAGACATGGGTCAGGGGCAGGAGCTGAGTTTTAAGTGAGGCTACAAGCAGAGAGGACTGGGAATTCTGTTCATTTGGTGCCAGCTGAGTGCTGTGGGGGTCACCACGGGTGCTGAGAGTTCAGGGCTTCACCAATAATGTGAAACAACTGCACCGATTCAGCAGAAGCTCATTTTTCCTGGGGAGAGAGGAGCCCTGGCAAACTATGTAGATACAGGGGTATTTCAGCGTGGCCTTGAGGGGTGGCTGGGCCTGGTGCTATTGTCTGGCTGTGTTCTCTCTGCCTGAGCATATGTTGATCTGCCAAATTCTTCTCTCCACACCCCGTCTCTGTCACAGCACAGGTGCAGCTGAATGTGCAGTGTCACCTAGGTTACATCCCACAGAGGACACCTATTATGTGCTGTTACAGGCTGGGATCTCCAGGCACATGCATTCAAAGCACAAAACACCTACAGCGTATTCAACACAGAGGCCATTATGTATTCATGATCATGAATAGTGTATGTGTGTGTGGATCCATAAAAACCTGCATTTCATTCAGAGGCTTAACTTGTCAAAGAACTTCCACAGCCAGAACCTTGTTTCTTCTGCGTAGCAATAATATGAGGCAGGTGAGGGACACACTGTGAGGATGACCTTACAGGTGAGGAAACAAGGGCTCAGAGAGATGTAGTGACTTGCCCAAGGCCACACAGCGATTGCTATGCAACTGGGGATGGGAACTATGTCTCTCAGTTGCCAATTAATCAATTCCTCCCAATTCAATATAGGTAACTCTCTAGATTGTAAGAACATATATTCAAATATGTTCAGAAAAACAACTGCTTTTAATTCAACCTGCTGTGGAATGCTTAGTGGAGTCTTAAAATACCATCCTTTGATATGTGAATGAGCTTTAATTAAGGAGTTGTAGCTTCCTGGTTGACCAAAGACATTAATTTCTTTGATCACTAAATTTGTATTCTTGTGTTTTAGTAACATGTATCATGGTGACTTTTAGAAATAAACGAATGATCCGTAATAACATGAATTTATATTCATCTAAAGCGAAAAGCATTCGTTACAGACCCAGCCTATATTGAAATCAACTGAAGGAAATCACTGAGGATCAAAATCCTTCAGGGAATTTTTCCCTGAATTTGAACATTAGGCCAAATAACCAGAAAGTTAATGTTGAGATAATCTAGCTAACAGCAAAGCATATGTGCATATGTGATTGTAACTATTTCCACTGACGTATAGAGTCTGCATAAACCCTTCCAACTCACACTCCAAGCAAATGCATTTTATTTGTTCCCTTCCCCACCCCCGTCCCACCCATCTTTTATTGATTTATTTTTGTCTTTTTCTTCTTTTCTCCTCTTCCCACCTGTTTCTTTCTGAGAGGGTTTCCTCTCTGCAAAGGTTTACATACTAAAGCCAATGATAATGCAGGCTCACAAATTCCGAATGAGAAAGAAGGATGCTATGTTAAATTAGGCCCAAGTTCATTTGTGTGGCCTGAAGTCTTTCAGTGTCATTCCTACAAAAAAGTGCCTTTTTATGTCATTCACATTGTCTTTATCTTTTACTTTTGCTTCGTTATGCACACACACGCATACACACATGCACACACACACGCACACACACGTACACACACATGCACACACACACTTGCAGAGACAGAGGCTGTTCCTACGCAATCTTTGCCAAAACAGTGTTCTCCCACAGATAAATCACTTCCTTCCCAAGGAAGCAAACATCTTCGCCACATGGCTGGAGGAGGCCTGAGGTCTCTTCATCCTGGAACACTCAGCCTGCCTGTCAATCATATAGTGCTGGTGCCTAGTCTCTCTGAAGGCTGAGCAGTTGGGAGAGTTGCCCACACTGTACCGAGGCCGAACCAAGGCCCTTTCCTCAAGGTGACTGCAGGACCCCGCTCTGGAATGGTCTGCGGGACCCTGTGTCAAGAAACAGATGTGATTAGTGGGAGTCGCTCCAAGACGACCTCTGCGATCTTCCTGAAGAGCAGAGCATGCGTGAGCTTCCCAGAGCTCATGTCAAAACTAAGCGGAAATCCTGGACAGATGAATTATGGCTTGAAGATCCTGTGAAGGGCATCTCACTCCTTCCACATTACTCAAGGGGGAAAGAAAGATCAAACACAACACACTGATAGGTTGCAAATATATGAACTCTGATAATGTGACCCCCTATTGCACAAAGGAAGAAAACACATAAATGGGTTAATTAGCTCCCATGCAGAATTTAATTAGAGCATCTTTGTTCACTCTGCTTCAGCCAGCATCACAATTATCAATCCGTATTTCCAGAATTTTTGAGCAGGGATGTACCTTTTCAGTTGGGGCCCCCCATCTGAAGACTGGGGTGTCAGCTATCTTCCGTGTGTTAGTGGTAGCCAATTTCAACATGAAATTTTGATTACCTTGAGGACACCCCATTATCATAGAGAACAATGGCAGTCTTCCCTCAGAATGCATACCATACAATGATAAATAGTTTTTTCAGAAATCCAGATTGGAGCCAGGGCTGGGAGCTCACTAACTTATTTTTCCTTCAGGTGAAGCAATGATAAGTGACCTTGATCATATCACAACTCACTTTATCCTCACAGCAATCCTCTAAGGTAGGTGTTCTTATTATCAGTATTTACTAGATAAAGAAACTGAGTCACAGAGCAGTTAGGAGGTTTGTCCAGAGACTGGACGCCAGGTGGTGTGGATCTTGGGTTCACTCTCCTAATCGCCATCGTCCTATGTCTCGCAATAATACCACAGCCTTTCGCTGTAAGAACATCTATATCAATTGTATTGGGATCGTAAATTGAAACAAACCTTATTCCATTCACAGGAACGATATTATTTCAAGCTATTTGGATTCTGAATGACAGCAATCAGACCTGTGCTTAACTTATGCAAAAGGGGAAACATATTAAAATGGGGGAGGGGATGTCTCTTGAGGAAGCCACGGGTAGGAATGCAGCCAGCCATGAGAAACCACAGGAACCAGGACGTGGAACAGCCTCCGGACTCCGGCCTCGCCAGTCTTTCTTATTTCTTTCCACCACCACCTGCCCCTGCCTTCGTCATGCTGCTGTCTGCAGAGGGGCCTCCTGCAAGACTTTGTTCCACAGAGGAAAAGCACACACAGACTCTGGGCTTTATTTCTCACACACAAGGATCCACAGAGAGACTTGTTAGTATTTGCTGCTAACATGTCCACGAAGCCCCCAAGGAAAGGGATCGGTATTCCTGAGGAGATGGCTGAGGTCCTGTGGTGGATAACTCTATGGATTTCTGTGTCTGGTGGTCGGAACAGTCCCTCACCTTCCCGACTGCCATACCTGAAGGAGGAGCGGCTGCGTTTTAAAGTGCAGGCATTGCAAGGGCCCCCAAATCCTTACTTGGAGCCAGCAAGGGGCTTGCTTGCACTTTTTCAAATCTATCAGTGCTTTCCAGAATTTGAGACTCGAAACAGCATCAGGAAATAGGCAAAGTGGTTACTATAATTATTATTTTTTTTAACAGGTGAGAAAGCAGAGGCTCAGAGAGATAATATCTCTTATTCCATTTTGCACTGCTCTCAAGTGGCAAGGTCAACGAAATCAAAACTCAAAATTCAGCTGTTGGTCCTGGTCTACCCTATACTGGAAACTCCAAAAACAGTACTGGATGAGGAGCCGATCTGCCGACTTCTGGATTTGCCACAGAATATCTCTCTGCACTCATAAGGGATCAAAGCACATATGATTTTGTCAGCCCAGACTACAGAATTTAACCTTTTTTTCCTAGAATCATTCCTTTTTGGCTCTGAGCACATACAATTCTCTTTCATTATTTTCTGTTTAGCTCCTTATTTCCCTGCCAACCCTGGATTCTGAAAAACTGGCCAACTTGTAGATGCCAAAGCTATTGAATGTTTAGATTCCCCTTGTAGAAGCCATACGTTTCTTTGCTCCGTCCCTACCTTTTACAAAGAGCACCTCCTCCACCAAACAACCAATCAACTGTTGTCGTCAGTTACTACATATGGGCACCTGCTCCGAGGAGCTTCACACTGAGCTAGGCGCAGCTCTCTGCACGGGTCCTGCAGCACATTCCCAGGGAAACGAGAACGGCTCTCTCCAGTGAATGGTGTCCTATAAATCACGAATATGGAAGCTAACCAGCCGCTGCATAGCATCTCTCACTCTAAGGCACAAAAAGTTGGTTTTAATTCTGAATTTAAAACTAGGAAGATTCAGGTTGCATCTAAAACAGAGCTTCTTGATTACCCAGGGGAAAAACACTGGCATGAGCCAACCAAGGAAGGTATTACATCTTTGTCCCTAGAAACCTGGACTAGTGCTGGCTCTTGCGGTAGCCTAGCATCCCAGGTGGCCCCCGATGCTCCTCACCACGGGGTGTTCATGCCATTACCTAGTCCTCTCCCACCATGGATAAGGCCGACCTGTGCAACCAACAGGATATTACAGAAATGACAGTGTGCTACTTCTGAGGCTGGGTCATAAAAGACCCCATGGCTTTCCCAGCATCTCTCTTGGATGGCTTGCTCAGGGGAAAGCCAGCTGCCAGGTCATGAGGATACTCAAGAAACTCATGAAGAGGCCCATATGGGGAGGAACTGAAACTTTCCAGAAAAGTCAACTTTCAGGCCTGTGAGTGAGCCACCAAGGATGTGAATCCTCCAGCCCCAGTCACGTCTTCAGATGACAGTGGCTCCAGCTGACATCTTGACTGAAACTGCATGAGACATTTTGAGCTACAACCACTCAGGTAAGCTACTATCAAATTCCTGATCCACCGAGAGTGAGACATGATAAATGGTTATTATTATTTTAAGCCACAAAGTTCTGGGGAAAATGTTATGCAGCAATAGATGACTAATGCAGCTTTAAAATCCTGCTCTGCCCGTACCCCGTCTCAGAGACGCTACCTTTATGTAACCCGTAATGAATGAGCACAGACAAGCCATGGGCATGGTGACGACCTTGGCCTGACTACAGCAGGCTGGGATGGGAAGCCAGGCACAGACACAACCAGATTGCTCTTTCAGGAATTTGGGTGTGGGTAACTGACAGACTGAGTCAGTAACTGCTGGGCACTGCTTTTGAGAAAGGAAATCAGGAGTTGGGGGTTGTGGCAGCCACCATGAGCCGACACAAGCAGAAGGCAGAGGACACTAGTGACAGGGAGAAGGACAGGAGGCAAGAGGGAGGCAGAAAGAGAAACAAAACAAAATGCCAATGAGAAAGTAGCTTTCGATCCTGTTGGCTTCTCATTGCCTCTTCTCAGGAGACTTGCAGCCAGCACTGAACTGCCAGGTCTTCGTGCAATTTCAGACCCCTTGATTTTAACCAGTCCAAGATGCACCCCAAAGGATCTTGACACAAAAGTGCTTTCAAAAGTCATTACAGAACCGCCTTTCCAGGTGTTGGGATATTTACCTAGAAGGAAGGGTTCTGGAGGAAGGTCTTAAGAAGCTGTATACCATGGAGGAAATAACATGTTTTCCTGGCCATCTCTTCGTTTTAAAGGCAAAGGAAAGACTTAGAGGAAACGGTTTGCAGACAGTTCTCTCTCTCTCTCTGTCTCTTTCTCTCTCCCCCCCCCCCCCAATAGGGGCATAACCAAGAAAACTGTGTCTTCTGTAGTTGCCTATTCACTCTTTTCTAAGCCCAGGTGCAAGAACAGAAGAGTTTCACACGGCTTTCAGACCACGACCTTTCCCCTCTGAATTTCATGACTTGCCATGATGGGGAGCTGGAGCAGCAGATTCTCGGAGAGATGTCATATCCCTGCATTGCTCATTGGTGTGAACCTTGTCTCAAGAAGAGGACACGTTCTTGAAGGGCCCTGACTTGGCTCGTATACTAATTTGGCTTTGAGCTCGAGCCCTCTGTGTGTAAAGGAGCTCTGGGTAGGAGCGTTTAGTTTCCGTAAAACAGTCATGCTAAGCACTGGGATTCTGTTCCAGCTTCCTCCTCTGGAGAAATCTCACAAAAAGGAATCTTTACCTGTGAAAAGTGACCAGAGCCCCCTTTGTCCTTCATTACAAGAGGGTATAATAACAGACAGTGTGTTTGCACCTAAGAACTTGAGGTGGGTAAGATACTCAAGGCCAGAGGAAGTCAGATCCAGAAGGCATAGGTGGGGACGGGTAGAGCTGAGGAAGTCTGTTTGTAGGAGGAGGGGTCTGAGTGACACCTTGCACAGGTAAAGAGGTGTGAGGGGAGCCCTGCAGGTCAGAGGGCAGAAGAGTACAGCTCTTGTGCTAATTTCCAAAAGGAGTCTGATGATGTTTCCATCATGAATATGAAATTATGTCTTCTGCAAGGATTGTTTCAGACTTTCATAAACAGCCCACGCCTGTGTGATTTTATGGGAGAAATTCTCCATAATGGTGAGGGATTTCTACTTACAGGGAGTTTTTAAGTAAGCGGCAATGATGTGTCTTCAATAAAAGAAGAAATGAAACATCAGATACACAGGGATGGTATTGGAACGTGTAACCATCTTCGTTTCTGGGTCTCTCTGGAGAACACTGGCTGCCTTGATTTCACATCTGCTTCTCAGCCCAGGAGATGTAATGTCCCTGGTCCTGCTTACCGCTCTGCCTCAATGCTGGCAATTCTCCTTCCAAATCTATTCCAGTCACATTGACCTATTGCCATCGCCCATATCCGACCTGCTATTCCATCTCTCTTGAACTCCCCTGGACCTCTTTACCTGGTGAACTTCTTTCCTTGTTACAGAGCTCAGCTGAGATATCAATACTTCTGAGAAGCTCGTCATGTTCCCTTCCTCTCTTCATCCCCTCCAATTCTCTGGTGGAGATCTGTAATGGATACTTGCTTTGCTTTTTCAGCTACCCAGCAGCTTTTGATCTCTCTCTCTCTCTCTCTCTCTCTCTCTCTCTCTCTCTCTCTCTCTCTCTCTCTCTCTCTCTCTCCCTCCCAATACACAATGCCCTGCTTTATTCCACTTTGATTAGTTACAGCTCCAGCCTGATCAATCGGAACACACAAGTTAGACCTTTATTAGAAAGTCTGGGCCATAAGGAAGGAGACATGCACAAAATCTCTTTCCGGGTGAGACCAGTAATAGAAGCATCTGGCGTCCAGGCCACAGGAGAGGAAGGGCTGGTGGCCAGTACCCAGGGCCCATGGTATGTGCTGCCACCTTTGGTCGGGGGCATCCGGGTGGGGCTAGTTGGCACATTCCCAGACTGTGGTTTGGGTGTTGGGTGGTGTACAAGACAGGCTCTCTGTGAGCCACCATTCATCGTCATTTTGATCAATTCCTTTTCTGCTTAGAGTACCTAATAGAGTTCTTTTCAGCTAAGAACCCTGACTGAGGTGGTGCCCCCTTCTCTTTGTCCCAATAGCACCCCGAACTTCCCCTCCCTCTACATTGTGAATTCTCCTACCTGGTTATCGGTCTTCTATTGTCCCATCAATTTCCTGAGATATGCCTTTTTATAATGATATCCCAGTTCTTATTGTGATGGCTGCTGAAATAAATATTTGCTCATTAAATAAATATACAAATAAAGAATTTTCTAAGTGCCTTTTACTGTTGTTCTCTTGCTCAGGAGTACCCCTGAGCAAGACTTTTCATACTTTTCCAAAATGTTTTTTCATGCACTCTCCCCATTGCCTCTCAACACCATCCCCCACAGCACGCTGTGACAGGATTATTCCCATTTTGCAGATTCAGACAATGAGGCTCTGGGAATCTGTTTCTTGTGTGAGGACACGCTTCATAAGTGACAGAGATCATACCAGAACACTTGGTTCTAAAAGTAGCTCTTTCCCTTCATGTAATGTTGCCATGTCCCCACATGAACATCAATTGCAGTAAAGTCCAATTGTGCCTCTAACAAGAGGGTAAACTGAGGCACAGAGCAGTCCAGCTGTTTGCCACACTGTCAGCTCTGCTTTCACTCAGAATGTGTTAACCCCAGAGCATATGTCTGTGGGCACCAGATGGCCTGGAAGAACAGGTGGGGGATAGAATGGGGGGGGGACAGTTTTCCAGAACAGCCATAAGTAAAACAGAGGCGCTTGGACCTAAAAATAGACAAGCTCATTGTCTATAAAGAAATAGGCAAGCTCAATGTCAAGGACTTCTGTTGGATTCAAGAGGTGAGTGCAAGTTCATGGACGGAGAGTAGAGAAACCAGAGGACAGAAACAGGCCTGAGGCGTACAGTCAGGTGGGCGGGAGAAGGAACAGGGCTTCCATGGTAGTGAGTGGGGGTTGGCAGAGGAAAAGCAGCTGTACAACGACCTTGAGATGAAGGTCTGGGCACGTGCCAGGAATGGAAAGAATGCTAGTGGGGCTGCAGGTAGTGAAGGGTTCACAGCTGCTGAAAGTAAGGCCCAGAGAGGTAAAGCAACTAGCCTAAGGCTGTACAGCCAGCAAGTGATCGAGAGGAGATGTGAACTCAAGTCTGCCTGATGCCAGAGCCTCTGCCCTTCGGTTACAGTGACGTGAGGCCATATCTCAGCTGGGTAAATAAAAGCTAGTTGTCTTATCCCTTTTGATATTCAAGAAGCCAAATGAAGACCCAGGCGCAAGAAATGAAAAGAAACGTGTCTGGATGACACCGACAGTGATTGGCAGAGCTGAAACTGGAGTCCAGGTCTCTCAGCCCATCCTAGCTGGTCATCTTGCTTTGGGAGAACAATCCAGAAGACAAGGCTGGCTCAGGTAGATTGGGGATGGCTGAGGGAGGAAGAAGGGGACACCAGCTACAGGTTCCCTAGATGTGCCAAATATTAGTGCTCAGAGAAAATGATTTTTGCACAGAGAGTTTGAAAGGCTGGTAATTCATGTCTCGTGAATCTGGACGAGCTGCTGCCATCCACAGCCAGCAAAGCCTGTACAGTCTTGCTGCTCACTTACCTGACATATCCAGACATTAGCTGCTTTGAGGGGAAAATGCTTCTGATCTGCATTGGCTCCAGTCCCAAAATGTTGAGATTAATGGGCTGGCCCATGGGGAGAGAATGAGACAGGCCCCAGGCCCTACTTCAGCTGTCTCCACGTGGGGCCCAGCCCCCGTCCCTACTGCCCAGCTGACAGCTAAAAGGACACTAGAGGTATGGAATCTTGAACTTTGTCATGTCTTCTGGGATCCCCTTAAATAAGGACCTGGCTGGTTCTTGCAATTATCCAGGACATTGTGAAAAACACACATTGTGAGTCCCATTTAAGCCCCAGAGGCCTACCGCAGTATTGCAGCTTTCAGTAGCACCTTGAGGGATGCTGAGAGTCAGCCTGTGGGGGAATTTCTGATCTAATCCCACAGAATGACAGCCACATTTTACCAATGGGAAAAGAGAAGCACAAGAGGGGAGGGGGCGAGCAGGGCAGGAACATGGTAAAAGCCTAAACTCTGCTCTGTGCTGGTTTTGTGGCTTAGGGCACGTCACTGAGCCTTTCCAAGCTCGCTCCCATTTTCTCATATTTGAAAATCAGACATAATTACAGAGCTTATTTCATAGCACTGTTGTGAGACATGTGTGGAGATCTTAGCTCAATGCCTGACAAAGGAAAGGCTTGCTCTTGTTAACTAGTCATGGAGGAGTAGAAAAATAACATAAATAATTATAATCCAGTAGGATAGATACTTTTGATCATTGTTATCATTGCTGTCGCTATTTCTTTTCTTTCATAATTTTTATGAGATTCAAGATGGCTCACCATTCTTTCCTTTGTTCGCTGCTAGAGGAAGTTATTCTCTAAACCACAGACTGACCTACCCCACACGTGTCTACACAGATGAACTCTGAGTTTTGCTCTCCCACCAGGTCAACCTACAAAGACCTAAAATGAACCCATGACCTGACCTGCCATCAAAGACCCCTGGAGTGGAGCGGCCCACCCACCGTGCAGGGAACACAGCGCAAGGTCATGGATAATTCCTGGGGACATTGGTCCAAGGCCTGGCCCCAAGCCGTCTCCAGCGCACACTCCCCGAGGCCCTCCCTGGAAAGGCACCAAATGCAGAGAGCTGGCCAGTGTGAGTGTTCTGCCCTGGATGTGTTTGCACACCTGTGTTTGCATGCAGCTGCTTTGTGTTCCTATGTGCATGCATGTGTGTACACATATCTGCAGGTACAGACCAGACAAATCTACCATACTGAGACCTGGTGGAAAGAAAAGGCACCAAGGCTTACACCTCTTCTATGGTGATAGGTAAGTAACATGGGTTTATTAAACAGATGAGTGAATAGATGATAGGAGGGAATAAATGACTGAGCAAATGAATAAAAACAAGCGTGTCTCAAACGGAAGCCAAGGGAAATGTCTGTAAATCCAAGTCTAAAGTCAGGGGCTGATAAAAGCCATGTCCCTGAAAATACAGGTAACTTCATTTGAGGGGATACAATTTTGAAATCCCTACAGATTGTATAGTCAGGGAGACTTGGATGAGAATCCTAGCAATGCAATTTAGTCTCTTTAAACAGCAATGCCTTTGTCTGTAAATTAGGGATGTCAATTTCTAGTTAATAAGATTGTGCTGAAGAGAAGTAAAATACCGTATGTATGTAAAGTGCCTGTTATAGGAGAATTTAATAAGTCTTTTTTCCTTCCCTGCCTCCTGCCCTCCCTTCTCCTCTCCCTTTCTTCTTTCTTGCCTACATTTCCTCCTTGCTTCCTTCTTCATTCTTTCACTTATTCCTTCCTTATTTCCTTTCTTCCTCGTATATTCCTTCCTTCAGGGATACAGTGATGCACTAGTTACCTTTCAAAGCACTTTACTAGACATGTTTTCAGAAATTGTCTGGGGCTGGGGTGGTGCCTAAGAAGGTCAACTTGGAGACAGGAGAATATTCTAGATGGGTGCTCGCATTCTTTCCACACTTGAAGCCCTGTTGGGAGTCCACTTCACTTCCTTGTAAGAGTCAGTGTAATGCAGGGAAAGAAGGAATGAGCAAAACAGACTGATTTGGTTATTTGTCCAGGTCCTGACCTTATAGTACATTAGTGACCTTGGATCAATCCTTTCCCTTTCAGGCCCTCAGTTACCCAATCAGATGAGGGGGCTGAATTATATGAGGGCCCTTACAACTCTACAATGCTACACGAGGATACACATGTTTTGGGTGCTGGAGGGGAGGGGTTTACAGTGTCCCGCGTATAGATAGGCCCAGGATGCAAAACGGGGGCAGACATTATACAAGCTCCTGTTCAAAGGTCCCAGACCATATAAAGGGATGGTGGGATGGATTAGTAGGGGCTATGGGCACAGACCTTAACTGCTAAGGCAGCTTAGGAAAAGGAGGGGTCTTTGGGAGCCACGGTCATTTGGAGGTGATGGGGTTAGCACATCTTTCAGGAATGCCTCCTGGTAATAGGAGGAAACGATCATTAGCATAAGAATGAGAACTACCATGTATTAAGCATCTACTCAATTCCAAGACCTGCACTAAATACTTTACATGCAACATCTGGCATGTTTCTTGCAAAACAGGGGGTCAGTGCCACTATTATCCCCATTTTACAGATTGTAAGTGACTTGTAAGGTGAGTGGCAAGGTAGGGTGTGAACTGAGATCATCTGACTGGACAGTTGGTGCTCTTAACAGCAGCCGTGCCAGCACCTCTGAGTGCGGTTACAGCCCGACAGACACTACTAGTGCCACCGCCACCAACCACTCCTGCAACGACTGCAAGGACCAAAGGTGTTGATGAGGGTCTACCCTTTACATAGACTTTTCATACTTTTCCAAAATGTTTTTTCATGCACTCTCCCTGTTGCCTCTCAACACCATCCCCCACAGCAAGCTGTGACAGGATTACTCCCATTTTGCAGATTCAGACAATGAGGCTCTGGGAATCTGTTTTTTGTGTGAGGACACGCTTCATAAGTGACAGAGATCATACCAGAACACTTGGTTCTAAAAGTAGCCCTTTCCCTTAATCTAATGTTGCCATGTCCCCACATGAACATCAATTGCAGTAAAGTCCAATTGTGCCTCTAACAAGTGGGTAAACTGAGGCACAGAGCAGTCCAGCTGTTTGCCACACTCCTTTAGGGGGCTGTGAGTGCCCTGGGTATAGAGACTGGTCTCCTGGTTCACCACCCTCTGGGCTTTGGCTGCCCCGCTCTGCATGCCTACTGGAAGGTTCCCTCGGGTCATTTTAGACATGAGAGCAGCTTTGGGTAGGTCAGGTTCCCTAACCCACATGCGTCAGTTCAGCACTCAACAGAGAGAACTCAGATGTGATCAATGAGTTCTTTCCTTAAACTCCATCATCCCGTCCCAGGCAAAGGCAGACACCCCTGGGGGAGAAACTCTAGAAGCAGAAGCCTACGCAACAACCCCAGGGGGAGATGGGAAGGAAAGGGCTGAGGTTACTGCAGTGTCAGAGGATGGTGGACTCTTTAGTGCTCCTGTGGGGAAAGCGCTTTGCTTAGAGACCTGTCAGACAGCTAGTAGAACCTCAGGCTCCAGGAGCAATCACCCAGAGTTACATCCTGATGCCCTCTGTTGGTGTTTGCCAGTAATGGTTGCACTTTGGAGCTTTAGAAAGGAGGCCGCAATTCATGGGGCACAGACATAAACACCAGACTCACACATGCACACAAATTCACATGCACCACGTTTGCACTCTCAGAGGCTGCAGAACTGAATGACAGTCGACTGCAAAGAACTGTATGAACATCTGAGTCTTGTTCTTCCTTTCTTTTCTTTCTTTCTTTCTTTCTTTCTTTCTTTCTTTCTTTCTTTCTTTCTTTCTTTCTTTCTTTCTTTCTTTCTTTCTTTCTTTCTTCTCAAATGAAGAAACAGAGGCTATCAGAGGGAAAATAATTTTCCCAAGGCAAAGAATGATAGCTATTCTAATGGCATAGTGCATTGAGCACTTACTGTATGCCAGCAATGGGCCAAGTTCTTTACCTGTACTGTCACACCTAATCCTTACTGCAGCCTCGTATAGGAGGCGTTATTCTCTCACGCTTATGGAAGGGGGACAGGAGGTGCAGGGAGCGTATGGAATGTGACCAAGGACAGTGAAGCTACTACTACGTGCAGGTCCAGGATGCTAATCCAGGCAGATGTGGCTCTGGGGTCCACGCTACCTCCCAATTTAGTTACAACTTCGGCTGGAATCTGGGTCTCCTGAGCTTCAATCTTGTGACCTTAACATAAACGTGTGCAAAATATAAATATTCTGTTTTCCTCAGTCCACACGGAAACACGATGAGATGATTTTTAGGCTCACGCCCTGGACATACCATTGTGACACAATGTTTGTTCCAATAAAGAACACCTTCTTCCCCCCTCTCCCCCGCACCTCCCCGTGTTTACAATCAATTGAGACACACGGGAAGCACAAGAGAAAATCAGGCTCTCGCGACTGTTTCTTTTAAAGCTTCTGGGTTGTGTGGCTCTGGGTGTGTTGCCCAAGCGGGCCTGCCTGTACATCATCCCTGAATAAGTGAAACTCACCTGCGCAGTTGCTGTCACAGAAGATGCTCACAGGACCCCACCTCAGAGACGGAAGCTGCCCCACTCAGCTCAGCACATGGCAGCGGGCAGCTGAGAATGCACCTTCAACACAGGCAGGCAGACCTGAAAAAACAGAGGCACATGGAGCTCTGCATGCCCATTTCTTTAGGCAGAACCCACCAATGAGATGACACTTATCCTTCCATGAGGGTCATTGTGAAGCCAGAAATTTTATGCTAATGGAAGTTTCTCCACATGGAAACATGAGAAGCAGAGCATAAGCGATTCCACCTAACTCTGTTATTTTAGGTGTCCACTAAGTCAGGATACAT
Organism: Rhinolophus sinicus; assembly: GCF_036562045.2. Lineage (NCBI taxonomy): Eukaryota > Metazoa > Chordata > Mammalia > Chiroptera > Rhinolophidae > Rhinolophus > Rhinolophus sinicus. The sequence goes on from NC_133754.1 coordinate 174,210,487, forward strand.
AAGCTACTTTGTATTATCTGCAAAGTTTGCCAAGTACGTTGAAACTGTAATAGGGAGAACACAGGACAATTATACATCTTAAGAGAGCAATTTTCAACCACTGTGCTGTAACTAGTGTGTTATGCTAGTTCCCTAGGAATATCTTTCTATTTCCATCAGCATGTACCCATAGGGACTTGAATTAAATTGTAAAACATGCACTTCCAGAGTTTAGACTGGACTTCCCGTAATTAGTACAAATGACAGGCCTGTCTCTATGTAGATGAGTTATCTATTTCACTCAGGTGAGCTACATCGTAGCATGAAGGATAGTTTTCATTATCAGCCCAACTTTCACCTGCTTGAAAGTCTCTGAAAAGCCTCCTTTTGGGTGGCGACTTGTCAGACCCATTTCTTGTCATAATTCAGAGGAAAATCAATCCCATTGTTTGGGAGCTGGATTCAATGTGAAAGCAATAGGCTTGTCACATTTAATTATTTCACACTCCACTCACCAAGCCATGAAAGTGTCAGTTTCACCTGAGGGGTAATGTGACCAGAGAAGAAAAATCCGCCCAAGTGTGAAAAAACAATAACTTATGGCTAACAACAAGAGCAAGCTTTCTAAGTTAGGAAAAAAAAAAGTTCCCCCCGTGAGGAACTGGAGGGGGATTGGAAAAGATAGATTTGCATATGGGTTTTCTCCTAATTTTTCTCATAAAACATTAGAATTGTAAAACATATGTGTAAAAGGGAGCGTAGAATTTATCAGATCAAACTGCTTTAGTTTATTGATAGTGACAATAACAACAATAAGAACCATTATTTATTTGTTATTGATTATGTGTCAGCAACTTTTCCCTCCTCCCACAGAATGAGGCCTAACCGATCCTTTTCTATTTTTATTTTTTAAAGAGAAACACTGAAAATAGAAAGGTCACGACATGGTACAATGTCTTTGTTCCTGTAATGGTTATGATTATGATATGAATAAAAACATATCTAATCCTTATTATTTTCAATAGTTGGGGTGATGGAGGAGGGGTGATTAAGATTATTAAACTATAGGCTCTAAGGTCACAGAAAATGATGATTTGTCCCAAGTTGCTAGATGCAGGAGACAAGGAAGCAAGTGTTAGATTAAAGAGAGCTTTTCTACACAAAACAGAGGAAGTAATATAAATGTGTGTCTTCATTGCAGTCTGCAACTTCCCCCAACTTGAGAGTATAGAAAGGTAACAACCTGGTATTTAAAGCAGCTGATTTAGAGAGACTGGCTTTGCCTCTCACCTCTGCTGCTTACTCACTGTCTGACTTTGGCAAGTAATTGAACCTTTTTTTTTTTTTTTTTAAATTGTAGTAATATATATATGTAACACAAAATTTGCCATTTTCACCATTTTTAGCTGTATAATTCATCGGCATTAATTATATTTACAGTGCTGTGCAATCATCACCATGACTGTTTCCCCGAAAATAAGACCTAGCCGGACTATCAGCTGTAATGCGTCTTTTAGAGCAAAAATTAATATAAGACCCGGTATTATACTATATTATATTCGGTTTTATATTATATTAAAATAAGACTGGGTCTTTTATTAATTTTTGTTCCAAAAGACTCATTGGAGCTGATGGTACGGCTAGGTCTTATTTTTGGGGAAACACGGTATTTACTTCCAAAATGTTTTTATAAAACAGAAACTCTCTACCCATTAATCATAACCTCCACATTAAGCCTCCCCCAAGCCCATAGTAGCCTCTAATCTACTTTCTGCCTCTGTTAATTTGCCTTACTCAATATAAGTGAAATCATACAATATTTGTCCTTTTTTGTCTGGCTTACATCACTTAGTATTATGTTTTCAAGTTTTATTCATGTTGTAGTATGTGTCAAAATTTCACTTTTTTTAAAAGAATGAATAATATTCTATTGTATGACCATACCACATCTTGTTTATCCATTCATCCGCTGGGTTTTTCCCACCTTTTGGTGATTATGAATAATGTTTTCTGTTTTAAAACCTCAGGAGCTTTCTGGGTGAAATCTGATATTGGCCCCCATACACGGAGGGCAAGGAGAGACAGACACTGCAGAATGGTAGGTGGCAGTTTTAATAAGAAAGGGAGTTTATATATGAGGCTTGCCTTGCCAAGATGAGTTGATCTCTGCAACCACCCATCAAAATCTTAAAAGGTCTTTTTAAAAAAAAATAAAGTTCATTGGGGTGACAATGGTTAATAAAGTTACATAAGTTTTAAATGTACAATTCTGTAATGCATCATCTATATATCACATTGTGTGTTCACCACTCAGAGTCAGTTCTTCTTCCATCACCATATATTTGACTCCGTTTACCCTCATCTACCACCCCCTCCCCCCTTACCCTCTGGTAATCACTAAAGTATTGTCTGTGTCTATCAGTTTTTGTTTGTTTGTTTGTCTTGTTCCTTTGTTGTCTTTCAGTTTTGTATTCCACATATGAATGAAATCATATGGTTCTTGACTTTTTCTGTCTGACTTATTTCACTTAGTATAATAACCTCAAGATCCATCCATGTTGTGGCAAATGGCACTATTTCATCTTTTCTTATGGCAGAATAGTAGTCTGTTGTGTATGAAGGTCTTAACATACACCATCCAAGTGCTCAGTAACACATTGCTCTCTCATTGCTGCAGCCTCTGGCATCATGACAGCAACAAATTCAGTGCTTATATATCATGCAAATCTTGGGCTTTTTATTTTTTAATAGCCAGAATCCTGAATTTCAAAATCCTTTCCTTTTAAACTGTTGTCAAGTCTAGATTCCAAAATCCCACTGAAACTCAAAGACTAACAACTGATATTTTTGTTGCCTGTATTCTGCTAGAGCAATGCTTCCCTAAGAGTGAGCAGGTGGAATGTCCCCGATCCTGGTTCCAGGGGAAATCCACAGTACATAAGGCAATGCAAGGCAACAGCACGTTAGTAACTCAAAACATTATCCCACTCTATTGATTATTACAGGACAATTTTTAATTGCTTCATTTGTAACTCTCCCTCATCTCAGAAGCTCCAACACCATGACAACCCTTGATGACTCCACAATCATAGTAAAAAGAATTAACACTTACATCTCCTAATGTGTTAGGTGCTGATCTAAATGGTTCAAATATATTTACTCATGACCTCATTTAAGCAGTAAGGGAATGCTCAGAAGAGGTAGAGAAGCAAAACCACAAGGGACTACTACCTCCAGTTCAGAGATATCTGTACTCAAAGGTCTTGTCCAGAAAGTTCTCTTTCCCCTTACCTTTTTGTTTTTCTTACATCATTTTACTTTGTCTCCTAGGTTCTACGCATGACTTAGGTACTTTTACTGTATTTGTGATCTACTGAGGCAAGATCTGAGCAAGGACCAGATGAAGACCACTTGTGGCAGACAGTGGGAACATCATGCAACATCTGGTGGGTGCTGTAAACTACAAGAGGCCAAAAGTCACAAGGGAAAGAGAATTTTCTGGACAAAACCTTTGAGTACAGATATCTCTGAACTGGAGGTAGTAGTTCCTTGTGGTTTTGCTTCTCTACCTCTTCCCTCACTGCTTAAATGAGGTCATGAGTAAATATATTTGAACCATTTAGATCAGCACCTAACACATTAGGAGATGTAAGTGTTAATTCTTTTTACTATGATTGTGGAGTCATCAAGGGTTGTCATGGTGTTGGAGCTTCTGAGATGAGGGAGAGTTACAAATGAAGCAATTAAAAATTGTCCTGTAATAATCAATAGAGTGGGAATGTTTTGAGTTACTAACGTGCTATTGCCTTGCATTGCCTTATGTACTGTGGATTTCCCCTGGAACCAGGATCAGGAACATTCCACCTGCTCACTCTTAGGGAAGCATTGCTCTAGCAGAATATAGGCAACAAAAATATCAGTTGTTAGTCTTTGAGTTTCATAGTGGGATTTTGGAATCTAGACTTGACAACAGTTTAAAAGGAAAGGATTTTGAAATTCAGGATTCTGGCTATTAAAAAATAAAAAGCCCAAGATTTGCATGATGTATAAGCACTGAATTTGTTGCTGTCATGATGCCAGAGGCCACACTCCAGAAGGGTAGGTGGCAGTTTTAATAAGAAAGGGAGTTTACATATGAGGCTTGTCTTGGGCAGTCACGAGATAAGTTGATCTCTGCAACCACCCACCAAAATCTTAAAAAAGGTATTTTTTTAAATTAAACTTTACTGGGGTGACAATGGTTAATAAAGTTACATAGGTTTCAGATGTACAATTCTGTAACACATCATCTATATGTCCCATTGTGTGTTCACCACCTAGAGTCAGTTCTTCTTCCATCACCATATATTTGACCCCGTCTACAATCACCAATGTTCAGGGAAGACTAGCTCTGGCCAAGGCTACCAAGTAAAGTTGAGATCTTCATTATGGTCATACTTTCATGGGAAACTTGTATCACCTTTTGCCTAGAAAATTCACTTATCACTTTTAGAAATAAGTGATTTCTTTTGCCCCAAACTCCCTAGCAATTTGCTTGAACATTCCTTAGGATTCTTAATCATTTCATATATATTTTGCTGTATTAATTTGCACACATGACTTACATCTCTTCTTATTCTTTAGGACCGTGGAAAAGAGGAACTTAAGTTTACAAGTGTTATAATAGCAGAGCTAAGATTTCATGGTGCAACTAAATCACTTGAGTTGCTACTTAAAACACAGATTGCTGATATCCACCTAAAAATCGTGATTCAGTAGATCTCTGATGGCATCTGAGAATCCTCTTGCAAGCCTAAAGACCATAGTTACAGAAACACTTAGTCACATGGAAAATTGTGTCTTGCACACAAAACGTATGTAGTGAGTGAGTGTTGAATTAATGTAAGAGTAGACTAATGGTTTAACAACTTCAAGAGTTTCTCTTTTTGGAGAGGTTTTTTGTTTGTTTGTTTGTTTGTTTGTTTATCTGAAGAGATTCTTAGGAATGAGTATGGAGGGAAATAAAATGTGAGTGAGTGCCCCACACTACAGGTCAGGAGCTTCTTTACCAAAATCCTGCCGGGTCATTTACACAAGAGGAAACTGAGGCTCAGAAAGTATATCTCTTGCTCAAAGTCAAGGAATTTGTAAGTGGTGGGACCAGTCTTCACACCTGGTTTAAAATCCATGTTTTTTCCCTTCCTTCATGCCTCCCAGGTACAGGACTCAGATACCAGGGTCTAGAAACCTTTTTCAGTGGTTTGAGAAAGACATTTAACCTCTTTGTGCCTTAACTTAGCATCTGCAAAACAATGGCAAATATACTTAATTAAATAGGGCATTTTGTGAGAATGAATCAGTGGCAGTTTGGAATGGAAGTTGAAAATGTAAAAACAGCACCTAATCATGCCATCATTATTACGGACAATAATAACATAATCACTTTGGCTTCATAATCTAATCCAGGAAGCACTTGACCCACCAGATCTGATTATTATTATTGATAATTAATAAGCGTAACACATGAAGTTAATGAGGGTTTTTTGTGGCTTTAAATCTTTACTGGGTTGGAGGAGAGAAAAATTAATTATTTTCTTTCTATTACATGTAACTGGATGTGGGTAGGTTGTCTATTTTTGTGTTTCTTTATCTCTCCCTTAAAATTCCCTGAGGCTCACTTGGAATAATAGAGTGAATGAGTAGGTCTGTAAAAATGTATTATATTTTAGTAAAATAAGACTGGGTCTTGTATTAATTTTTGCTCCAAAAGATGCATTAGAGTTGATTGTCTGGCTATGTCTTATTTTCGGGGAAACAGGGTACACGGACTGAAGAGGAATAATAATGTATGTTGTTTTAGGTCATTAGATTTGGGGTGGTTTGTCAGGCAGGGGTTGCTAACTTGTATAAATATACAATGGAGGTCTTCAACTATAATATTTCTTCTTGTGACTTTATGAGAGAAAGAAAGTAAAGGGAAAGATACTCACCTAGCATGAGTTTACTAGTAACCAGATTCGTCCAATATCTAATTGTAGTTTGTTTTTTTAATTTTAATTGTGATAAAATATCTAATTGTAATTTTATTATTTATAGCAGAAAAGATCTTCACCACCTACAGTGTGATCGGGTAATGTAAGAGGTCATGCAATAATGACCTGTTTATTTATCTCATTGAGTCATTAAAAAACAATAATAAAACAATTTTTTAAGCACCTGCTCTGTGTCATAAGTGTTACTAGGTCCTGGGATATAAAGTAAATTAAGTCAGGTTTGGCATTTCATCTATAGTGAATTATTCTTCAGAAATCTGCTTTCAAATATCCTCCAAAGTTAGACTGCTTTAAACTGGCCTCGATGACCCATATAGATGGAATTCACTGTGTGTTTTCACTCAGCCCTCTTCCCCTCACCGATGGTCAATTTTCTCATTTGAAAAGCACAAGGCTGGGGCCAAGTTCTCTCCCACCTCTCTATTAATTGATATGAGAAAGTTCCCAGATGGCATATGACTGACACAGTGACTTAAGGGATACCATGACATTCTAATGGTGAATATCATGGACACTAGATTTCAGCTCCAACATGGGAAGAGCTTGGAAGTAATCATTTCAATCCCAACAATACGAAAAAGCTGGACACATTGAAAATCGATTACTTGTCTTGGGCTTATTAGAGAACTAAGGCTGCAGGGCAAACTGCCACTCCAAAATCTGGAGACACAGTCTCATCCAGAACGATGCAGCTATACTTCCTCCAAAAGCTGCTGGAGCCCTACTCTGGAAAGAACTGTGATGGTAATTTTGAGATTTCCTGGTGGCTGAATACGAAATAGCATGGGAGTGAAAAATATCTAGGGACCTCAGTCTTAGGGGACGATATATTTCCTACAACCCAACCCAACAGATTAGCATTTTGAAGAGCTGGGAAAAACCCTTCTGTCTTTGGCAAGTGGATGGGAAGGGATAAGTCATCGCTATGAAATATTCCCAGAGTCTCTCCACAACAAAGGCCTACACTCCAGGGAAGAGCCTAATCCCTGTTGTGGGAAAGAGAAGGACATTTCTATTACTCCGGCTCTTCTGGCACTCCTGTCTCAGCTCAGGGGCGGAGGAAGAAGGGTACACTCATGAGGGGTCTGCAATTCAATGGAATTGATCAGGAATGCTTCAACCAGAGAAGGGGACACAACACAGGTGGGAAAAAATAAGTGACAACCCTGGGGAGGCGCCTGTGAAGGTCACTGGCCTAAGACACAGCCTCAGTAAAACACTGAATTTTAATAAGATTCTAGAATACTTTTGTGATAGGCTGATTAGTGGCCCACAAAAGGTATTAACATCCTAATTCCCAGAACCTGTGAATATGTTACCTTACATAGTAAAAGGCATTTGCAGATATAAGTTACATAATCTTGAGAGAGAGAGAGAGAGAGAGAGAGAGAGAGAGAGAGAGAGAGAGAGAGAGAGAGAATCCTGGGTTATGCTGATGGACCTTACTTTTAATCACAAGGGCCCTTATAAGAGGAAGGTCAGAAGGTCAAAGGAGGAGGTAGGGGATGTGAAGAGAGAAGCAGAGGTTGAAGTGACTCAAGGAAAGGGTCAGCAGCCAAGAAATGCAGGTGGTCTCTAGAAGTTAGAAGTCAAGTAAATGGATTCTCCCCTAGAGTCTCTGGAAGGAACCAGACTTGCTGGCATATGTACTTTAGCCCAGTGAAATGGATTTCAGACTTCTGTCCTCCAGGACTGAAAGAGAATGCACGCGTGTTGTTTTAAGCTACCGAGACTATTAATTCATCACCACAGTTAATAGGAAACTAATACAGCTTCCCGCCCCTATAGCTTATCAGCATAATGACAGTGTCATAGTATAATGACAGTGGATAAACCTGAAAGAGCTAAAAGAAACAGACTCTTTCTAAGAAATAGGACTTAGGGAAGGCCAGTGTAAGACGGGAGACAAAAACAAGGACACTGGAGGGATTTGAAGCCTCTGGCACCCAAAGCTGCACTACACGTTAAACACCTCCAACTCCTCGCCAGATTACCATAAATCCTCAGAGTAATGACCTATTTACCACAATTCCCATGACCTGATACATGTCTGCCTTTCAACAACAACAAAAAATTCTAAGACATGCCAAGCGGTACAGAAAAACAGACAGACAAAAAAAGCCCCACAGTCTGAAGTGATGAAGCAGGCATCAGACTAGACCCAGATGAGACAGAGATGTTTGAGCTATCAGACAGGGAATTTAAAATAACAATGATTAATATGTTAAGGTCTCTAATGGGAAAAAGTATACAACATGCAAGGACAGATGGGTAATGGAAATGGATGGAAACTAGAGAAGGAAGAAAAACTTAAGTCTAAAGCAAGCAGAGGAAAGGGAATAATGAAACTTAGAGCAGAAATCAATGAAATTGAAAACAGAAAATAAACAGAGAATCTCCACAAAAGCCAAGCTGGTTCTTCGAAATGATCAATCAAATTGATAAACCTCTAGCCAGACAGACTAATAAAAAAGAGAGGAGACACAACTTATCAATATCAGAAATGAAGGAAGGGTCATCTCTATTTATTCCATGGACATGCAAAGGAGAATAAAAGAATATTATGAAAAGATGTATGGCCACAGATTTGATAACTTAGATACAACGCATCAATACCTTCTGTGACCTGACTATCTCTGTATCTATGAAATATATCGACTCAACAATAAACAATCTTCCAAGAAAGAAAATGCCAGGCCCCTGGCCCACATGGTTTCACTGGTGAATCCTACCAAACATTTTAGGAAAGAAGTAATGCCAATTCTTCACAATTTCTATCAGTAAACAGAAGTTGGGGTGGGAAGGACATTTCCAACCTAACTCTGAGGCCAGCATTACCTTACCACCAGAACCTGAGAAAAGACACGACAAGAAAGGAAAAGTGTAGAGCAACATCTCTCATGGGCATAGGTGTAAAAATCCTCAACCAAATATTAGCAAACAAATTCCAACATTTTATAAAAATATTTATACATTATGAACCAATGGGATTAATTCCATGTATGTAAGGCAGGCTCAACATTTGAAATCAATGTAGTCGATTATATAAACAGATTAAAGAAGGAAAAGCATATGATTATACCGATTCACACCGAAAAACATTTGAAAAAAAATATCAACACTGATTCATGATAAAATCCCTCAGAACATTAGGAATAAAGGGGAACTTCTTCAGCTTGAGAAAGGACATCTACAAAAATCCTATAGCGATATCATACTTAATGGTGAGAAATAGGGTGCTTTCCTCCTAAGATCAAGAACAAGGCAAGAATGTCTTCTCTCACCACTTCAATTAAACATCATAATGTGAGTCCCTTCTAGTGCAATTAGAAAACAGTCATAAACATTATACAGATTGGGAAGGAAGTAATGAAACCATCATCATTTTCAGATCACATTATTGTCTATGTATAAAACTCCAAAGAATCAAAAAACAAAACACAAACAAACAAACAAACAAAAACCTCCTGAAACTGTTAAGTGATAATAGCAAGGTTTCAGGATACAAGAATAATATACAAAGTCAACTGCTTCTCTGTATGTCAGTAATGAATTATACTATAAAAATGCCATTACAATAGCACCCACAAAATGAAATATTAAGTATAAACCTAACAAAATATAGTATCTTTATGGGCAAACTACTGAATATTTGTAAAAGAAATAAAATCAGAATTAAATAAATGGAGAGATATTTTATATTCACAGACTGGAAGATTCAATATTGTTAAAATGTCAGTTTTTCACAACTTGATCTGTAAATTCAACACAGTTGCAATCAAAATCCCAGCAGAGTACTATGTAGATACTGCAAAACTCATTCTAAAGTTTATATAGGCAAAAGACCTAGAAAAACCAACATGATACTAAAGAAGAACAAAGTTGGAAGACTTACAACCTGACTTCAAGTCTTAATCATAAAACTTACAGTATGAGAAAGTACATCTACAGTAATCAAGGCAGTATGTTATTGGTGGGAGAAAGATACATCGAGTGATGGAACAGAAAAAGCCTAAAATTGACCCACGCAAATACAGTCAACTCATCTTTGACAAAAGTGCAAAGGCAATTTAATGAAGAAAGCATAGTCTTTTCAATAAGTAGTGCTGAATTAATTTGACATCTATATATGAAAAAATGAACCTAGGCACAGATCTTCTGCCATCCACAAAAATTAACTGAAAATGTATCATATACCTAAATTTAAATGTAAAATTATAAAACATCTAGAAGCAAGAGAAACCTACATAACCTTGGGTTTGAAGATAAATTTTTAGACCCAATAATAAAGGAATGATCCATGGAAGAAAAAATTGATAAGTTGGATTCCACTAAAATTAAAATTTTTTCTTTTGTGTAAGACTTTTGGAAAACGAAAAGACACACCACAGCCTGGGGGAAAAAATATTTGCAAAACACACATTTAAACTTGGATCCAAAATATATTTAAAAAAAAAATCTTGAAAATGTAACAATAAGAAAACAAACGGATTTTTAAAAAGCACAAAGATCTAAATAAACCTCATCAAGGAAGATATACACATATCAAGTAAGCATATGAAAAGATGCTCAACATAATTTATCATTACGGGAATGCAAATTAAAGCAGCCAGACACCACGATACACCTATTAAAATGGCTACAATCCAAAAAGCTTACAGTGCCAATCTCTGGCAAGAATGTTGAACCACAGAAATGCTCATTCATTGTTGGTAGGAATGCAAAATCATACAACCACTTTAGAAGACAGTTTGGCAGTTTCTTACAGAGCTAAGCAGTCTTGCCATACGCTTCAGCAATCTCACTCTTGGTATTTACCCAACTGCTTTGAAAACGTATGCCACCCAATGACTAGCATGTGAATATGTGTAGCATCTTTACTGATAATCGCCAACAACTGACGGCAAGCAAGATGTCCTTCAGTATGTGAATGCACAATCAAACAGAAGCATCTGTACGATGCAGCAATCTTCAGCGATGAAAGGCAATGAGCTACCAGCCATTCAAAGATATGGATGCATCTTAATACTGACAGTCCAAAAAGGCTACATACTGCATGATTCCATTTATATGATATTGTGGAACAGGCAAAACTACAGAAACGGTAAACAGATAAGTTGTTGCCAGGGATTTGAATTAGGAGGAGGAGCAAATAGGTGCAGCACAGGATGTATTTTAGGACAGGGTAACTGTTCTGTGTGATACGCTAATGGTGCACATATGACTCTAGGTATTTGTCAAAACATATAGCACTTGACAGCACAAAGAGAGAACTTTAATATATGCAAAATTTAGAAATAATGTAGGAATTCAGAGACTCCCAGGATGGAATGCAGAATGTGACAAAATAATCTAACTATATTATAAATACACGGAACAACCTCACCGAAGGAAGGGAGTGCGGGAAAAAGGTGCTGACCTCAGTAACTTTGGAAACGAGTGGAGTCCATAAGACAAAAGGCAAAAGAAGCTGTAGGACGTAAGCACTCCTACATCAGCACGCCACTCTGGTTGAAAAAGTTGTTTCCAGTTTAGATACAAATGTACAACTCTGAAACCACTATATGTGTACACTGGAACTGAAAAATTAAAGACATGATGGAAGATAGCAAGAGCCTGGTTTCTCACTGTTGGTGGGGCAGATGATGGACAAGCAAGGAGAAAAAGCTAGAAGGATGCAAGTGGTAATGGATTAGAGCTGGCAACGCTAGGATGAACCCATGCTTTGTCTCATGTAGATACAGATAGCTACATACAGAACTATTTATAGATGTGTGTACATACATGGGTTAGTCACATATACATTTCCTGGCTGTGTCAGCTGAGGGGCTTTATAACAAATGGCACCCAAGTAATCTGGCAATGAAGTTCGCGAACGTTGTGCACCCATGTTGCTAACCTTTTTTGATATCATAGAGATTATTCATTATGAATTTGTACCAACTGGACAAACAGTTCACCAAGTTTACTATTTGGGAGTGCCAAAGCTGCCTGAAAAAGTTAGACAACCTGAATTTTTTGCCAACAGTTCATGGCTCTTGCATCACGACAATGCACCAGCTCACATGGCACTGTCTGTGAGGGAGTTTTTAGCCAGTAAACAAATAACTGTATTGGAACACCCTCCCTACTCACCTGATCTGGCCCCCAATGACTTCTTTCTTTACCCGAAGATAAAGGAAATACTGAAAGGAAGATATTTTGATGCCATTCAGGTCATCAAGGGTAATACAACAACAGCTCTGATGGCCATTCCAGAAAAAGAGTTCCAAAATCGCTTTGAAGGGTGGACTAGGCTCTAGTGTCAGTGCATAGCTTCCCAAGGGGAGTATTTCATAGGTGGCTGTAGTGATATTTGGCTATGAGGTATGTAGCACTTTTTCTAGGATGAATTCGCAAACTGAGTTGTCAGACCTTCGTGTGTAGTGCCCACATCTTGGTTTCTAATACCATTCCCCAGCAAAAGTAACTGTGGCTCCTTGGAGAAAAGTCTGATTGAAGCCTGAGGCAGGAAATACAGAAGGTGAAACTGGAGCATCTCATAGTACCAAAAATGAAAAAACACACACACACACACAGAAATGGAAATATGTCAAAGGGACAGAGGAGCTAATTGCAAGAGCTCCAAATGATCAATGCTGGAAAAATTTGAGGAATGCAAAGTTTTAAGTAGTATTGGATTATAGCCTAAGGTATAAAATAAACATCCATGAGTCCACACTGATTTAAATAATTGAGTAGATAAATAAATGGGAGAATGTAGACGAATCTCCCATGCAGAAGAATTCAAAAGAATTTTGGTGTTTACTCTGTCATTAATTATCCCCTCTTCCTTAAAGGTGGGCTGTGTGTAATGACTTCCTTTCCAAGATGCAGTATGAAAAGGGGAAAAAGCAGGAAACTGTATAATAGAGAACCTGAAAAACACTGTCTTCACCGTGTGATCAAGCTGAGCATTATCAGTAATAAGTCATGTTGATAATACGTCCTTGACATGAGGTGATGAAAATGACATTTTTGTGTCATTGTCAACTTCCCCCCCCAAAAAAAAACAGATAATCCCAGTCCAACCATGAGGAAAATAAGCATCACACAAATCCTGATTGAGGGACATTCTGCCAAATATCTGCATGGTATTCCTCAAAACTCTCCAGTTCATCAAAAACAAGGAGAGTCTGAGAAATAGCTCGGGGAAAGGAGTCTAAGAGAACCTGAGGAAGACATGTCATGTGGAAACCTGAAACAGAAAAAGGATATTAAGTAAAAACTAAGGAAGCCTGGATAATATTACAGATGTTAATTAATAACACTGTATTGATATTAGTTCATTAATTCTGACATACTAATGTGAGATGCTAAGAGTGAGGCAACCTGGGCGTGGCTTGTATCGGAACCCTGCTATCTTTGCATCCTTTCTGTAAACCTGAAAGTATCCTAAGATTGAACAAGTTTATTAAAGAAAACACTGGGCGCTGCAGCAAGCGTGGTGAGAAGAATATTTTTAGGAAGAGGAGGAAGCCAAGGAAATCAGCAGAGTGTATGGATATTGGGCGTTAGCGCTAGAAAAGTCTGGGTTTCAAAATCCCTCCTGCTACTTTCCAGATGTGCTGTTCAGCATCTAAATAACCTCTGTTGCCTTATATGCTAATTGGATGTCAAGTAATGATTACAGTTGAATTAGCCACATGGCACACACGCCGAATGCCTGTAGCTGTCGCTGGCACTGCCGTTCTCATTATGACACGAGTCTTCTTGGTTTGATGACTACCCTTGATGACTACCAACACCCACTGGGTAGAGGTCTGCGGTGTGTTTGGGACATTACTGCACTCAGGTCCTTCCTCGTATCCAACTCAAATCCAGCCCGCTGTCATTCAAACATGCCTCCTCTTGGGAAGACAGAAAACACATGCTCTCCTGCCACAATTATTCAGTCAGAGTTCTCTGCAGACCTGGGGCTTCTTTTCTATCTTTTGTGTTTATATAAACTTAAAAAACATAGTATTACAATTGAAGGAGACTTGAGGCTGGGATGTTCATTATGCACTTTATAAATAACTTCTTTATTTTCCCTTTGTACACTATTTTCATTATAGAAAACTCGTAAAATGCTAATAATAAAAAATAATTAAACACCACCTCCAAAGCCGATGGTCACAAAGTTTTATAACCCACTTTAGAAAACTATACGTCTTGTGAACATGTGGTCATGTTTGTCTCCCTACATGTTGTCACACAAATGATTTCCAATTGCTGCATAGAATTGCACATATAATGACTGTGTCATCGTTTATTAGTTCAATTGCCTACTTTTGAGTGTTTGGGGGGCTTCCTTTTATTTGTTTTTTTGATATTATAAATAGTTTGATGATGAACATTCTGTAGTGCAATCTTTGTGTTTGCTTTTAATTATGTCCTTGGCGTGTTATTTGTCATTGTTGCTAAAGCATCACAAGAATCGTAAAGCCAGGATTGTTCTTAGGCCAGAAGAAGCGGGAAGGGGTGGGGGGCAGAGGGTTCAGAATTAATACTGAGGTAATTCCACATCAAACAAAACAAAACTTGAATTTATGCAAAGTTGGACTTTGTGTCTCAGTATCCACACTTCTGCTTTATTCCGGAGGCAAAGATTTTAATAGCTGGGTTATTCCTACAGAGCCAAGTGCCCTTTGTAATTCCATGTACTTGGGTATGAATTCCAGTTATGCCAAACAGTAGCAGCATGACTCATTATATTCATCTCTAAAATGGGGGTAGTCTTACGAGAACTGAAAAAGCGAATTCATGTAAAGCCCCAGCGCCTCATAAAGGCTCAGGAAACAGTGGACTGCCTCCACCCAAGAGACGCATGAATTTTGCCACAGCCTACAGCAAGGCATTTTTTCCCCCTCAACTGTGGTCAATTTATCATATCCAGCCAATATTTTCCTTCTGAGAAAAGCACAGGATGTATTTCTCCATCTTCTTTCTGTCTCCTCACAGCCCCAGGCCTTTCTGAGACTCCGAAGGCCACAAAGTCGCTTCCATTATAATCAGGACTAGAAGAATATCTGTTTCTGACAAACAGGGTTTTGATTCATCAGGGGTCCCCTGATACCTCCATGTCCAAACTGCTTTATCTGGCATTTTCTTAGCTCAGGTATGGGCAAGAAAGAACAAGGCAAGATGCTATGAGGGGTGTAAATCTAATAAGACCTACACCATTCAACTCCTGCTTATCATTTCCCCTCCACGCTGCTCCTTTTGGAGTATCCCAGTTTTCAACAGCCTCGCTTTTGCATCAGGAGGGGCCTGAAGAGAAGGACGGAAGCTGGGTCATCTATCTTATCAGGGTTCCATCCAATGGCTCTGCTACTTTACCAGCTTTGGGATCTTGGGCGAGTTCATTCATCCCCCTCAGCTTCAGTTTCCTCGTGCACAATAAGGACAAAGGCAGCACAGTTTCATGATGAACGTAAAAATGCAGAAAATGGTGCCCAGCACATAGTAGCATTTCCCCATTTATTGGTCCTCTTACCCATCACATTTTTCCTTACGACACCTGGGTTCAAGTGACCCTAGGAGAGAGAGAATTATTCATCGGTACATCCCTCCATGGTGTCTTCCAGAGTGCTTTGGCTATAACAGCTACCTAACAATCTACCTCACTACACTTATTTCTACCCAACCAGGCTTCTTCATGTATCCATTCACTCATCTTGTGCCAGGAAGTATGCTGGGCACTGAGGATGCCAGAATGAACAAGACATTCTCGGTCCTCAGGGAGCTCACAGCCTAGGGTGGGAGACAGACAAGTAAACATGAAATTATAATTGAGCAACAGAGGATTCATGTTACGGCAGAGGGATGTGCCTTAAGGGCTTGCTAGGACACAGAGGTGGGACACCTGACCAGGGCTTGTGGGGGACGGCATCCCGAGAAAGGGGACAGCTGAGCTGTTGGAGGAGTCCATACGAATTAGGTTGAAATGCATCATTTAGTCTTGACGCCCACTCTGAAAAATAGATATTTCTGTTTTACAAATGTGGAACTTAAGGCTCAAAGAGATTGAGTTATCCCAGATCACCACGAAGCATGACAGCCCAATGAAAGGTAAGGAAACATGGTTCCCAAGCTCATGGTCTTCCCCCCACACCATGCTGCCTCTGCAAAGATTGAGAACATATCCTTGATCATGAAAGTTCAGGCACACGTCAGGGTAGCTGCTGCCTACTTAAAGGCATATGTATGCTTTTCGGCTTCCTCTCCAACTCCCCCCACCCCCTTTTTTTCATGTCGAAGCGCTTCTTTTTCTCCAGATATGCTGGGGATTTAGAGAAGGCAGGGACAGGGACGCAGCTTTGCTGCCACCGCCCAGCCGCCGATGTGGGCTCCAGGAGCCTCAGCCACCCCCAGTCATCATTCTTTCTTCCAGGGACAGAGTTATGGCCCCCGGGAGAGGTCTGTTCCACCAGAGTAGTCAGTTACTAATGAGCTTCATGCTGCTTTTCCGCCCCCAGCTCCCCAGCCAGTCTCCACCCCCATGTCTCCTTAGTCACCTTCGTCTGGCAGCTGCAGACTGCTGGGAGTGTGTGTGGGTGTCTGTGTATGTGTGTGGGGGGGTACTCGGCCCAGAAGTGAGGACATGTCCCTAGATCCCTTGTGTGTCCACTGGGTGTGAGCCAACGACAGAGAAGAGGGGTTTCGCCTCTTGGATCACGGCCAAGGACGGACAAGTCTGGCCTCAGTACATCAAGCCTCGTGGCTCCCTCCCTTCTGGGGAAAAGCCAGTTTCTCTGATGCCCACCAAATTCTGGTCTTTCTCTGCCAGAATCTGCTAAGCCTATTCTTACTGCATGGTAAGGTTGCATAATATTACATGGATTTAAATTGGGACCATCAATATCATAATAGCTTCCGTCTATCAGAAACTTGCTACTAGATGCCAGATACTCTGATACACTTTATCTGAATGACTTCACGTACTGCTCATCATAACACATGAGGTAGACAAAATTATTATCGCTACTCTATACATGAGGAAACTGAGGCGCAGGGAAGTTAAGTAATTTGGCCATCTTCCCACAATTTAAAGTGATATATCTAAGATTTCACCCCAGCATCCTGATGGCAGGGCCTGTACCCCTAACTACCAAGATGTGGGGAAGGGAGCTAATGTTTGAGCACTTGCCTTGTGCCAAGCATTGGGCTAACTCCTATGCATAGATTATTTTAGTGGCTCCTTCTAACCAGCTAAGGAAATAAGTACTAATATTGTCCCTATTTTACAAATGAGGACACTGAGATTCTGAGAGGTTAAGACATTTTCTAGGTCTCAAAGGGAGCAAGTGGCACATCTGGGGTTACAGTCTCAGGAAACCTGCCTCCTGGGTCCACCCTTGTGGCCATCACACCATATTGTCTGTGTCGGGTTGAATTAGTGTCCCCCCAAAATTCATGTCTCCTGGGAACTTCAGAATATGACCTTATTTGGAAATAGGGTTTTTGCAGATGTAATCTGTTAAGATGAGGTCATACTGGCTTACGGTAGATCTTAAATACAATGACTCACATCTTTATGTATAAGAGAAAGGAGAGGATAATTCAGACACAAAGACATCGCCACACACAGTAGGATAAAAAAGACAGAGGCAGAAATTGGAGTGGTGTAGCTACAAGCCAAGGAATGCCAAGGATTGCTGGCAACCACACAAATCTAGAAATAGGCAAGGGGGGATTCTTCCCTAGAGCCTATGGCAGGAACGTGGCCTTGCCAACACCTTGGCTTTGGACTTCTAGTCTCCAGACCTGCGAGAATACATTTCTGTTGTTTCAAACCACCAAACGTGTGATATATTTGTTATGGCAGCCCTAGGATACTAACATACCATCAGAGTACCATGTTGTCTCCTTGAAAACAGGACACTGGGCTTCATGCTTC
This sequence comes from Rhinolophus sinicus, assembly GCF_036562045.2. Lineage (NCBI taxonomy): Eukaryota > Metazoa > Chordata > Mammalia > Chiroptera > Rhinolophidae > Rhinolophus > Rhinolophus sinicus. The sequence goes on from NC_133754.1 coordinate 174,228,418, forward strand.
CTTGGAGTTCTTTTTGGCTCCAAGAAGCATGATTCTATGATTCTTAATTAAACCAACGGAGAGTTCTAGAGCTCCTGAGGTGAAAATCGGGGGAAAACCATGGCAGCCAACGGGGCCTGGTACCATGAATCATCCTTTCATCAATAGTTGCATGGTGTTCTCTGGAGCAGGGGAAATGGACCTGAATTTTCCAACAGCAAGGCCTTGGATGGGTCAGTTAACCTCTTAGCCTAAATGTTCATATCTATGAACAATTATATCCTTGACATTGTGAGGACTGAATAAGGTAGTGGATATATAGTGTCTGGCACATGGAAAAGCAAAAACTATATGCATTAGTCCTCACCCCCACTGCCAGGAGTTTCTTTGAAGGTGGTGTTATTTTTGTAAGGATGTTTCTAACAGGAGAGGGGCTAAGGCTATTTGGGGTAAGAAGTGAGGTGTCCAAGGCAGCGTCAGTGGGTCTTATGGAGATGTCTGCACAGCAGACCTTTGCTGGTGGGGTGGGGGTGTTAGGCAGAGTTCAGAGGTCAATTCATCAAAACATTTGCTCTCTCTCTACTATGTCCTGGGCACTGGGCTAGATGCCACGGTAGGGGAGGAACCCCCAGAAGCTGTGTGCCAGATGGGGCTGCTTGCTCTGTGGTGGAGTCTAGCTGTATTTTTCTATATTTAGATTCTCTTTGTCAAACAAGAAGACTTGTTTGACAGGACTATCGTTTTTCATGTCTGAAAAACCACTCATCCACGGAGCTTGGGTTTGGGGGAGAAGGAAGGGGGAGGAGATCTGGCTTCTCCCCCACTCTGAACAGATGGGATCAGAACAGGACCCTTCCACATCCCCAGCCAAGACACCCAAGTCTTGGCAGTTATCCCAGGACACAGACAATGGGGTCTGATGGTGGCTTCTCAGGCCTGGCTTTCCCCGGGCAGGAGGCTTCCTTTGGGGCTGGCAACACTATTTCTTCAAACTCAGAAAAGTGATTTGGGGAGAGGGAAGAGGAGACTGTATTGAGGCAACTCCTGACAGGTTACCCTGGAAAATTGGGACACAGCTTGTGGGATGCCCTCCTCGGGTCCCTGCCATCTTACCTCTCTGTCTCTGCCAGGACCATTGTCTAGGGAGACAGAGGCAGAAGTGGCCTAGGAACATTGATCTTCTGTGTGCCGAAAAGAGAGGATGGCACACAGGGTGAGGGGTGAGGTAAGGAGGGTCAGGCTGCTGAGATGGGTCGCTGGTTAGAATCTGGCGTTTCTCTTTATTGGTCAGGCAGGTTATGGAGAGAATGGGTAAGAACAGTTGACCTCTGAGGACAGCTAAAATAGAAAAGATTTAGCATTTGGTAGGGGAAAGGGTCCCTCTCCCCATACATCTTAGACACAGACCTGTACAATGAAAGAATAGGATCCTGAAGATGTTTTCAGAGCTGCTTGAGCCCAGACTTCTGCCTTCAGAAAGATGAATTTCGAAACCACCCATGGAGGATGGTTGAACATAATCCCCCCATTCATCTCCTGTTGGCTCCTATTGCAGTTTAAGCCACTTTCATTCCACATAAGCCCTCGGCTTCCTCCCTTGCTAAGGAGATGACTTACTCTGTTCTTTATCAAAATTAAGTTCCTCTGGTTCCATCTCCCTCCACTTCCTTCCTCTGAAAATGTGTCGAACTTCCGCCCAGACGATTGTAAACTCCTCAAGGGCAGGTGACCTGTCTTACTCTTTGTCTGTGTCTCCATCGTCTGGCATAAAAGCAAGGGGAGAGAGTGGAGAGGGAAAGGGAGGGGGAAGATATACAGCTACACAGAAAGAACTGCAACAGAGTGGCAGAGAGGCTTACTGAAAGACAGACAGACGGAACACTAGGTATAGAAAATCCTGTTAGGGGCCCTGCTTGGGGCGCAGTGCTAGGCACATCAAATGCATTTTGGGGGAAAGGGGGTCACTTCATTGGGTTTTCTGCTCAAATTATGAAGGGCAATAAATGCTGGTTTGTAAGAAATCCACCAAACAACTCAGTTATGAAACCGGCAATCTTCCCTTCCACGTGCATCTCCTACCTCCCCGCCCCCCACACATCTGATTTTAAATAAATGATTTTTAATAAATGTCAACAATTAAGTGTGTTAGTTTTTGTCCCACCTGGCTTTTCCAAATGCTTGTATAAATAGAAGCTTCTTTTTATTCTATGTCTGTACAGTAAAACAACATCCTCCTATACCTATTTACTCTGCATCTTGCCTGTTTCACTAACAATATATCACAGGCATCCCTTTCAGTCAATACGTACAGATGTAATTCATTCTTTTAATAACTGAACAACTCTCCACAGAGCAGGCACGTAAGAATTATTCCACTACGGGTGGACATTCAGCTTGTTTCCAGACTGTGTTTTATGTTATGATAAACACTTATCTAATAACCATTCTAGGCTATTTGTGTAGAGTGGTGTTTTTATTTCTATATGCTGGATGCCTCTAAGTGGGAAAGCTGTGGTTAAGGTACACAGTTTTAAAATTTTTATTAGATACTTCCAGCTTAATTTCTAAAAAATGCTACAACAATTTTGTTCTCTCCAGCAATATGAGACAGCTTTGATTTCCCTACCCCCTCGTCAGAAAGTAAATGGAATTAATCTTTAATTTTCATGCATCGGATGGGCGAAGATGTTATTTCATTGTTGTTTTGATGTGTATTTCTCTAACAACTAGCGGAGCCTGATCCGAGTATCAGCTTGCATTGGCCATTAGGGTTTTCTCTTCTAATATTTGGCTGACACATGCTTTGCTTCCTGAATGTTCTACTTTTCTCTTTTTCAGTCAATTTACAATTGATTTTTTAAAAATGCATATTATATAAATATTATTTAATTTTCAGAATGATGGTTTCCAAAAATGTGCCAAGGTGGCCAGGGGCCCACAGAAAACTGAGAGAGTCACCAAGGCATCTTTCACACTTAAAGAGAAACTCAGTGATGTTTGACATCTGCCAAGCACCCCCAAAGCCCTAGGATGAGGGAGTTCACTTTCTCAGCATCGGAGCACACTACAATCCTTTCAATGACGTCATATATATGTGATGCTGGGTCTTAGGGGGTTGCTGTAATTTTAAAAAACAGAAAATGATCATTGTGAAACAGGAAATGAGGATTATGGTGTTGAATCTGGTCCCCGGTTTCGAGAAGTTGGGCAGTGCCCATAGGCCAATACTTTTTAAGAGTAAGTAATGGTGCCTATTTAAGAATGAAATGATAACATGATCTTCCCTTCAAATACTGTGTATTAACTGTTAAAAAACAAAATTCAACCGAGTAAATTTGATGATCTAATTGGCCTTATTAAGAGCGATTCGTGAACCAGGCAGCAGCCTATCTCACAACTAGAAGGGCACTTGGAGGAATTGTACAACATGGAAGGTTCTCCGAGGTAGAAGGGTGGGTGGGTCAAGGGAGCTTTTCACAAAATAAAAGAAAGCTTTCTTTTTAGACCAGGACATTTTTGTCCTTTTTTGGGGGGAGAGGGAAAGGTAAAGGTTTTTATCATGCCGATTGTCTCGTCTTTGGGGGGTAAGGGGAGTACAGAGGGTCCATGTGAAAGATTACCTCATTGGTATTGACCAAAAAATCCCACACTGGTTGATTAGCAACATATTTCTGGGAGAGGCTGAAACAGTAGTTAGGTCGGGTATTAAATCTAGGTTTGGTATCATGGACTTTAGCACAAGGGATACTATTTGGGGTTTTATCTTTAACGGGACATACATACTGCCTACATTATTTGAATCCAGCGATGCAATAAATGGAACTGCTGGGTATCTTGTTTGGCCTAGGGGTCATGTGAAAAAATTACTAAGACACTAAAGAATCTGTGAATCAAGGAAGTTTGGAGATCTCTGCTTTGGAAGAATCCAGTGAGTTGGGTGATGTCATCTTCGTTTTGCATCTTTTTCACTAATGCAGAAAGTGCGGCTCAAAGAGGTGAATTGATTTATTCAAGACTAGAGAATTAAAAAGGGACAGAATAAGGATCTGATCCAAATCTGCCTTGCTCCTATCCTGAGACTTTCCCACTCTAGAAACTGGATATGATTCATTCATTGATCCAAGTCTTTATTGTGCCTGGGGTCTTACAGAAAGGTGACCCTTCTTTCTGAAGGGCAACCCAGCAACATGGCCTTTGGTCTGCGAGTGATTTGATTACCCCTCCTCTCTCGTATATCTGTGACCTCTCTTTCCCTCCATAACCCATGAAAATGTTCAATTTTTATCTTTAAAAAAGTTGGGGGCAAAGTCCCTGTACCTCGATAATCCTTTAAGCCATTTTGCTACCATGATCCTTTGACCACAAACTTCCCCAATTTTCTGTTTGATATCTGTCCTTCCTCACTTGCCATTGTGCTTCTACCACTCACTGTAATCCAGCCTCCTGCACCTCTGCTGAAATGGAACTCACCAAGGCTATGGAATGATTTTAGAAAATTACTATGATGTCCAAGGCTTTTTTCAGGATCTCCATCCCATGAGCCTTGGCACATAATGGAATTGCATGCACGGGACGCTCAATGTGTGCCTGGGACATAACTGGCACTGCAGGTCTGCCTCCAGCATCTTTTCTCAGCTCCAGGCGCCTGCTGGTTTCCAGTTGCCTTATGTGCCCCCCTAAGTGAATGAAGTGAAAGGATTATCTTTGTATATCGGTTTACCCAATTGCCTCTGAACTCCACACATCCCAACCCTAATGCTCCTTCTTACCCACCTCCCACTCGTTTCCTTTCTCTGCTGTTTAGTAGAAGTGGAGGAATTTTAAATCTATTTACAGCTTACTTTGAATAAGCACTTATGTGACCGCGGGCAAGTCATTTTACCTCTCTGAGCCTGTTTGTTCATTTGTAAAATAAATAATAATACACTGTATGGCTCTTACAAGGATTAAATGGTAGATTTCATGGAAAGTATCTAATAGGGCTTGGCACTTAGTAGGATTTGAAACATGAAAACAATGTGTTAATTTATTATCATCATCATCATCATCACCATCATCACACGATTGTGGCAAATAGGTCTTTTCCACAATAGACCCATTCCTCTTTTTCCTATTGAAAGAAAATGTGCGTTAGTGGAAAGAACAGTGGGTTTGGAGTCAGGGAGACCTACATTCAAAAAACCAACCAGACACCTGCTCTATGGCTTGGAGTAAAGGACTTCATCTCTCGGAGGGCACCCTCCTCCAAAGAGGGGAATTGCATTATTCAGCCATAATGCAGTGTCCAATGAGACAATAGGCGAGAAGACACTTTATAACTTCATATATTGCAATACAAAGGCAAGTTTTAGCTTATGGTCTGCTGTTGTGTCCAGAGGGCTACCATTCTCACAGGAGAGACACTGGAGGCCATCTTTGACATCCAGCCTCTGCCCCTCCCACCGCCCACCTTCTAGTTCCTCATCTTGCTTGTGCTGGTCAGAGACGAATGTGCGCTGGATAAAGAAGCACTTTCCCTGCTTTGTGTTTACTCTGGGCTCCAATTCCTACTTAACCCCCAGCAGGGAAAGAGTGAGCCCCGCTGGTGCTATCCCACCATTTCTTCCTGACACCATATGACGTCTACTTGTCTGATAAGGTTTTCTAACAAGGTTCGTATACATTCCGAGTATCTCCATATCTTAATGGAAAATTCTCCTGCAACTTTTCAGGCATTTTATCTGTGATTAAATATTAACATTGCCAACCAGCATATTTTTCATTGGCGTGTGTGCAATATTATAAGATCCTCTCATGTTGTCTATTGATGTGTCTTTCCTGAAGCTCCTGCCAGAACAGGAAGCTGATTGGAAACACAAAGGGCATTAAAAAGAGGACAAGGAAACCTTGAAGATGGGGGTGGGGAAGGAGAAAGAATGCAGACAGATCCCTGGACGACTGCAAGAGCAGCTGGGAGCTGCTCTTCTTTATTATGGCCTGACTGGTAACTACCACACAATGTTCCCAGATATCCCTTCTCCAACTGATGGCCTCCAGAGGTTTATTTATAGGATTCACAACACAGGGGGAGCAAAATGCAACTGTCAGGCAGATATTATAACCAGAATCTCTTTTTAATGCAAAATCTTTAACTCACAACTTATCCATCTCCAGAAAAAGGTTTCCCTGTCCAAATCCCTTGCATTAGAACTTGGTGAAATGTACAGAGGAGAGGAAGGAGTTCGCTTTAACTGATAGCATTCACCGCTTTTTACGGTGCTATTCGTCTAAGTGACAAAGCCAGAAGGCAAACCTATACTTCTTTTTGACTTTTTATTGCTTTTCATCCCAATGGGAACCAGCAGACAGACAGAAGAAAAAAAAAATCTTTCAAATGGTGAAATGTGCTTAAGATTTTGTTGTTGTTTTTTTCAGAAGGAAGAGAAAAGAAATGACCAACAAAGACAATTCAAGTTTGTTACAGTCTAGAGAAAAATGTCATTGAAGTTTGGCTTCTGAAAATTCTGTGTGACTTCTGTGGATCCACCTAGACCTGAAGGGTACACGTGGAGGAGGGGCAAAAAGGAAAGCTACTGAGACTTGCATTTTGCCTTAATATATTTAGCACACAGAACTATGTACAGAGAGAGCTACTGTACACGGTGGTGAGGTCTCCATCACCAGAGAGATTCAAGCATATGCCACTTGGTGGAGATATTGTAGAAAGAATTCAAACACTGGAGAGAAGTTTGGGTAGATGGCCTGTGAAAACCTTTCCAGGCCTGACAGGCTATGATTCCCTAAGGTCAACTGAAAGAAATAAAAAGGTGAGGGGCCTTTGGTAATGAAAGTACAGGAATTTTCTCTCTCTTTGATCCAAATAGAACTCAGTCCTGATCACTTGACCGAGTGAGAGGGCCTATAACCCATTTTATAATGGGAGTGGCTCATGGTAATAATATAAGTAACAACCATAGTGATAACAGCTGATTTCTAGTTAGTGCTGGCTCTGTGCTGTGCATTGTCTTAAGCGCTTTCTAGGCATTATCTACTTTACTCCCCAGAATAACCTTATAAGGGAGAAACTGATTATTCCTCCCAAGTTGGAGTTGAGGAAACTGAAATTTAGAGAGGTCGTGTAAGGTCACTAGAACCTCCAGTACAGATGGGAAAACTGTAGTCTCAGAGCATGTCTGAGGCGGATGACTCCAGCGGATAAGGGGATTTGCACTGGGACCCTTACGTTCTAGTATCAAGTGTCAGTGTGTGTCCATTACTGTCCTAGGTACATTATTTTATTTCGTCTCACAACCCAGAGAGAGTATAGTATTTTTGTTTTCCTCTGAGAGATGAGGAAATGGAAGATCAGGGAGTTTAAGTAACTTGCCCAATATTGCACAGCAAGATAGTGGTAAAGCTTGACATTTTCAGATGAATTCCTCTTAGTACGCAGAGACCTTCCATACTTCAGTAAGATCTCAGGAAAGCCTCTTAACATCTTTTAACCTTGGTTTTCTCATTTGAAAGAGAAAGATTGTGAAGCAAGAGGCATTGTAGGTGTCCCTGGCTTGTAAATTGTTCAGGGCTTTTAGAGGTCCTAACAATCCCAATTAAAGTCCATTGTGAATTCAATGTATTGCAAGCACTGGGTCTCCTAATCATAGGCCCGAGGGGATCTTGTTACTATCTTTCTTGTTCCTTAGAGAAGCAGCTGGAGGCCAGGGCTCAGAGACTCTGAGGGAGGGTAAGTATTCGCCAAGTGCCAAGGCCTTGGTGGCTAACAGCTCTGTACCTGTAAGCAGCTGAGTGTACATGCTGGTCTCTCTGCCTGGCATTGTAGTTGATGGGTGTCAGAAAGCAGAGTCCAGAGAAACATGCCCTTGGAGTGAACCTGACATAATGAGACCAGGGCTCCCAACTCACTGTCTGGGTTTTCTCCAGCACAGATGAGGGGGTCTCTCTGTCCGAGTTTGCACCTGCACAGTATTGGGGGTAAAGCTGCTCTATGTGCCTCAGCCTAGAAGACGCTTCCATGGTGGCCTTTTGCCCTTAAACCTCTCCTGTGTGTTTCCCGTCTGGAGGACACAATCTGATTGCTGAGGTCTGTAAAGACATGGCTTCTTTTCTGTTTGGTAGACCTAAAATTGTTCCTTAATACATTCCATGTTGGACATTTTTCCCCCTCAAAATATGGGGTCTGTGGAGGGAAAAGCCAAGGGCTCGAGGTTTGCAAAGTACTTGCAATGTTCTACAGCACATGGGACCCTTGAGCCAGGAGAAGACTTGGCATGAGACCTTGGGAAGTCATTTTTATTTAATGATCCCTTTTCTAATGAACATATTGAAATGCATTTAGAGAAGCACCTGCCAGACAGAAGCACAGGGAACTGACATGCCTACAGCAGACAGTCAAGCCATCCTGGAGTGAAGGAGCCAGGCAGAGAAGCCTTCCTGAAGGAGGTGTGATGAAACTGAAACTTGAAGGATGAGTCAAAGTTGACAGGTAAACAGGTGGAGAGAAGGGCATTCTGCAGAGAGAACAGTTTGTTCAAAGACACGGAGGGACAGTGAAAAGGCCCAGTGCTTTCAGGGACCAGACTCCATTATGTACAGTAGGGCAAAAGGGATGGTGAGGCCAGGTCACGAGGAGCCTTGCTTGACAACAGAAGAGTGTGCCATATTCTAACAGCAGTGGGGAGCATCAGAGAATGCCAATCAACCAGGGCGTGGAAGGGGTACATATGTTACTAGAAAGGCCACTTTGGTTGCAGTTTGAAGGGCCGATGGAAGGGGGCGTTAGAGGCTGAGACCAGCTAGAACTCTAGTGAGTAAGTCCAACAGAGAAGAGATGAAGCACAATCTAAGGCAGCAGTGATGAAGAAGAGGAATTACAGGGTACAGCTTGCTTCTGAGGGCTCCACCTTCCTCGTCTGTAAAATGTGGGGATCTCTGTGGTCCAAATCCTTCATCATTTCCCTACTAAGTTTTCCTTCTGCAACTTTCTTTCCGTAGACCCCCAATGTTTTAGGAGAGTATGTCTATTAAGTTACGTTCACGAAGGGATAATTAGTTTTCCAATAAGTACTGATTTTAGTTGATATAATTCCCACCAAAAGCAATTAAAGGCTGACTTTATTGGGAAATATATGATTCCCGTTAGCATTTTTGAAATATTGAAAAGAGTTCATGGACTGCCGTTATACCTGCTGGGCTCTTCTTGCCAGGGAGTGTGAATCAGAGAGTTTGGGAACCACTGGAGATTTCATCTGTAAGGTTCCCCTCTGAAATTGTACGAGTCTAGGAAATAACCCTCTTCAACAAGTACTTTGCAAGTTGTAAATCATTCTGTAAGTGTGAGGGATCGTTATAACTCATCAAGATTATGTAGATTGTTCCAAAATATTAAGACTTCAGACATAGGCGGCAATGAGGTGGGAGTTACTCTCATTTAACTGGAGAAACTGGAGGCTGAAAGAGGCTGAATGATGGGTTTTCAGACGTCAGCAAATTAGCAAACATAGCAGCAATTGCTCCCTCTGCTTGATTTCCTTGGGCAACTCCTGATTTTAAAGAATGTTTGAAGTTATGCTCTGTGTACCTTCTAGTAGGAAGTGATTCATTTCTTGGTGCAAAGGAACGAGGAATCAAATACTGGTGCTACTAGGACACTCAAAGGGGCCTTGTGGGGACTCCACAGTTGAACTGACCTCAAGGTTGGAAAGAGAAGATATTGCCCTGCACCCCATCCCAAAGGGAAGGGCAGAGACAGGAAGGAGTTGGACAGATGCTGACGGAGCACAATCATGGACCTTTACAGAATGGTATTCAGCCCCCAAGTGGGAGGAGACTGAGGATGAGATTAAACACCAGTAAGTGGAGAGAGTGACATTAAAGCCCTATACTAACGTGAAATGGTTATGGAAGAAACAGATGGAGTCTGAATTTAAGTACCCAGGGGTATCTACGTGTGTACAACATGCTTTAAATGGAAAAAGGACATCGTGGGCTACTACATCTACTATGATCCCATTCATATGTTAAAGAAATAGCAGCTTTGCCATAGTTTCCTTATCTGTAAATTGGGGTAAAAATAACACATATGCAATAGTGTTGTTGTGGAGATTAAATGAGGTGACACACATAAGTGTTTAGAACCCTACCGGGCATGTAGTAAGCACCACGGAAGGGTTTGCTCTCATATGTGTGACTGGATCTACACATTTCTATGCCTGTGAGTGAAGACTGCAGACTGGAAAAACTATGCAGCTAAGAGCAAACCGTGAAAAGAAGTGGGATATGGGCACTGCAGGACGCCCTTTCTCTGCCCTGACTATTTGCATATTTTTATTTGGTATTTCTTGTGGTGTGCATTTCTTTTGAATGAGGCAGTATTCAGGTATGACATATTAAGAAACAGGTTTGGCGTATTAGAAACTGACTGCAGAACACATGGTTCTGGAAATGGAAAGCCAACAAATGAAATATATTCATTCATTCATTCATTCATTCATTCATTCAGCCTTCTTTTAACAAATACCTATCACTTGCCTATTTTATTCCGGGTACTCTTTTAGGCACTGGAGATAAAGCTGTAAACAAAACAGACACACCATTCCTGCTTTCTGGTGAAATGTAGAGACACAGTGAATAAATAAGTAAAATATGACTAGGTTAGATGGAGGTATGCTCTGTGGGAAAGGGAATGGGAGGGCCAAGAGGGAGGAGGGTTAGGATTTTAAATGGGTTGGACAGGAGAGGCCTGAGGTGCTGGAAGGGGCTACCAGCTCTTTGGGTGAATAGCATTCCCAGCATGATTTCATTTAACCCTCTCAATACCTCTCACCAGAACCTGGGAGGAGGTATGATTAACATCCTCATTTCCAGGTGGGCGTCTGAAGCTCACAGAGGGGGAGCTGGCCTGGCTAGGAAGTGCCAGACTCTGGCCTCAGCCTAGCGCTCTTCCTAATGTGCTTGTGGTTTTCTTTCCCCTGAACCAGTCTTGAGAAAAATATTGGGAGCTGAGTGTAGAGCAGTTTGGGGACGATCTAAGCCTGCTCGGGAGCTGTGGCTGTGGTGGAATGAGTCCTCTGGTGCCAGCTTTCCTCTCTGGCCATATTAGAAGGCGACACAGAATTTCTCTTTCCCTCTGTCTCCTCCTTCCTTTTTTATTTCTGGCCTCTCTGGTCCTGAGCATAGATAGAACACAGAGGTACAGATGGACCATAACTCACTTCAAGACTTCACACAGGCCTCTGTCTCTTACGTCTTGGCTCTCCCAAAGTCCTCCTGACACACTGATGCATGAGTGGGAGGCAGGGGTGACACGGAACAGCATGGGATTTGCAGACAAAAGACCAGGCAGCTTTCCATCTGTATGGGTATGGCCAACCCACTCTAAGCCTCAATTTTCCATTTTACCTGCCCTAACTCATAGATTTATATAACAGATAAAAAGAGAAGCAAAATAACTGAATTCTGGTTACCGGTTCTAACGTGTGTGCTTCTGACTGCCTGGCTAGAGATCAGTGGTGTGGTTCCAATGACTCCCTCCCTGGGTCCGGTTTCTGTGCTGGAGCGACTCACAGAACTCACGGAAACATCTAATTACTAGATTCCTGGTTTGTTATAAAGGATATAACTCAGGAACAGCCATATAGAAGCGACACAGAGCAAGGGATGGGGAAAGGGGTGTGGAGCTTCCATGACCTTTCCAGGCCCTCCACTCTCCCTAAATCTCCACATATTCACCAACCCAGAAGCTCTCTGAACCCCCTCCTTTTGGATTTTTATGGAAGCTTCATTACATCAGCATGGCTGATTAAAACATTGGCTATTAGGGATTGATTTAATCTTTGGTCCGTCTCCCCTCCCTGGAAATCCAGGAAAGGGTTGGAACCGTTTATTTGTGGTTGGTTCCCCTAATAACCAGCCCCATCCTTAGGTGCTTTCCAAAAGTCATCTCACTAACATAAACCCAGTCATGGTATAAAGGGGCTTGTTATGAATAACAAGACACCCATTTCACCTTTAGGGCTCTGAAGTGATTTCAGGAACTAAGGACAACAGACCAGATATCATGACAAAAAGTTCTCCCATTGCTTGTATCGCCCAGGCAATTCCATGGTTTCGAGAGCTGTGAGCCAGGAACCTTGGACCAAATATATATGAGAAATACATTTTGGTCATCAGAACGACCAAATATCTATTTCTTACAAATCACAATATCGCTGCAACTTTATTAGCAATAATATGATATACAGATATTAGATATTTAGATGGCTAATAAATGTTCCATTTGTTAGAGGTCTGCACTAAGGATCAAGGTCTAGACAATAAAGATAGCAAGAACAATTGAAACAAGAGCTCATTTAGAAATCCAAAAGCCCAGATAATAGCACGACCATTTCATTTTCTAAAACAAAAATCTAATGCTGTCTGGTGAGAGAGAAAACAATAAACGTTGTATTTCCCTTGGAAGCAAAACACAGTAAATGCAGTTCTAGATACACCATCCCACGCCCACTCCGCTTTCCTCAGCCAGGACACCACCAGTTCAGACTGGGGTTCATCAGCGCTCCAGTCTTCTGTCATTCACTTGTGTGCAGCCATAGAAAAGTAGCCAGAACGAGGTTCATAAAATACTAATGTAAACATGCTACCCCTCTGCTGAAAACCCCGCCCCTCCATGGGGTTTTCAAACTTCCCAACATGGCTCCAAAAAGCTCTTGATGATTAAGTCCCTGCAAACGTCTTCAGACCTGTCTCTTCTCATCATTATTCAGCCCCATTTTCTCCAGACCAATTACCAACTCCAGCCAAGCTGAGCTCTTTGCAGTTTCCCCAATGGGCCGTGCTCCTTCTCATCACCCAGATTTCCCCACACGCCACAGCTCTTGCCTAGACACTGCCTCTGTCCCCGCCCCCACGACTGCCCAGCATTGCCAAGGCCAGGTGGGTCGCCCCCCTCCTCTGTGCTTTGCCGTCCACAGCACTTGTCACCTGTCCTAATGGTTAGCCTCAGTACCTCCAATTAGAGCATAAGCTCTGTGAGGGGAGGGGTCATGTCTGTCTGCAACATTTTGTAATACCCAGAACCTACCACAGTTTCTAACATAGAGTGGGTGTTGGTAAAAATAGGAAATGGATATAAATAACCATTTATTGACTTCTTCCAGTGTAGCAGCTACTGTGCTAAGCATGTGACACAGTTCCCATTTAATTGTCTTAATAAGGGCACTGGTCCTTCACAAAAGACCCTGTTCGGAGAGAGAAAACTAGGTGCTATGTGGTGCTGGCATTAACCTTTTAGTAGCTGGACTGTCTGTTGGTCCAGTGGGTCCCAGAGAGGAGGCGGGGCTGTTCAGGCGTGTGTGCATGTGTGTGCACGCCACCAGCCGCTATTTAACAAAAGCAATGGGATTCTTTAACAAAATATTTTAGCTAACATAGGTATATTCAGTGTGACCATATCATTTATTGTCCAAACTGGGCCATTTGGAATTGAAAGAGTGCACTATTAGTAAGGAACTAAATCAACGATTCAAAGTGAAACTTTAGCATATGCCTCAGACTCACTTTGGAGGGCCTGGGAAACGTAAACTGCTGAGCTGCACTTCGGAGTTTCTAGGTCAGTGGGTCTGGGAGGGACATGAAAATATGTATTTATGGCAAGTTATTGAATGATTCTAAAAAGGATGAGGGGGCTGCTGAGAGACAGAGATAAAAGGAAAGAGACATACAAAGAAAAATAATTACCGAGTCCAGAAAAAAATGAAATGATTTCATTTCTCTGTTTCACTTTCTCAGATTTTCCTGCCTTAATTCATCTAGTTTTAAAGCAGTTCTTACAATGCACTTGTCTTACGAGGAGGTAGTGTAATTGAGTAATTCTTAAATTTTATTTCCGGGTAAACTAGTTCCAAACTATGATAATAAGTGATTCCTGAGGGAAAACAAGAACTTCTGTGGGTCAGATAACATTTCTAGTTTAAAGGCACTGAGAAGGTCTGCATAACGAAAGTTGCATAATTAAAAACTCGATTTTATTTGTTCTGTGCACACTTTTTCATTTTTTTTCCCCTAGAGCACATTTATTACCATTTCACAGAACTAGACTTCCCTGGCACCTAATTTGGGAAACGACTGTGGAAATGAAAACATTTTACAAAAGGTAAAGAGACATGTAGGCCACAAAACACTAACATTTGTGTGATATTTGTATAGTTTGTAATGTACTTTAAAATGCATGGGATACTTTGATTCTCTCAGACACCCGGGAACCTGATGAGAAAGCATAATAGATCTGCAAATCAAGACGCAGAGAAGTTGTCCAAAATTACCCCACGGAGAAGTGATGGAAGCAAGATTTGAAGTGAGGTTCACCAGCTCCCTGATACCAGGCAGGATGCAGAAAAAAGCATGGAATCGAAAAATTTAAGTCAAAACATCAGGCAAAAGAGAAAATATGTACATGTTTGTGGCAAAAGAGACTATTTTGAAAAAGCAGGCCCCGTCATAGCCAAGCGGATGCCAAGAGAAGTTATAAAACGTTGATCTGATATTAGTGGGGTAATGAGAAGAGGGGAAAAAAAGACTGTTCTCAGTCAGAGCCCTGTGAGGATCAGGGAGCAGGTTGTGGCTGGATGAGGTTTGAGTGATATTCTGTAATGAGTTGGCAAATAGATGCTGATATTTCTTTTAACTGCCTGGAACACGTCCCCGGCTCTGTGCCCCTATCCTGCTCAAGCCAAACTTGAGGTCCCAGCTGCTGTCACACTTTGGGCCTTTTGCTGTCTCTCTTGTCATTTCTGATCAGGTTGTGCAGACACCTGATGGAACCATTCGAGAGCTCAGGTTGCCCCAGTAACCACATAATGTTGATGAGATGCTGCAGCTGATGCTTCCCCATCTGAGTGCCTGCCATCGGGTCCCCTTGGGCCCTTGCTTTTTTCAGGATGAAAGAAATGGGACCAGAAGGTAAGATAAAAGGGAATATTGCAAAAGGAGGAAGACACAGATGGGTTACATGAATGCCTCTATCATTTGTTCATACTATTACATCGGGTTGGAACATTTGATATTATTCCATCTCTCCCACTTTAGAGATGGGAAAAGCAAGGCATAGAGAAAGGAAGTGACCAGTCTGATGTCTCAGAGTGAGTCAGAGGCAGAAAGAAGGCCAAGCTGAGACCTTCAGCCTCCTTGTACAGTGCTCTTTCAGCTACACCAAACTTCTATTCAAAATATTTATGGCCAATTCTTTTCAAGTTGTATTATCCAGAGATCTAAGGTTTAAAAAAAAAAAGTTAGAAAAAGAGAGAGTAGAAGAGACAGGATGGGTGGGACGGGCGTCTATGAGAGCCAAACTCCTTCTTTACCATCATGCACACACACTTCAACCAAAACAGGTCCTATGTTGTGTAATATGATTTTGCATAAGATTTCATTTGGCTAGAGTGACCTCAAAGGGAATCTGAAAACAGTTGCTCCAGAGGAACTCATAGAAAACTCATTTTCCAAGTTTGGATAGGTTTGGATTTCCTTGTGTGATGCATTTAGTGTGAACACGGGCAGAACTTATCCTGGCATTCTGAGCTGGCCACTGGAAAAGTAGAACCTTCCATTACCGTGTTTCCCCAAAAATAAGACCTAGCTGGACAATCAGCTCTAATGCGTCTTTTGGAGCAAAAAATAATATAAGACCCAGTGTTATGTTATATTGTATTGTATTGTATTGTATTGTATTGTATTGTATTGTATTGTATTGTATTGTATTGTATTGCATTGCATTGCATTGCATTGTATTATACTGGGTCTTATAGTATAGTAAAGTAAGACTGGGTCTTATATTAATTTTTGCTCCAAAAGACACATTAGAGCCAATTGTCCAGCTAGGTCTTATTTTCGGGGAAACGTGGTATTCATTCAACAAGGCTCTGGTCAAGCATGGAGCACGGAGCAGTGGATAAAACAGACACAATTCTAGCTCTGGAGTGCTTACCATGCACAGAACTGGTGATATTCTCCCTGATTCTGCCACCAACAGCAATCCCTTACAAAGACTGAGTGACTTCTGAGATTACAAAGGACCCCTACTCCTCATATCTCACTGGAGGATATTATGCCCACTTCCTAAAGAGAAGCTCATGGTCACAGAGCCAAAATCGGCAGAGCACGCCTCTGAGTCTTATTGAGAAATGATATCTGACCCTTATAAACCTAGAGTCTAGCACAGTTTTTGGCACACACATCTGACTGAACAGTGTGGGAACAGAAGTGATGATGGCAATGATGATTAATACCTTGTGTCAGTCAGGGTTCTATGGAGAAATCAAACCCATTTTACAGGTGGAAAAACTGAAGCCTAGAGAAGTGGAGTTATATATCTGAGTGTCATATGTGGCCGCCACTATGCCATATAAAAAGACCTAGCAGTGACATGTGTACACGGGGGGGTTTTGGAAGACTTCCTGGAGGAGGTGATATCTAAGCTCAGATTTGGGTAGATGAATCTGGAGTTTATCATGCATGATAGAGAGAAGGGTATTCCTGTCAGAGGTAACAGTGTTCAAAGCACAATGATGGTGTGAGAGTAGAGGAAGAACTGAAGCACCAGGGAGTTAGACAAGGGTCGCATCCTGAAGAACTCAAGTACGATAGTAAGGAATTTGGAGGGTGGGCATCCAGGGCGGGTCGGAGGTTTGAGACAGGGCTAACATGATTTTCCTTGAGTAGCAAAGGTGATTGTGAGGTGTTACAAATCCAGTGAACATAATATTCTCTCCACGCAATGGATTCTGACAGTTACATATCTGTTATCAAAGCACTTAGCACCAACTCTCCCGACTCATCATTACTGCACCGCACAGGTCAGAAAGGATCACGGCCGGGGCACACCCATGGCCCCATCATCCTGGACAAATACAGGCATGCTGGGGAGATACTGTGGGTTTGGTTCCAGACCCACCGCAATAAAATGAGGATTGCAATAAAGCAGGTCATAATCTTTTTGCTGGTAGAGGTTCTTTCCCTCAATTTGTAAAAAATGCAACATCTGTGAAGCGCGATAAAGTGGAGCACAATTAAACAAGGTGTGCTTCTAGAATAATATCCTCCTTTTGCCGGTGGGAGCTTGGGCCAGAGAGGACAAGGGACCTACCTCAGGACACTGAGATAGATGATGTGAAAGCCTGTGTTACTTCACCAGGGGTTCTGCCCGTCCTCCTCCACAGGAGGCGTTTGACAATGTCTGGAGGCACTTTCATTTGTCAAAACTAGGACGAGCTGCTGGCATCAGATGGATAGAGGCAAGGATGCTGCTAAGCGTGCTGCGATGCACAGGAAAGAATTATCCATCTCATGAGGTCCACCATCTTCCATGGGCCCTTAGAAACATCTGGTTTCCTTTCAGTTGAGTAAATCGAAATCCAGAGATGAGTGACTTCTCCAAAGTTACACAGTGGAACTGGGACTGCTGTCATAGCTGCTCTAATGTCCAGTTCAGCCCTAACATTGAGTGCCTCTCATGAGACTGAGCATAAACAGGTAAGTAGGCAGCGTCTGACAGGAAACGACAGAGATGCTACCCCGAATGGCCAGAGGAAGTTGTCTTAGCCAAATCTGTATAGCACTCACTGATACCTTGAATTAGAGGGAAAACAGGCTCTAGAGGAGCAAACAGTCATATCACACATGAACTCAACAGGTATTTATGAGGCGCCGGTTCCTGTGGAAACACTGAGGATCCAACAATGAACACGACATCGTCCCTGCACTTTCAGGAAACAGAACGGCAAAGGAGCACACTCCCCATGACACAAACAGTCGGGATTCAGTACTTGAGCATCTAGGCTCTGGACTCAGGTTAACTGATTTCACGGACTTCCTCACTGTGTCCTAGCTGGGGGAGCTTAGGCCAGTAACTGAACCTCTCTAAACGTCACTTTTCTCACGTGTAAAACAGGAATAATAGTGGTGCCTCCCTCATCGGATTGTCTTGAGGACTGAAGGAGGCAATCAATAGTACACATTCAGCATGGAGCCGGGAAGAGCAAGTACTAATAGAAGTAACTCGTGGCGGTAGGAGGGACAAGTACTACAGACAGGAACCCTGAATTCTTGTCTGGCTTCTCCCAGGCTCAGCTAAGTGATCCGAGATACGTTAGTGTCCATTTCTGGGTCTCAGGGAAATGAGCAGATTGGACGGGCTCTTTGTGGGCTCTGCAGCTTGTCCTCCGTCCCTAAGTAACCCCTGGGTCCAGCAGTGTCCTTCTCTTCTAGGACCCAGCCATCCTTCCCACCCCATGTTGATGTCATGCAGGCCCCCACCCCACCCCCAACCCAGCCAAGGTGGGCTGCCTGGATTCCTGTGATTGAGCAAAGCGGAGGCGGTGACACAGCTGTGGTTCCAGCTTCCCCATGTCCCCGGCTCTGGAATGCAGATCTGTGCCAGCCTGCAGGGGGCATGAACAAAGTCATCAGAGGGAAGAGGGTAGTGGTTTTTGTTTTGTTTTTTTAACAAAATGATGCATTGCCCCTCTAGCTGTGAGTTCAGGACACTTTCACCCCATGCTAGCCAATCACAGGGGATGCCCATGCTTTTGCCCAGCTTCATAGAGCTTAGAAAAAGGTGCTGAAACCAAAGAGGCTGTCTCCGGGCTATGGCTTTAGGGCAATGGAAAGAGGGCGATGACACAGGCAGTAAGTGACGGTGGCAGAATTAGAACTTTGGTTAGGATGGAAAAGGTGCTGATGGAAGCTTAATGCTAGGTGTGACCAGGGACTGTGGACTTTCTGGAAGGTGGTTTTCATATGTACAATTAAATCAGGAGCTTTTAAATTGTGTCCTGCAGAGTCATGGGGTTCCCCTGGAGCCGCTCCACAGCCTTCCCACCCCCACCCTCACCCTATGCAGTTCTGGTTCTCTGCCCTGCTTCAACTGGAGTGACTCTCCTTGTATCTATTTCATATATTAAAATCTCAAGAGTTAACATAATTATTGTGTTATTATTATGAGCCAAGCATTGCACTAAACACTCAATAGGTGTGAAGTCTTTTAGCTTCGTAACAACTTGATGAAATATTTACAATTATTACTATTTTACATTTTATTAAACGGAGGCTTACAGCCAAGATAAATCATTTGTCCCAAGTCACAAGGCTAAAAACAGCTTTGCCAGAACTAGAAATCAGACCTGTCTGTCTACAGAGCCCATTTTCTTAACCACAATGCTACATGGCCCCGCATGCTGGGTTTCTGCGTAAGCTTTCATTTTCAAAAAGTGTTCCATGGTTATTTTAAAAGGAATAAAATAAAAGTTTAAAAGTGACTGATTAGATGTTCTGAGATCCCTTCCAGCCCCAAATTTCCAACTTTTATGATTTATAGAAGGAAGGAAGCATAAGCCTTTTTACAAAGGTTGGTGGTGGGAGACAATGGACGAGCTCTGGGATAATAATAGTAGCTAATACCTGAGCACTTAATAGGCCAGGTGATGCTCTAAATCCTTCATACACATTAACTCTTTTAATCCTTGCACCGACCCTCTGCAATAGGTATTGTTACTATTATTCCTACTTCTAAATAAGAAAACAGATAACAAGATTATAACTCACCCAAGATCACACAAATGGAACAGGCCAGGTTCCAGAGCCTGTGCTCTTTACTCCTATGCTCTGTTGATATGACTGGGGGAAAACCACTTTCTTAATATCAGCATTTATTTTTTTTTACCATCACACCTATGCAAATTTATGCAAATATACATGCAGAACAGCTGCTGCTCTGGCATCAGTGCCAACTTCCCATCAGGAATGTTGATGCAACAAAATTTGGCCATTGTCACTGATTGAGCTAACACAGTGGTAGACATTTCAACAATTCTTCACATTTCTCAGGCTGGGAAGAAATAAATACACATTATATATGCCTATATAGGCTGCAATTTTGCCTTTTCTTTCTTAGAGATATTTTTCCAACTATGGATCGTTGCTAGCCATTGAAAACGAGGTAATGTCTAGTACTGCATTTTCTTACTGCTTGCTGCATTTGGGCCCTGCCGCAGTCCTGTGAAGAAGGTAAAACACACTTCCGAGAAGCAGCAGGCAGGGTGTAGGGGCTTTTTTAGGGTACCTCCTGAAGTGGTTGACATGGTTTTCTTTCTATGTCTCCTAGCCCCCTCACCATGGATTTTACCTAACACGAAAGTACTTCTTTCTTCATTGGATGCAGGAACGTTAGTGTTCAGTTTGTCCCACAGAAAGATAGGAAAAGAACACTGCCTCACCTGTCCCTTTAAACACAGACATGGAGATTCACAGTGGAAGCCCAGCAGCCTAATAAAGAGAGAAACTGAGATTCACTGAGCAGCTACTACACCTGACAGGGTGCCCTGTGCTTTGGAGAGGCTGGCCGTCTCATCCGTCACGCAAAGAATGAAAAGGGGTTCTATGAATAATTACCTTCGGACCACAGGCATACACTGAGACCATCAGAGTAAACTGGGATGTGCGTTCACCTTTGCTGAAGAGCTGTTATTCATTTCATATTCACCATCGCCCCGTAGTGGAGGTGACTTTCTCTGTTCTTAATCTCAGGAAGGTGAAGCATGCTCAGGGTCACAGACCAAATGCATGGCAGAGCTGTCTGTCTCATTTTACATCCCTGCGTCAAGGCTGACATCAGAGACGGGGACCCCGGACACTCTAGCCACACAAGAGCTGACGCTCGAGGTGGCTTAGTCGTCAAGCCTTTCTTCTCCCCACCATATTCCCAGCCATTGTCCTTGGCCGTCTGATCTGGGGCGGGGCGCGATGACAGTACTGCTCCAGCAGAGGGCAGTGTTGCCATGCCGGCCAAGGTGGAGGGCTCCAGGAGCCAGGAAGGAGGCCCAGGCTACGCAGGCCCCCTGACCTGTGCAGTACCCCTAAAACAGAGGGCCTCAAGGGCTGCTTGGCAGCCAGCTGCTTCCCTGACTCCTATTCCCTTAACGCTCACCATGGATAAACCTGTTGTCCCCCTCACCTGGCTATTGGCTCCAAATATACAACACCTGAACAAATTCAAGAGCTCAGTGCCACCTGGGGTGGAACGACACCCAGGGAGAATTTCCAGATTGGAAACAGGAACTGTTGCCATTTTCTTGTTTGCTCAGAATTACTCCTGAGCTAGGAGCGCTGTTGACATATGTGTTACCACTTAATCTTTCATAAGAAATCTTTTTCATGGGGGAGCTGAATTCTGGATCCATGCCAGGTTTAGATAATTACATTTCCTCAGAAGACTAAAGTTATGAGCGTTGCATTCTTTTTCCAGCAAGACTTAGGGGTTTGAAGGATGCAGGTTAGGGGCTGGTAGGGAGCGTGTGTGACAAAATGGTCCATGGAAAAAGGAAGACCAGGGTTTGATGTGGAAAAATAAACCTCAAGTGTCATCCACTAATAGTTTTTTGTTTTCGTTTTCCCCTTCCCTTGGCCTTATTCAGAGTGGCAATCATTTGTCTATAACTAGGAATTCGATTTTTGCTCTTTAAAAAGAAACCTGATTTACTGGGGGAGTGAAACAAAGCAGAAAATGATAAGGGAAAGGAAAAATAAATAACAATCTAAATGGAAAAAGGAGAAAGAAAAAAAATGCTTTTAACAATTTCTCTCATCCATAATAGATGGGACAGCATTTTTCATTAAGTTCAGTATTTTGTCAGGAGGGGTGAAAATGCCTTGTGATCCTCAAACTAAGAATTGCTGGTGAATTTATACCCTCCTGCTGGCGTAGATCTTAATCAACTGGAAAACCTCAAAATGACAAATAAAAGACAGCTTTGCTCTCTGAGGTTCATTAGCTCAGGCCAGGATTGAGAAGACAGGCTAGAAACAGAGGAGCTTTGTGGGTCATCCTCCCCCGCCCCCTCCCTCGCCCCATCTTCTCCCTGTAGTAGCCGGTGGCCTTTCTCGATTGTTCCCTGGAGTTTGTGCTTCTCGGAGTTGGTGGCTGAGGCTGACAGGGCAGGTGGGGAGTAGGAAGAGGCTCTCGGGTGTGTGGGCTCAGGCAGAGCCCAAAGTTCCTCATCTCTGCTTTCAAGGATGTCGGCTAGTGTCATGAGAATCACAGCAAATCCAAGCCGAGCTCCATCTCCTCACCGTCCTTCTCAGCCCAGCTCCACTTCCCATGCTCCCTCCTCATGTTCAAAAGGCACAACCATCTTTTGGACAGCTGATCAGAAACCCCAGAGACACCTAGTCTTCCCCTCTCTCCTTCTTTGACCAGTTTTCAAACCCTATCAAAACATCTTCCGACTCTCTTACACATCTCTTCTCTCAAGCTCCAGGTCTGGTCCTCAGTATCTTGCCCCTTAATAATGTGTTTGCTGTTTCCTCTGCCTCTCTATGCATGACAACCAAAGTAAATAAACCGCTTGAAGTCCATTTCTGATGTTATCATCTATCTCTAAAACCCTTCATCAGCTCACAGCTGCCTGCAGAATCAAGTCCAGTTCCATAGCTGGGCATTCAAGGTCCTCTGTGACCTGGCTCGCACTTGCCCGTCAGGCTTCTGTCCAGATCCTGTGTCTCTGTAGTCCCTGTACCCAGCCCTACAGAGCCTCCCTCCCATTAATCCCCAGCACCTTCTTCTCCATAACCATTGTGTTTTCTCAACTCATTGAACATCCTCACATGCCTCCCTTGGCCAGGCTGAGCCTGTCCAAATTCCATCTACTCATCATGCTTCAACGTAAAGGCCATCGTCTCCTGAGCAATCGGCTTCCCACCCTCCAGGTCTCTGCCTCAAATGGAAGGAAATCTCCCCTGTTGTGAATTTCCATAATGCTCTACTTGTAACACATTTTCTAAATTGATCTAATATTTAGCCTTTTTAACGCTCATTTTTTTCCTCCCCTCTTATGTATTCCATGAAGATAGGGGATCATCTGCATTCCATACGTAGCTGTTTGTATGGTGAGTTTTAAATTATAATTTATTGAAGAGATTAATAAATTCTTTCAGAACCCCTAAGTGAAGGAGTGAATCAAAGTTACATGGATGCATGAATACATGACTTTGTGCAGGGGTGAATAAATGAATTTGTGTACTTATGCATTCAAATATATCTTGGAAGCCTGCTATGCAAATTAATCTAGACACAGATGAACACTTACATGCGTAAACAAATAAAAGCACACATGCATGAAGCTGAATGAATGGCTGGATTACTGGATTCCTGATTCTTAGGATTATGTCACACGGAAAAGTTGCCTAAGTTACCCTTACTTACTTACTGCTGCTGTGCTGTACTTGAATTGTTTCTTGAGTACGAGTGAGTTTTTACTAATTAAAAGCCTTAACTATGTTCATAACTTTAACCGAACAAATCGATTTTCTTTCTTTACAGTGAGGCGTTAGGTGAGGCTGGCCTCCCATTGTTCCACACCATTGAAATTGGGCATAAACAATAAAAGGAACTCGAGACAATTTCTCAAGACTTCTCCCTCTACATCTTGGACAGGCTTTCTACTCAACTCTCAGATCTTCATTCTTTCTTGATTCCAGCACCCACTGGTTTCCCCTGAGGATGGTGTCTACCGACCCCACGCCAAGACGTCCCACAAGGGGATGGCGTCCTGATCACACTTGTACTGAAGTAGTTCGGCTGTGTCTCTGGGGAGGCAGTAAACAATTTGTTCTTAAGTGTTCCCAGAAGGATGGCAGCATTACCTCTCTGTATTACACGGTGGCCAGTCTCCTTTACTTCAGGGCTTTACTTTAATCCACAATAGAGATTATCTGCACTCTAAATTCTTGTTAGAAGATTTGATTGTGAATCGAATGAGAGCGAGCACTTCTCAGAAGCTCATTTACGATATCTGATGCGTGATAGAGAAAGTCTAATAGACATGCTAACTATCCATTCATCTGCAGCCTCCACTGGAAAGGAAATACCTGAGTTACATTATCTCAGCCTGTGGCAGAAATGTTTTCCCCGAGTTACGACTTAATATTTTGATCTTTGCCTTTATGAAGGGTCGATAGGAAAACTGATGAAAAAATTATGTCTGTATTTTTTCTGAAAGTGTAATTGAAGATCGGATCTGCTGTTTAACTCAGTGGATGTCTACGTCTCCATTTATATTATAGAAAGAGCCCTAAAATTAAATAATGGGTCACACCGTGAAGCTAAGTAAGGAGCACGCGGGCTGTGTTCTACCAGGATGTATGTGCCCCAATGAAAGGATATGGCATCCTTGAAGACTGATGTGGCCACATCTGACACAAGAAATGTACAGTGTAAGATTTAGCACCTGGAACCAGGCCTGGGTCACATGGTATTTATTGGACAAAATGGAAGCTCAGAAGCCATTCATGTTTATTTGCCAGTTTACCCGGCTTACCGCCAAGTATCAGGGGTGGGAGTCCAGAGAGCACTGTGGAACAGAGGTCACAAAGCTATTGCCCATGGACTGGCTGCCTGCTTTGTAAATAAACAGTGGGACATTATTGAAACCAAGCTCCCTTCATTCATTTGTGCATTCTCTGTGTTTTGTTCTCATTGTAACCGCAGAGTTGAGTAGTTGCTACAGAGATCTTATAGCCTGCAAAGTCTGAAATGTTTACTATTTGGTCCTAGAAAAAAATGGCATTGGGACAGAGTCAAAGGACATAAGTTAGAACCCAAAGTTCTTCCATGTTTAAAAGTCCCCACACCATCCAAGATTCAGTGTCCTCAACTGTAAAATGGGACTAGTAATTCTGTCTGTATTCTAGGTTTTTCAAGATGGATAAGCAACTGTGCATATAAATAAATAACATGGTGCCATATATGGCCTCTATGAGGGAGGCATCATGCTATTCCTGAGTGAGACTTAGTGCTAGGACGAGAGAACATCCGCTCTCGGGCCAGATGCAGACATGATCTTTTCCAAAAAAAAAAAAAAAAGAAAAAATGTCAGTGCTTCACTTTCCAGAAGAGCCACTCAGAAGCATTTTCTCCAAAGCCCTGGCCTAGAGGAAGACCACTTTCCTGCCAGGAAGAAAAAGGGGCCAAGTGATCACTTTCTGTCAGTTCTTATTGCACAGTAACTAGACAGAGATAATCTCAGGTGGGAAAAACACAATGCATTTCTTCCAGGGCTTCATATGTCAGGTATGATTTTAATTTCAGATAATGTCCAAACTAGATAAGAACCCACTGGTAGTGGGAGCTGATGGACGGGTGCTGCCTGCATGGAAGGCTGGCATCCTCTTCCCTCCCTCACGCCAGCTCCAAGCTACGGAAGACCCCACCAGGAAGAAGGTGCACTAACCTTGCTTCCCCCATTGTTTCCTGAAGCTGGAGTCACTAATGGAAATCACCATTTGAGACCCAAGTTTGCTTCAGGCCCTGAGATGTCTTCATCTCCAGGGCTTACTACCATGTTGCCCCGAAAATAAGACCTAGCCGGACCATCAGCTCTAATGCGTCTTTTGGAGCAAAAATTAATATAAGACCAGATATAATATAATATAATATATAATATAATATAATATAATATAATATAATATAATACTGGGCCTTATATTAATTTTTGCTCCAAAAGACGCATTAGAGCCGATGGTCCATCTAGGTCTTATTTTCAGGCACAGTACCAGTATATCCAATGCACGCAGACCATTCAAATGGACGTGGTCCACCCAATAACACAAATGCAGAGGACAGAACCATGCGATACGGCACACTGCAGAACACTCTAAATTCGATTCAAATTGAATTGAATACAATTGGGTTTGAATCTTGCTGAGGATGATGGTGATGATAACAGCAGAAGTCCTGGTGATGCTAGAATGATTTCAGCTACAAATAAGGGATCCGGGTAAGTTCTGAAAAACTGAGATGTATTAAACCAGGAGACGAATAAATGCTCAAAGCCTAGTCTGTCGCTCACACACCCTGGTGGCTCTCAATGGAGGTGAACATAAGGGGAAATACCCATATGGGAGACAAAGCTCTTCTCTATTAATAGCTGAACCAATACCCAATAACCACCAACAATGAGCTCTGATAAAAAACCACTTGCCGCACAAGCCTTAGGGGTCTGAGCTGGTTGATTTAATCCCTTTCCTTAAATTTGAGGTGGTTGAGTGTGCAGAGGAGGGTACAGCACGGGCTAGTCATCTATAGGCACGCATGAAATAGGGGCAACACAGAGATTTGGCTTATCTGCCTCCAAGGAGATAAAAAAATGTACCCAGATGTGCTAAACACATGGGAACCGGAAGTAACCCTGAACATGAACACGGCCAGTTCAGTGTCCTGGGCAGACCTGATTACATTGGCTACTAAAGGGACTGACAGAGATGGAAGCATAAAGAGATGTGATAGACAATGTCCTCTCTTTACAATTTACCATGCTAGAACACTTTGCTAAGCATTTACAAACATACCTTTTCCCCTGTAATCCTTACAACAATTCTACAAGATAAATAAAACCATTTTTCCAGGTGAGAAAATAGGTTCAGAGTAATTCAGTAACTTGTTTGAAGTCACTCAATTAAGAAACGGCTCAGCTGGATCTGAGACCCACGTCTGCCTGACTCCACAGCCCACGCTCTTTCCATTGCACACTTGCTGTTTGGAAGGTGATCCATGGACCAGCAAGTCAGCACCACCTGGAAGACGGGACACCTTTCAGTGGTGGATGTGTCTCGGGCCCACGCGAGACCTACTGAATCAGAATCTCCATGTGATTCACCTGGGTGTTGAAGGTAGCGAAGCACCATGCTACACCACACTGCCTCGCTCCTGACATTCTTTTTCCAGAAAGCAAGCCCGCTCATTGTGGCCATATCATACATAGAAGGATGACCTGTATTTGGGAGCCTGGACTTCTCCTGCCTGCTGGGCTGGAACCCTAAGTCCTGCCAGACCATGCCTGAGTTTACTGAGGCCCGTGAGTGCTTCGTATTGACTGGCCAGTGCCCTTACTGCAGCCAATGCCCAGTTCTCACTCTACCTCCCTTTACTGCCCTTTAATCTGAAGCCATGGAATCCCAAAAGATGTTGGGCAGGTTTTTGCCCAAACATCCCGTTATGTAGCCACTGCAGACCCTCAAAGGAGGAATGAGTCCGTTATATTTCCCCTAGAGGAAAAAGAATACACAGGCATATATGTGGATTCCTGCATAAATGAAGTCCCAGGGTAACCTAAACCAAAGAGTTTGTTGTGACTTTGGAGCCATTTATTTTCCTTTTCCACTTTTGATATAGTTTTGTTATTTCTCAGCATAATTTCCTGTGGCAGATTAAGACCCATGATGCTCCATGGTACTGTCATTCATGCATAAGAGAAATTTAAAATGAAAGATACATTTGTTGACACTTACTGCTCAGGTGCTTAATAAATATTCTTTCACAATATCCTCAAACGGAAACCGTCCAAGGATAGGGGAATTATCCCCATTTCATGCATGAAAGCAATAGGCTCAGTCTCTGGTCATACAACCAAAGCCAGTGTTCAAGAGTAGGCAGCACCATTCCCAAGATGCATCTGCTTCATGTGGATAATAGGTAACGTGACAGGGGTAAAGGATGCCAAAAAACGAGTAAGACTTAGGGTCAAAAATCAACCATCTGACTTGAATATTTGAGGTAGGGGAAATTAAGAAATTTAACTGGCATGTATTTGCCTATTTTTGAAAAGAATCATGTATATAGTAATGAGTACAATGCAAGTGTTGAAATTTTAAATGAATTTAAGACAAACAGAAGAGCTGATAAAAAATGTTGAGAATATGGATGGCTAACTCTTCAATTACGTTCTGCAACCCTGGGGAGGGGGTAGGTTTTTATTCTTTTCTCTATTGTTAACAATAGCAGCAGAAGCAGCAGAAGTAGCAGAAGCAACAGTAGAAATACACTGGAAGCGACTGTATCAATTATCTATTGCTGCATAACAAATGATCCCCAAATTTAGTGACTTAAAACAACACACATTTGCATATGCTGCCTACAAGAGACCCACTTCAGATCTAAAGACACACACAGACTGAAAATAAAGAAATGGAGAAAGATATTTCATGAAAAAGGAAAAAAAAAATAACTGGAGTAGCAATACTTTACCAGGCAAAATAAACAAGAAAGACCCAGTAATTGCACTTCTGGGTATTTATGCAAAGAAACCCAAAACACTAATTCAATAAGACATATGCGTTTGTATGTCCACTGCAGCACTATTTACAATAGTCAAGATATGGAAGCCATCTAAGTATCTATCAATGTATAAAGGCTAAAGAGGAAGTGGTACACATACAATTTTGACTCTTTCTGTTAATGTTAGTGGTCAGATCTGACACCGTGCACTGTGTTAGGCTCTGTAGGAAGAAAGAGAACCATACCGACAGTGGGCCCTGCTCCCGTGGAGTTTCCAGTGGGGGACAGAAGCTATATGCAGACAGTATTATTACAGGTTAAATATTGCATTTGAGAAAATATGAATGCTATGAGAACACATAAAGGGGGGCAGGCAGCACATACTTCAGGGAAAAGACATGTCAACTGACATTGGAAGGATGACTTCACATTAGACAGTCCAAGAGGTGAGGGTAAGAGAGAGCAGTTCAACAGGGGGAAGCCATTTAACAACTCTGGGCCTCAGTTTATGTTTCTGTAAAATGGTCAGAGCCTGTTATGCTAAGTGAACTTGAAGTCTCTCCCCCTTATAAGAGTGTAATTCTGTGTTCTGGGATAGTGGCACAGAGTCAAGTCAGGATAAGATCTATTATTGTGATGACATGGGCACCAGCTGGCAGCTAAACACCAGCAACCGTGGTCTCCACCTCCAACTGGCAATGAAATGGACAGAGCCAATGACAGCAGTTTGCAAAGTTAGAGGCGCAAGAAGTTTGGAATAAAGCATGTGTGCATTTTTGTAAGTGGATGAGAGGCGGGTTATCGTGGAAGGAAGTATTACGCCTAATTGCCCTAAAAAAGTGAAGGACTTAAGAATTACAGCTTTATGTCTGTCCCTTGACATTTCCATTGGTCCTTCTGCCCTAGGACAGGGCAGGAAGACACTACTTCTCTGTAGCACACAGAGTTCTGCATGTCTATAGATGTCACCTGGAAAAATGTGCTGTGTCGAATAACAGGGCAGATTCCATGTTAAACAAAGATGAGCAGGTTTTTTAACGAAGGTCTCCTCAGAGCCTAAGCACCAGGAGTTTCCTGGAGTGGGGATTAGTGCGATGCATCTCTCAACATATTGGGCCACAGAGCCCTTTGTTCAGGTTTCACCTACGACTAGTGTACTGTGCAAAGGACTTTGGGAACACGTGCCTCCCTATGCCCTAAGAGTTTTGGGGGGGCTACTTCTCATGGTGTAGCTTTGTCATAATGGTGACTATGTGGTGGTGGAATATCTGGTCCCCCCTCTCTAATGTAAATACCATGTGCTTATCTTGCCCATCACGATATGGATGCTTATTTTCGATGCCTCCCCAGTAGGTGTTCAATACATTTGTGAATAAACCAATGCACAATTAAAAGTCAGGAGGTCTGGATTTTTCAGCTCCAAGTTGGTGGCTAACTTGGTGTATGCCTCTGGGAAAGTCACTTCTTAGTCTGTTTTTGTGACGAAAGGGAATGGAAGTGAATGATCTTTGAAAGCCCTTTTAGCTCTTAGATGCTATGATCTAATTGATTGTCTCTTTCAAATGTAGCAATTCCATACTTTCCCTATTAATAGGATATTAAATACCTTGGAATATGTGAGAGAGTGTGATATTGGCAATAAATGAAATAGGGGCGATAAAGCATTTCACATGGCGTATTACCAGACCCCTAGTAAATGTTTAGTAAGTGGAAGCCTTTTCTGCTCTTGTGGCTGGTGATGGAACTCAGGTGCTCTGTCTTTTTATCTCACACTCTCCTAAATTCCACTTGAACACAGCCAAGGTTTCTGATATACACATGCTCCATAGAACAAAGTACCTACTAGGAATTCAATTAATATGACAGCTGAATGCAAAAATGTATTTTGATAATATAAACAACAAATCAGACAGCATCAGTAATCAAGACACTTCCAAACAGTGCAAGGTGCCATTCCCAAATTCCAAGCCACACTTCCCTCTTTCCTGTGTTTAGGACTATCACAGCTTTAATCCTCAACTGTGACTAAAAACACCAACCCCTCCCATGTTCTTCATAAGGGCTGTGGGGTTTAGGTCAAGTGCAATTTTTCTCAAGTACAAATTGATCAAATTAATGCCGGTGACATCAGATTAGGATGGAAATGAAAGACATTTTTTTAAGAAAAGATAATTAAATAGAATGAGTAGATGTCATGCAGGGTCTCTGGTCCTGCTCCCTGCACAAGAACGCAGGACATGGTGAGGCCAAAAAGGAACACCCATGGAGCCATAGATAGGGGAGTCATACTACTATAGTCTCGCTGGCGGCTGGTCAAGACACAAAAGTAAACATTCGCCAGTACCCCAACGAGGGGTCTTCCTACACCCCATTCTCTCTGGCAGCCGGGTGAGACACAGGAAGTAGGATCCACACGATCCGCAATCCACCATCCACGCTTGTTAACCCCACTTGCTAGCTGCAATCCGCACTCGCTAGCTCAGACACGTTATATCAGTGGCCAGTGGCTAACTGGTTACAGCTGATGGCCATCTACTACCCGAGCCAGCACCTTTCCACGTGAGGCCAAGAGCCTGGAAACTGCTCTCTGGGACTCTGTCCCCACAGTAGAGCAGAACAGGATGGTTGGCGAGAAGTCACGAATGGCCACACGCATGTTAAGGAATGTGTGAGAAATCAGGGACAGTGGATGCCCAGGTGCTGATAATGGGAAGGGACCTTCTAGGCTGAATGTAAGTGCATGAAACACTGTGTTGTTTTAAGTTAGTCAGAGAAATACAGGATGTGGACACCATCACATTTTAAAAGGTATTTTCAGTGAGCCTCCATTAAATACAAAACCACTCCAACTGAACTAAAGCATGCTCTACGACACTGGAGAGTGTGGTGACAGCATGATGGGCAGGGAATGACCTGTGTTGATGCCAGTGTGGCTCAGGCCACTCCACAGCCACAGCATAGTGTGGGCTTTAATGGGCAGTGACCATGACATTACAGAAGTCTAAGTGGCAGGGGTGTGTGTGTGTGTGTGTGTGTGTGTGTGTGTGTTTTCCAGAAAGGTTTGGCTGATAGCAGTTTTCAACCATTAACTTGCAATTATGCAAATGTATGTATATTATATTTTAATTTGAAAAACACTTTTAAGAGAGCCAAATTCCATAAATACAGTTGCTTCAAACAGAGTAAGTCCAAGACATTTCTTGTAAATCACCACTTGTTTTTGTTTGTTTGTCCTCTTTCCTTCTCACCTCTACTCATTATTTCTCTAAGTCTTTGGGAAAGGGTTTCTTAATGTGGGGTCAGGAAACTCCCTGAAATTTCATCAGATTTTGTATGTGGGAGGAAATGTATTTTTGTTTCTGGAGAGAGTATCATATTCACAAGAGGAAGTGAAAGAGCACATGTTCCCTCACAACTCCAGTGGTAAAGATAATTACGTTAATTGGAAGGAATAACGTTGTGTGAAAAGAACTGCAGGTTTTAAGAGTAAGATAGATTTAAATTCTAGCTCCATAAATTTCATAAATAAATTACTAAACATCTCTATGCCTTAGACCCCTTCTTTAAAAAATGAGGTGATACCTGCTGTGCAAGATTATTATTAAGTCGGGTAATTAAATAAGCCAAATACATGTTTCCGAGCATCTAATCCAGTTCCTGGCACATAGTAGATATTCAGAAAGTGATCGCTAACATTATCATGATTATTCCTGAAAACACTATTTCCAGCAGCAAGAGGCCAAATCAAGTCCCCTGATTGCCCTTCCAAAGGCTCTGTTTAGCACAGACTCTGCTCTTCTTTTATCTGTGTGCACCTGCACCTCACCACCACCACCCACAAGTACCCTTGGCCATTCCTATATTTCTCCCTGCTTGGCTGCTTTGTTGAAAAAGTCTTCAGTTTTCTGTCTCCATTTAGCCAGCTGGCTTCACCTAAACCATTTCTGACAAAGAAAAACAGGATTGGGTTTATTAAAAAAAAAAATCTTCTTTGATCTTTAATCATGGCTGAAGATAATTCAATCTGGGCTTCATTATTACACTGGTTTATAACCAGCAGCTGCAGCCCCTGACTCAGATAAATGCTTGCCCTGTATTGTTACAATAAAACCAACATCACAGAGTGATATTTTATTCCCCCATTCTTGATATCATCACAGAAAAAAATTAATGTTCTTTTTTTCATTACTGCTTCATCGTATGAAACACAGACTAAATCAAACCTTTGGTCAGATATTTTCATCTATAATATTGAGGCAGTGGGGAGGTGGAAAACTCCACCACTGAGTTCAACAGGTGGATGCTACAGTGTGTGTGGAATAATCAGCGGAGAATGTTTGGTGTGTGTGTGTGTTCGAAAAGCGAAGACAGAGCGTGTTTCATTTAAAGTTTTCTCCTTAATCTAAGCTAATCTGTGTCCTCTTTTTGAGTCGATGGCATTTCTATCCTTGCTAGCATGGAGTTACAAACTTCATCTTAATAATGGTTAAGTGTTGGAGCGTGAACAATTGGGGCTTGGCTAGGAGACGCATAGAGCATCTGCGTCCTGCCTTTTCCCCACAAGAATTCCAAATGGCAATAAACACATACACAGTGACAGCAAATAAGAACTCAAACCTCCACTTTATTTTTGCCAGAAACCTGAATTTCATCTATTTGTGTGGCTGGACAGGAACCAAAGGCTACATGGGGGGCGGGCAGGAAAAAAGGACATTATTTCTCCCAAAATCTAAGTCCTACCTTGAGCCCAGTGCCTTTTAAGTTTGGCTGCATATCGGAGTCACCTCGGGAGATTTTAAAACACAGCTATCTGGGTCCTAGCCCTAAAAGGTGTTGATATAAATGGTCTGGGATGCAGACTGGAGAATCAGGATGTTTAAAGTTCTTCCCGTGATTCTAATATACAGCCCAGGTTGCCAAGCACGCTTGTAGCTAGTTGTCTGACACCGAAGTAATGATTTCCTAGGGCAGTGGTACTTCTTAAACTTTAATGTGCACGGGGTCACCTGGGATCCTCTTAAAATGCAGACTCTGAGTCGGTAGCACGGAAGTGAGCTGTGAGAATCTGCATTTCTGCAAGTTCCCTGGGGCGGCTGCTGGTATCTCATGGACCGTGATTTAAGTGCCAAGGTCCTAGAGCCCTTGACTGGAGAAAAAATAAATAAGTTTCAAGCTTGATCAGCTGACTTGTTGATGAAAGGAAAACGATATCACAGAAAAGAGCATGGCGATTTTGTGCATACCTCAGTGACCCTACCCCATCTCTGTCCCATCCCTGTCCTGGAATCTGACCGAAATGGACTAGTACCTCTTCTTTTAAAAGCAAGGTGGGGCTGGGAGAGAAGGTGCAGGAACATCCCTTCTAAACAGTGTCTGCTATGATAAGTGGGATGGTCTGCCATTCATCTGTGCCTCTTCACTCTTCTTCCCTCGTCTAATTAATCCATTGCCAAGTTCTGTGTTCGTTCTCTAAAATATTCTCCAGTTTCTTTTCTTCATTTCAGCTATATCGATTTCATTTTGGTATCTCATCACCTAAAGTAGTCTCTCTACCTCTAGTTTCTCCCCTGACAAAAGTTTCCACACACCACTCAGATTAATCATCTTAGGAGATGATTCTGGTTACTTATATGATCTTATACAAAATAAAATTTAAATTCCTTAGCTTGTCATAGGTAAGCCAGTTCACTACATCCCCAAATAGGCTATGTACCAATCACTCCAGATTTGTCATTTTTAAAATATATTATACATGATTCAATTCATTCATTCATTTACTATGCATTCATTCAACAAACATAACATCAGATATGCAGACAAAGAGTTGCAACGTAGTGTGATATCATCTGGGAGTGTCTGGGAGGCTGCACAGAGGAGGTGATATTTGAACTGAATCTTCTAAGAGAATAGTTTTTCAGGTGGAAAAATAAAGGTCGAGTCCAAGAGACAGCGAATGCAAGCTTACAGAGCCATGAAACACAGGGCATGAGGTCAGGCAAGGTTCACATATTTTGTAATGTAGTTTGAGGAGGCGAGGGTGGATAGGAAAATACAGTGAGTAGACTAGACTCTCAGGCGGAGAGACTGGAGCCCCGAGATGACCTGTAGGCAGGATTTGATGCTACTAGCGTTATACTGAGATACGCGTTCGCTCACCTTTTGGCATTTGCTCCTGTTGTACCCTCTTCCTGGAATATTGTTTTTCCTCCATTTTCTCTGGTGAAGGTCTATTCATCTACACTTTAGTTGAAATAACCTCTCCCTACCAGAGAGAATCAATCTTTCTTTATGTACTTTGGACTCAAGTTATTTTGGCGACATATGTCTCTTTGCCCATATTTTGAGATATTTAAACAGCAAATATGATGCTTTATTAATCTTTGAATCCCTTTACCTTTCAGCACCTAGGCTTTCTCCTGACACATGTTAGCCATTCAATAAACAGCTTGAACTAAACAAGCTAGGAAAAGCCATGCCATCACTATGGCTTAAGCATTCACCATCTCCACCCTTCTTGCATTTGCCTTGAGTGTTGATCAAAGAGGATTTACTGACACACCACATATTCCCTCCAGTACTGTCTCCAGAGACTTTTCCGGGAGGCAAATGGTTGGCAGTTACAAGGCCTCTTGTATCACAGCCAAACTGACGGCTCAACTTCCCCTGTCAGGATGTCAAGTCCAGATGTCGAGTCCCAGCGCAGAGCACAGCTGGATCATCTTATGCCAGGTGGAAATGAAGGAACAAAATGATAGCAATGGCCCGAGCCATTCCACCTGCTTTTGCCACTCGCTGTTTGGAAACAAAGCTTTCTCTCAGGCCCTTCGTGAACCCCAAGTGTAGAGGGCATCATAATAGTAGCTGCCATTTCTAGTGTGCTCACCGGAATTCACACACTGTGAGAAGCATGGCCTGTGAAGTACTGCACACAATCTTGACAATGATCCTGCGAGGTAGACATTATGATACCCTTTTCAGAAGTGGAGACTGAGGCAGTGAGTAGTTAAATAACATGCCCAACATCATTCAAATGGTATTGATGAGGGTTGGAATTGGGAATTAGTCCCAGGTTGTCTGATTCGAAAGCCAAGGCATTTCACCACTCTATCATTTCAATGTCTCAAGAAATTAAAGGGATGCTCTAAGAGTCTGGGAATGTTTTGACAGGCGCAGGGAGGGCAGGAAGAAATCTATGCCGAGTAGGAGCCTTTAAATCTATGGCCCCACTGTCATCATCCCCCATTGATGCGACAGCAGTGGGACACATAAGAGCATTTCAAAATGTTTCTATTGACTGGAAGTGAATAATTATTACCTTCTCTATATTACGGATTCACTATCAGAAAGAAACAGCAGAAATGCTAAACAAGATTAATAGCTGCGTTTCATTATTTTTAATGTAAACTATTGATTTTAAAGGGATACAAGGTATGACAGTTTATTACAATAAAACAATAAAAGAGACTATATGAAATAATTGAGAATAATCTTTTCCCTCTTTGCTGTGGCTATGGGATATGATGTGCCGTGCATGTGAAGGCATTTATGGCAAGCTCTATCCAGAGATGGCAGCTTAAGCACTCTATAAAGAAGCACATACGAACCAGAGTATTATAAATAATCAGCAATAAAGCTGGTAAATGGGCCTTTAATTTGATACTATTATGTCACAGGATGGCAAGGACCAAGGGGGGCCCAGCATCAAAAACACTACCTGCTTAGCGGAACACAAAGGTAAATACAAAGGATGGCCCCTAGATGGTCTTTCCACCTGGGGAATTTCCAGGGTCACGCTGGGTCACTGGCATCTGAGTGTGGGGTCATATCTTACCTATGAGCTAACGTATCCACAGTGAACAACTTCCCATCACAAGAGCCTTCTAACAGGCTTCCTCGCTAGGCACTGTTTCTCCTAGTATCTCAACTTCCGTTCACTTGGTCCATTTTCACAGTTAGAAGTAGAGACATTCAGAGGCACTTTCCTTCTGGAGTCATTTCTGTTGATTGGGGTCTTAGAGGCTGTCAAAATAATGTATGACTTCATTGCCAGAAATAGACCATAAAAGATGAAGGAGGTGACAGGCCAACTATACATGTTGTGCTAATCAGACCACATCTGGAGAAGTGAATACAGGTCTACACTAAACTCTAAAAGCAGATCAACACTGAACACACTGAGAATGATGAGACGATGAAGGTGAAATCATGGCAAAGGAAGAATGGTGGCTGGAGCTGTGGTTGTTGAAATTAGAGAAGACTCTGGGAAACATAAAAACTTCCAGCTAATATTTAAAGAAGTAACACACACTGGAAGATTTAGGCTTGTTCCATGAGGACCTAGAAGCCAGACAAAGGTTTGGATTTCATCTGACCACTGACAGCTGTGTGACCCAGTGCAAGTGACTGAATCTTGCTGAGGCTCCACTCCTTTGTCTGCACACTGGAGTTAATAATTCCTACCCCATAAGGTTTAGAAAGGGGTGGATTATGGGAAACAAAACAGATCGAGCGCTTAGCACAGCGTTTGGTACAAAGCAAAAACCCAATAAACACACACAGACAATAACAAAAGCAAAACTGGAAGGCAGATAGCACTGCTTTTTGAGGGGCTGGAGCAGACAGAGTTGACACTGAAATCTGGGTCCTGGGGGCTTGAAATGGTCCCATAACATTTGCCAAAGCACCCAGGGGATCTCCTTTGAGGGCAGGGTGGGAAAGTCAATCGTTATCCTTTAAAAGCACAGTAGATTAAAACTGTGAAAGTCAAAATCAGTCCAATTAAGGGGCAAGCATGGGGCCAGAGGCAAAGCCAGGAGAGGAGATAAACAAGGGAATAGAGAGAAAAGTGAGAAGAAAGGCTAGAAATGAGAGGTGACAGCTGGTTCTTAGCTGCTTGTAGGTTGTCTGCAGCTCACTTTGGTGGCCTCTGGTTACACAGTGGATGGGATGGTTGGCTTGTAATAGTTTGGGGTTTAGAGTGAGCACCAAAAGACAGAATCCAAGTGGGCACGAGGAAGCAATTCCTAATTGGGAGGCAAAATATTAAAACGGGTTTCTGGAAGGAAATTGCATAGTAATTAAAGACATAGCCTCTTAGCCAGACTGGCTCATGCTAATCCCGGCCACTTCAGTTTGACCTGCCTGACCTCCCTTTGCCTCCACTTCCTTATCTGAAAACTGAGGGTGATAATGAAATGTACCTCGTTAGGTTATAAGGATTTCATGAAACAATGTGTGTAATGGTAGTTATTATTATAGTCAGACTTATCCAAAGATGGAAGGGCTTCCCATCCAAGTACCAGTCTAGGGTCAGGAGCTGAAAGTAGATGTGCTTTGATTAATTTCACCACCCACGTTTCTGAGCAGCAAGGCAGGTACATTTTCCTGGGGTGAGAGCCTATTTTCTATTCCACCACTCACAGCAGAGAGGAACTTGATTAAAATAGGCTTTTGTTTTTCTAAAGTACCAGGGACATCTGAGGATAGAGTCCTAATACGAGCATGTGGTCCAAAAAGAATCATTTGGAGGAAGCGGCCCCTTCCGGGATATACATGTGCGCCAATCACAGAGGAGGCTGAAACTATTTAGGGCAGAGCTTTGGATCCTCTCTTTCTGGAGTTTCATCTTCTTCCCAAACTCATGCGGATATTGACAGTGGGACTGGAGTTATGTTCTTTGCTGTCTGAAATCCTTTTTTACCTTCTGCGTACCTAAGAAAACCTATTAGGTACCATGCCCTCTAGGGTCATCCAAGAGGTCTTTGCCCCGCCCCCTCCAGTCCCCTACTTCTCTGAAGTCCTTTAATTTTATAGAACACCATACACTCAGGAATCTAGTCAGATGACTACTGTTTGGTATTTCACAAAGATGTAAGCCTGTGCCTTTTACGTTCTTCCTACATCCCCATGCCCTCACCTCGTTGATTGAGGAGTGGCAGGTGTTCATTGAGCAGATTAAGACATGTGTGGTAGAGGTGTTTGTTGTCTAAACAATAGCTCCTTCCCCTATTCCTTCTAACAGAACCCAACACCAAGCCCAAGGTGATGGAACATGGTCAGTCTAGGCCAGTCGTTGCAAACCAAGCCTTTGCTCTCTCAGCTTCTGTTGCAGCTAAGATCAGCTTCTCCTACAGATATGGCCAATGAGACACAAGAGGAAGCCACCAGAGTTGGGCTTCTAGGAAAATAACTCTCGTTTTCCTGATGAGCGGGACCTGAGGCTCAACATTCTTCCCTGTTTCCTGCACTGAAGGCTGACTTGCCAGCCTGGTATTACTGAGCCTCTGAACCAATGTCAGCAGATACCTTGTCACTTTAATATGTGAAATGTATTGGCCTCCATTTATTTCAGCCATTCTTCAGGTTTTACTTACTTGCAGCCCCAAAAAAATCCCACACATGGGGGAAGGGGGAATTGAATTTTTTTTTATTTATTTTTTTGGAATTGAATTTTTTAAGCTGGCGAAACCCAATAAATGGAAATGAAGAAGTAGGGAAGTGGTTAATGTATAACAGGAAGAGAGGATGTTACGGAATAGTGTTAGAGAATTGATGGGCAAGGCAGAGGTGAAATTGTGGATGGAGGTTGGGCTAATTGGTAAATCCTAGCTGCACAGTTGAATCACCTGGAGAGCTTTACAAACTGATGCAGACTCAGGCCCCTCCCCATGATATTCAGAATGAATTGATTTGGGGTAAGGACAAGGCATCCATAGTTTCTTAAAGCTCCCCAGCAGTGACCATCAGGGCTGAGGTCCACCACCTCATAAGGTCTCACACAGTCAAGCCCCTCCTACCTG
Organism: Rhinolophus sinicus; assembly: GCF_036562045.2. Lineage (NCBI taxonomy): Eukaryota > Metazoa > Chordata > Mammalia > Chiroptera > Rhinolophidae > Rhinolophus > Rhinolophus sinicus. The sequence continues at coordinate 174,267,292 of NC_133754.1, forward strand.
TCCCCATTCACTACTCCCTTTGAGCAGCGGGCTGTAGCCATACTGTCCTTCAGAAAGTCCTGAGGTTTCTCACCTCCGACTCACCGTGTTCTAGGCGTTACCTAAACTGTCACTCCCTCAGACTCCAGAGACCTCCTGCGGCCTCATCATTGCAACCTAAGTTGGATGTCCTATTTCAGTCTCTCTTCTAGTAGTATTTGTTTCCTACATGGAGAGTTCACTACTATATATTTATTTTTGTGCTCTTTATTTACTTCTTTAATGATCTATTGTGAGAGCCAAAGTTGTTGCCTATTTTAATCACTGCCGTTATCTCCCAATACCTTGGAACAGCATACCTGGTACTAAATAATTATTTGCAAAATGAATTAATAAACTAAGGCTCTATTTCCCAGTCTGTGCTGAATGATGACAATTTCCGCAGTCACAGGAGGGAAACAGTCACATTAGTGCTTTATCAAAGTGCTCCAGTGTGCCGCGAGGAAAGACCAGAGCAAAACGGGGTAGGGGCACTAGTCAGAAGATGATTGCAGCCTCATAGGAGAGAGATAGGGATAGAAGCATGGACGGCATGTACCCCGTGTCCTGCTCTGCGTATGGCACCAAACAACCCCAGGATATTGGAAAGCAAAGAATGGAGGTGTTGAATGACTGATGGAAGGGGTACTGATACGGAGCAGATTTCAACAGAGTGGAGGAGAATGTTGGATGTTCACAGAGAGGAAAGGATGCAGAAAGCGTGCACAGTGGTATGGTAGATTAACTTTGCTGACTTCACATCACATTCTGCAGACATTAAAGATTTTCTAAGAGTCCCCAGCTAGCGCATGCAGTCGAGGACAGCAGGTTAAGACAGCTTGTGGCATTTTGTTTTCTTTCTTTGTTAGTAAAGGGAGAATTTAAATGAGTTTAACCTTTGATGATTTGGTGATTATAAAAAATCAACCTACCCAAGTTCAGGAGTCAGATGCAGAGACACCCTTTCTGAACAGCTCATCTTCCCAGACCTTTCTCTGTCAAATGTCAAAGCCCGAATGAGCTTCTTTGGAAGGCAAATTACATATTGCAAGCAATCATTTCCCATAGCCAGCAACTTCTATTCTGAATTCTTAAATAATGCAGCCATAAAAATGCGCTGGTCTTCAAGTCTAAACATAAGGCTCTATATATTTAAAATTGTCCAGACATTTAATATGTCTCCGGACATTGCGGGAGTTCAAGTCTTGAACCAGACATCGATAGTCGTCTACCCAAAATTAACTATTACTTAAGGACTGCAATCTGCTTGATGTAAAGGCTGTGTTATAAGCAGTTTTAATGGGACAAGAGAGAGAGAGATTAATTCTGGAAGGGAAAGGGGGTCAGGTGAGATACTGCAAGGGGTTAAGTGGGTGGAACTTGGTCTGTAAAACCAAAGGAAATGGTTTCTGGAAAGGTGTGGTTATCATCATTCTCATCTTTGTCCTCATCCTCACTCTCCTCTTCCTTATCTACATCCCACAGCCCACAAGAAACATCACAGTTTAATACATATTTTTATAGCACAAAAGTAAGTTGACCTGTTCTGCGTGTAAGCCAAGCAGGTCTCATTACCATCATTTAACATATGAGGAAACTGAGGCTCAGAGTCATAAATTGGCACATCAGGTAAGCCTGCTGGTGAGTGGTGAAGGCCACGGGGTGGGGTCAGTGGTACCACATGCCTGCTGATACCTGAGAGACACTCTGAAGTCCAGAAGGCAGTAAAGACTGTAGACTTAGAGAGAGTACGCATCTGTCCAAACTCGTCAAAATGAATGCATTAATTATGGGAAATGTTTTGTATATTAAGTATACCTCAGTAGCTAATAACATAATAACAGACTCCGAATCTAGCTGCGTGGCTCTCTGCAAATTAATCTGTATGGACTCTTTCCAACACTGCTTCCTCATTCAATTGCACAAATCTCTCCCCTGGACACCTCCAGCAGCCCGTTCGCTGCTCTCCCAGCCTCCAGTCTGAAGCTCATCCCTACCCCCTCCTCCACCATGCGATGAGAATGACCATTCTAACCGATGTACTTGATCAAGAGCAAATCATGCCCCTCTATAACTATCCATCATCCCATTGTCAAGCCCTAACCCCCTCAGCCTACTCACACTGGTTTTGCGAAACCAGTGAGATCTGGAACCATCTACTTCTGAAACTCGCCTCTCCCAACTCCTTTCAACCCCCAGCACCCTACATGCCAATTGTTCCATAAGTTACAATATGTAAAATGCAGGGTCTGGTACATGGGGAGTGCTACAGAAGGGTTAGCTAGTGTATTTCTATTGCTGTTGTTACTACGATTATTGTAATAATCACCACTCTCGGTGAACTGCTTGGATTTCCCAGCCAGCATCCTGTTCTCACCCTCCCTGCTTTTGCACATGCCTCTCCTTCATCTGGTTAACTCTAACTCTCCTGAAAAACCTGGCTCAGCTGCTGCTCCCTCTGGAAAACCTGCCTTGACTCCACCCAGCTGAAAGCAGCAACTCCTACAAGGCTCTGTGTGTCCCACATGGTCACATTTACCATATTGTACTGTAATTCCAGTTTTTTTATTCTGGCCCCACTCCTTTCCTTACCAAAAATGAATTGTATTTTTTCTCTATAACCATGGTGCTTGGCACACAGCACATTTTCGGCACATGTTTGGTCAGAGGTCAGTGAGATGGCTGAGGCAAAATGAACAGCTCTGAGTGCCTACTTTTTGAAGTGTTGTGTGTTGGAATTCTAAATATCCTGTCTATGGCCTTCATTCTCTGTTCTTTTTTTAAAAAATATTAACTATGGATAGGCTGGTTATTTATTCTCCTCAATTAACCACCATTTTCCATGCTCGTTAGTAAGCTCATGTACTCAATGCCCCCGGCTCTGATCCTGTGGGTCTGTGGGGATGACGGTAGACAGGCCAGGTGGCTTGGGGAAGGGACTAAAATGGAGTGGCTCGAGAGAGTCGCCATAGCGCCATTCCAGCTGATGAGGCTGTGGCTGAGTGGCTGAGTTACCTGTGCAAGTAGAGGAGAGAACTAGAACCTTCAGGACTGCAGGAAACACATGCAGAAACACACTCATCCATTCACACACATGCAGTCATGTGCACACACTCACGTATGCACACATTCACATCAGACTGTAAAAGCCTGCCCAGCTTCTGCTTTTCAACACTCATTTCACAAATATTTTTTGAGCCCATCTGTGTACCAGCCATTGAGCTGAGAACCAGTAGTGAGCAAAATCGAGTACTGATCTCCGGGAGCTTGCAGTCTGGTAGGGAGATAAACTTGAAACAAGTCGATACATCCAGAAGTAAAAGCCGTAAGTGCCTGGCGATGATGCAGACGACGATGATAAAATCCGTGCTCCTTTGTGGAGTGCTTACTATGGACCAGGCCCCTGGGCTAAGTACATTGCATATCTTTGCTTGTTTAATATTTCAGGTGATTGTATAAGGTATATGCCACTCTCCTGGTTATATAGCTGAGGGAACTGAGGCTCAGAGAAGTGATGTAACACAGGGAAGTTCAACTGCGACTGAAATCATGCTTATTCTCTCCACAAATCAGGCTTAGAGGAGATGGGGTAAAGGGAAAGAAAAGAAAATGCAGAGGAATGGGGACTAGGAAAAAACAAGGCCACCATCCTTCTGGAAGGTTAGCTAATAAGGAAATGCTAGGAAATCAGAGGTGCCCTTCTGGTCTGTGGGTATAGGTATGCTTGGGGAAATTCATAATGATGACTGTTATCTGGCCAAATATGGGAGAGGGGGACAACACAGTCATCTAAGAACCCAGCCCCGTAGAGATAAGGCCTGGGGTTAGGCACGTGGAGATGGCAGTGCTGTGCCAACGGCGACGGCCCATGGCGAGATATGCACCAGCATTGGGGGTGGAGTGGTTATTGGGGTTGGCAGAAGAGTCAACATCATGGTTAAGGGCATTTTTCAGAAACACACATCCACAATGGGTAGGTTTTTGACATGCATACAGTTCATTGAAATCTTAGGCTTTTAATGGCAGCGTTCCCTTTACTTTCGGATGGAAGAATCCATAGGGGCCCAAGGCTGGTCCAGAGTCTGAAATAGTAACTGTGGCAGAAATATGAAGGAGCCCCATCCATTGTGCCTTTTCCCCTCCCTCTCCAGGAGCAGGTTTGCATCTGCTTGGTGTCCTGGCCCAGCACAGACAAGAGCGGCTCCTTAGGGGTCGGCCCACAGTTGCTTTCTCTCCTGTTTTCTCTGCGCTGGGTTGCTTTGCTAATGCCTGCCTGGCGGCAGGTGCAAAGACCATCAAAGAGCCTGCTGGTCACACCTGCTCAGGCTGTACCTCAGGATGGGACATGGGTCTCCCTGTCCCAGTGATTTTTCTTGCAGTGGATCACTGGCCAAAGCAAATGCCAACCCCGTACTAAGTGGGACCAGCCTTTAGGGTCCTGAGTGGCTGGTCCTGCTCATTTTTCTCTTTTCTGTCCATTATCCCCTACATTTTTGGCAGACCAGGAATTCCCTGGGAAGAGACTCCTGCTCTGGGCCAGTGATGATTTACTATAAAGGACGTACATTTTTAAATATTATTTCTTAAAAAGGGTTTTATGGTCAAAACTACAGATATAAAACTATGAACTACCATGTTTTAGGGGAAGGTCCTTTCCCAAATAGCTAGGAAATAAATAAAATTTACAGTTGCCTCTAACTTTAGAAAAAAAAATATCTTCCATGATGCATTTTCAATATTTATACATGCTCTTTAATTTTTACTTTTCTTCACCAGTAATTATAAAGTCAATTGGATTCAGTGCACTTAAAGCCAGAAATAATAAAACAATCATCAAACCGATAAAAACCACCAGGTACCATGTACTAAAGTCTTGCTATATGGCAAGTATATGCTTTTTATTTAATTTTCATTACAAATAAACATGATGCTGTTTTAATTTTACAGATGAGAAAACTGGGGCACCAACTGGCTGTACAATTCAATTTAACTGTGTTAATTAAATTACACAATTAATACGCGACAGAACTGGAATTGAGTCTAGAGCATTTAAGTTCTGAGCCTGCTTTTCTCCATCATAGCTTATAGCAGCGTCAGCATCTGGTACGTCAGAATCACCAGGATGGCTTGGTGACAAGTGGGGTGCTGGGCCCATTGCCACAGTTCCTGATTCATCAGATGTGCATTTTTAAAAAGTTCCCAGGTGACACCAATGCCACTGGTCAGGAAACTCCACTTGGAAACACCACCGCCTTATCGGGTCTGTGAGTCACATTTTTCATGATCATCATACAGCAAGTGAGAAAGGGATTTTATTCTACTCCCCACTTTACAGAAGGCGGAAGAGCAGTTTGGATAACTAGCACGTTATCCAGCTAGTAGGGGATGGAGCCTGCACGTAGAGCCCTCACACAGACTGAAGCATCGTGCTGGTGTGATTTCCATCTTTCCCTTGATTGCATTAAGCTGATTATGGCTCCACTTTTGCTACAAGTAGCAGCACTTGCATTTTCCCACTTTCCATTCACAATTATAAGGCAATAAGGTCAAAATGCAATAAAAGAGGCAATAAATAAATCACTTGGACAAAGAAACCCTGCTGTACAGGGGACGTGGAAAAGCTGGCCAGCCTGAACTGTTGGCTGGCATGCAGTGCCACTAGGTGGTGGCTCAAAATGTTGAACGATCAGCAAAGGCAGAGAGGCCCAAATTCAATTTTTTTATGCTGTTGAGCAAAGTTATAAAACAGTAGTAGAAGATCACTTCTATCGGTTTCTCAGTCGGGGTTCTCCTAAGTCCTGCCATCAGCCAGACTGCCGCACTTGCACTGTGAGAGACTGAGTGACCACGTCCACAGGCTAGCACGCAGTTTGCACAAGCGAGGTCCAGTCTGACATCTCTCCCCAACCACAGACCCACTTCTCTTATTGCACAAATCAACTGAACTCAACCAAAGGAAAGAAAAATGGGGAGAGGCATTAAGAATTTCAAAGTACTTACACTGGCTATTTATCAGGAAATCTAGGTTAAAAATGAGTAGGCAAAGCACTTTTTCTTAGCCATAGAGAAGGAGGAAAGTTGTCTTGAAATTATGTGTGTTTGTTTTGTTGATGAAGATGAGAGAAGAGGAAGTTCTACCGTGTTTCCCCAAAAATAAGACCTAGCCGGACCATCAGCTCTAATGCGTCTTTTGGAGCAAAAATTAATATAAGATCTGGTCTTATTTAACATAATATGAGACCGGATCTTTATAATATAATATAATATAGTATAGTATAGTATAGTATAGTATAGTATAGTATAGTATAGTATAATATAGTATAATATAGTATAATATAATATAATTGCTGGTCTTATATTAATTTTTGCTCCAAAAGACGCATTTGAGCTGATGGTCCAGCTAGGTCTTATTTTCGGTGAAACGCGGTAGGTATTAGTTTATCCCTCTATTGGCCTTGATGGACATTCCTCCTTTTCCACTCTCTCAGGCTTGGATTAAGTGAGGTCATGCTTGGTAAACTCTAAAATGTAAGGCCAGGGGGTGAGAGTATTATGATGAACACAGTTGAGTGAAATGGTCAATTTTCTAGCTTTCAAGACAGATAAATTGAAGCTTAAATGCCAGTTATGCTAATAGCAGTGTAATTTTGGAATGAAAATTAACCTCTCGGAGCCTCCTTTTTCTTAACTGTAAAATGGAAATTATAATCCTATTTCATGCATGTAATTGTGGAACAGAATTAAGAAATAAAATATGGTCAAGAAAGTACTACAGTTGGATATATCTCAGGGGGGCAATACTAGTTTGGGAAGTCTTTTTCTTTTAAAGTCAAACGTATAGAAAAAAAATGGATACAAAGGCCAACATGCTTAAAAATGGATACAGATTTGCTAAGCCATTCTCGTTTTGCACCAACATGATACATGAAAAATGGTCAATAAAATATTCACTTTTGGCCAAAATCTGACCTTAGCTAAAATTTTAAATAATCCATCTAGTAAGAAATTGCCTGATGATATCAAAAGTGAGGTTTTAAGACATCCAGAAGATTTAACGTTGTGCCCAGTAGACGCTCTCAGTCAGACAAATGGCTTCTCAGAATCTTAGAGGCATTTTTTCCAAAGCAGCTTAACACACAACACATGGCCCAAGCAAAGAGCGGCATGTCAAAAGAATTGCTGCGGTTGCTTCTGTCAAATGAGCTGGACATTTGATTCTGCATGTCTACACTGATATGGAGAAAGCCCATAAAACTTTTAAGGGAGTTGTATCAACAATGGGGCAGCAGCTTACATTGAAAGGGACGAGACTGCTGATGTTTCTACGAGTCCTCTAAGCCCCCAACTTCCTACAGGCATGAAACAGGCTCAGAAATTTACTTGGTTGTAAACAAGGGCTGTTTCTTATAAAATAGTAAGAACACAATATAGTCACAGGGATATGAAGTACAGTCTGGGGAATATAATCAATGATGCTGTAAAGATTATGTGGGTGTCAGATGGGTACTGGCCTTATCAGGGGGATCACATCATAGCCTGACCACTGCGCTGTACACCTGAAGCTGAAGCAGAATAATATTGAATGTCAACTATAATTAAATATATTATATATATGTATATATGTGTATATATACATACATATATGTGTGTATATATGTATACATATATTATGTACATATATAATGTGTGTATATATATGTATATATGTATATATATATATATATATATATATATATATATATATATATATTATATATATATATATATATATATATATATATATATATATATATATATATTAGGTTGGTGCAAAAGCAATTGCGTTTTAAAAGGTCAAAAATAATTGCAAAAACTGTAATTGTTTTTGCACCAACCTAATACATATATATGGTCACAGGATGTAGAGTACAGCTTGGGGAATATAGGCAATGGTATTATAACACCTGTATACAATGTCAGAGGGGTAGTAGATTGGGGGGGGGTTATCACTTTGTGAGGGGTGTAAATGTCTAACTATTACATTGCTTTATTGCTTTGTACACCTGAAACTAATAAAAATAAATAATAATAAAGTGACAGCATGGTGACAACAACAACGACAACAAAATAGTCAGAGCACCTCAGAGGGTAGAGTCCAGACCCCAGAGGGCAGAGTGAAGAGATAAGGAGAGTCAGAGATTCAGGAGCCACTCCCATGGAGGAGATCCAGGCCCTATTCAAAGAACATCACCTGTTCCTACATTTGGGGAAATGTGACGTCTACCCAGAACGGTCACACCTCCATTTCTCCTTCCATTTCTCCTTCTTTTAAATAGAGTTGTTCTTCATGGTTACCCAGTCTCTATCTCATCACTGCATGCGGGGGCAGTGGGGGACGATGCTGCCTTTTTAGGTCATAGGTTTTTGGATAAAGAAGAGTGAGATGCAAGGAGATACATCTAAGGAGCCTCGGCCACATCTCGGCCTGATTTCAATGAGAAGATTCTGGGAGGAGTCCATGCGGCTGGGCTGTGATGGAGGGAGGGCGCCAAGCCGGTAAGGAAGCGACTGGAGCTCCAACAATGGAGGCCTGACCTTGTCTCACTTTGGGAACTGCTTAGCCCTGGTCTGCGCCCCCTACTTCATCACCTACCAGTGCATCACCCGTCAGAACACAACGCCTTCTGGAAGCGTGTCCAGGCTGGGGACATGACCTCTTCGTGCAGCTGTGCAAGCAGTAGTTCCTGGCCATTGTTTCCCACCTAGGAAGGCGACATCTATGACGTCATTGGGGGGCTCATGAAGGCCAGCGTGGATGTGGCCAACCTGATAGGCCCAAACCTTGTCATGTGCCAGGATGCCAGCAAAGGAGAGAACAAGACCACAGCTGCTGCCCTGGTCCGGGCCATGGGCCAGACTGACTATGTCCTGTTGCACTTCCCTTTGGGGTGGAGCCTGGGGCATTGAGTTCAACTGGAAATACTCATATGAGTCCTTTGTCATAGAGATCTTCATCCACCTTTGTTCACTGGGCAGCTGGATGTCGCCGCTGGCCTGAGCCGTGGTAATGGGACTGCTGGCCCTCAACACCGTGGCCTTGTATATATGTCACCACTGTCAACATGAACTCTTAGGCTTGGTGTCCCAGACATTCCCATATCTTCTTCTTATCTCCATGTTGTAGTCAAGTAAACAGTATTTGGAAAATTAAAAGAAAAAAAAAAGATTCTGGAATTGGAGTCTCATTGCATAATGGCTTTAGTCAGTGGCTCCTCCAATAGCTTCAGTAGAAAATAAAAGGAGAAACCAACGCTTTCTGGGAGGAGAGGATCTCCGATGGACACTCTGGCAATGCTGCTAAAATAGATCGTGGTGGATCTGTGTCTTGCTGCAGTAAAACCTCCAGTATGGAGATCCCTCTGGGACTGTCTTTCCATTTAGTAAAAGTTCTTAGATGACTGAGGGTCTGCCACGTTAGCTACTAAGGGTTGCCTTTCAACCATTTTTCAGCAATGTGATTCTAAAATGTATCACATGCTTCCTTGACTCTTGAAATAGCGAATTCAGAACACCAATTTCGTGTCCTCCTGTGACAACACCTGGCTCATGCTTTCCCTTCTCCAAGAACTGATTCATCTGACTTCTACCTGTGAAAATTCTCCTATCCTCCAGAAACTGTTAAAAAATACCACTTATTTCATGGAAAACTTATTGATTCTTTCTCTTCAACTAATTTAATAATAACATATAATTATCATGATAACAGCTATCATTTACTGAGCAGTTACCATGAGCTAATTACTTTACATAAATTATATGATCTAATTTTTGCAACAGTCAGATAAGGGTTGTCCTATTATTGTTTTATTCACAGATATGAGTTAGAAAGCTACAGGATTTTGCAAGTGAGGAAACTGAGGTTCAAAGAGATTCACTGAACCTCCCAAAGTCATAAACCAAATGGCACCTGTAAGTAAAAAAAGAATCAGGAATGGGTCTCAAATTGCACTGCTCCTAAATCAGACTGCTTCCAATCCCTCACATAAAGATCTGCCCGATCATAGGAAAAGATGATGTTCTTTTTTCTGTTCTTCCCTCTCCTGGGATATTTCTCCGTTTCGTGCGAGCTTGCCTCATGAGTCTATACAAGGTAAGGATTTAAAGAGCCAGACTGGCTGGGTTAAATGCTGACTCTCCCTCTTAGCAGCTGTTAGATTTGGTACAAATCACTCAATAGCTCTACAGTTCAGTCCTTACCTATAAAATAGGGACCACAACAGTAACCTCCCTGTAGAGTTGTTGTGAATAGTAAATGTGCTAATTCATGCAAGACACTTAAAAGACTGCCTGGCCCATACTAAGAACTCAATAACTGTTAGCTGTTATTGTTGTATTCCCTTCCCTCTTGCTTTCTCCCCAACTGTCTCTCTTCTCTCCTTGTTTTGAGGTGTTTTTTTTTTTTTTTTTTTTTTTTTAAATAACAATTTGGCCTCGACTGATGAAGCTGAAAAGTAAATAAATAGCAGGTGCAGGCAGAAAGCAGATGGAATTCACTCTGGGTTTTCTTTCCTGTTAGCTTTGGAAATGTTTGGTGTTTGCATAACTTGTTCTCTGCCTTCTTCTAAACAGCTCCTTATTGAATTCAGAGATTCTTTCTACTTCCTTTCTTCCAGCTATCCCACCCCATCCTTTCCCTCAATATCAATAATAGCTGCCATCTGTAGAGTCCTTGCTATGTGTCAGGCACCCTCTGTTCTCTCTTAGGTCTCTAACACACAGGTATTCTTTCCTTTTTATAGATGAGGAAATTGAGATTCCACAGAGATAATCTCTTAAATCTCTGCTTGCATTTATCTAACATTTACATGGCATTTAAACAAAAAATAAGGCAGGCTTCAAATTGTTTATGGAAATTCTTAACTTCAGAAATCCTCTCTTGTAGAAAATAGAGAAAATGCCACTGTTTACTGAATGTGTGTGTTTTAACGAACATCGTGACTGAGTCGATAGATAACGTTTAGAAAACGGGGTCCAGGCTGAAGGATGCTTGACTTATTGGAAACACTGTCCTCAGTAAGAGAAAGGAGTTGAATCAATTGTAGTGAGATGCCCTCTCCTTCATCTGGTCTTAGGAGGAAATAAGCTAAGTGAGAAATGGACCCCTCGCTTACGATATAAGGGCCTTGGGGAGAAGGCCTGGTGTGGAGCTGCTTCTGCTCGGATGACACGTCGGGATGAAGTTACAAGGTCTGAGTTCTGATTCCACATTGAGGCTAATGCATGTGGCATAGCACCCATCTTACCCTAGTGCTGTCCTGAGACCCAGCTCGGTCCCTTCAGCTCTCCCCAAGACAGAAATGTTGAGATATTCTTTAATTCTTTCTGCACATTAAATTCCTTTGATTTTTTTTTTTTTTTTTTATGGGTTCGTTCTCTGTTCCCTCATATCTATAGTTGCACGTGGCTTGGCAAACTCTATTGTTAGCTCCAGGCCTGACTGGGAGTGGATTGGTCGGCTTGTACGTAGCTTATGCTGTGTAACAAACAACCTCAAAATCTTATCAATGCATATTTAATTCTCATTCACATTTCTTGAGGGTTGTGGGGTCAACCACAGCTCTGTTAGACTTAGCTGGATTCCACGTGTCTTCTCATTCTGCAACCTAGGCTGAAGGAGAAGTCACTGTTTGCGACATGTTCTTATAGAGGGGGCCCAGAATGAAAGAACTCAGCCAAGCAAATTACAAGCTCCTGTCCATGTGAGACAAGCATCACATCTGCTTTTATCATATTGGTCAGGGTACGTCACGAAGCAAAGACTTAAGGATATGGGGCAGGGAAACACTGCGATGGTTGGTAGGGAACAAATAATTCTGAACAAACAATATACAACAATAAGAGACATTGAATCTGTTATTTTCAAGAGCCTATCATCAGCTGACTACAACGTGTACTACAGTGAAAATTCTTGGTATAAATTCTTATTCATTTAGGATGACCCAAACTATGGATTGGTTTTCTTGGATCAGGTGTTCATCCTTGAGCCAATCAGCAGTGGCTAGGAAAAGGGGCTATAACAGCATTATATAAAGAGAAAAGCAAGAGCTGTGGCCAGGGCCAAATTATTTAGGAAGGATGTGTGGGATAGGCGTACAAATTCACTGAATATTGGCCTCCTGCTTTTCCCGTTATTATTAACCTCATTATCATCGTCTTCTCCATCACTATCATCATAAATGTTATTGCCCTGATGGCTTTACCACCTTCAGCAGCGTAACCACCTTCACCGTCTTTATTCTTCACCGCTACTTTGTCATCTTTATCACCTGCATCACTATCAGCATCACCTTCACCCTCAGTATCGCAGTGTACATTGTGGTATTCGCTCCAACCTCCATTCTTCCTCTTACCCACTGTGCAGTACCCATGGAGTTTGGGAAGGAACTACATTCTTTCCCTGCTCAAGGAGTTGGAAGTGATTTCAGTTAGCCAACAAACATAATGTCACCATGATGATCGTTGTTATATCTTATTATACTTATTGGTTCAGGATGGGTAAGCGATCCAAGGTGGTTCAATGAAAGTTAGGTTCAGAACTGCATGGGTCAGTCAGAAGGAAAAGATGCCTTGTTTCTCACTGGACATGTGTAAGGAAGGATGTAGCACAGATGTTGCTGGAAGCCTCCTCTTGACTGAAGCTTGGCCTACCTGTCTAAATTTTATGTATTCGGCGCAGTAAATTTCCTTCATTGCCTGCCTGATTGTTTTTGTACTACATAAATTATCTGAAATTATATCATCAAACTAATGACCTTCACTAACTTCACCTACACCAATATCACTAATCTATAGCGGCTACCATTTCCATTATGGCCCCCACAACATCTCTGGAAATGCCTACTTGGAAGTCAAATTACAGATATGAAGAAAAGTGATGCAGAAACATGGTGAATAGATCCTTTGTTGTCTATTCATATGTTTGGCATTTTGAAAAAAAGTCTTCCTAAATTTCATGCATCTTACATACCAATAAACCTGTTGGTTCTAAAAGTAATCTTGAGCATGCATACTGCATTTTATGTTCCAAAACTCATAAAAGTGATTTCATATCTATAAAACTGTTCTGAAAAATCCCCAGTACTGCATGCGCAGGCAGCAAAGTGGGGTGGGAAGTGCAGGGAATCAGCTTCCTTCTTCACAAAGAATCCAGAAGCCTGCCTCCTTTGCATATGATCTTGGGAAAGCGCTTTTCCGTCTCTAGACTTTAGTGTCTTCATCATTAAATTGATAGGATTAGTCCAGGTTCTAAGGAGCCTTAGAACCTAAGCCAGTTTTCAGATTTTTTTCTGACCAGTGGGGAAATATATTTTATAATAGATTTAGACCTATTAAATAGATCCGGACAAGTCATACATCTAATTTAGTAGCTTATAAGTTTATAAAAATAGAAGTAGAATCATAGGCTGTTAGAGCCAGAAAGGAGCATGGCGATCACCTAATCCAACTCCTTCACATTTGAGATAAGGAAACGAGGGTACAGAGAGGTGTAGTGACTTATCCAAGCCTGCCCAGGCAATTTCATGGCCATGCCCTTCGCCCACTACTTACAACCTTAATTTTATCTGATTTTCCGGACATAATCCTGCCCTGTCATTTCTTCTAAATTGAAAATTTACCGGTGGTACTTTGTTGTGTTTTTTTGTTTTTGTTTTTTGTTTTTCCTTCCTCAGAGCACATGAATCAAAAGACCGCGAGCTCTTCCCAAATGGGACTGTTAGTTATTTCTACAGCTTCTAGTTCTCTTGGCCTAACGATCAAGGCAAGTTGAATGAATGAACCTCAGTGAGAAGGGAAGTCATTTCATCATTCCTGTGTCTTGGTAACACTTTCCCTTCACTATTTCAAATGCATTGGTTGGGTGAGTTTTTAACCTTCAAGAATTAGGTTGGAAATACTCTGAAGATGTGTATCTTAGCTATCTAGAAGATGTTAGGGAAAGACCAAGAAAGAGTCTCCTAAAATCACCAGTGTTTGTATACTACTGACCCATTTTACCTGTCTCAACGTTGCCTTCCACTTCTGACACTCCTGTCAGGTAATCAATCATTAGTAATGGACATAAATAGTTATTTGATTTTTCACTGTGAAAGTGTCAGTTCTGCCAGCTAATAATCTATTCGCTTTCTTTGTCCAAAGTGAGGAGGGGCAAGTCCTCTCTGACCTGTGCTGATCTCCAGAAGCTGAGAATCCAACGGGAGACTTTATTTTGCAATTACAAGAAGCAATACAAATGAGGACCATTTGAAAGTGGCTCCCTGGAGTCCTTCCTTTGGACTGAGGTCTGTGATGGATGTCATCAGCTTGCTCTGCTTTGAATGACCTATAGGGATCATACTCAAAGTCCCATGTTCTCCTTGAAAGAAAGAGAAAAATATCTGCGAATTTTCTGAGAAACCACACTTTGGAATCTCTGCAGGGAGCTGGAGACCCATCTCCTGCTCAGTTTCTTCTCTGAAACTTGAAGCTAACAGACTGAATATGGATGAGCTTGCATCTCTGTGACCTCTTCTCCTTCAGACACAGGCAAGGTCGTGGTTGCAGACGATGAGTCTCACAGAATGCCCTTCCTGGAAGCCAGCATGTCAGGAAAGCAGCTGGGGAGGCTTGGATTGAGTCAGGAAACCCGAGTTCAAGCCCTGATCCTGCCATTCTCTGGCTGTGGTCCTTTGCCACTCAGTGTCTGTTTTATTCATCTCTGAAGTAGGGATAATACCTACTTCACAGGGTAAGTGTGACTGTTGCAGATGATACAGGTAAGATGTTTGTCCAGTAGTTGGTGCTCAATAAATAGTATCTGCCATTATTATTATTATTATCATTTTAGTAGCCACCTGGTTGGGAGGAAATCCTGTTTAAGGCTATTAAACTCAAGAACAGCATTTGTTTAAGTCTAGGGTGCACAGAAATGCCACTTGGGGAGCTTATTATAATACCAATTCTAGAGATAAGCCCCAGAGAGTCAGATTCAGTAGGAGTGAGTCTAAAAATCTACATTTTATAACGTGAGCTCCAGGTAATTCTGATGCAGGTGGTTTATGATCCACACATTGAGTAAAAGAGGAAAATGAGCAGCAAGCAGGATTAGCAAATGTTTGTTGATTCATTGATTGACGCATCGGGGACTCTAGTTCTCACCTATAGAGGAGACTGAGACTGGGCATTATTTGTCCCGTAGTAATGAAGAAACCTCTCCGTATATCTAATTACATCCTTGCCTGCAGTAACCAAAGCCCACTCCTCTTCGTAAAATAAGAACAAGTGATCAGTGGCCCCATCATGAAAACTCTTCAGATATTTGCAGAGAGCAGTTATGTCATCGCTCTGTCATCTCATGTTTTCACCAGATCACTTCTTTATTTTCTTTAATTTCAAGTCACTAATAAGACACAATAAATGATCTCTAAAGAATAAAGTCCTGATAAAACAGGGGTGTAGATCAAAGAATAACAGAACTGAATGGGACCCTGGAGTTTCTGTCACATAAATCTCTCACTTGACAGATGAGTAAGAGCTAGAGGTCACATCACAGGTTGGTGACAGGGTGGGTATTTATAGCGCTGGTTTCTGGCATTCCCTTTCAGTACTCTTCCTGCTACATGGCTTGGGCTCTAATTTGTTTTAAACTAATGAACACCTACCCTTTCCAAAGCACTGTGCTGGGCACTGTTGGCAACTGGGAGGTCTATTGACCTAAGAAAACAATCTCTGCATTAAAGAATATCACTGTCTGGTGGAAGAAATGTAAAACTAGCAAGCAATTGACAAACAATATAATACTTGTGAAGTGGCCTAATTGTCCCTGTTTTACTGAGGAGGAAATTGAGGACCAGAATGAGTAACCTGCCCAAGAGCTCAGAGTATCTGAAAGAGCCTAAACTTGGTCTTCTAATTCACTCAATGAACAAAAATGTATGGCCGGCTTACCTGCTATGCACCAGACCTAAGCTAGTCATTTGGTACTGAATGGTGAGCAAGACCTCCACCACGCCAGCACACTAAGTCAAGCATGGAGCTCCTGATCTACAGATTTTCTGCTCTCTCTCCTTCTCTAGGCAAAGACCAATTGGCTTGCTGTCATCCTGGAAATTTTGAAAGGAAAAGAAGGCAGTTCCCAAGAACTCAGAGACAAGGAAAGCAAAGATTCTTTCTGGCCTAGCCAAGTGAAGACATAATCCATGGAAAGTCAAATCAGTGTTTCCTTACTTTGAGGAATCCCAATGGCCCAGGACCCCAAAGATGGACAGCCCAGCTAGAGGCTGTAATTAAATTTGCCAGTATTATATTCCCAGCAGTCAAATGCTGGGGTGATGAGGGAAGGAAACACATCCTGGTGGCCTCCACCCACGTTAAATGCTGAATTATCTTACAGTGGATAGTTCCCTAGATTCCTCGACCTTTAAATGCCGAACACTACATGCCTGTTGAATTTTAATCAATTTATTTTTTTCAACTGGAAATGTCAGACTTCTGTATAGAATTACTTGGTGCTGTTGATGTGGCAAAGACTCAAAGTTCAGTGTCTGAAGTCATGGAATAGCAGAGGAACCAGCATGCATCAAGAGACATAATTTGCAGGCAGCCAAATAAGGAAGCGAGAGAACATATATTTTTCATTAGCTTTCATTTACAGCTGTGGGGATCTGAATTTATTTTGTCGTCTATCCTCCAGCATGAATAAAACTAGTCAGGATTGCTAATGACTTGGAAAATGTCACTAAGAAAGCTGAAGAGAGAAGGGGTTTCTTGTTTATAAAGTACCTATTGAGGGTCTCAAAATGTAATGTCACTTAATTCTCACCCGAAGTCTGTTGTAGAATAAAAAAAATTATATGATTCTTGTTTTATAGAAGAGGAAACAGGCACAAAGAAACTTGCTAGTTACTGCAGAGCTTGTAAGCAACAGAGCACAGTTTAAACTGTGGACCGGCTAACTCCGAAACTCATGCTTCTGTCATTGTACCAACTTTCCTGAACTGAGTCAATATCCCATCATCCATTTCTTAGCACAAGAATCGATGTTCAGGTGTATTTAAGCTGAGCACTACTGACTGGATCCATCACCCAATTTTTCCATCTACTCTTGGTTTAACCGACCCAGAGCCTTCACGTTCATGTATTTTTGTATTCAGATAAATAACTTCTATAGTATTTGTCTTCTGTGAAAAAAATCACATCTAGCATGCTCTCCATCATGTGGTCACCAGTTTGACCATCAGGAAAGGTACGTGGCACACAGAGGGTGCTCAATACATATTTGTTGAATTTGTCTCTTTTTTGTAATTATCTGTCTCTGTTCCTCTCTCTCCCCCTTTATTTTTCTCTCTTACCCCGATATGTGTTTCAGCATTTATCTCTAGGTTAAGAAAATGCCAAACCAGTGTTAGAAATCCATGTGTCTCCCCCTTCGCTGGACCATTACCACCTACCTGCCTGGCTAAATAAAGCTAACATTGAAGTCATGGAATAGGCTCCGAGGTAATAATGAAGCAGGACTTCACTAATCACCAGCTAGTTTCACCTTGTAAGAAAAGGCTGTTTGGTCAGGTCCACAACTGCACACCCCTCCCAGATGTCCACTTTCTGTCTGGAGAACTATCCGCCCAGCAGGTTTAGCAGACTGTAAATTCCTGGGTGGGAGTGGACGTGTCCCAGGCTGTCACTGCATCCTGGCTCACAGAGGGAGGTGCAAAGAGCTGATTGAAGCATCTAACAGCAGACAGGCTCAGTACCTGTCTGACTTTTCCATCAACTGGTCCTCTGGGGCAAGAAACCTGCCAATGCCCTCATGTATCTTTCTGGCTTCATCTGTTTCCTCTTACTTTACATCTTCTACTCAAAGGGCTGAACTCAAATGCACACAGTGGTTGGGCAGATAACAGGAATGTTTACAGCGGCCCAAGAGAAGTAGAGTACATGCTCCCTCTGCACGGGCAGCTATTACGTAGCTCAGCAGAGTCTGCTCAGGGGGAGAGAAGGCCCTGTGCTGCAATAACTTCAAATTTTCAAAAGGCTTCCAACATTTAAGTATGTGAACTACGTCAATCTTCAAGATGCTTTCAAATGTTCTGAAATTAGGGGTGTGGCTGGGGAAACCTCTCTTCTTTAGTCTTATAATTCCCTGTAATCTGTGTTTTCTGACCTTTGGATTTTTTTCATGCTGTTCCCTCTACCTACAATGCTTGGCCCTCTATCCCCACCTATCCACCCTTTAAGATGCATGTCCTCTGTGAAGAGTCTCCTTGGCTTTGACTGACCCTTCTCTCCTCTGAGTTGCTATGCCATGTTTCATGGACTCAAATACATGCAATACTTCGTAGACTTACTCAAAGTTTCACTCCCCTTTCCCCGTATCATCTATCGCTAGGACTAGTACTCAATACATATCTTTTGAAACAAAGATTGAATGAAAGAGGGAATATACGAATAAACTAATGACCAACAAAAAAGAGAGTGTGGTGTGATAGAAAGAGCATTAACTTTGGAGACAGACATTGGTCTTTGGGGTAAAATGTGAGATCTGCCCATTACTTTGTGATCTTGGAAACACTACTGTTGCCTGTAAAAGAAAAACGAAGATGTCTACACTTCAAAGTTGATGTGACGATTAAAGACAAATGCCATTCAGGACCTGAACCTGTGCTCTCATGTCTCCTATCGCAGTGTTTTTTCAAACACAGTTGCTCACAAGCCTCACGGAACCACTTGTTATAAATCATCCCAACTCGAGGTCCCGCCCAAGGCACATGGAATCAACACCTCTAGGGGAAGAGCCGAGAGCCGTGTGTTCTTATAATCAGGAGAACTTAGGAAAACAAAGCACATTCATTGCTATCATTTTTCTATCTCCAACAGCAGCCTTCGGAATGACTACAAGTATTTCAGCCTGCTGGGGTCACTCTTACTGCTAATACTAAGTAAAAAAGGAAGAAAGCCTCACTCTTTTCCTTAGTCTGATTAGGAGGCTGTATGTTCCCAGTAAAAGCAGCCCTTGCGGATTAATCAATAGGAATCTTCCTTTGAAACAATTACTATTACATAACAATTTCATAATAATTGTTATTAAAATAATTATTTCCTGATTCCTCAGGACCCCATTAAGTGTTAGCGTCATAAAGGCAGGGATTTTGTCTGTTTCATTTGTTGCTATACCCCTAGAGCTTAAAACAATGCCTGAAACAGAAGTATTCAATACAGGGATAATCAGTTGGGATCAGATAATTCAGTTCACAGCACATATGCTCCACGAATAGGCTCCTATTTTGAATATCAAATGGTTCTTCCACCACAACTCTCACTCCGAAACAGCACCTGGAGTAGGACCACACAAAGGATGCTTCAAGTCCCAGCTCAAAACCTCAGTAAGTGAAACTTCAGCAGGATAGTTGATGGTTCTATTACTGTCTTCTCTTCTCATTAGTCACTTTATGCACGTCTGTTCAAGCACATGCCCTCATGATGTATAGGACCGAAGGATGGATAAGAAAGATGGAATATAAGTATTAGGATGGCCATTCACTGTCGCAAGCGACAAGAAATGTTTCTGATTTAAAAAAAAAGCTGAATCATGAATTTTTCTTTGTTAAATCACAATGGAAAGAAGTAGAGTGGAGATGACTGACTTACTGGCAAAAACAAAACAAACAAACAAACAAAAAAAACAACCACAAAAAATCAAAAAACAAAAAACAAAACCAGCAACTGCAAATTGGGAAAATCAAAAACATTTTGTGTTGACTATATGTTTGTTTATACAATCCCAGGGAATAAAAGTATAAATCACTAATTCAATCGGGAGTTACAAGTAATGTTACAATTCATAAAGAAAAAAGTCTGTATATAGTAAAATTAAAATACCCTTTGCAAAAGTAGGATGCAAGATAAGGATAAGCTGCCGGGTGACCAAGACACAAAAACCATAAATAAGGAATCAACAAACTAGTAAATAGATTAACATATAAATAAAAAACGAGAGCAAATATTTCAGGAAGGGAAATACAGAATCTGTAGATGAATAGTATCCTGGGGAAAGATAATTTATGATTTCACAGTCATTTGAAATAAAAGACCTTTAGTTAATTTTCCTGTTCCAGTATGATTGCTTGGTAAAATGACTTTTTTTTTCCTATTTCTTACTCTTTCCCTTTAGTAGAACTATACACTCATGGCCCCTTTTCCACATGATTTTGATTTGCCATTAAGTAGAGTAGGTAGAATATATATCCAAACCCCAATGACACCTCCATTCACTTTGAGATTAGCCATCTCGCTTCTTTGGCCAATGATATGTTAGCAGATATGCCATGAATAGAGGTTTTAAATGTGCTTGCTGAATTGTCTTGGTCTCCTGTGCTTTTTACACCCATCATGAGAAGACCATGCCCTGGATAACCTCTGGGTCCAGAATGCAATACCTGTAACATGAATGACACACAACCTGTGGCAGAGAACCCCTTACCCCTTTTGTAGGCAACTCATAAGCTAATGAGTGAGAGTCAGGATCATAAATAATTTTGCTGCAAAATGACAGATTTTATGAAACATTATCACAGTAATACCTGCCTACTATTGTCCCCTCAAACCTGTTACTTCTGATGAGGGTTATCATTGTTTAAGGGGACGTTACCTTCACCTAAATTGCTCCAGACCCTTGCATGAATGGAACCTGGATTTGTAGGAAGTGATGTAATTTAAAGAGTCTCTCATAGAACCTCATGTCACTGTTTGCAATAGACTGGGTGGTATGTGTAGAGATCAGCCACGAACCCTACAACTTAATGACGCCTGGTCTTGAACATTAACTGCAAATGGAAGTAGGGCCAGATAACATTGTGCCCGATTATGGAAAAAGTGTTTATTGGTAAGGAAAGGCCAGGTTATGCTGCAGTGGTAAACCAACCCGGAATTGCAGTGGTTTAGCAAACCACAGGTATAGTTCTCACTCATGCAAAGTCCAGGTAACTCTCCAAAGCAATAATCCTCCATCTGGCAACTCAGTGATGCTACTTGATGGGGTCCCACCATCCTCCAGCTGTGCCATCTGGAACACATGGGCTCCAGGATCAATGTGTCAGGTAAAGGAAGTACTAAAGGTCTTACATTGGCCATTAAATATTTCATCTCAGAGATGCTGCATATCAATGCAGCTCACAGCCCATGGACCAGTGCTAGACATATGGTCCTGTCTGACTATACGGAAGTAAGGAAGTGTAATATTACCCTTTACCTAGGAGGAAAGTGGAGCTAGTTATACGTAAACACTGGAAATCTCAACCACAAAATTATATTGTTCTATTTCATTACATGAAGTAGATAATCAGGGGGCTGTCAATGTTTTAATAATAATTACTGTGTCAAACATGACACGTGAAAACACTTGAGCTGACTGACTGATGTGTGAACATGATTTTTAAAAAGTATCCTGGTATATAACTAGTGATACATACAATTAAACTGAGTGTGTCTATTAACATAAAAGAATATTCAGTAAGTGCTCACTGGTATTCTGAGTGGAGGAAAGCTTCCAAGAAATCACGTCATGTACCTTGGCCTGGGGTAATGAACCTGTCTGACAGAATTGGAATCCCACATAGAGAAAGGCAGAGCCTTTTGAGCCCTTTTGGGAGTAGAAGTGTGGAGAACACAAGGTAGAGGGACAGAGTGTTTTAATTCTTTCCATAGATCTAAATGGCTTTGGGGTAGATAAAACACCCCCAAATTGTTCGGAAGCCATGCAAGCCTGAAAAATCCCATGCAACAGACAGCTGTGTTCACCTGAAATAAGACACCGTGCAGACAGGCAGAACCCCTGGGGGAAACAGCCAACTCTGCTCTCGAGGTCATGTTTCACAGGAGGGGGTTGATAATGGAAATTTGTAGCCATGGTTCACAACGCATGATCCAGGCAATGCTTACCTACTGTAAAATGAGCTAGACCCTCCAGTAAGACCTCAGTGCCCAAAGTACCGAAAATGTGAATTGGGCAAAATAAGCGGAGGGACAATAAAACTATTTTATAGGCTTAGAAAAATAGAAAGCAGTGTTTCAAAATGAGACATGTTATACAATTTGTAAGGTCCTCACAGGAAGAAAAATTGGTAATAGTTAGGGAGTTAATAAGAGAAAACTAGATGAAAACTGTGCCTTCATGTCTTGGGTATGATTTTTATTTATAACTTCTCTGTTGGTTATAAAATGTAAGTTCTGCCTCGGAAGAAACATTGTCCAGAGGTTACTCCCAGAAGTACCATTTTACTTTTGTTCTTCCAGGCAATTGTGTTAAATTTGTAACTACCCCAAACATCCACATTTCCAGAGTGTAGCTGCTGGACCACCAGGTTCCCTCTTTTCAGCTCAGCTCAGAATCCTAGCAGCCGGTTCACTGCAGCTTCTGTAAAACGATCTGATTTTGCTCTAAGGAACAGTGGGAGCCATAGACGATCATTTCTCAGATGGTGAAGCCATCTGAGGTGACTCTAATGTTGAGTAGGAAACCTGCGTGTGTCCATGTAAATAAAGGGACACACACTTCTATCGGTGCTCTTGGGAGGGCCACTGCATTCAAGGACATGGGATCCCTAACTGCTAGCCCTTCTTTATTGGCTAAGGGTAAATGGCATTCCTCAGAAGGAATCTACAATATCAAGGTCAACGTTATTAAGAGCTAGGCGTGACATTGATGCGTATAACATTCTGAGGTCAATTAGAATTTACCTCAGTTGTAGGTCATCATGCATAAAGTTGAAAACACATGAACCCAACACTACACACACACACACACACACACACACACACACACACACACTCCTATTAGTAAACAGAAAAAAACTAACCTACTTTTCAATATATTTTGCCAGAGAAGAGAGGAAGCCCCACTCACAGAGCCTCATGCGTAAAACGAAAATTTGGAACTGGATGTTACTACTGTGAGACATGTTGAGAATAAGCGAAAGGCAGGTCCCTCAGCCCCAGGAGAAGCAACGTGCAGTGCTGGTCTGCTGAGACGGACAGGGGTGGTCAACCACATCTGTTCACCTCTTCTAAGATGGAAAAGGAGGGTATTGTCTTCACTGCTTCCAGAAATAAAAAAAATTATAGAACCCACCCCCTGAACAGGCCAAGGAACCACAGTAAGTATTTTCTGTTTCATTTTGCATTATAATTTTTTTAGTGGAAACTAAAAGGTGCTGCTAAAGAAACAATGTTTCCTTACATGTGTTATGTGTGTGTCCTGGAACACATCCATTTACTGTCTTATGAAAAGAATCAAGTATGTACATCTTTGCTGGTCTCTAGAATAGCACCAGTATTCCCCTGGTATTCACAGAGTTCTTTCATTTCCCCTTGGTCACATCTTCCCCTTAGTCCATGCATTTAAATTATTTATCTCATGTAATATACAGCATAGGGAATATGGTCAATAATATTGTGATACGTGGTACGGTGTCAGATGGTTGCCGGACTTATCATGGTGGTCACTTCTTTAGGTATGTAAATGTTGAATAACTATGGTGAACCCCTGAAACTAATACGATATTGTATGTTAGCTACATTTTTAATAAAAATCTTTAAAATTATTGATCTCATTTGCATTTTACCTCTTGAAGATTTTCCTTTCTCTCCGTCATCAAATCCTGGGATTCAGACACTTTTCCTTGAAGTGTACAGTATACCACTCGCAAAGGGATCTGAGATCCTGATGCAACTTCAATCACAGCACTGGTAACCTAGAATTGAAAGGGACAGAACACAATGTTTAAATTTAGAAGGTTCATAGCCTTCTTCGTCACTTTCATTTCTCCTCGTCTAATGCTTTCTTCCCAGTGAGGAAAAGATAGGTGTGATTTATCCATCTCCCTCAAACCAAAATACAAATTCTATGTGAATGTAAACATTCCAGATCACCAAAGTCCCTTGGCCATGATACCACCTGGATTTTCTCATTGTTATCTCTTTCTCAGACTCAAGCACCTTGAGTAGCCCCTCTCCCAAGAGCGACTCCATCTCCAGCAACGCATGCTGATGCACACACACACACACACACACACACACACACACACACACACACATACACATGGAGTCTCTTTTTCTTTACCTGATACCTAATCCTCTTGATGTCTTTCTTGGTTTACCCAGGAAACTCAAAATCCCTCCCATTCTTTTTCTATTTTTTTTTTATTGTGGTAAAATATACATAAAGTATTTATCACTTTAACCATTCATAAATGTGTAATTCAGTGGCATTTAATACATTTATAATGTTGGCTAACCGTCACCCTTATCTATACCCTCGATTTTTTTCATTATCCTCAACAGGAACTCCAACAGGTATTTAAACACCTGTCTTCCCCCAGCCTCTATTCTACTTTCAGGCTCTGTGAATTTGTCTATTTTAGGCGACTCATGTACATGAAATCATACAATATTTATCCATCTGTAACTGGCTTCTTTCACTAAACATACTGTTTCAGCGTACATGAAAATGTCATTCCATTTGTTATACATTAAATAATATCCCATTGTATTCATATACCATATTTTGTTTACCCATTAATCTGTTGGTGGGCACTAAAGCTATTTCTATCTTTTAGTTATTGGGAATAGTGTTGCAATGAACATCGCTTTACAAGTATTTGTTTGAGTCTCTGCTTGTTTTCTTTTGGATTTATACCTAAGAGCGGAATTGTCGGATCATGTGCTCGATCTATGTTTAACCTTTTGAGAAACCGCCAAACTGCTTCTTCCTACAGTGGCTGCAACCTTCTACATTTCCACCAATAATATAAGAGGGGTGAATTTCTCCATATCCTTGTTAACACATTATTTTCCATTTCTATGGTTATAATCATCTTAATAGGTGCTAAGTGGTACCTTATTGTTGTTTTTATTTGCATTTCCCTAATGACTAATAATGTTGAGCATCATTTTACAGGCTTATTCATAATTTGTATATGTTTGGGAAAATGTCCATTCAAGTCTTTTGCCCATTTTTGAATTGACTTTTGGGTTTTTTTGTTGTTTTATTTTTTTGAATTTTAAGATTTTTTATATATTCTGGATATTAATCTCTTACCAAATATGTGATTTGCAAATATTTTATCCCATTTAGGAGGTTGTCTTTCACTTTCTTGATGATATCCTTTGATACACAAAAGTTCTTAATGTTTTTTCTGTGCTTTTGGTGTCATATGCAAAGTTATTGCCAAATCCAAAATCATAAAAATCTCCCCCAATATCTTCTTCTAAGACTTTTATAGTTTTCATTTTAGTTTTTTTAACTTTTATTTATTTTAAGTGCGTTTTTCCAGAACCCATCAGCTCCAAGTCAAGTAGCTGTCTCAGTCTAGCTGTGGAGAGCGCAGACCACACTGGCCCACGTGGGGATCGAACCGGCAACCCCGGTGTTAGAGCACCGCGCTCTAACCAACTGAGCTAAC
Organism: Rhinolophus sinicus; assembly: GCF_036562045.2. Taxonomy (NCBI): domain Eukaryota; kingdom Metazoa; phylum Chordata; class Mammalia; order Chiroptera; family Rhinolophidae; genus Rhinolophus; species Rhinolophus sinicus. Next base: position 174,292,782 of record NC_133754.1, read on the forward strand.
CGGCTGCCACAGTTTTCACCTTTAAGGTTTGGTAAATTTTCAGCTAACTTCCATATAGGATGTACGATAAGAGTCTAGCTTCATTCTTTGGCAGGTAGATATCCAGTTTTCTCACCACCACTTGTTGAAAATACCATCCCCAGCCCACCCACTTTATATTCAAAGCAGCCAATAGAAGTACCGAGTCAAGCCATGTACTCTAGACAGACAAGGTCATGGTCTCTTGAAAATAGTTCCAGGAAGCCATGATTTCATAGAGTGTAAGTTCTATGCAGGGAGGAATGGTGTAAGAGTTCCCCACCATAACCTCGGTTCCTAGAGTCATGCCTGGCACACTGTAGGCTCTCAATAAATACTTTCTGGAAAAAATAGCATTGAATGAATGACGTATCCTTTGCACTCTAAAATAAAGGGTAAGAAGAATGCAGAGGTTGTGTTGGCCAGTGATGGAGTACAAGGTCCTGCTAACACTGGGTGATGGAGATACTGCTGGGGAAAATTGAGCTCCTTAGATCTCGTCAAAGATACTAGTGGGCTACCATCATTTAGCACACACTTCTGCAGTCGGGTGGTTTCCACGGTTCTCTCCTTTACCGGAGTGAATCTGTGAAGGCAGCAACCTCCAGGCTCCCTCCTCAGTGTCTATGCCTACTCTTCCCTTCGCCCAGAACACTCTTTTCACTTTCCAATTGCATTCATCTACACACCCCACACACAACAGAGCACACACCCAATGCAGACACACCCACACACACCCAAACACACACACTCTGCCTAGCCAACTCCTCATCGTTTTGAATATCTCAGCTCAAGGTCACTTTCTCACCAATACCTTCTCTGTCCCCATTCTGACTACGTCAGTTTTCCAGTTAGATCACCCTTACCCCCATATGCAGATCAGTGTGGGTAACTATATATTTGTGACATGATTTAAAAAAAAAATTGTTTCTTTCTCCCAACTGGTATAAGCCTACCACACTGCTAAGCACATATTAGGATCTAAAGAAACTGCCCAGTGAACAATCCAATAGGAAACACCCCAAAGGTGGTCATTGTCGATATTGTGAACGAATCATTATCTAGATTTAAAGCTGACATTTAAATAGTGAGTTGGACCAGTGGGCAAAGACCATAAGATCATAACCATGAACCAAATGACAAAAGCAACTCAAGAGAAAAGCTTTCACCACGTACCTCCCTGAGCAAGCACAAGCACCATTCACGTTTGAAAATCAGTTTGGCTGAGGACAATTGATTTTCTCTTTCCTTTGCTTTGGGCTTTGTGCTGAGACTCCAGTTCTCAAGAGGAAGAACACCCTGCCCCAATTCTTCTTGGCCTTGGTTTACCTCCAGCTCAAACATGCCTGCCTGGCTGTCAGATTTAATTAAAGGGCAAGACAATAGCAACAGCAACAGAAGCAGAATAGTCAAGAGACCCTGCTTGTTTTGTGAAACAGAATATTTAGAGGGTTTTCAGAAGGCAAAAATGAAAGACCAAAGATCTCTGGAGCATCCCTGTGTTTGGCAGTGGTGACAAAGGCAGCCCCACAGGACTTTAGGTCCCCAGCCTTCTAGGCGAGCAAGGTGGGAGGGAGAAGAGTTCTGTCCAGTGCAGCCTGAGAGAATATAAGCCAGAATTTTGGGAAGACAAAATCAGAAAGAGGGCTCCAAACATCCTGTCACCTGTCCCTGTTTCAAGGACATGTTCAACCAGACGGGGTTGCCCCATAGCCCCCAACTCAGGTCCTTGACACTGGATGGATGACATCTGGTAGGCTAGGGCAACTGGGGGTGTGTTCTAAGACCACTAGAGGGTGGGGAGAGAGAGTAACGTGCCCGTAATGAGCAGAAGGTGGACCTGCCAAAGGGCTACTTTAGGGCAGGCATTCAACCTCCCCTATGATTTCTGTCAGCCCATTACTGCTACGAGCCGCAGGTTTTCCTTCCATGGTCCCTCAGCAAACTCTTTTCCAATTTTAGTGCACATAACTTTCTCCTCTTTCTTATTCTAGTTCAGCATCATAACACCAATAAAGCTTCCTTATTATAAGAAAAAAAAAAGTATGGAGTTGGGTGAAAACTGAGTGACAAAGTCAAAACCTTGTGTAATGGTTAGAGGGGAGAAAAAGGTAGGGACATTCTGGGGACTTTTGTCCCATCGCCAGGATACCTCTAAGAAACAGTCACATTTTAAATGAGGTAAAGGAGGTAGGGAGTTCTTCCATCTCCCCCAATTTTCATTTGAAAACATTTCCAATTCTCAGAGAATCTGAAAGGATACCACGATGAATACATATGTATCCTTCGTCTACATTCACATTTGTCACATTTGCTTTATCTGTATATATACGATAGATGTACACACACAAACACACACAGGCTTTTTTTTTTTCTGAATCTTTTGAAAGCAATGTGCAGGTATCGTAACATTTGACTCCTACATACTTTAAAAAGTATCTATTTATTATATAGAACACACGGACCTGGTCTTACAGACTATATTATTATCACACTCAAGACACTTAGCACTGATGTGCTAATTGCCTAACAGTTATCCATATTCAAATTACCCCAAGTCCTCCTCAAATATATTGCATAGATCTTTTAAAAAATTCAAGCTCCAATTAAAGATTTCTCAATGCATTTGGTTTTTATGTTTTCTTATTGTCCTTTAATATACATAAGTCCACTACTTTATTCATGTGTGTGTATGTATGTATGTATGTATGTATATATGTATGTATGTATGTATGTATGTATGTATGTATATACGTACATATGTATGTTTTAATTCATGGACAGTTTTTGGGTGTCCAGGATAGCTGTCTTGCAGAATTTCCCCAAATTTTGAATTTTTCTGTTTTCTCATAAATAGATTCAAGCTAAATATTTTGGACAAGATACTATATAATTGACTGAAACCCATCAGGAGGGACATAATGCCAGTTTATTCCATTACTGCTGCGGCTAAATTTGATCACTCGGTTAAGGTAGTGGTAGCCACCAGGAGCTTATAATGAAGCTCTTAATCCCTTAATTAAGAAGTGACCGGTGGGATTTGAAATCCCATGAATATCCTGCTTTTCAAAAACCTTTTATCCGATGGCTAAATTTTCTGGGTTTTGACCCTTCATTGAATCAATTATTTCTTCATGGTTACCAAATTGTGACTTTCCATGTTATTATTCCGATGACATATATTAGTTAAGATTCTTCTGCAAAGAGTTCTCTCTTTCTCTTTAAAGGGGGGACATGTATATTGTGCCTTAAAGACAAGACCCAAGAGGCACTAGGCAAAACGCTCACAGTACAGACCACATTCTGCTTAAAATACTTCATGGGTGGTTAAATGCTTTTCTTTATGAGTGATCTTCTTTGATGTGGGTCACAAGCCCTCCAAAACCTTTGGATGCCCCAACACCACAGTTGCCCGCTTCTTCCTAGCTCTCTGAGCATGAAAAACCATCCACATTGTATGAGGAATTTAGATAATCCACCCAGGACTCAAAAGTATGGAAACACTCTTGTAAACTACACACATGTAAATCCTGATTAGAGATGAGGTCAGTCTAGCAGGGGACCCGTCTGTGGTAGAAATTGGGTGAGAGACCGTAGGGTCCAGATTGGAACAGCTGTAGCAGGGGAGATGCATACAGCATTGTCAAGTCCAGGAAAGGTCAGCTCCTCACGTACAGACTGAGTAGGGCAAGAGGAATAAAGAGGGATGAGCAAGAGATGGAGGATCCAATGTATGTCAGGGGCGGGTAGAGAAGGCGGGCACTGGGGCTCTCTTATTTATGTCAGAACCCTTTGAATTTACTGTAGAGTTCACGCAGGTTCACCTCCCTACAATGGAGCCTGGTGCTATGTCAGAGGAGACCGGGTTCACAGAATCACATGTCTCATTGGCGCAGCCATGGTTGGAGGGTGGCTGTCCACCATGACACACTTGCACCTCCTCGTCTGGTCTCCGTGACTCAGTTCCAGTGGGAATCTCTCTTGTGGGCAGCAGCGACAAGGCTGGCATGTAATTGCCCCACGTCTACCTAGCAAGGAAGTTCCTGCAGAGATTAGAGGAGGGGAAAGTGAATGTGGGGATGGGGCATGTTGGCAGGGAGTGGAGGGTAGAGACAAGCATTTTTAAATCAACAGAACAATCAGTTCTAGGCAGGGGCAATTTTGAGATTAGAGCCTCAGGTTGTATTTTATTTTTTATAAAAAGAAACGATCTCTCGCTGATGAAAAAGTCCTGCTGCTCTATTGTTGTAATCTCACCTCCACTCACACAGTTTCACACCGTTTCATTTCTGACCCACTTTCCTCATCTCCTTCGCTTATTTCCTTCAAGAGCAGTTTTAGCTCCCAACCCCGACGAGTACCTTGCTTAAATTGCTTTAATCTCCAAGTGCTCCTTATATTGATTTTAAACAGTTAAGCTGCCAATCAACTCCTCTCCTTGTGCAGCAGCTGAGGGCAGAGAGATTAAAACAACAAACAAATAAGGCTGGAGCTACGAAGTTGGTTAGAATTTCCAAATCAATGTCAGCAGCTAACAGCTGCTCCTCGTTCCCCCTCAGACCAGGGAAGCACAGGATTATTACAAAGAAACTAGACCTAGCTTTGTAATGTTCATAATAGCCAGCGTTTAATGAATAGTTGCTCGAAGCCAGGGACCTTTCTATAGACAGTATTCACATTAACTCATTTAATCTTTGCAACAATCATATCTGGTAAACGCTATTGCCATTCTTTTTTAACAGAAGAGGAAACTGAGGCACAGAAAGGATAAGTGACACATCTAAGGTCACATAGCCAGTGAACGGCAGAGCATGACACCAAAGACAGTCTAGCTCTAGAAAATGAGTTAGGAGGCAGAAAGCTCTGAAGATTCCCTTGCCTTGTTACAAAGTCTCCACCAGGCTGTTGCACAGAGGCAAGCAGGAAGGCCACCTTCTAAGAAACAGAAGGGAGAGTGGTCAAAAGAGGTGAAAGGGAAATACCTTTTAATCCATAAATGTGCATGAAGCCCTGACTACCTCTAGGCATGCTTAACCCTGGAGATACACAGATGGAGAAGATGCACGTCCAGCTCTCAGAGACCTCAGAAGCTAACAGTCTAATCACAGATAAGCAGTCCACAGGTGGCAGATGAGAAAAAAAAAGGCAAGCAAGCTCTTCATTTTCAGGTTAGGACTCAAACCTCACCTCTTCCCGGAAGCCTTCCCGAACCACCGACAGCTCCTTCCCTCGTCACGTCACTCACTGTTGTGGTCCTAGAACGTGGTCACTTGTTTGTCTCTCACACTAGATCAGGGTCCTGCAAACCACGTCTTGAGAGCCAAATTGGCTCACCGTATTTTTAAATAAAGTTTATTTGGGACACAGCCACAGTCATTTGTTTACATGTTGTCTATGGTTGATCCCGAGCCACAGCGCCTGAGTGTAACATTTGCATCAGAGGCTGTCTGGCCTCGAAAGCCTAAGCAATGTATTTACTACCTGTCCCTTTTCAGAACACGGTTTCTGACCGCTATGTGAAACTATGGGGATTTCTAGGGGAGGGAGATTGCCCTTTATTTCCAAATCCGCAGTGGCCAGTATCAAAGGAATAGTCTCATTCTAGGTCTGCAATCCCTGCCAACAGCATCGTTTACGCTTTGACTGAAGTCGATTCTTAACATGCAGGTTTCTGCTGGAGAGAGAAGTAAAGGGGATGCTAGAACTCCAAGGCAGCTCCTCTGTTTCCTGGTTCAATGTACATACCACAAACGATGCAGCAAATGACTTGGGGATTGCGCAACCAAACACAAGTCGTCTGAAACTCCTCTGAAAGAACTAACACACGTAAGGAAGAGAGGTTTGGGGACAAGCAGAAGGAATGAAGTAGAGAAAGAAAAAACAGACCACACGTGGGGTGATTTGTCACTTTAATTTTCTTAGGGGGTGACATAACTTCTGTCGCTGGGTGGTTATTTTAGTTCTTCATTAGGACTCGATTAGCATGGTATTGGACGTGTCTAACTACACCTGCTGTGTCAGTGACCATAAAGTGGTGTGTATGGTGTCACATCTATCTCGGATAGGATTGAATTGGAGCTGGCGAGAGGGTGGGCAAGCAATAGATTGGACGGCGAGTAGAAATTACCTGCACAGTTTCCATGCGCTGAGCTGCTAAGAAGGCAAGTGTGTTGAATGAACACTCTGTCCAAGCAATTGCTGGCAAGAGGGTCATCTGTCTTGAAAGAGAACATTTTTGCCCACACTATAGCACGCCAAGAAAAAGTCGAGCTAGTCGGAACACTGTTGGTGCCGTAGCTGGCACTTTTCCCCCAAGGGGTATGTGGGGACCAGGAGAGTGTTCTGAGGCCTGGCTGCACCCTGCAGAGAGGCCTAAGGGTCATGAGGGAGATGTAAACCTGCTGAAAAGGGGTGACCCGTGGTCATTATTTATATGACGAAGACACTGCCAGCGTGAGGCCGACCAAGCTCTTGGTTGTTGCTCTTGACATCTTGCTGTGTTGGCTGCACTTTAGCTTCAATCAAAAGGCCCCAAGTGCTGTCAGAACCTACTAGGTTTGGTGCAAAAGTAAGTGTGGTTTAAAAGTTTAAAAATAATTGCAAAACATCGCAATTACTTTTGCACCAACCTAGTATAGTCTTCCTTCCTTGTAGGATGGCTGAGAATCTCAATTCCCCTCTCACAGATTAAGAGTCATCACAACTTCAGTGTTAAAAGCAAAAAATGAAGCTCTAACACTTAACTGACTATTAAATTTCAATTAGAGAGCTCTTCCAACCCACAGCGGACAGGCTTTGTCTGAACACCCCCTTTCTCAGAGAACAGAGATCTGAAAGCACTCCATAGTACCTGGGGCCAATTTAACTATTAGAAAGTTGCACAGTCTACTTCCTGTGGTACTAACAGCTGTCTTGATGGTACAGAAAAAGCCAAATCTTGTTTTTACATAATATATCTTCATGCAATTGCGGATAATTTCCTTTCTACCTTCCCACTCGTAAGTATTCTCTTCTCTAGGTCATATAATGTCATTTACTTCTACTTTTCCCATAAGAGATGGTTGTGATTGCACTTACAACGTTGACAGATTTTTTTTTTTTTTTTATAACGTGCCTCCACCTGTCTTTAGTCTTCTTTCAGCTAGCTGTGGAGAATGAATGCAGTGATGCAATGCTCCTTTCCTGCTAAAGGTGCTTCTCTCACAAGGCAAAATGCCTTGAGAAAGGGCAACCCTCAGGCGTCAAACACAATTAGCTCTCAAGAAAGAAGCTCTCACACCTTTATCAGAAGTTCAAAGTATAAAGACAAAGACGCATTTCACGGGGAGCATTGTGGATCCTCTCACCTGATTTCAGAGGCACTCAGTCAGTCACTGGAACACTGAGGGCTCTAGTTTAGATGGAAAGATTTTGTTTGTTCCCCACCACCCCCACCCCCGCCCTGCCTTGGGCTTGGAAAAAAAAAAAAGTTCATTAATTTTGAAATATTTTTTCTAACACACTGTACTGGACTGAAATAACAGTAACCTGAATGGTGGTTAGAAACGCTTTCCTAACTTACACTGTTCACCTCTGAACTCACTCCTTAGTGGCTACAGAGCTTTGAAAATGCAGAACTAGATTTCATGAGTTAAATCAGTGAGACTGTTGTTTTCTTCTTCCCTCTTTATGATTTTGGCAAGAGGTTTTACTTCCAGAGCTATTTAAGTGATTCCCAAGCTATTCCACGGACACGAGATGTGGCATTTTGCTTGGGCCAGAACTTTGTAGAAAGAACCAAGCTGTAGGATTTCAGCAACAGAGGAATCCAAGAAATCATGAAGGCAAGGCTCTCACTTCCTGCGAGAAGGTGAATGGCAGACACAGCTGATGCTGGACTGAGTCTGAACACGAGCCAAAGCTTCCTGATGTCATTAACTTCTGCCAGAATTTGGGGAGGTGGGGGGGTGAAGGGGTTCACTAAAATTCGTTTTTACTCTTATAGGATGGTAACATCAGAAACACAATCACAGAAAATTTGACAATTCGGTTACTGTTTTTATTTCTTTTTTTCCCTCCTTTTACTTTTCCCTTGTCTTGTGTATGAAATTCTTTTTGAAAATATTCGTCTGTCTCAGCTATACTGACAGGGAGATAGGAAGGGATATTACCCAACATTGAAATGGAGTGCTAGAGAGAGGGCTGTGTTCTTAGTAGCCATGCTGAGGGTGGCAACACAAATAGAAGGGAGGGTCGGAAGGAGGAGGAAGGGGAGGGAGGGAAGAAGGGAGGGGGGAGGGAGGGAGGGAGGGAGGGAGGGAGGGAGAGACCTAGAGAGGGTATGCAAAGCCCTCAGCTTGGGCTTTGGGGCACCCTGGGGTGCTGGGCACAGCTTGCACCACTGCATCCCATGGCCCCAGGGGACAAGGAATAGTCAGGGAAGCCTGCAGAAATTGGAGCCAGCTCCAAACAGCTCCAAGTTCTCCGATTTTTACCTTAAAAATATTATATGAACTGTAGATTGTACTCTCTAATACTAAACTCCATAAAACTGGAGATTCATTTATATAAGATGCATGATTGTTTTACTTAAGATGCATTATTGTGTTATCACTAAGAAAGAAAAAAGAATGCTGCAAATTAAACTGTGACACAGCATTGATTGTAAAATGCATACTAATTTCAAAGGTGTTAAAACATGAATGTCTGAGAATCAATGAAGTATTGGATATTTGTCTGTATTTAATATGACACACCATTTCCTCCTACCCCCCAATCTTTAAGTAAACTTGCTTCAAAAGATGGGCTGTGTTTCTCCTTTGGCTTTTTGTCCCCCTGGCATATCCCCACAAACACCCAGAAGTATTAACAGTCTCATTTAAGAAACATTAATCACATCATTTCCTGGAGCCAGTGGGACAAAGCATCTTTGGGGATAAGGGTAGAGGGAGGAGCTGTGGAAACTTTCTCATTTAAAATCCTATAAAGACCCCCCAAAATTAAAAAAATAACACACACAAAAAAACAAAGAAACATATGTTCAAACAAAAACTTGCTCATGAATGATTATGTCATTATTCATAACAGCCAAAAAGTGGAAACAAACCAAATGTCCATCAAGTGATGAATGGATAGACAAAATGGGTTCTATTCATAGAATATCATCCTGCCATGGAATGGAATGAAGTACGCAGGCATGTTATGACACGGATGGATCTTGAAAACATTATGCTGAATGAAAGAAACCACTCACACAAGCCATGTTATATGAGTCCATTTGTATGAAATGTCCAGAACATGCAAATCCACAGGAAGATTAGAGGTTGCCGAGGGTGGGGGACGGAGGGAATAGGGAATGACTTTAATGAATACGGGTTCCTAGGGGGCTGATGAGAGCATTCTGGAATTAGATAATGATGCTTGTACAGAACCGTGAATATACTAAAAGACACTGAATTGCATACTTCAAAATGGTTAAAACAGTGAATTTTATGTTATGTAAATTTTATCTCAATAAAATGGGGGAAAAAACAACCTACAAAAATCCCTTCCTTCCCCACGAAAAGTAGAAGCAACTCTGTTGGAAACAGGATTGGGAGGACGTTTTAGCTCAGCCTTGTTCTGGCTCCCAAGGTGACCCCTGAGGTCCTTCTACAGAAGCCTAGGGGTCTGAGGACCCAGTTTGAAACCCATGCCTTAACCTTTCCTCACAAAATGGCTTTCTCTTCCCTGGAGGATCGAAGGCCCAAGTCGCCTTCTCCCAGAAGCAGGCTCCCTGAATAGCAAGGGCGTGCGCTGCTCCAACACATGTCCCATCTCTCCCACTTCTCCAGGTTCTCCAGATTCAAACGGCTCCCTCCCTGGCACCCAGTTCCTCACACATTCCTGGGCCAAGTTTTTATACCCCCCACATCCACCATGAAAGGACAGCCATGAGGACATCGGAGAAGCAGCATGTTCTGCTGGAAAGATGACTTTGCAGCCTTGAATCCTCTGTGGAGCAAGGTACACATACGGGAACTTTTCAAGTTCATACGTGAGGTATGTGGTTTTCCCAGGCTGGGTGCCTCTTGGGCCAGAAATGTCCAGTGGAGCCTGTCCGAAGCCCAGCATGTTTTGAGAGTGGACCAGAGAAGACCCACTTTTTTACTCCATGTTCCGAGTTGGCTTTTTTTCACAGTGACTGACTCGCCCGACCCCTCCCTGTCCCTGGTTTCCGGCAAACACAGCGCTATTGTCGCTGCCCCAGTTTCATCTGCTACTGGGTGTCTGTCATTTGCGTGGTCCCTCCTTTTAGTAACTGGCTGTTGGCTCTGGGCAGCCGCCTGGATAGAGGCAGCCTGGAGCGCTGTCACCAGGAAGGAGCACACAGTGCCGTTTCCCACTTCTTATGCTCTTTTCTCTGCTTGACATACCCTGCCTCCTCTTTTTGCATAACTCACTCATGTCTTAAGACTTAGCTCAGGTCCAATCAATGGAGGCCCGGGCGTATATGAAAGATTCATCTTACCTCCTACTTCACATACATAAAAATGTTAGATAAAGTATAATCAAAAGTAAATAATACCCAGCCAGTCTTAACGCACAGAGAGGGAAATCCACAACATCAGCACTGAAAAGGAACCTGGAGATAGAGCTGTGAATATAGACTGACCCTTAACTCACAGACGTGGGGAGAGGTTATATAATTTAATATTGACATATACCCCATGCCATTGGCAAGTGCTTTATTTTATTCAACACCTACTATGTTCCAGATACTAGAGCTCAAGAGCTGTATACAGTATGCTTATGTTTTCAAGGAGATTACATTATAGTCAAATGCGTAAGGCAATTGATTCCTTTTAATTTATATTCACGGAGGCCCAGCTTCTATGATCTGTGGAACATGCCATACTAAACAATTGATGCCGCCTGCCCATAGCCCTTACAACTCAGAAAGGGAAACAGGAAGGCCCATTAAAAAAAACCCTGATATCAGATAACCTGTTATAAGTGCAATAACTTCAGTTCAACTATGTGATGTACGTTCAATACAATATATAATTCATTCATTCATTCAATTATTCATTTGTTCATTTCTCCTTTGAGTGAATATTTAATAAGGGTCTACTGGGTACTAAGTACTGAGAGACACCGGGTATGGCGTGTTGAACAAGACGACATGATTCATAGACTTCCAGAATACAGACTAGAGGGAAATACAAACATTCCAGAGTTATTCATTAGGAAATGTATAATGGCAAGTTGCAATAAGTTTAGAAATGAAGAAAATTAAGTGCAATGAAGCGAGGTAATAAAGGATAGCCTAGTTTGGCATCAGGAGTTATGAAAAGCATCTCAAATGGATTGACAATTTTGTTTGTGATGAATAATTAGGATAAGCAAGAAAAGAGAGAGGAAAGGAGTATTCCAAATGTAGGGAAAAGAATCAGAAAGTTCCTGGTGTTCGTTGGCATTTAGCCCAGGTTTAGGGTTAGCTGGAGAATGGCTGGCATGAGGTCACAGGAGCCTGATCATGCATTACTTTGCAGGACTTGTTAAGCTATTTGAATTTCCTTCCAAATGTAAAGGGAGGCCATCGGAAAGTTTAAACAGAGGATTGATATGACCTGATTCATGTTTTCAAAAAGACGAGTATACACATGTGGAAAATGGGTTAGAGGCAAACAAGAATGGATAGGAGAAGAGAACGCAAACAGTTGTCGAGCAGTGAGATGACAGTGGCTTAAGGCAGGGATGACAGATTCAACGCATGTGTTGAGGGATGGGTGACAAAGGCGGGAGATGGATTGGGCATGAGGGTTGAAGGAGACTGTATAAGACTGATTCCAGACTCCAGGCTTAAGCAATTGGCTAGATGAAACGACTATTAACTGAGAGGCAGATGAATGGAGTAGAGGTTAATTCTAAGAAAACTCAGGGAGGCCTTTGGGGGTAGGTCACATCCGGACAGGAGTCATAAAGGAGGACACTCAAAAAGAGGAACACAAGGCAAGGCGGTTATTCTAAGCAGAACGAACAATGTGAACGAAGCCTAGGATGGGAGTCCATGGTTCAGAGAATGTCAGTAAAGAGTATGACATTGGTTATGCAAAGCGGCACAGTGTGGGGATACTGTTATCAGGATACAAGATTGAAAAGTTAAGTAGACGTGGGGTAGCAAAGTCTGAAACTAATCTGTATAAAAAAGACAATCTTTGGAGGTTTCTAGACAGTGGAATAACATGTTCAGATCTGGTGTGTGTGTGTGTGTGTGTGTGTGTGTGTGTGTGTGTGTGTGTGTTTTAACAAAGATCTCCAGAATTTCTAGAGCTCTGTAAGGGAGAAAAAATAGTTGGTGTCGAAGGAAGAGACATTTTGGGGAAAACTGAAATACATGCAATCTTTTCTTAGTATCTCTAGCAGATCAGTTTAAGAATATGAGCATGCATTATGCATAATTTCGGTTGTTTTTAAAAAATCATGTTTCATGTTGGTTATATATAGAGTTGCGAAGGCCTGGACAACTCTTGGAATAAATTTGATTTTCCATTAGGATGAAAATAGGGGTGTGGTGGCTACCCCTTGGTCAACAACATTGCCTTGTCAAATCTTGTCAGTTCTAACCTGAGTTTTCGTATTTCTTTTACAATTCCAAAAAGGAAGGCTTTTTTGTTTTTGTTTTTGGATGGCCTGCTCTATTGCACTAAAGCATTCTTGGGACAAAAAAAGCAAAGGAAAGAAAAATAGAAGTGGGAAATTAGGGGACAACATATACTATTTATGGTGTGGGAATATAAAAAATAATTATAAAAATAATGTCCATATCTATGCTTCCTTACTACATTATACATATTTTATTTTAATCAAAGCAATGCCCTTGACCAGAAGTCAATAAACCTTTTCTGTGAAGGGCCAGACAATAAATATTTTAGGCTTTGCGGACTCTGTGGTCTCTGATGCAACTATTCAACTGCCTTGCAGTGCAAAAGCAGCCATAGAAAATACGTGGACAAATGAACTTGACTCTGGTCCAATAAGTTTAATTAGGAAAACAGGTGTCGAGCCATATTTTGTTGATCCTTGCCCAAGACCCCCAAATCTGATAATATCATAAGTTTTTCTCCTTTTGGCTACACTTTAAAAATGTCTATTTCTGCCTTTGTAGATCAAACGTATTTTAGAGGGCATTTCTGTGTCTCATTTGTCACTTACAAAGACAGCTTAGTTTCCTCTACGCACGTGCAGGGGAGCCAGGAACAGTGAGTTAGTAGCCCTTTGTCTTAATCAAAGGTATGAAGATGTGTTGCCAAATCCTAACTTACGTTTGTGTCCCCCACTTTTGATTTGTCTTGAGTGTTTGTTTTTAAACTTTTGGTTTGATGACTAGTACAATTTGTTTCTTGGATGACATTCTCACTCATCCTAAGAGAGTGGGGAAGAGAGGCAGCAGGAGGAGGAAAAACGGAAATGACAGCAGTGAGGAAGATGTGACAAGGAAAAAGAGGAAGATACGCTGCTTTTTTTTTCTTGCCAAGAACTCGTGGTCCGGCTCTGTGCCAAAACCTTTCAAACACTATTTAATTCCCCAATAGCCCTATAAAGTAGGCTCTGATCACCATTTCAATATTAGCAAGAACACACTTAAGGTTGAGTTTCTCCACAAGCAGACACAGGGACAAGGATTTGAATGCAAACCGCCTGGGAGGCTCGCAGGAAACAAGGTGAGGGAGTGAGCAAATGGTCCAGGACAGAGAGGAAAGCCAATGGTGGGTTACCGAGGGGCGACTGACCCTCCGGCCCTTTGGGAACCCTTTTAAAGACTGCGTAGACCTCACAACTGTCCCACAGAGAATCAAGGCAGCTGGGGAGTGTAACCACCAACTTCCATCCTTGGTTGGTTAAGTTTGCTGCTGGGGGTGACTGACCCCTTATCTTCTATCTTGTCCCACATGTGGGGTGATACCATTTCTGAAACCCGAGAAAGCCATTAGGGAGAGACAAATAGGTGGTAGAGGCAGGAAATTGATGCTGTGCACAGGAACTGTTCGATGACCTTTAGATGACCTTTGCTGTGGGCCAAGGGGATACGGGCACCGGCAGCATACGCTACAGACACTGAGGCCAAAGCTTCTCATGGCATGTGCGATGTGATTTGTCCTGATTCACACCACTTTACTCATTCTTTTGTCCCCATGTAACACCATTATCAGTCCTAGAGTGAAAAGGAAGCCCGGAGCCAATCTTCAGGAAGGAAATTATTGTTTAACTAATAATTCTTAAAGTTTTTCACGAGCTCTCTCCGGTATGTCAGAGTCTGCTCGTAACACAAAGAATCCAGTTTGCATTCACTCTGGCATGATGCAATTTTAGTGGGAAAGAAATCAAAACAAAGCAGTCACAATCCACTAAATCATCCCCCGCCTGTTGTTTACCTGCACAGAATACATATGCAGGATTTACTAGCTCGCCAGCAGCAGTGGACAGTGTGGTTCGCAAGTTTGAGGAGGGCTGTTTTAGAGCAAGGGGGAAATGGTCTTTGTTTGGCACCTTAGAAGCACACACCCAGGTATAGAGAATGAAGTGTTTAGGAAAAAAAACTATTAAGTGCTTTATAAAATGTTACCCAGTGTCATTGTTATAGAATCTTAGAAAAAACAACTAACTAGTTTTTAACATACTTGCTGTAGATCCTGAGTTGGAATAAGCAGGGGACTGATTTCACTAGAGCACAAGGGCTAATATATGGGGAAAGCATGAGACCTTGTCTCTGTGTTCCTCCAGAGGGCAGGTCCAGAACTGATGGTGGTGGTAGTGGTGGGGGCTCCAATATGAACCCCATATGAAGAAGAACTTTCTGGCAGTTAGCACAATCTAAGACTAAAGCTATAGGGTCTTGTGAAGCAGTAAGCTCCCCACCATGGGGGGTGCTGGCTTCCCATTTGTGGCAGCCAGAATAGTGAGAGCATTGGGTGAAAGCAGGGAAGAGATAATCACGGCAGTTTCCTTGAAATAATGGCCTCTGGAACCCGCTAGTTGGGTCCAGTCTTGGCTCTGTTACTGCTGCTCACTCTGAGCTTTAGTTCTCTAATCTGTAAAATGGGGATAATGATGGTATTTTTTCACAGGTTTGTTCTGTGACTTTCCTAAAATTATGTATACAGAGCGCTTTGCACAGTGCCTAACCATAGTAATCATTAAATTGCTATTGTTTGTTGTTATTAAGGAGCTCACAACAAGGCAAGACTTTGCATAGACATTCCCTTGGCAGACACATACTGAGCAGTCTCTTTGCCTTAGGCTTGAGCCAGATGTGGAAATACAGATATGGATATGCTGGGTTCTTTCCCAAAAGGAGCCCCAGAATGCTTGTGCAAAGGGGTTCCTAAGGATTAATTATTCCGGGGAGACTTGCTGATCAAGGTCTCAGGGAATGCCACATCTGGCTAAAGCCCAACAACCCTGCCTGGGAGAAGGCTGGTCCCATAGGCGATGGAAAAAGGTGAGCCACAGGGTCCAATGCTATTTCTAGAGCGGAAAAAGCAGCGCAGTACACTCAGGAGAATCAGGCAATCAGACAAACAAGTCCCAAGGGTTTAGCCAGGAAAATTTAAATGCATGCTAAAATTGGCTTTACGATAAAAAGAAGTCTCAAAAAGTCACTCTGTCAGCATACACAGGCCTTATCTTGTTCCAGGCCCACAAAAAAAGTAACTGATAAAAAAAAAAAAAAAAGAAAAAAAGAAAGAAAAAAAGGGCAGCAACGAAAAACTATAATTTGTTGAGGATTTACTAAATATCAAGCATTGTCAAATTAAAAATTATCACCATTTTCTGGAGTAGACACTGAAGCTTGAAGAAGTTAAACTACTCAAAGACACAGGGCTTTGAGGCTAACCATTTACCATCTACCCAGGAGGGAAGGATTGTTGGAGAAACATCCACTTGTTAGTCATTTTCCCTAAGGCCGTTGGCACTAACTGTGGCTTCCGGCTTTGCAGGGACAGCTGAACATGATGGACCTAAGATCCGCTGCTGACTTGTTCTTGCCATCTGCACATCCCTGCTGTTACCTGGATTCACACCTGTCTGCAAAATTGCTTTGAGATGAATCATATGGAATGGTGAACAAAGAACCAGGACAAAAGTGGCAGTTGCCATGGAAATGCAGCCCGATCTCGGGTGGTGACACTCATAAACAGGTGTGAAATGGGAACATTCTCCTGTGACAGTACGTGAAGGTGGGATCAGCGTAAGGGAGACCTCTTCTCCAAAAGCAGTGATTGGTTGGGTTCACCAGGTGGAGGCATAAAAATAGTCCAGCATTCACTGGTCCAAATTCTACGTGATTTCTTAGCTGTGTCATCTTGGACACGTCATTTAACCTCTCTTGGTTTTAACTTAATTTTAGGTAACATTGTCTATTTGGTAGATTGCTGTAAATAGTCAGTAAGTTAATAATGTGAAGTGTAGGATATTAAGTCAAATAGTTCAACTATCAATAATACCTGATTTTTAGGTGACCTTGGATTTATTGTACCTGTCTCAACTGAGGTTTATCCAACATGAAAAATGGGCCAGAGCTCAGCTTTTTTCCTGACTTGGCAGCAGAGTAAAGTTGGAAGTAGTTACCTCTGCCAATCTCAGCTAGATCCGACCTTGTGGAAAATCAAACGAACAGACTCTTATTCCAAATCCCCCCAGGAAGAAGCATGTGTAGGGATCACTCTTCCTTTACCAACTATTGGCTTTCTTTCCTGGACATTTAAAAAACTACATTTCACTGGTGAAACAAAGCCCACTGGTGTCCAGCAGAAAGCAGTCTCCTGCCTTTCTCTCCCTTATCATTCATGCTTATTCAGGCCTGCTGATGAGAAAGCAGTATGAGTGTTAGAAGGCTGACAGCTGCAATAGGAATGATACCCAGGGACTTCCAGAACATTCCAGCCACAGGCTTATAAGTAGGGCCTGCTCCCAAAACAAGTCTGGACACAGACAGGAGAAACGGACATTGTGGTTGTCTGATAGAGCTTTCCTGCGATGCCTAATGGCTCTAAATGCATTGACTCGTATTTGATACCTACTCAGACCCTTCAAAACACTACCCAGCTATACACACCTTCAAACAATAACAACAACACAATGATTTTGTTAATGTAAAATCAACAAGTCGCCAGCACATGGATTCTAGTAGGAGATGGCAGACCAAGTAGTAGATAACTACTCTCCTCTTTTTTTCATAATTGGGTCTTGAACAAATGACTTTGCCCTTGGTGTTTCCGTTTCTTCCACTATAAAATGAGGGCCATGAAAGGTCATCATGAGCATAGTGATTTCCCGCCAATTTATGGGAAACAATGAATATGTATTAGGCATTGTTCTGAGGGCTGGGGAGACAGGAGTGAATGAGATAAAACCTGTGTCCTCAAGGAGCCTGTGGTCTTGCAGGGAAGTAAGACAATAAAGACTGAAACAAATAAGATCATTGCAGCTGCCGATGTGAGCTATGGCGAAGGTGAGACAGTCATGTGATATAGAACCACAAGTGGTGCTACCTGAGTTAAGTGATTAGAAGAAGTCCTTTCACAGGTGACACTGGACTTGAGGCACAAATATCTGAGGGAATGACATAGTTGGGAGAAAAATAAACGGAAAAGCCAAAAGATGGTTAATTTTTAGGTTATAAAAGACTACATGAGACAGGAAATCAGGATTTAGGCTTAAATCCTAGGACACGCTTCTCTATTTTTTGTTCATTTTTCCATTTGTATTTATTGGGTATTTACCATATGCTAAGAGCTGTTGTCCTCCAAAAGAATTCCTTGTTTAAAGGAATTTGGAAAGATGAATCTCCTATCTTTTGAATATTCTTAAATTATATTTGCATGAAGAAACAAAATTCTTGAAGCACAGCACTTATTAAAATTTATTTGACCATAGAGCTTGCTTTCTGCTCTGCAAAATGCTAATCTAAATGCTTTTTAGTTATTCATTAGTCATTGGAAAATTACATAGCAAATACTTACTGTAACATATAATGGAAAGAACAAGGAGCTGAAATCAAAACATTGGGTTTAAATGCAACGTCTGCTGCGTGATCTTAGGCAAATCAACTATTATCTGCACAACAGGTTCCTATTTGTGTATCTATAAAATGAGGGGAGTGAGACTAAATGAGGCAAAAGTCTCTTCCTGATCTGATAGTAACTGTATTTTGCATTCCATGCTGTAAATGTTATAGGTTATATGAAATATGGTTCTTGATTTCAAAGAATTTACTTTACATTTGCAAAAGAAGAGTACACACACACACACACACACACACACACACACACACACGACCCAGGATCATAAATGTGTGAGTATTTAGTCCTAATTATATACAACCCTGCTCATCTCAAGGTGAGAATAAGGATAATGTTGTTTGGTTGTTTTCTTAGGACCACGATGACAAGAGAAAGGTTAAATAATTTCCCGAAGGTCATGCTATATTTACTTGCAATAGCTATTGCCACCTGTGTCCACAGTTTAGGATCTCTACAAGGTCACCCACCCTGTGCAATAGAATTTATGCTATTTGGAAGAGTGCAAAATGGACAAAATAAAAAGTAAGATTTGTATAACCCTTTACAGTTTACTAAGAGCTTTGCTTAGGCACATTTTGCTCAATGTGCACAGCCTAGTGTGTGCGTGTATGTGTGTGTATAGTTAGGACCAGAGCTTTGTATAGATTAGAAAGCTGCAGTGTAGAGCATTTAAGCAACTTGTCCTGTGTCTACTAAATGGCAGAGCTGCTTCTGTCCAGCTCCGTAACTATCTGTTTCCATGATTCTGCACTCACTGACCTAGTAAACACATTGCAGCTCTAGACCTGGAGTTCAAACTGGAATGATCTCCTATCTGCACTGAAATTCCAATATTTCAAACCAGAATAGGAGAAAAGGTATCATACCCATGTCCATTTCTGCTCATAATGTCAATATTTTCATTCCCAGTTTTGTTTTGGCAGCGCAGTTACTTGAGATGGAAAAGAAATAAAGGAGATTAAAAGCATAGTTCATCCTAGTAAATACTTAACAACTCATTTGGCATTTGCTCCTTGATGGCAAGATATCAAACATACAACGACCTTGGCCACGACCTCAGTTTCCTGGAAAAAGGGTTCTCAAAGAGCTATTTGCAACAAAAGAATATCACAGAGCAGAGAGCTCATTTGGAAGCCAACATTCTCTGGTTCCTGCAATTTAAGGATTAGGGAGTCTTGGATGATTTACTTCTTTGAAACTCAATTTCCCAATTTGTGCAACAGATGTAATTTTGATATTTTAATAATCAACTGCTATTGTAAAGATCAAACAAAATAACATTTGGATGTGCATTTTAATCTTCATGAGAGATGAACACATGAGAAAATATTGTTTTGAGAATGAATATTACATGGATAGCGTTCAAGGAATTGTTTGCACAAGAGCTCAAATTGTGTTGTAACTAGATAAAGAAAGCATTGTTCCCAGGAGTCAAATACCAAAGTGCAGACATAGCTTTGTTCTACAGAACTCTTCTTTGTTATTGTAATGTTTTGAAATAGAATTTGTCCTGTATTCAAAAGATAGAATATAGGTAGATGTTGGAGTCAGGATGTACAAAAGACAACAGGCAGTAAAGGAAAGGGATGTGAAGGGGAGAGGGAAACCGATGAACAAATCAGGATTGTATGTATCAGCCTCAATGTGAATCAAATGCTTTCCCTTGCAGCTCCCTTGCCATATCTGGGTAAACACACACTGTCAGTTGTCAAGGCTCTGGGCTCTCCCCTACCTTGTCTAGTGCCTGTCAGTCAAAGCTTCTGAGCTCTGACAATGAGGAATAGTTTAGTGCTGTGTTAGCTGTTACCCTCCAGAATCTGCAAGCAGTGCTACAGCCAACTACAGGCAGGTTAGGTGAGTACTCTCCACCTGGGAGAAGATTCCAAATCCTTGCCTTGAAAAAGAATGCTGGTATTTTGCAAAAGTATTTGAGTTTTACCACCTTATCTATTTCCAAGGAGAAGACTCCATCCAAGTTTTGTACTTTATAAGGTAGCACATTTTGACTTTGAGACTGACCTAGGTTTGTCTAAATAGGTGATGTTGGGCACTTTACTGAATGTGTTTTCCTTCTTTACAAAAATAATCCTCCCACTAACAACAAATTTGCTGAAAAATAAAGAAATCAATCTCATATACAATAGCATCAAAAACAATAAAACACAGGAATACGTTTAACTAAGAAGGTAAAAGATCTCTACTTTGAAAACTATAAGACACTGATGAAAGAAATCGAAGAAGACACAAATAAATGGAAAGATACCCTGAGTCCCTGTGTACATGGACATTCACAATTAATATTGTTAAAATGGCAATACTACAAAAAGCCATCTATACATTCAATGCAAACCTTATCAAGATCCTAACGGCATTTTTTACAGAAGTAAAAACAACACTCCTAAAATGTATGTGGAACCACAAAAGACAAATAGCTAAAGAAATCCTGAAGACCGAAGCAGGAGGCATCGTACTTCCTGCTTTCATGCTATGCTATAAACCTATAGCTAACAAAATAGTATGGTACTGGGATAAAAACAGACATTGACCAGTGGAACAGAATCAAGAGCCCAGAAATAAACCCAAGCATATACGATCATTAATGTTTGGCAAGGGAACCAAGGTTACTAAATGGAGAACAGTTTTTTTCAATAAATGGTGCTGAGCTAGTTGGATATTCAGATGTAAAAGGATGAAGCTGGACCCCCATCTTATACCATTCACAAAAATTAATTCAAAATGAATTAAAGCCTCAATTATGAGACCTAACACCATGGAATTCTTGAAAGAAAACATAGGAATACATCTCCTTGATATATGTTTTGGTAATGATTGTTTTGGATATGACACCTAAAGCACGAGCAACAAAATAAAAAAATAAAAAAATGGCACTACATCAAACTTAAAAGCTTCTGCACAATAGAAAAAACTATCAACAAAGTAAAAAAACGAACAACAACAAAAAAAACTTCAGAATGGGAAAAAAATATTTGCTAACCATATATCTGATAATGGGTTAATATCCAAAATATATAAAGAATCCATTCAACTCAAGGGCAAAAAAAGCCAAACAAACAAGCAAACAAAAGCACAAATTACCCACTTGACAAATGGGCAAAGGACCTACACGGACATTTCTCCAAAGACGATATATGAAAAGTCAACTAGTACATAAAGAGATGTTCAACATCACTAGTCATTAAGGAAACGCAAATTAAAACCACAATCAGATATCACCTCATTTCTGTTAGAATCATCAAAAAGGCATCATCAAAAAGACAAGTGATAAATGCTGGTATAGATGTGGAGAAAAGGGAATCATGTGCATTGTTCCTCGGATTGTAAACTGGTAAAGCCATTATGAAAACAGTATGGAGGATCCTCAAAAAATTAAAAATAGTACTACTGTATGATCCAGCAATCCCTCTTCTGGAAATATATTCAAGAAAACAAAACCACTAATTCAAAAAGATATCTGCACCGCCATGTCCACAGCAGCATTACTTACAAGAGCCAAGATGTGGAAACAATCTGTGTCAATTGAAGGATCAATGGATAAAGATAAAGAAGGTGACAGAGAGATAGACAGATATAAAATAATATTTCACTATATATATATATTTCACTATATATATAAATATATATATATATATATATATATATATATATATATATATATATAAATAAAACATATATAATGTATTAAAGTCTCTTCCTGATCTGAGGAGCCTATATATATATATGAGGGTACCAAAAAACGTATACACATTTTAAGAAAGGAAAACTGTATTAAAATTGTAATATTCAATACACACTGATAACAAAAGATGAATACAAGTCACGTTTGACTTCTGCAATTATAAGAGGTGCTCAATGTGGTTACCATCAGCATCCAGACACTTCTGATTACAGTGAACTACTGCTTGAGCAACGCTGACCAAAGTGTCCACTTGTATACATTTTGGCACCCCTGGTACATATATATTATACATATATATGATATATATATAATATATATACACACATATATAGAATATATATAATATATATAATATATAATATATACACACATATAATATATATATTATATATATATATATAAAATGGAATATTATTCAGTCATAAAAAGCAAAGAAACCCTACTATGTGTGGACCTTGATGCAAATAGCTGTATGATTTCACTTATATGTGGAAAGAGAGAGAGAGAGAGAGAGAGAGAGAGAGAGACCAGACTTGTGGTTACCAGAGGTGGCGGGGGGCGGAGAGGAGGAATTGGAGGAAGATTATCAGATAAATAAGTTTTCAGATAAATAAGTACTAGGACTACAAGGTACCACGTGATGACTACAGCTAACACTGCTCTACAGTATACAAGAAAGTTGCTAAGAGAGGAAATCCTAAGAATTCTTATCACAAGAAATTCTTTTTTCCTTTTTTTCCTTCCTTTTCTTGGTATGGTATCTATAGGAGAAGGTGGATGTTAGCTGAACTTATTATGGCAATCATTTTATAACATATGTAAATCAAGCCATCATGCATGCTGTACGCCTTAAACTTATACAGTGACGAACGTCAAGTATTTCTCAATAAAACTGGGGAAAAATACATGTATTCTGGGAGTAGCGAAAAACACAAAACACAATCAAACAAAAACCAAAAAAACCTTTCCCTCTAAATATATTTACAGTGATGACTATCTTATAAATATGAAGCAAACATTGATATGAAGACTGATATGATATCAACTAAACCTCGAAATGGCCCTTTTCTGGTAAACTGGGCAATAAGAGAAATAAATCCCCTAGTAGGTCACACAAAGATATCAATATACATGAGTGGAATTCCACCTCTTGCTAGTCTTTCTCATTTCACTTGGTAATCTTTGGTTGATGGGTCTGGGATTCTTCCACAAGATGAAACTCTCCCAATTGTTTTCCTTTTAAGCCAGTTAAATAAAGTTAAAGGTAGTCCCAATGTGAAACATGCACATAACCTGAGGCAGCAAAAGAGAGAGCAGACTCAGGTGTGACTGCTGAGAAGCAGAACAGATTCCCTTCTATTCAGATCAAAGTCGCCATAACCCAGGATTGGTGAGTGTGTGGGCCCCAGACACTGACAGTTTGCACACGTTCCTTTTCCTTTGATACAGACATAATCTAGTTAAAAGGGAAATGTATTAGGAAAGTCAAACAATTAACTGATGAAAGAAAGGTCACGCTTTGTGTAAACCAAAGCTAAAGATTCATTTAAGGAACAGTGCTGTATTGTGGAGTAAACACTATCTGGCGTGAGGTTAGAGGGGTTGGTGCAGGCGTTGAAGTTGTTCTGGGCTACACATGCTCGGGAGTCCTCAACAGAAATGTTAACTCAATGTGTCAGTATTATCTTTATGTCCGCAGTAGTGCTTAAATATTTAAAATAAGCACAGTACCCTGAGAGTAATGCAAGACAAAGTGGAAAAATGCTAATAACATGAATGGTATTAATAGAAAGCTCTGGTACCGTAGTGTCTGACTTTATGTACAAGTGGCTGGTCCAAAGGTAAGATTTTATTAGGTTCTATCATTGATATCTGCTCCAAAAGTTTCCTTAACAAATAAAGAAAAAATATATATATATTTTAAAAATCCGACTTTACTAAGTTTATTCTATATAGTAAGTCAACATTTGAGTCTAAAGGATATACTATGACGGCCACTACACTGTTTAAAAAGACATTTGCACAACCTGAATTTCTGGGTATTTCCAAGATATACTGCATTTTTAAACTCCACAGAATTAAACAGCTACCACATTAAAAAACAAACAAAACTAGAACAAAGAGCTATGAAGATACGAAGAAAGAGAATGTGCCCTCCTTCCATTTCCCAGTCCTGCTTCTTTTGCTACTGTTTGTTGTGTCAAAGGAGTGCTGTGTGTTTAAATTCTTTGTATCCTTTGTTCTTGGGGGGGGGGGGGGACAGCTAAAACTATAAAACACATCTCAACTAAAACATTGCCACTACACAAAGACACCTAACAACAAACAAATCAATCTTTAAAAATACAAATCACAGGATACCAAAAGCAAATGACAAAACTTTTTATACAAAAAGTTGGGTATTTTAAGAAGAAAACTACAAAAATGAAGAAATGAGCAGAGTGGAGGAGATAACATTATGAGTTTGTGAAGGGTTTTTTTTTTGTTTTTTTGGTTTTTTTTTAGTAAGGGAATAAAAATCAAGTAAAATTCCAAAATTAACTACTACCTATAAAAGACTATCATTTGTTGTCTACAAGGAAGAAAAAAATAACCCTCCTCTACTTGTCTCAAAGGTTACTGTAAAAATTATGAAGGTTAAATTATAAAAGAGGGTAGAACTTTCTAAAATCATCAGTAATTCAGCGGCTAAGCCAACATTTAAAATTAGGAATTCTGGTAGTCAGTTTAGTACTCCATTCACTATTTCTTCCAGGGGTCTGTATGAACCATGCAGAAGTCGCAGAATAAAAATAACCTGTATTTCTGTCAAGTAGAAGAGTTAGATATATTTTGAGAACTCTTTCTATGCCCACCGAATAATTGGAACTAAAATGCTCTATGACAAATTGACTGCTTAAAACGGGGGCTAAGATGCCCACACAAAAAAGGGAAATTGAAAAACACAAGCTTCCAACAGCCGCTGCAGGTTCTGATTTCTATCAAACTGACCACTTAGGGAGGAGGGGGCGCACAGACACACCCCTTGGCCTTTCAAACACAAAGCCCCTCCTAGCACAGTTCCCACATCCAAAGAACTTCCATATTGATGCTGCTCAGAATCTCTGTATCGAAAAAACACAGTTCATTTTTCCCCTAGTTCATCAAAAAGGTTTTTGTTTGTTTGTTTTTTTTCTGATTTTTTTTTGGTAAAATACAATTAAAGCAACTTGAAAATGAAATAAAAAGTAGACATACAAAATACAAGACCAAATTTCATGGTGTTAGATCCGATGAAAATGAAATTGCTTTGTCAAATTGAGATAAAAGTTTCCAGAGCCTTTTTCTAAATGTCTACGCTTGTGTCATCGCGAACAGGTCACAATGTGTAGACCGGCAGTGGGCTCTGGGCTGTGAATAGTACCGCTCTGTCACTGCCGAGCAGCGTCCCCTACCAACATCCGGGACTGGGAGCCCCAGGGGGAGCAGGCCCGGGTTATTACCAGATCATTAACATGCTACGTGATGCTTACATGTGTTATGCTTAGGTCCGTTTCTTCCCTATGGAATATAACCCCCATTTTTGTGTGTTTTGTACACTAAGCATCCCCAGTTCTAGAATAGGAAGTGGTGCATAAGAGTCATTCAAAGAATCTTTGCATAAAAATGTGTGGATGATACAGGGAGGGGTGAGAAGAGGAATAGAGAGGAAAACGTCAAAATACACAGTAAAACATACACAGCTTTCACCTATAAGGAAAGTTAATACTAAGAAAATTAGCCAAGAAAACCAGTTACCAAAACAAGAATTCACCATGAATTAAATTAATTCTGCAAAATGTTTGACAAGGATTCATAATAAGAATGTGTAGGTGGACTACAAAGAAAAAAAATACTTTAATTACATCAAAAATTAGGAAACAAGGAAACAGAAAGAATGTAGACATACAAAGGAATTAATTAGAAATTGTGAAAATGAATACATTTAAATAGAAAACAAATAATAGAATAAAACCTAGTTAATAAACAATTAAACAAACAAACAAACAAACAATGATTTGGAATGGAATAGTAAGAACTTTGCCCAGAATTCTCCAAAGAGCATTAACTAAGGAAGAAAAAGAGAGATCTCAAGTATAGCTTGAGAAAATCCAAATTAGGTCCTATAATTCCAGAAGACTTAGTGAAGGAAAAAAAGAGGAGAAATGTTTGAAGAGGTAATTGCTGGCCTTATACAAACTAAGGAAACACAAGTCCACAGATCAAATGATCTACGGAGAAGAATAAATTACAGGAAATAAACATCTACTCACTGAACGAAACACTAGAAGCACTAAGGCAACAACATACTCTTAAAAAGTACTGGACATAAAAGACAAAGTGGCCACTGACTAATAGAGTTTAGACCGACAAGAGGTATTTTCCCCTCTTTGGCAATTATGATACCCAAAGATCAAAGGATATTACTGCAGTGAGAGAAGGCATGCATCAACTCAGAATTTTATATCCAGAAAAATTTGTAGTAAAGTTTGAAGGCAAGATAAAGCAGTTTTTAGAATGCAAATATTAAGAGAGGTTAACACTCTCAGACCCTTTCTGAAAGAAAATGCAGATGCATTTTATCAAAAAAGAATTGCTAACCCAAAATGAAGATGTGAGAGATAAGAAACATTGGTAAAGTTAAAAAAAAAAAGAAAATAGAAAAAATTTAATGAGCACAGAAATGGATAAAATACCAGTATATTTAACTTTGAATGGGAAATTAATAATTATGTCTGTGTGAAAAACGTAAAACAACTCTAAAGAATAATTAACCTGCGTGGGTGGAATTCAGTGGTAAATTATGGGCTCTAAGATATTTGCTATGTCCAGGAAAATATTTTTAAAATTCTGAATACTTTTATTCATGCTTAATGCTTAAAACTTATAGTTTTGTATGTTAAAAAATATATTCCTAAGACATCAGAGGGAAACAACAAATACAGAAAATTTATCAATCCTAGCAGAACAACAACAAAAGAAATAAAGTAGGTAGAAATAAGTCTAAATATATCTGTAATCACTAAATACATCTCTAATCTATAATAGTGATTAATAGCAATCACTATTAGTGTAAATAAATATAGTTTGCCATTATTACATAATCAGAATGGATTATTAAAAATCCAGTTACAATGTTCCTTAAAAGAGAACCACCTTAAACAAAATCACACAATATTTTTGAAAAGTAAAGCAAATATTATGCAAGTACTAACCCAATGAAATATAATGAAGCAATATACTAGCAAAATGAAATCCAAGGCAAAGCATTACAAGAGCTAAATAAATACATTACTTAATAGTAAAATTTTAAAAAATTACTAAGCAAGCATAATTTAAAGAATATTGATACATTTAACAATGTATCCTCAAAACATAAAATAAAATTTGATATTGGTTTTTGCAAAGTTGGCAAACACCCTGTCATTGATGGGAGATTTTAATATCTTTATCAGAAACTGATGGATTACATAGACAAAAATAGTAAACAGAATTAGCAAGTTTTGTCATATGTGTGTGTACTCATTCATATAAATACACTACACACAAAAATTGGTAATGTAACTTTTCTCAAATATACAAAGTACACTTACAAAGTACACTTAGTATCTATCATCTATCTCTATAAATCATCTACTTATACATTTATGGCACATGCACTCAGAAAAATCATCAAATATTTCAAAGAATTGATATGAACACACCACATTTTTTTTCCTGCAATTCAAATAATTTAGACATTGACAATAAAACAGTACAAGTGTACTGTTACTTTACATTTGGTTACTAAGGTAAGAGAAGAGAAACATTTATTTTAAGCCATGGTTCTCTTACTGACTGAACACTGGAATCAGCCAGGAGCACTAGAATCGATACTGATAACTGGATCTCACCTCTAGCAATTCTGACAAAATTAGTCTCTGGAGTGTGTAACCTGGGATTCTACCGTCTAGTCAAAGCTTAGTACCTCTGATTTAGTATCTGGCAATACTGTTACCTTACATGAGTTCACCTTTAAAGGTGGCATCACAAAGACTCATGCTTTGCTTCTCTTCAAGAGTTATCAAGATACAATCTTCATTGAAAGCCAAGTGACTGGTGATGTAATCACCACAGCAGCTGTCAAAGTGCCTTCAGTCATGGTGACCAAATTCCTCCATCTGTCCTTTATTTCCTTGGTTTACAACCAAGCACACACTTTAATTGACCCTTACACAGAAAGCCTCTGACTGGGAGCTGCTGTGCTCTCCATATGTGAAGGGGTCTGAGTCAATCATTGTGCCCATCTTCTCCTGGGAAAGAAAGTAGCAGACATGCTGAAGCATCTCTCCTTGGTCTAATCAAAATGCCAAATGTGACGGGGATAAAGTTCTCCCTGAAGAGGAGTAAATTGGAATGAAATCCAAATGTCCTGGTGTTGGCCAAAAGCAAGGATTGATGGCTGAGTTTTTCAGTAATAGAATTCTGTATGGTTTGATAAATATCAAGTAATAAAATATAATGTATGAATGTGTAGGCTTTGAAATTAGACATATTGGGAACACGTCCCAGCTCAATTAATCATGAGCTCTGTGACCTTGAGCGCACTACTTACGTGTAAAATTTATGACATTTAAATGAGATGATGCAGATAAAGTGCATAGCTCAATTCCTGAAACATTGTGTGGTACATGGTATCCAGTATTATTGCTATTGTTGTTATTATTCAGTAATTTTCCAAAGATACATGGCACAAGGGCCATGCTAGCTGTCAGTTTGTGAAAGCTAATGCATCCTTCTTCCATTAGAGGGCGAAAGGATGTGCCAGAAACTATGAGAGATGTCTTAGAAAGTGAGAAATATAAACTATACGTCCAGAGAGGAAGAGATATTTAGCACTGAAATACCGCAGTAGCACCATTTCCAGGTTTCTATGTGCAGTGATCTCCGTTAATTAAAGGTCAGTCCAATGGGGGAAAAGCACTCTAAAGCTTCGGTGTGGTTGGTGATTGGTAGATGATCCTTTATTCAACCAAGGGAACAAAAGAGCATTTAAACTTAAAGTGGCCCAGGGCACTGAAGGAGAAAGCCACACAGTGTAGCATCTGCTCCCTGGAATTTACATCTCCTGTCCTCAAGAGATGTGAACATACATCTATACAATCTGCCATTTCCTCCTCAAACATCGCAACCTAGGTACTGAGATGTCATGATTTACGTTTTAAGGTGGGCCTAACATGTTACTCTCTTTTCTGATAACCCATCCATTCTAAGTCTTCTCTTTCTTTATTCCTAAGATGCACAAGACATATTGTTTTCCTCTGCTCTGCATGAAGAGTTGTATCTCACGCAATGACTTTTCATCATGCCATGCACATACTATGTCCACTGTGCTGTGTGTTGGGGACGTGGGAAGTAACACAGCATCCCTGATCTCCAGAAGAACAGAAGACTAGGGGAAAACCATGGAAACGGGCTATGGTGGGAATGCAGAGAACAGGAACCCAGCCCAGAGGTGAGTCAAGGAAGGCTTCTAGGACTAGGGAATGTTGGCTGTGAGCTGAAGAGTAGGTAAAAGTTAAGCAGGTGATGAGGAGGTGGAAGAGTGTTCTAAGCAGAGGGGATAGGTCTTCGGAGGTCCAGAGAGGAGGTCATGCAGTAGATTTTCCAGCAGGGACATTCTATGAATGCATTTGCTGCAAAGGCAAGGTGTTTAGGCCTTATCCTGAAGATAATGAAATACTATAAAAGCTGTGCTGTCCGGTAAGGTAGCCACTAGAGTCATGTGACTATGAGGCATTTGAACTACGGCAAATCCTAATTGAGAGGTGCTGAAACTGTAAAACATACACTGGATTTCAAAGACCGAGTATTAGAAAAGAAAAGACCTCTTAATTATTTCATTGAATACACGTTAAAATAATATAGTTGATATATTGAGTTAAATAAAGCTATTATTAAAATTAATGTTACTTGTTTATTTTTACTATTTAAAATGTGGCTATTAGAAAAATTAAAATTATGCATGTGGCTTGCACTCATGGCTTACATTATATTTCTATTAAACAATGCTTCATTAGAGACTTTTAACATACAGAATACGTGATGCTATTTAACAATATTTTTCAGGGGTGGATATTATATTTCCTGAATACGATGACTATTCTGCTTAATGGAGAGAAACACTGAACACTAAAAGCACTTCCATTAAAGTTAGAAACAAAGAACCCACCATCAACAAAAACAGCAATGACAACAAAACCCGCAACTATTAGTTAATCTATTTTCACAGAAGGTGCTAGACAGTGCCATGAGACAAAAGAAAGAATCAAAGACATTAATACTGGGAATGAATATGTAAAAATATTACTATCGCAGATGATAAGATTCTATACTTGGAAAACCCAAGAAAGTAAAAACTAATACAAACAGTCAGAGAATTCAATGAAGTGGATGGAAACAATATTAATATACTGACATCAAGAACATTCATAAATAACAAAGGATTCAGTTAAAAAATATGATGGAAGAAAAGACTCCATTTAAAATAGCAACAAATAAAAATGCCCAAGATTTATATGAAGGAAAACGGTAAAATGTTCTTGAAGACTTGAACCAGTGGAAAGACAGACCAAGTTATTGGATAAGAAAACTCAGTATTTTTTCATTAAACTTTATTTTGAAGTAATTGTAAATTCACATATAGTTGTCGGAAATAATACAGAAATATCCCATCGATATTTTATTCAATTTCCTCTAACAACATACTGCAAAACTATATTACAGTATCACACTCAGGATATTGACATTGCTACATTCAAGATACAGAACATTTCCATCAGCACAAGGGTCTCACATGCTACCCATTTATGGACATATTCCCTTCCATTCCCCCACTTCCATCCCTAACCCCTGGCCACCACTAGCCTGTTCTCCGATTCTATAATTTTATTACTTCAAGAAAGTTATATAAGTGGAGTTATACAGTGTATATAACCTTTGGGGATGGGCTCTTCCACTCAGCATAATTATATGGAGATTTATCCAGAGATGTTTGCATCAATAGTTTATTCCTTTTTTTGCTGAGTGGTATTGCATTGTGTGCCACAGTTTTCCAGCCATTCATTCATTAACAGACATCTGGGTTGTTTGCAGTTTGGGACTATTAGAAAGAAAGTTGCAATGAACTGTTGTGTATGGATTTTTGTGTGATCATAAATTTTCATTTCTCTGGGATAAATGCCCAGCAGTGGAATTGTTGGGTCTTTTGGTAGCTGCATGTATAGTTTTTAAAGAAACTGTCAAAATATTTTCCAGAGTGATTGTACCATTTTATATTCCCTCGAGCAACATTTGATTGACTTTGTTCTTTACATCCCAACCAGCTTTTTTTTTTTTTACTTTTATTGGGGAATATTGGGGAACAGTGTGTTTCTCCAGGGCCCATCAGCTCCAAGTTCAGTTGCAGTTTTCAATCTTTAGTTGCAGGAGGAACAGCCCATCATCCCATGTGGGAATTGAACCGGCAACCCTGTTGTTAAGAGCTTGCTCTCTAACCAACTGAGCCATCCGGCCGCTGAGCTATTTTCCTCTTTTTAAAGTAAGTAGTAGAATGAATGAATGAATGAATAAATAAATAAATAAGTACTTAGAGATGTGAAGTTTCCTCTTATTTATACTTCATCTGTGTTCTACAAATATCGATATGCTGTATATTTGTTTTTATTTGGCTCAACATATTTTCTTTTTTAATTTCCATTGAGGCTTCCACTTGCCTCATGCATTATTTAGAAGTGTGCTTTTTTAATTTTCCAAGTGTTTGAAATAGTCTTTTTATCTTTCTGTTACCGATCTTCAGTTTGAATTTATTGTAGATAGAGCACACATTCTATGTGATTGCAATTGTTTTACATTTGTTGAGATTTGTTTTTTGTCTAAGGATATGGTCTACCTTGGTATATGTTTTATGGGTGCTTGGAAAAATATGTGTATTCTGATGTTGGATGTAATGTTCCATAAATTTCAATTAGATCCCATTGCTAGATGGCATTGTTCAATTATTCTGTATGCTGATTTTTTTGTGTAGCCATTTTATCAATTGATAAGAAGTGCGTGTTGCAGTCTCCAACTAGCGTAGATTTGTGTTTTTCTCCTTTAGGTTCTATCAGTTTTTTTGCTTCACCTATTTTGCAACTCCATTGTTTGATCACATACATTTAGGATTGATATGTCTTCTTGGTATACTGATCCTTTTACCTTTATAAACTCCCTCTGTCTTTGGTAATTTTCTCTGTTCTGAAGTCTATTTATATGGTATTGATATAGTCATTCCTACATTTTCTTGATTAATGCCTGCATGATGTATACTTTTTCATCATTTTACTCAACCTATGTTTGCCATTATACTGGACGTGAATTCTTGTAGACAGCACACAGATAATATACCTTTTTAAAAATCACTCTGGCAATCTCTTTCACTTGGTGTGTGTAGGCCATTTAAATTTAATGTAATAATCGATATATTAAGTTTCAAGTCTTCAATTAGATCTTCTGTTTTCCATTTCTTATATCTGTTTTGCATTCTCTTGTATTTTTCCTACGTTCCTATGGGTTACTTGAACACTTTAGAATTCCATTTGGGTTTACCTGTACTGTTTTTAACTCTCTCTCTCTCTCTCTCTCTCTCTTTCTCTCTCTCTCTCTCTCTTTCTCAGTAGTATTACTTTTCATTATTTATTTTCTTTCAGGCAGAACTTGAAAAATATTGTACCACTCTTCCTGGCCTCCAAAGTCTCTGATGAGAAATACGCTATAATCCAAATTGTTTACCCCACAGCTAAGGTGTTATTTCTCTCACTCTTTTAAGAATTTGTCTTTTTTTTACAGAAAAAAATTTTTTTAGAAGTTTGACTATAATATTTATTTTTATAGTCATTACTTTGGATTACTTTGGGTTTATCCTGTTTGGGGTTTGCTCAATTTTTGAATCTGTGGAAAGGTTAATTAAAATGATATCAAGACTGGGGTGGCCAGTTAACTCAGTTGGTTACAGTGCGGTGCTCTTAACAACAAGGTTGCCAGTTCGATCCCCACATGGGCCACTGAGAGCTGCACCCTCCACAACTAGATTGAAACAAGTACTTGATTTGGAGCTAATGGGTCCTGGAAAAACACACTTTAACAACAACAAC
This sequence comes from Rhinolophus sinicus, assembly GCF_036562045.2. Taxonomy (NCBI): domain Eukaryota; kingdom Metazoa; phylum Chordata; class Mammalia; order Chiroptera; family Rhinolophidae; genus Rhinolophus; species Rhinolophus sinicus. Next base: position 174,325,733 of record NC_133754.1, read on the forward strand.
AAATGATACCAAGATAATGGCTTCATTATTTAGATTGCCCAAGATCTAAAAGTTTGACTGTACGTTTTATGGATGAGGATGTGAGGAAATAGGCAACTTTATACCTTGCTGTAGGATTCTAATTTGGTAAGAACTCTGTGGGTGACAATTTGAAAGTATGCATTTAAATTATAAATGCACTTACTCCTTAACAACAATTTACCTCTAGTAATATGTTCTATATAGATACTGAAGACCATGCAAAATAATGAAAAAATATTAAATTGTTTACAAAGCAAACAACTGCAAACTACCTCTATGCCCATGAATAGGTGACTTGTTAAATATGTAGATGGCTTGCATACAATGAAATATTGTGAATACATAAGATAGAATGAGGAATCTTCTCCCATTCAGGTATGAAATTATCTATAAGTCATATTGGTATATGAAAAGTGAGGAACAGTATGAATTGTGTGCTATTATTTGTGCAAAAACGTGAAGAAGGATATCTATTTGCTTGCCTATGAATAATATTCAACTGGAAACCATACATAGGAAACAGAACATTGGTCACCTTTGGGGTAGAGACTGGAGTCACTGTGGGATGAGGTAATACATCCTTTTATATTTTGAGCCATGTGTATTTTTAGGTTCTTCAAAACACACATTTAAGAATCCTCAGCCAAATATTACCATCTGATAGAATGGCCCAATAAAAACTTTCATCAGGGTTTCAGGAGGTCCAACAAGAATATTAGGGGAAGAGAGCAATTATGGGCAAAGACAGGGAGTAAGATAATTTGTATAGTGAGAGAAACTGAAAGGTGAAAAGCTCAGCAGCATTGTGAATTGGTTAAGTATGGAAGTACTTGTTTTAGGCAAATAAAGTAACGTATACAAACTTCGTTACTTCCTAGCTAGAAGACCCAGAACTAGTTCCTTAGATTTTCTGAGTTTTGATTTCCACATGTATAAAATGGTGATAATAAAACCAACCCCATGTTGTGAGGAATGACTAAATAAGTTGGCATATGCACTCTATATACAGAGGGTGTGACACATAGGAAGCATTTAATTAAAACAAATTACTAGTTAGTATTTCTTTCTTGTGTTTATAATAATACATACACTCAAATCAAATCTATTTTTTATAATAGGGTCATATTATAAAACTATAGAAACTGTTCTTCAAATTTTGGCTTTAATTTAAAATATTACGAGCACTTTTCCATGTTACCGCGGTTTTTAAAATGGCTAAGTACTGATCCTTTGTGTGCAAGTTCTGTGATTGATGTCATGATTCCCCCAGACAGAGACTCTTGGGTTGCTTCTAACTCTAATCTTACAAGTAAGGCTCAGTGAACACCTTAGCCTATATTTTTTGGACTTATTCTGTAGGATATTTTCCTATACTAGATTAACACTATTTCTATTTAACAGTCAGGAAATTTGATGAATAAATGAATTTCCTTTTACAAATCAGCAAAGGTTCTCAAAACTCTTTGCCTTCCATTTCAAGAGGAGTCCATTTGAAGGTATTCCTCAGTAGGACTAGAGGACACAATTCACCAGTGTGACTTTGGTGGAGAGTGCCCTGGTCCCTGCAATTTCTCTACTCACTCTCTTCAGCTTGATGGATGCTAAAGGAGATAGATGCCTGTTGGCTGGGTAATTTCTACAGAGCTATAATGGTAGATTGTTTTTAAGTGAGCAAAACTAGAGCAGCACATTCTGGTAATGAGGATGGGAGTAAAGCAATGAGCAGAGTTCAGGGTACGAAAACATTGTGATAAAAGAAACTGCTTTCAAGCAAAATGACTAGGAGAGTGATTAAGGGGCAATGTTGGGAATGAAACGATCCCAGGCGCAGCAGAAAGAGCATGAACTCACAGAGCAATGGGGGCTTTCAGAGGCCCTCTAGTCTTTTCCTTCCTTCTGGGTACAATGACAGACTGTTAGAGTAGGAAGGATTCTCGAGATCTGTGGATCTGAGCCCATCAAGAGGAGCCTGTGCAATCCACAGATATAGCCGAGAGGTTCAAGAAGCCTATGAGCCTTTTACTTGGAAGAGTCTTTAACATACAAAACAAATCAAACAAACAAAACACAGCAGGATAATATAGCAAATAACCATCTACTCCACTGCTCAGAATTAACAAATATTTAGATTTTTGTTATTTTGCCTTACACTCAAGAAATAAAACATTACAGGTAAAATGGAAGACTATCTCTCATAGCTTCCACTCCTTTCAGTCCTCCCAAATGTTACATATGTCAGTGTGAGTGTGAGTGCGTGTGTGTGTGTGTGTGTACAGTCAGTAAAAATGGCTATCATGCCTTCTTTTTTCTTGCATTTTCATGCCACCATTCTTATCAAGATGTGCGGTCTATTACTCCTCCCCTTGAATCTGGGTTTGTGACCTGTATTGACCAAAAGAATGTAGCATAGGTAACATTTTGGGGCCTCTGACCCTAGGCCTTAGGAAGTTTGAAAGCTTTTGATTCCACCCTCTGTAAAGCCACCTGCCATGTAAGAAGACCAGCGACCCCGAGGAAACCCAAGCTGGCCACGTGACAGGCCATGTGGAAGAACATTAAGGTTCCACGTATGTGAATGAGGTCTTCTTGGAACTTCTAGCCCAGCCCATCTGCCAGCTGAACTCAGCTCAGTGAGAGACCCCAGCCACATGGAACAAAAGACCCAGCTGGTGGACCCAGGTCAGCCAACAAAATCGTGAGGAAAAAAGTTATTATTTTAAACCAGTACGTCTTGAGTTTGTTGTGCAGCAATAGACAAGTGAGCTATGCATACATGTTTATACCATTAAAATATTAATAGTGTGCATAGATAGCAACAGCTGTTTCCACTAGTGGCCAAATAAACCTCTCTCAAACTGGCCCTTCCATGGATAACAATAAACAATGGACCAAAAAACAAAACAAAACAAAAAAACAATCAACCAAAACAAACAAAAAAATTACTTCAAGGCAACAGAGAGTGACCAAAAGTAGGTACATCCTGGAGGCAAAGTTGGCCCTTGGAAGAAAAATGAGGGTCTCCTTTTCACAGCTTTCTTAGCATGAAGGGAGTCCCTAGTTTGCACATGCAGGGCAATTAAAACTTGATAGAAAGTTCACAGTCTTTCTGGCTTCAAACACAGACGTTAGGGTTTGGAGCAATCACATTTGCTGGAACGTGAGGGTCAGATCTTAGAAAGGACAGAGACAGAGGTGTAGAGCCCAAATTTTGTATGTAAACTCTTCCCAAGTCTCTGACAACTGAATCACTCCTGCATGGGGTAGAGTTTACATAAGGTGGCTGTTGCTATAATAAACTAAGACTTAAGCTGCTGTCCAAGAGACAGAGTTTACATTTTGCACCCAACCATATTATCTTCTATGTTCTAAAGCAAACAAACAAAACCCCCCACTCTTTGAAGAACACAGCAGAAAGTACCATCTCCATAACGTGACATTTTCAGTGTCTCGGAGGTAACGACTGATGACTTGACATATGAAAGAACATGAGCAGGAGACACATCCTCAAAGGAGTAATGACTATGGCAATGGCAGAAGCTACCACTTACTGAATGCTTCCTATGTTCCTGGTCATCTTCTGTGTGCTTTTACACGTATTATGTGAACCCTCATGGTAGCTTTATTATCTTGACACAAATACTTTATCAGCAATATAGAGTCAAGAAAGCAGAAACCAGTTTAGGTATTTCAGGCAAAGAGAGAACATGAATGTATATATTTGACCCATTCATAGTTAGAAGGACTGGAACCCCACCCCCCAACCTAAAGGGTACCACCACCACCTCCAAAAGGGCAGTATTAGCTGGATATAAAAAACTGTGAGAAGCCACTAATGCCCTAACATGACTCATTAGGTCATCTGATGCTACTATGGCGACAGTCAGCTATTGCACAGCTACTGTAAGAGCCTGCCACTGCCATCACCTCCACTGAAGGAAAATCTCCTTGCCTGCTGCTGCCAGCATCACTGCCGTCTTAGTCTGTGGCCACCACTGAGTCCGTCTTAGTCTGTGGCCACCACTGAGACTAGTGTCAAAAGAATGGCTCTTCCTTTTTTCTGCCTCATAATCCCGCAGAAGTGGTTTCCATTGTCAGAACCTACGTTGGAACTCCACTGGCAAAGGATTAGCGGAAATATAGTTTTTAATCAAGGCTTTGTAACACAAGGGAAAAGTTACAAGGGCAAGGATAGTGCATATACGAATGGACATTATCCACACAATTGGCAGCATTATTTTATATTTGAGAAAATAGAAACACGGAATTTTAAGGCGTTAGCCCAAGATCACACATCTCGAAGTTGTGGTTAGCATTTGAAACTCAGAAAGCTTAACTCCAGAGGTTGTGTTCTTTATCCAATGGATGTTCACCGTGTTTTCTTATTTTTTATTTTTTACAACTGTACACAAAGTCAAAGAGGGTATATTTGGTTTTGGGTCCACATATTAATTATCATTTAAATGATGACCTAAAACATAACAAATGTTAGCATTCTTTCGGTTTTCTAAATTATGATGTTATAATCCAGATTGCCATCTAATTTCAAAACCCACATTTGCATTTGTTTTTCATAATGATGTCAATGCTGGATTATGATGCCAAGTGACAGCATTTAACCTTTACTGTGTGGTAAGCAAGTTTGACAGCACGTAGTTTGCATGTCCTAATGTCAAAATGACAATATTTCTTCTGCATCTGCCATTGTCTTCATTAATACTTTAACATCTGTAATGACAAAATTACTCTTTCTCCGTAATGGGTTGTAATCAAAAGATATTTTTCATGGACTAGAAATTAATTTATTGACTTAGCTGATAAATTAAGAATTTAATTGACATCATGAAAATGATTCAGTGAAGGGGAGTGTCACACTATCTTAAATGTTGCAGGCTAATGAGAAAACTGTACTGCCAAAGACTTCATAATAAATGATACATTTGAGAGCCAAATAGCCTCATGACAAGCTATAGGGACAAATCGCACTTGGCCGTTTGAACAAAGGAAAGTTGTGGGAGAAAGGAGTTATCGGAAGGCACACAATGCTGTTCCTAAAGAAAAACAAAACAGAACAAAATATGTGCCTTTACACTTACTACCATATTCAACTTTTGAGCAAAACTAACACAGATCTCTTCTTTGTACATATTACTTAATATGAGTTTAGTAATAAATTTGTGAGTCAAAGTATTATGAAGGATTTCATGTATATATAAGAAAATAACTGTATATAAGTATACACACATTTACACATATACATACATACACATATTTACCAGTGTCCTATTGTAGGGCATTATTATTATTACTGAGGTTGGCTCTGCTATAGTAGCTGTAGATTCCAAAATTTTAGTTTTTAATTCAATAAATAGTTATTCCTCACAAACCTAACAATTGAAGGTGAGAGTTCTGCTTGATACGCGGCTCACCTGCGCGTGATAATTCCATCAGTCTTCTCCTATCTTGCAACTATGCTGATTCCCTGGGTCTGCTCAACATCAATCACCCATATCCAGCAAAAAGCGTCTTTTTCTCTATTGAGTTTAGTTCTGTCTTTATCTGCTGCTGAAAGTTACTGTGACTTTGGAGGTATTACAGACAAAAGGGGAACAGCCTGCATGAATAGGTTCAGATTGCCAGAACAATATGCCAGAACTAAATATCATGGACCAGCCCAAACCGTGCTCCGTGCAGCATGGCGGCTCTAGAAGGATGGGCCTGGGGTGGAGGGTTAAACTAGTGTTAGCAAACGGGACAGCAGGTGAGAAAAACGACTGCTGTCAAGGGAACACAGGCCATCCCCTGGGCTTCATGCTCAATACTACACTTATATTACGTGCCTAGTTCTTGCAATGTCTTATAAGGTAAATAGCATCTTATGCTTCTTTCAGATTTGAGGAAACTGCCCAAGATCACATAGCTCCTAGACTGTAGAGATGAACTACAAACCCTGTTTTCCATGATGCGAAAGCCTGTATTTCTACATCACCAGACGCCCCCCCCCCTTTTTTTGAGTCAGTGATGAATAAAAAAAAGCCTGCACCAAAGAAGATGGAGGAAAGATGATGTATCTGTGACATAGAGGCGAGTCTGATATTGAAATGACTGAGGAAGGCAAGGAAAAGAAGCTGGAAAAACAAACGAAGAAGGAGAAAAGAGTTCAACATCTTTTTAGTCTAAAACCCTGGTTCTAGGTTGTAGCCTTGCTCTGCCACCCACTCCCTCCATCATCTTAGATAAGACTCCCTCCCTTTCTGAGACTCTATTTCCCCATCCATGAAACAAAGGAAGTAGAAGGGCAGATCTCAAAAATGGCATCAGGTCAAAACTTCCATTGTTCTCAGACCAGGCTGCCAATCTTCCCAAACCAGGCACAGAGGTCAAAAACGCATGGTGGGCTCTCCTCAAATGTGTGTCAGCAGGAGAAGCAAGGTGGAGACGCCACCTCAGGCCAAACTCGTTAACAGTTGTTTCATTAATCACAGTTTGTGTTTCAAATCCAAAGACAATCTGTCCAATTAACATTAAAGCTCTGGCAGGCATGGGGAGACCTTTAGGAAAAGGCAATTTGACACAATTGCTAATAATGTTCACATTTAGGAAAGTGGCTCTCAAACATAACCTTCTCCTGGTGACAGCTTGGGTCCCCTCCAAAGCGGTGCAGGCTTCAGGCACTTCCACAGTCTGACCCCTCCTCCCACCCAGCCTCACTGACCTGGATGGGCATCACTTGCTAGCTGTCTCAGCAGGACCAGTTTTCCAGAACATGCCACTGTCAGTCACACCTCTGTATCCCTGTCCATCTGAACCCACAGCCTGCATGCCTTCCCAGACTATTTTGTGGCCCAGTCTAAGCTGCTTCATATTCTATTTCCAGTAATACTTCAACAAATCTTTCTCGAGTTATATTGAGACTTGGGTTTGAATCTTATTTCAATCAATTATTAACTTGGGCATGCTTTATGTTTTGATTTTCAAGGAATACATATATACACAGACAAAAACATTCAAATAGTAAGTACCACGGGTTAGACAGTGAAACCTAAATCTCCTTAACTATGAGGTTCCTCCTTGGATGCAATGTCAGTTACTGATATCTTGTGTTTTCTTCCAAAGATGCCTACCCAGGAATATACATAAACTTCTTCCCAGACACAAATAGTAATATAGTAGGCATACTATTTCACATTCAGCTGAACAATGTATCTTGGAGATTGTTCCCTATCAGTCTGTGTTTACCACCGCCTTTATAACCAGGGACAAATAAACTGACCTGTCTGAGCATCAGCAATACTCTCATGGGGGAGCTGGCCCAATAAAATGATTCCAGCCTAACTTTGGGTGCCTGCTCTGGGTACTTCCCTACTTCCTGGGTACCTTGCTTTTAGGGGCACTCTATTGTAACTGCGTGCTAGTACTCTGTGCAATATTGACAAACCAATTATTGGTATTTGTGGGATGACTGAATCTAAGGAACACTGTGGCCATGGGATGGTTACTTTTATGTGTCAACGTGGCTGGGCTAAGGAAGCCCACATAGTTGGTAAAACATTATTTCTGCCTGTGTGTGTATGAGGGGTTGAGAGAAGAGAGTAGCATTAGAATAGACAGACTGAGTAAAGGTCACCCCCAGCAAAGCGAGTGGGTGTGATTCAATCCACTGAGGACCTGACCAGAACAAAAGGCAGAAGGTGAGTTTTGTTCTTTGCTCGAGCAGGGACATCCATCGGCTTGTGCTCTGGGAGGAAGGCCTGTGCTGCTGGTTCTCAGGCCTTGTGACTAGGGCTGAATTACACCCGAGGCTTTACTGGTTCTCCAGTACGCAGACCGGCAGATGGCGGGACTTCTAGCCCCCTAAGTGCTGGAGCCAATTCTTATAATAAATGAGCTCCCCAAATAGATCTCTCTAACTCTGTCTGCACCTCTCTAGCTCTATCTCTGTCTCCATCCCTACCTTTTGTTGGTCTGTTTCTTTGGAGAATCCTGACTAATACAGAGAGCTACGTGAGATCACAGCATCAGAATAATACCTGACAGATGGAAGGTATGTAATAGGAAAATCCTCTTCTTTTTCTCTTAAATTCTGTAGTAGAAACAGGCTAAACTGCATAACAGAGCACTGAACTTTATTTGTCCTTATTTACCAGTGTGTGTGTGTGTGTGTGTGTGTGTGTGTGTCCCATCCCAGCCATGATCAGCTGATACCCTGGAATCACTGAGCAGCATAGAATGAGCTTTAGGAAAAATGATCAAGTCAGTTAAGGTATCCTTCTCTGACCCCCCATTTCCCTAAGGCATTTGCTGAATGGGAAAAGCACAGGACTTAGATAGGAGCTAGGAGCTTCAGTTGAGGGTCCCAGTTGTGCCAATTACATGGAGCAATCATCTGCCTTTCCTCAGGCTTTGCCACTCATCTGCATAACAGGAGTAAGTGATTGTTCCCGGGTAGGATTCTTGTGAAGCCTAAATCAGTTAGTGGATATGAAAGCACTTTAGAGGTGAAGCAGCTTTACCAGGCACAACATTATTGAGAAGATCCTGCTTTTGATCTCGATATAATTAATCAACGCTCTACTTTGACACTCTTGCCTGGCTGTCTTCCCTACTTCTAATATATCCCAACAACAGGGACCCGATAGCAGACGGTTCCAGGCAGACAGTCAAAATAGAGATTCACGCAGAATCGCAATGTGGTTTTTGTGATCTGTTCCTTCCTAGCAATACCAATTCCTCTGGGAGGAATATGGTGAGCAGGAGACTGTCTGGGGCAGAAACAGGCCAGGGGCGAGATAGTCTCAGGACCCCAGAAGAAGTGACTACAGGTCACGGTGAATCTTTAGTCCTTGAGAGCTGAACTACCGACAACAGAGAGGCCACTGTGTGTTGGGGGATGGGGTCCTTTGGGAGAATCGCATGTGGAGAAGCGAGGAGGGCTCAACAGGGAAGCCTCAAGCATTGCTATCGATGTTTCCAGATCCTGGCCTTCTAGGAGGATTGGGCATCTTTTCTCTTTTCCCCACGAAATAACTGAAATGCAATCAGGAAGGGGATAAAAGGAAATGAAGGGGTCATTAAACACTGAGGGAGGAGGGGACGACCTTTAAAACAATCTTTTCTGGGTGACACCTGCGCAATTCAAGCCTCCAATTTTCTCCATTAATGTTCAGCCTCTTCACATAAGTCCCCTAATGACAGCGTGGGCGATGGATGAAGACAGGGCAGTTGAAGCTTAAAATACATGCCAAGGAGATATTAAAAGCCACAGATCTGCCTAGGAGTGGGGAAAACAGGCAAGAGAGCAGAGGAGATGGGATAGAAGTCCTGCTCCTTGTCTGTTAAGATGCTGGTGACATCTTTTGTTCATTCTTCTGCTGTTCTGCATACCATACTGAGTCTTCATAATGTTTTCAGGATGTCTCCCCTTCCTCTCTATTTCCAAAGTCGCCGTGCTAGCTGAGCCCTTAATTACCTTTCGCCTTGACAATTACAGTAATAGACACCCGGCTCCCAGGCTCTGCCACTTCCTGTCTACCCTGCAGATGTCACCAGTTTGAACTTCCTGAAATATCACTTTTCACATGTCAGTTTCCTACTTAAAAACTTCAAGGATTCCCCATTGTCTGTGAAGTGAAGGCTAATGTATAGCCTGAGCCTGGAAATCAATGCTACTAAAACCTTAAACAGTCTGTGCCCATGGTGAAGGCTGCACCCTGATCTTATTCATCGTTCTGTCCCCAATACTGTTATGTAAGCTCCATGAGGAAATGAAGGATTTATTCTTGATTGCGGACATATAACAAGCCCTCAAATGATAATTGTTGGGTGAATGCATTAATTAGCTCATTAATAGTGTGTGGCATAGAATATGGTTCCCATAAGTCTTTGTTGAAGGAAAGGACGAAGGGAGACAGGCAGGGAAGAAAGAGGATGCTCTATTAAAATAAGCACAGATCATAGGTGGGGGCAGCTACAGTTAGGGGCCTCTAGACTCAAAACAGGGCAGTAGAAACCTGACAGGAGTGAAAGGTGCGGATGAAGGAGAGGCTTAAGGCCACCTGAAGTTCAGACTCGATATTGGGCGTGGAAGAAGCCCAGAGAGGGAGACTGAGCAAGCTGACCGACCACCAGCGGGCACCATTTGGGAAGACAGACAGCTAGGAAAGCCAAGTTGTAAGGGGAGTGGGGCTTGGAAGCTGGGTAATAGGACCCAGAGAACTGAGCCATCTGGGTGAGGAGCCAGGAACTAAAGAGAGTTTGCACACCAAACAGGACGTGCTGAGGAAGTGTTAGTAGCCATAATGAAAAACTTACTATATATGGCAGTGCTTCACGTTTGGATATTGTGAATGTCTTTGAAACTAAGGTGACAGCCGAGGACCCAATCGTTGGAAACATAAATAAACGCATGTAATTTTGCACACAGTTACAGGGATTGAGAGATTTCCCTGGAGTCAATCCCCAGGTAAAGAAGACCCTTTTATGGAGTCTGAATACCTTACATTTACATTTTGCCATTTATTAACTTGAAGGTTTGTATCATTCATTAATACATTGAATCCTCGCAGCTCTCTGAAATTTGTAACAATTATTCCCATTTTGAGGAAACTGAACTTCAGTGAGAGAATATACCTTGCCCAAGTGAGAAGTAAGTGACAATGTAATTAGGGTAGAAGTCAGGCATTTTGGTTTCATGTTGAGTGTGTGTGTTATTTTTTGGTCACATACCCACAAAAACAAGCTGTGCCATCATTTCCACATGAATCAGAAGCCCTTTTACAAATATTAACTGAGTACCTGTGACGGGTCAGGCACTGAGCTCGGCACATGGGAACAAGAACAGACCAACATTCCCACTTTCGGGGCGCTCCGGAACCAAACTGAGGTCAGCGCCTTCCCAGCCTGAAAGTCTGAATCCGAATATGTTCTGGTCATAAAGCATGACTTCAGGTGTTCGATGCTTAATGGAAAACCATCCTAATCTGGTAGGCAGTGTCCTCGGTACTAGTTGTTGTCAAAGGTAGGTTGTATGTCAACCAACACCGGACATCACCCATCCTCCATCACCAGCTAATCGTGGTGGATTCCACTAGTTTTTGTTTCTTCCTTTTCTTTTTTTGTCCTTCCATTTCAAAATTGTCAACTTAAAGCTCTCTGTTTCTTATCTCCCTGAAAGAAATAAAGCCTGGCTAAAACATTTAATTCATGGTTGTTCAGAGGAGGACTAACAAAGCCCAGACTGAGAGCTGAGAGACCCGGTGTGCCAGTACCCTCTCTGTCACTTGTGTCCTGCCTATCTTTTCCTTGGGTCTCAGCTTCCTCACCTATAAAGCAAGTCTGTATGTTTCTGTGATCCTTCTCTATCCTAAAATGCTATGGATGCCTCAGAGCTTTGAGCTGCCTGAGAGAGAGAGATAAAAAAACAAAAAAACCTTTATAATTGCAAGGTGGTGAAACATACATGGTGAGAGAAAACTCGCCCCCACAATTAGTAGCTGCCCTCCTTGGCTCTGGGAACCGAACAGTTCTTATCTGAGTGGGATGTGGGATGTAGGAGACAGAAAGGGTGAGAGGCAGAACAAAAGCTTGGTTTCTCATCAGAGGAGTGGGATGGATCATAGGTTGGAGTGGTGAGCGCAGAATGGTGGGCTGTATTTCCTTCTGAAAAGGTCAGTGCCCTGCCACGCCAGACAGCAACATGGAGACCTTTTAAAACACAGAGAGCCAAAGAGGCTTCCATTGAGCTGGAAGGTGTGGAGCAAACTCAAGATTCCTGGTCTGTCAGAGCAGAAAGGGACCTGAGGCACTGGTGCAATTCCCCCTTCCTATTTTGCAGGTGGGGACACTGAGGTCCAAAGGGTGTGGCTGGGAAAGGTGACACAGCCAGGGTCACAGAGCTTGTTTGTAGTCAGCAGAGCCATGACAAGAGCCCAGGAACTTCCCATTGTTGTTCATATCAAAGCAAACCTCCCTTTTGCTCTGCTTATTGCCACCTTTAATAAAATTATTATTTTTCCTCCATCTGCTACTTGCTTAGCATCTCAGAATAAATGATACGTGGTAATAACAGTTATCCTTTCTTGACAGCGTGGAATCTGATACTTAAAAATGGAAGGTGTGACTCATTAAACCTCTAGGTATGTTTTTAAGAATTATTTTGTAAATGATTAAGTGTTTCTAATGAGAATTGATAAAATTAGATCCTTGGTTTGAATTTTCAATTTAAATACAGCCTCTTCCATCCATTTTCTTCCTCCCTCTCCACCTGGTCCAAGTTCTCTCTCCAGTGAAAATATTAAACGCCTCCTCCCCTGCTTATACCTAAAACATCTCATTGGATTTTTAAAACAGTCATTGGCCCCTACCCCAGACAATGCCTAACCCTCCTGGATTGATTTATAACCCATGCCCCTCCCACTTTGCCAACCCTGCTCTGATCTATAGAAACATCCATCTTGGTTAAAGCAATTCAGGCAACTTGCCTTTGCACCTTGAAAGCAAAGTAACCCTGAGCAAATTATTTAACCTCTCTGTGCCCAGTTTGATCTGGAAAATGGAGATAGAGATAATTCTTAACTCATACGTTATCGTAGGGCTAAATAAAAATAAAACCTACTGTTTCTCCCACACCTTATTCTGTACCAAAGCAAGCACTTTACACATCTTATTTTATAAGCTCATCACAATTGTTCTTATTACTACCTCGTTTTACAGCTGAGGAAACAGGTACAGAGAAACCCCAGAATTGCCAAGGAGGCAGAGCATTTGAATATCTAAGTCTGTCTAATTTGAAGAATCATGACCCTTTCTAGCGCAACATATGTATTTACTATATATCGTACTGGTATTCGACCTGGGTGATTTTGTCCCCCCCGTCCCGCAGAGGATATATGGCAATGTCTGGAGACAATTTTGGTTTTACAACTGAGGAGAGGCACTACAGGCATCTAGTGAGTAGAGGCCAGAGATCCTGCTAAGTCCCAGACAATGCACAGGGCAGGGCCCCACAAGGACTTACCTGGCCAAAAATAGCAACAGTGTCAAGATTGAGAAACTCTGCTGTGCTGTGCTCCATTGCATGAATTTGCCATAATTCACTTGGATAAATCGACGTAGAATGATGCATGCAAAGTGTTAAGCACGTATGAACACTGAATAAATGCCAGCCACCATTACTGTCGTCGCTACTTTTAGACCTACTTCACCTTTTGCTTCTCCTCTTTGGAGGTTATTCCTGATACCAGCTAGAGAGAAGTAACGTTTCCCTCACCTCAATAACTGTTTACTTTCTTTAATATTTGATAAACATTATCGACTATAGTTATTCATAGATTCTTTATCCAACTGCCCACGGGAAGCAATTGCATTTATTTTCTTTTGTGTCTCCCCATGTAGTTAGCACAGTGCACGACCCATCCTCGTTGAATTTGAGAAGCAGAACAATTTTCTGAGGGAAGGTAAGCGAGGGCTCCTATGCCTATTGTGTAGCTGAGGAAACAGGCTCAGAATGTCCAAATTATTTAAGGCTGTGTGACTTATGAGTGACGGAGCTTGAACTAGATCTCACCTTAGAGTCCCGCGTTAGCTTGTTGAGCTGCTATTTATGCAATCAATTACAAAACACCAGAACTGCAGTCCATTCTTTCAGAGGGAAGCTTCTAAGAGAACCTTTGGATTCGATAAGCAAACCAGGTAGGAAATCAGTTCCAATGTGCACCTGATTTGGAGATGTCTTTCATGGGGTCCACGAAACACAGCTGAAGAGATTACTACAAAGGTCAAACCACTGCAGAACACTCACGGCAGGGAGTCCAGGCGCCTGGAAATGAGGCTAGACTTCGAATTAGCTAGTCGTGCAGTATTGGAAAAGCTATGGTACCTCTTTGGGCCTCACTTTTCTCATCTGTCAAAGAGGAACATGATGCCCATCTTAAGAAGCCTGCAGGTCGCTGCGAGGAACAGTATGTCAAGTACAGTCCATCCGCACTATTCACAGCAGTTATGTGTTTAAAAATCACTGCAAACACTAAATTGGTGAATATCGAACCATCGCTTCTAAGGGAGATACAAGGTTGGTTTGCTGTGAGCCTCTGATCACAACATTTTCATCAACCGATCAATATGTAAACTTGTTTTATAAGTTTTTTAAAAAGACACCTTATTTAATATATAGTGTCTATTCATTAATATTGAACTTACGGGTAACAGCACTATAACTCGTGTCTAAACAAAGCTTATCTAACACACTTATGTTCTCTGTAAAGCATATTACAGGCTTCTTGAGCTTAGGAACACAGACAGCATCTCAGTACTATGCTTGGGTGCCACTTAAACAGTGAAATCACCAAAAAAAGAGCACAAAAATGTAACGTGACACCAAAAGTACCACACAAAGGACACTTGTCTATGGAATGAGAACTAAGAAAGCAGAGCACCACCTTCTTTTATGTCAGCTGGAAACATGCGCATTGGAATAAATTTCACCACTCCACAGTCTGAATGACCAGGAAAGCACATGAGTATTAATTTGAGGTTACAAATTTTTAAGAATTGGGTGCTAATAAGAAAATGACAGGAAATTCACAAGGAAAGATAAAATATGGCCAATGCATATATGAAAAGATGTTCAACAACAGTGTTCATTCAGGAAAGTAAAACGAAAACCAAAATGCAATACCACTAGACATCCACCAAAATGGCCAAAATGTAAAAGATTGATGGTATAAATGTAGACAAAGACGTGAAGCCGCTGGAACTGTAAGTACTGCTGATGGTACGTTCCGTACAAACTCTTTGGGAACCTATTTGATAGGATATACAGAAGTTGAACATATGCCAATGTTATGGCACAACAATTCCATTCTGAGACATGTAGTCAACAGAAATATATAGCAATTTATCAATGCACAGGTATATGAGGCAGGTATCTCTGATCACGTAAGAATAGAAAGAAACTAAATGTCCATCTACTAGAATGAAAAAAAAAATGGCTAAATTCACAATAGACTATGACGCAAGAGCAGGGATGGAGAGACTATCGCTACACTCAACAACATGGATAACTCTCATAAACATAATTTTGAGCAAAAGAAGCCACACAGAAATAAGAGTATATGCTGTATAATTCCAATTATATCAAAGTCAAAAACAGGTGACACCTATGGATAGTGTTAGAACTGAGAAGGGGGTTTACTTTGGGGACAGCAATGACTGGAATGAGCATGAGGGAATTTCAAGGGGGCTGGTGACATCCTGTTACTTGATCTAGGTGTTACGTAGCCTCTTCAATTCCTGAATATTTATTGGGCTGCACATTCAGCTGTGCACTTTTCTACATGTGCTTTCCACATCAATAAAATTTTAAATATATGTATTTTAAGTGAGGGATAGAAAAAACACTTAATGAAAATCTACTACGTGTCAAACATTTTATCAGAGAATTATTTATTCCTTGTGACAATGCTATGTGTTTTCATAGCTTGCCTAATAATAAAAATCACCGTAATACTTCTCAAAATTAGAAAATCACCAGATAACAATCTGGGGCTAATGTATTAAAATCTCCAGGAAACGGAACTGACATCACTATTTAAATAAGTGATTTTACCATCATCAAAATTGAACACATATTGACTAGTCTGGGTATTGAGGAGTGGGATTTAATGTGATGTCCAACATATAACATTAACTTAATAAATGGTAGCTTTTTTCATTTTTTGGTACAGTTGCCTCCATTTTATAAAAGAAGGACTGAGGTGCAGAGAGGGAAAATGACTCACCTAAGGTCACAGCTGGAAGCGAATATTTATTAATATTTGAGCTATCTTACTTTACTAAGAACCACCCTGGGGAATGGATTCCATTATGCTAATTTTACACTGGAGCAAACTGTAGCTCGGGAATGTAGGTAACTTGCCAAAGACATTTAGCCAGGAAATGGTGGAGCCAGATCAATCTAATTTAGGGAGCTCTAATCCAGTCACTTCTCAAAGTTCTGCCATAGGTTCGAAAAGGCAAATCCAGGAGTGTAGAAGACAGACTTTTCTTACATATCATGCCTGGCCTTTAATATATACTCTTTCCCCCTAATCATCCTCTTTCTGTTGAGCATTTAGAGCAGGCTGCATACTTCTCCAGTTCCATCTTTAAGTAAAACATGCAGGCAGGAAGGGAACTGATGGGATGCTTGGTTGATATGTCCTACGCCGAAGATAGTTATAAGCTGTGCCATTTGCCTTCACAAACAACATTCCTCATTTGTGCGTGTCATTACCAACTGGGGAAAATCTGGAACTAAAAGGCAGCCCCACCACAGCTTTGGGAAATCTTTTTTTTTTTTTTTTTTTTTTTTTGGAAAGTAGCTCTTGGGAAGCTCCTATTTGAGACAGAGCTTCCTCTTGTCCATGATTTTCTTGGCTAAGTAACGTCTTTGGGAGTCAGGATAGAGGCTGGAATCTACTTCGCAATATTAAATGTCATGAGCATTGTTTCATCATTATTGTCAAAGAGCGGGAATGCTTCTATCACAGGCTAGAGTGAAGAGGGAGATTTTCAACCCCCTTTTCCTCATTTAATAGAATAATCTTCAAGCTTTTTGTCTACCACTGTTACTAGCTCATTGTCACTGGTTAAAAACCAGGACCACATTTTATTAGCGGGCAGGGTCTTCATACCTGAAAGAAAAGGAACAGGCACTGACTTAACTTTTTTTTTTTTCACTTCTTGTGAGAATGGATGTGCCATCCATTCCCACTAATCAGTGCTCATCTATTTGCTAACGTCTCCAGTCCAGTTTTCATTAGGAAAGTCATAATTGGTTTTAGCTTGCTCAGTGCTCATGTACATATAATTTCCTGGCTAGAAGGCCCTCTGTTATATGCCCATAATCCACCATTATCGAAGTCATCCCATTTTCATCATTGTCACCATAATTATCTTCATTCTGAACATGAAAAAGCCTTGACCACTATTGACTGAAAGCCTTGACCACCACTGACTGGTATCTTACCATGGCAGCACAATTATGTTTGGTATGTTGAGTGGTCCCCAGAGACACAGACCTCTCTATTATTCAGCGATAATTGACATGGTCCAACCACCACCCTCTCCTCCTCCCAGGGGAACTTCACAATGCAGACCTGATCATGTTTGCTTACAGTTCGGGATGACACACAAAGATGACAAAGATCAGTGCTTAGGCCATCCCCCTTCCCTGGAAGGTTCCTAAATGGATAGAGGTGCTCAGCATTCAGTTGGGGAGGTGGAAAACCAACCAGACTGGGTGTTGCAAAAACCAACTGCAGCCATTTTTCTAACATTCTGGCTTTGATCAAATATCACAGCTTTGCTCTGAGCAATTTTGCTCCTAATCATTTTCTCACATGTGGTGGCGAAAGGTACATTAATCGATCATGTTTTAGGTTCATTGACATTCAGCCCAAACATTCTGGCCTTGTAAGAACATTCCAATTTCCCATCGCCTGAGGGCAGTTGCTAAGCTGTTGCCCTGTGCTTCGGAGAGACGAAAAGTACCGGTATCGCTTTGTGCAAAAGATAGAAATTCCTAAGTCAAGAGGGTAGGGAGGAGGAGAAGGAGGAAGAGGAGAAGAGAGAGGGAGGATGGGAAAAAGGGGGGATCAGGGGATCAAGAAGAGAGCCGAAACCCCTGCTGTGCCCTTGCTCAGTGTTTTCATATCAAAATGGGTGTGTGGGGTGGGGGTGAAACGGAACAGGGCAAGCTCTGAATTACGAGATAGGGCGGCACAAAGGACAGAACATTGCCTTTGGAACCAGATTGAGATTTTAGACCTGGTCCCGCCACTAATATTTTGTGTCACTTTGGACACGTTTCTTCACTTCTCAGCTTTCAGTTTTTTCAGCTCTAAAAGGGGGATAGACCTTGATCTTTTAAAGGTTGCTATATGGACTATAGGAAGTGTAGCTAATACAGGTGCTTGGCTTTCAGGAAAAGACAACTGCTAGTATTCTTTAATTCCAGATATTGGATATGTACAAGGATACAAAGATAAATAGGACATACATCCACCTGGTCCTCTAGGTACTGACTATGAGGCACATGAGATGCTAGCCGGTTACTAAAATAACAGGATGATTGTAAATCCATGTTTGATTATAGCATCGCAAGCATTCCTGTCCTCCAAGTGCAAAGCTTGAGGTCATCTCAACTCTCTTCCATCTCTCTGTTCCCCACATTTGATTATTCACTGAGTCCTACCACTTTTATTGCTAAAATACTTTTTTTTCTAATTTAAACTTCTTATATCTATGTCTGTTCTTATTGTCCTGCTATAGTTCTGGGCCTAATTAGCTCTGTCCCTGGTTATTGCAGTTCTTCTTACCTGATCTCTAATCTTCCTTCACTTTAATTCATTTTCCAAACAAGTTCTTTTTGAAATAGCTCAAATTCTAACCACCATTTTATTATCCTTTATCATCTACTTAGCAGGGTTTTATTGTTTGTCTTAATAGTCAGGATTGCCAATATTTTGGTTCTAATCTCCCTTTAATGGTTCTCAAGTGGGGGTGATTTTGCTTCCCAGGGGACAGTGTGGGCTGTTATAACTTGGAAGGGGGGACGCGACAGGGATTTATTAGGTAGAGGCCAATGGTGATGCTTGACACCCTAAAACACATGGGACAACCACCCACAACACAGAATCATTTGGCCCCAAATGTTAACAGGGCCAAGACTGAGAAAACTTGCTTTATAGCTACAGTAATCAGCAACGCTGGAAACAGAAAAAAACTCAGCGCTAAATTGCTGTTGCTGATCAACTGATGGGAGATGGGAGAAAGCAGGATGGATTATAGGCCAAGAGGAGAGATTCGAGAATGAGTGTGCCCTACTTTTACGTGACTGGCTCCAAAATCAGACGTGAGCATGGAAGATAAAGGAACCGGGCCGCACTGGAGAACCAGGTATGGAATGACATTCAGGAGAAGAGTTTGGCAACGTACATGGGAGTCAGGATTGAGGAAAAAGAGGAAAGTTTCATTTTCTGTAGGGCACCTCCACTTTTCTTTTCCGTTAAGAAAAACACATGTGGTAAACAGGTGAATCATCTCTCCCAAAGGTAGGAATAGAGATTTGCTCTAAGTAAATTAAAAAAATATATATATGAGACCATTTCTGGAGCAGCAAATTTATAATTTTGAAATGTAAGATCAAATTAATCCAAGTAACAGAAATCCAACGATAACAATGATAATTCTAACAATTCTGATAGTGGTTTAGAATAACATTTCACCCTTAACTTAAAGAGTTTGATGAAGTAAAGGAATCCACATTAAGTTTCTATAGCGATATAAGAAATTACGTGATAAAACCTTCAGTGCTGTTATTTTGAGATGAAACATAATTTTCTAAAGTTCCAGATGCAAGTCAGTAGAAAGTATTTTTTTTTTCCTTTTGCCGAATGTGAGATAATTTGAAAGGTGAATTTAGTGATAAGATACATGCAGCAAAGATACTGAGAGGCCGCTGACACACATTTTCCCAGTATGAAAATAAGCAGAACTGAATTTCTTAGGTTGCTGTGGCTGATTTGTGCTTGCATTAGGACATCTGTGAGGCGACATGCATAATTAATCACCGATATTATTATTAATATCTCTTAACGTAGAAGATGGATCATTGTATATCTAAATTGCATCCTGCCTTGGCTGTTACCTAATTAAAAAACTGAGACCAACAGTCAGAGAGAAATATTAATGGCATGCAATTGAGTTTAAATCTTATTTCACGAAGAGGCCTCAAAAATAATTGTGTGCTTTACCATGAGGAATACCTGTTATGTAAAGACCATTTCAGGACCAATCCCCTTGCTCCTCAGATCAAATGGATGCCTGTTCCATTTTGACGTGTTTATTTGATCTCAGGTTGTCAATAAGTCCATTAGAGAATATTTAGCTTTGGAGACTGAGAAGGAACAGTAAAGACACAAGTGTAAATTACAGGGTGAAATGAATTTATTTTTAACCTCATGGAGAATTGGATTTTAATGAGACACTACTTTAGGTTCGAAACGGAAGGTTTGCAGCAAGAAAAGAAATGCTGAATGTGATTACTCACCCAATCGTGTTTTTACAAAATGCTTTCTAAATGACTATAGCTTACATTTGGGTAATACTGAGCAGTTTACATGTGGAACATCTATATATATGGGTTGGTTACTTCATTTGACGTTCCCTGCAACCTAGCTAACCATCAGGCAGGGAAGAAGTTACCACCCCCATTTTACAGATTAGCAAACAAGTCATCCAGAAGAGATACATGATGTCCTCAGAGTCACAAAGAAAAATACCTTGACCCTATCTAGCCTTATCTAAAGCAGGGGAAAAAAAATATTTTTGTACTAGGTAACTATTACAGCCACTTCTAAATTTGGTATTTAAAAATAATGTTTAAAAAGTATTGTACATTAAGAAAGCACTGTATGGTTTATATACTGTTTCCTTATCTATTATCTCATTGGATCCTCACAACAGCCTTTCAATTTATATTATCTCTTATTTAAAGATGGAGACACTGATGCTCAAAATTTTAAGGGACTTGTCCAAGGTCACCATTTTGGAAGCATGTCTGAAACTCAAACCCATGTAGTCTGAGCCCAAATTCAACACAAGTTTCTACTATTTGTATTCCAAAATGTAGCTAAAATGTCAGTGGGTGTCAAATTCTTAGGACTATTGGACTTTCATTAAGACACTTGGAACTCCAATGCGATTAAAGAATCAGAGAGAAGAATCTGCCACAGAAATTTCAGGAACTGGCAGGGATAGGGAAAGGACTTCACATTTGGCTAGGCTGCCTTTCCAAGTGTCCTAAACCTTCGTGTGTGGGCAGCTACCAACTGTGCTTAGGATATCTTGATGGAAATACAGACCAAACTGATTCTACTGTCCAAATGGAAAGAAATACAAAAAAAACTAAATATGCCAAACAAACGGCCAGTAAACCTTTTTACTGGGAGACTGGAGCTGGGGAGGTTGTCAAAAAAAGTCATTGATCATTTTAGCGGTGGCTGTGTCCCTTTAAATGCAATCTGTAATGACTTATGACTCCAGCGACTCTTCTTGATTACTGCCTGTTGCCATTCATTATCACCATGGAAACAGCACTGTTGCCAGCTGTGTGCTTTGTGGTAGGGTAGAGGCAGTGCTGTTGACTGGGGACAAGAGGCTAGCACATGTGGGACTCTGGATTTGCAGGTTTGGCTTGTTTGCTTTTTGTTTGTTTTGCTAGAGGAGAGAAATCGTGGGGACATGGTCCCTTGCTCCCACAGCGAGCCCCTCATTAGGGTGTAATCCAGAGGGGAGCACCAGAAGAGATGGTAGCAAGGCCCTTGTCTCTTTCTGGGAAGAATATAAGATGAGACCAGAAACACTCCAGTCTGGAGGATAATCTACCAGGAGGCAGAAGGCATGAGGAAGGGGCAAAGTGTGTGCAAATTTCATTAACACAATTTGTCATGGAGACTGTTCAAGCATGTGAGCCAATCTTCTCAGCTGCCTCATTCCTAAGCCTCCAGTGTATTACATCTCCAAGAGTGATCTGCAAAATCCATCCAGCCTCCCCCTCCTGACTCAGTCTTAATTTCCATCCCTATCTTCCTTCTAATTTGGTTTTCTGCTCCTCTCTTCACTCCTTATATATGACACTTTGCCTTGTATGCCTGCCTTCTTTCTTTCATTTCCCCTTTCGTATCTAGTGAATGATCCTAGCAAGATAGACTAGGAAGGGAAGGAGACATCATCTATGCCAACCTCCTCCTGTTACAGACAAAAACAAGCAAACAAACAAACTGACCTCAAACGTGATTTCAGGAACTCCCCAAAGCCACACAGAGATCTGTTGGCAGTTAGCACTAAAGCTCAGGTCTCTGAATCCCCAGCCCAGTGCTTCTTCTAACATATGGTGTTGCTCTATCGTATTTTCCCTTTGCTTCTTGGGCTAATTCACTGCCACGCTGAAGTATTGTCAAATCTCAACTCCCCAGGCCAATTATTATTTAGTGCAGAGTAATCCTTGCTTTCAGAGCGTTTCTCTCTGTAGAATTTGGTTTGCTCCAGAGACATTAGAGGATTCATTCTCATGAGATACTCAGGGAGGAGGGGAGGAGGGCCAAGATGACTTCGACATCTTTCTACTTTATTTACAATGAGCATTAAAGTCCCAGGGCATGAAAGGACTCGAATTGGAAATGCAAAGAAGTGCTCGAAAAACCAGAGCAGGAGCACTCTTTACTGCTGAGTTCTGCTGGGGCTGCAGGCTGCTGAGGGAATGAGACACACCAGCTCTGGGTTTGCTGCAGAAAGGTTTGGCACCATTATTTGGTTAGTAAGGGGATTTTTCACACAGGACATTATATTCAACTTCCAAGATCTCTGGAGAACACACACAATCAATGTCTGCTGTTAAGACAGATGCAGGATGATAGAGAAAAAACTGCACAGAACTTGGCGACTGCTGATCTGGAACGTATCCTGACTCTGCACCTGAGCTGTGAGCTGGCAATGAAGCTTGAATGAAGTCCGTTGTGCTCCCGGACCTGTGTGTGTGTGTGTTTGGGATGACAGGTTGTGGGCCAGGGTCAGAAACATTAGAAACCCTAGAAAACTTTTTTCCAGCCTCAGCCTAATGTTAATAATAATAGCAGAGGTAGGAATTGCTGACTTTTATGTAGCCCTACTGTGTACAGCAGGTCCTCAAATAACGCCATTTTGTGCAATGCCATTTTGTTACTTGTATGATTTACCACAGGAACATCGCTCTGGCTTAGACCAATCAGCCTATGGTGACTTGGTTTCCCGACGTGTTGTTTCACTGCAGTTTCAGGAGCCTATTGACAACCTTAAGTGAGGACTTACTACGTCCCATCGATTCTTACAACCTCTCACAAAGGTAGGTACTGCTATCCCAACTCAGAAATAAGGAATGGTCTCAAAGAGGTTAAGGATTTGTCTAGCGTCATTAAATATTAATTTAAACAGCAGAGTTGGATTCACGCCCAGGTCTGTAAGGCCAATACCAAACGACAAGATTTTTGAACATTCTATGAGTTTTGCTATCCTCTCTGACTTTTTAAAGCCATATATTCATTTATTTACTTATTCACTGATTCTATGAGTATTTATTGAGTGCTTAATCTATACAACCTTTTTTCTTTGTAATGTTTTGGGGTCTTTTGGTGTGTGTGTTTTGTTTTTTGTTTTTTTATTTCAGACGTACACATAGGAATGAATATTTTTACCACATACCTTGAAGGTAATTTGTCTCTCTTACTGGTACTGTGTTTGATATTAATAAAACCACTCCAGCTTTTGTTTGATTGGTGTGGTATATCTTTCCTCACTCTTATACGTGTAAATTATTTATATCACTTTACAGTTAAAGTGTGTTTCTTGTACACAGTACAGTAAGTTCTCAATTAACGTTGTTGATAGGTCCCACAACTTTAAGCAAACTGATGTGTAATAAACCAGTTTTACCATAGGGTAATTGATATAAACAAAAGTTAAGTTCCAAAAGAATCTCATCAACGATATAATGAAATGACATTGAAGAAAATGACAGTATTCGAGGACCTGCTGTATATAGTTGGGTCTTGCTATTTTATCCACTCTGAAAATCTTTACCATTTAAATGGGATATTGAAACAATTTATACTTAATGCAATTATTAATATGATTTGGTTTAAGGTTACTACTTGATATTTTCTTAATATTTGTCCCGTCTGTTCTTTATTCCCTTTTTTCTCTTCTGATTTCCTTTGGGCTAATTGAGTATTTTTCATGATTTTTGTCTTATCCCTTTTGTTGGCTTATTAGATCAGGCTCTTTGTTGGGTTATTTTAATGGTTGTTTGAGGGTTTATACTACAACTTACCACAGTCTACTTTCAAATGACATACCACTTCATGTATAGCATAAAAATCTTACAATAATATGCTTCATATCTCTCTTTCCTGACGCTTGCTCTGATTTTTCTCAGACAGTTTACTTGTACTTATAACCCCTAAAATACATTATTAATTTTGCTTTAAATGCTCAATTATCTATTATTTTTTTCACTTTAAGACTGTTCATTTTTTAGAGTAGTTTTAGGTTCACAGCAAAATCGAGAGAGGAAACAATATGCAACCCTTTAAGGAGCTGGGGGTATAGTGATGAACAACAGAGATAAAACCCTGTTTTCCTGAGGCTCACAGTCTATTTTACATACGTGGTGAACAGTAATGAGACAAACACGCGCATAACTTTAGATAGAGACTAATGCCAAGATGGTGAGATAAAGCCAGTCTTCCCTGAGAGGTGTCATTTAGGCTGCGCCCTGAAACAAAAAAATGAATCAGCCGTTCAAAGGGGTGGGGGAGAAGGACGGCAGGGATGGAAGAAAAATGACAGCATTCTGAGGAAGGGAAGAGCAGGGTGTGTGTGAGGAAGGGCAGATAGAATGGAGACAGGGGCGGTGAGTCCTAAAAAGCAAAGAAGAAGGTGGAAGGTGACCTGGGCAGAGGGTAGACAGGAGCCAGATGAGTTCAACCTACAAGGTTATGGGGCCCCATTTTAAGTGTTGAGGAGACATCCATAGAATTTAAACATGTAACCAAGATGTGAGTATGTGAATACGCACTCTCTGGAGTATAAACGTGACATAGTTTTATTCTTCCAACAATTACCTGACCAGGCTCTGCGGAAGTCTCAGCGACAACGTCTGAGTCGTTTTCCTTCACGTCTGAGCCAATTTCAGATAGTAGAACACTCTAGCTATTGTATCTATTTCCTAGTCCCAGTCGCCTCAATGTTAAGCTCAAACTTTCTTTTGTCCTCTTATCTCCCCAGTACAGACTAGACCTATCCAAAGCTCTAGAGGCCAGCGACGCTTTCCTGTAATGGGACAAACAGTAAATATTTAGGCTTCTTAGGACATATGGTCTCTGTTGAACTACTCTACTCTGCCTTCATAGCATGAAGACTGCCATAGACAATACATAAATGAATAGGTGTGGCTGTATTCCAATAATGCTTTATTCATACACACTTAAAATTTTAATTTTATATAATTTTCAGACGTCTTGAAATTATAGTCTTTTATATATTTATATATATATCTACCTATATAGACATAGATAGATAGAGATAGATCAATAGATAGATAGATCGATAGATAGATAATGTTTTTAACCTGCCTCATAGGCCAAATGGAAATAGGCAGGACTTGGCTGACTAGCCATAGATTTTAGGTCCCTGCTATGGGGATTTTGAGCGGAAAGAGAATGGGGTATATGGTCTACGTTTTACACAATTTGTCCCACCTCTGTTTTCAGGTGTCCTGTCTGTTTAGCAGGGCCAGGGAAGACAGAAGTTTTCCATGTGATGGCCCGTGTCAGTTTGCTCTATTTTCACTGTGAAATGTCACCACTCTTCAGACTTACATTGAATGGGAAGAGCAGAAACTGTCACTGTCCATCCATATCCCCTCAGCCCATATCTTTGTCATGTAAGTTGGCTGACCTCCAGATGTCAGCACCAATATCCCTTTGCTTGAACGTTTCCTCTGGCTGCCAGGACCTACTCTTCCTACTGGGTAGTAGGTAGGAAGTGGTGGGGAATTACCATCTTCAAGAGCAGCCCTCAAGCTTTTCTCAAGGAATGACTGATAGGAGGGGGTGGATAAAACACCCCAGCTCCCTCTCCTCATGGATAATCCTGAGGCGTGTGTTCCATGTTGGCCCCAGCAGGCTTTACCGACAGTTGTCCTCAGTGGTAACTCGCTTGATAACTCATTCTTCATGGGTTGCCTTCCTAAACCGGTTTCACTTCCTTACTCTCTTACAGATGTTTATTTTTTAGGAACACCTCCTACTTAAACTTGAAACTCTAGTTCTGTTTCTAGGGGAATCCCAGCCAAGATAATGGGCATCTACCTTGCGTATCAGCCAGTGTCCAAAGATGGCCCCCTTTTGGAACACAGAATGGAAGAACAGAGGTCTCCAGTGGAATCTGCCTGTGAATGATTAGAAGTGAATGTTGTCTTCAAATATCTGAGGGAGGATCTGATTTAAACCCACAAGTCTCTAGAGGAAAGAGATAGGGTCATCAAATATTATGGGAAGTATAGCTCAGATAAGGAGAGAGTTCTCACAGCCACACTGTGTTTCCCCAAAAATAAGACCTCACCAGAAAATAAGCCCTACCATGATTTTTCAGGATGACATCCCCTGAACATAAGCCCTAATGCAAATTTTGAAGTAAAAATTAATATAAGACCCAGTCTTATTTTCAGGGAAACACGGTAGTTATGATGAGATAACTTGGTCTACCTCCTGAGTCAGGAAGCTACTAATCAATGGAAAAATCCACATGAAATTTGATTGGTGACTTCTTGATAAGGATATTAAAGAGTATCCGATCCACTGACTGAGGTAAATTGGCATATAATTTAAGCTCCTTTCACACTCTTGCATTGCTGCATCTTGGGATTAAATATAGAAGTCTTGCTTGGAGAAGGCAAACAAACCAAATGTCAAAAATTGATGTATCACAGGAAATATAATCTTTATCAAAATTGTGATGACAGAGTTTAGGAAATTGTTCCTTATCCAAAACTTCATAACTCATTTCACAATATAGTTGTTTCCCAAGGATCCTAAAATTGTTGATGTGGAAACAGTGACTCATAACCTAGTCTGGCACCTCTTCATACCTGAAGAGAAATTTATCCAGTGTTGGACAATCATAATCTCCCCCAGGAAGAATTATGGCACCATTATCTTGCCCTCCAATGTCTCTTTTCTCTCCTATTTCCCAGAGAAAAAACTGTGGGCAAAAAATAAAATATTTTATTGCTCTAAAAATCATGTCAAATATTTATGGGGGTAATTCTCTAGTTGTCACCACCAATTGCAAACCCTGGTCACGTTATAAATCATATTACTGTCATACTCTTGAAAAGAACCCTTTGACTTGGGCACTTGGATAGCAGATCTTCCTTATTCCCTAGAGAATGGGATTTTAAATTTTCATGTGGAAACGGGTAAGGGTGATGAATATTAGGGGTTGACCAAAACGTACTAGACAGAGAATAAATCATTTTAGAGTCTTAAGCAATGGAGTTAGAGACATTTCAGAGAATGTCAGAGCTAAATCTTGTGCTTCAGTATTGAGGGAAAGGAAAGCAATAGCACATATGAGTAAGCCATGGCACCAGCTGACCGGAATACTTGTTTCAATTCTGCTCTTAGGTAACAGAATAACAACAGCTAAGTCAGTTCCTTTCACTGAGTTTCAATTTTCTCTTCTGTAAAATAAAGGGACCGGACCACTGATTGCAAAGTTCTCTTCAGCTTTAAAATTGTGTGATTTACAGACACATCTGTTATTATCCTCTTCCAAAGTATTTTTCCTGTACATTCACTCAAGAAAGTGAGATGCATATAAACAAGACAAATATATATACACATAAGTACACAAACATATATGTCTTTATATATACTTGTGTGTGTGTATATATGTATATTTGTTCATGCATACATGTTTATACATTTATGGAGATGGGTGTTTGTGTTCATATAAATATATACTTATAAATAAATACACACAATCATATGTGTGTGCATGTGGCAGTGTGTATATATATATATATATATATATATATATATACATACTTTGCACATCAGATACAATACCGTGTTTCCCCAAAAATAAGACCTAGCCAGACAATGAGCTCTCATGCATCATTTGGAGCAATAATTAATAAAAGGCTCAGTATTATATTAATTATATTATATTATATTATATTATATTATATTATATTATACCCTATCTTATATATAGTAAAATAAGACCGGGTCTTATATTAATTTTTGCTCCAAAAGACACATTAGAGCTGATTATCCGGCTAGGTCTTATTTTTGGGGAAACACATGGGCATGTACGTGTACGTGTATAAAAAAATAAAAAAGGAGACTGACGAATATCAGTGGAGGGATACGATGCCAAAAGAAGTCAGAGATGAGAAAAAGAATTGCCTCGTCTTCGTCAGTTGAAGAAGGCTTCCTGGAGGAAGTAGATTTTCATTATTTAACTGAGGAATGCTAAAATCTAGATATATTGATGGTATGGGCAGTGTCACATCATTAGCAAAAGTAATATCTTGAGAGCAGACTTGGAAGGGATTGACAACCCTTCTAAAACGGAATTAAAATCATCGTGACAATGGGCATGAGCAGATATTTTTCCACTGGATTAGGAGGCCATTTCGATTTTAGCTGTGTTTCAGCAATTTGCTTTTGCTGAGCATCTGTTTTCACCCACATGCTAGGAATACCTAGAAATTAGGAAAGTAAATATGATTTATTACGGTAATAAGTGCTAGAAAACTAAGATGTGATTTCTGCTTTCAAAAAGCGGACATCATGATGAGGAATGAAGACTAAACAAAGAGTTTAATTATTGAAACAATTGTTTCAATATTGTGCTAAGTTTAGAGCAACAAAGAAAGAGCAAAAAAGGAAATAAATGCAAAAAGGACAGAATAAAGCTTGATGGCAAGCAAGGGAGACAACCAGGTGACTGCAGAAACCATAAAGAGTCAACGTCAGTGAAGCCTGAAGTAAGGGACACAGTGTGGCTGCAGAGAGGACAGAAAGATCAGATTGCGAAAGACTTAAAAACCATGTGAAGGATATTGGAGTTTATCATGTTTGTGCAGATGAGTGACATGATCTTAATTTGCATATATTGTGGGAGCGCTTGGAGGGAGACCAGACAGGAAACCGGGAGAGAGGTTATTACAGGCATCCAGGAAAGAAAAGGTGAGAAGTAGAACACAGGTATGAAAGTGGGGATGGAGAGAAGAGGGCTGTCGCAGTTCCTGTAGCCGACGTATTAATAATAAATGAGCACAAACTTAGTGGCTTAACACAACTCTGGGAATTCTGAAAACAGAAGCTTGAAAGCAAGGTGTTGGCAGAGCCATGCTCCCCGCAGAATGTACTGGGGAAAATCCATTCCTTGCCTCTTCTAGTTTCTCGTGGCTGTTGGCATTCCTTGGTGTCCCTTGGTTTTCAGTGGCATCACTCCAATCTCTGCCTCTGCTTTCACCTCACGTCTGCTCTGTGTGTCTTAAATCTCCCTCTGCCTTTCTCTTATAAAGACTCTTGTTATGTTGTTTAAGACCCACCTGGAATATTCAGAATGTTCTCCTTATCTCAAGATCCTTAGCTTAACCACATTTGCAAATACCTTTTCTTCCAAATAAAGTAACATTTATACATTCCAGGTATTAGGATACAAACATATCTTTGGGTAGTACCATTTAGCTCACTGTAATGACAGACAATAGAAACATATAGGTGGGAAAAATGTGAATATCAAGAAAGACCAGGAAGAAAAGTCAAATCTGATAAATAAAGTTCTAGCTTGGATAACTGGGTAAGTAAAAAGGCCACCAACTGAAAGAGAAAACGGTAAAGGAGGGGCAGGTTTGGAAATTATAACAATGAGTCTTATTTTGGACCCAATGAAGACATATGATCCTGATGTTACAGAAAGGAATCTGACAGAAGACAGTTACATGGGAGTCCTGTCTGTAAATCAGCCTGGAAGCGAATGAGTTAACTTAGATAGAATGTGTAGTAACAGAAGCAGTAGGTCAGTGATATAACCGTAGGGAACACCAACTTGCAAGAGGTAAGAAAGTTCAAGAAAGCCAAACAGAGACTTAAAGTAGACAGAGAAAAATAGTCACATAGGAAACGGGAAGACCAATTGCGTATGTAGCCATGGATGCCCAAGGAAAATCAAATATCAAGACCTAAATACTCCATGTCAAATTCAACAGACTCCTCATCATAATAACTGACATTTCTTGACTGTCAGGTCTTGTGCTAAACATGCTACACACATCCTGGAATCCTCACAACTGTCCTGTGACACAGGTGCTATGATTCTGCTTATAGATCAGAACTAAGGATTATGAAAGAGGTTTTGATTCAAGATCACAAAGCTAATGAGTTGCAGAACTCAGATTCAAATGCAGGTCTGTCTGACTTGAGACTATATGATCTTAGGCAACGTCTATACTGTCTCCTTTCTGAAGGGTCCTTGCAGAGCAACTAGAAGAGGGGACTAGAAGGACATGAATGTAGCACGTGTTCACTGGTCTTGCTCGAGATTGGCTGACAAAGGAAAGACACACACTGAAGGATTAACACAGAGTAACTGTAGGCCATATTATTTCTTAAAGGATATGTGAGACCTGAGCATATTTATAGTACAAGGGGAAGGATCCTAAAAGGAAATGATTAAGTATACAGAGACAGGGTATGATTGATTGACTACTTCAAGGTTGTGGCAGAGAGGAGGGGTTCAAACGTACAGGGATGGGGATTGTACGTATTTGTTTTCTTTTCTTTTCTTTTCTTTGTATTTGGTTTTGAATATCAGCTTTCTCAATCAAAAAAATATGGACAATAAACTCACCACTTACAGGAGAGTCATGCAGATTAAATGAAATAAAGCCCCAGGGGCACTTTGTAAATGGTTAATTACCATAGTAATTATTAGTTTGTTATTGTTAAAAGGATATCCACAGGAGATGGATGGGTTGGTAAGGGACCACAAAGAAACTGGAAGATACCTATTCATGTGGATGGCTAAGTTCTCTAAGCTGCAGATGGCAAGAGATAAATGGAGAGTGAGGGGGTCTTAAATCATAGAAACTGTTTCTTGGGAAACTAGGTGGAGTTGCATTTTTCTTGCCTTTGCCTGTCTTCTCCCAAGAGATAAATCCAACCCAGAAAAGTTTCAGCTGAGGACAGAAAGGGAAGTATCAGATTTCATATAAGGTAGCCCCCTCCCCCACCAACACCTTAGCCAAGACCCCCAGTGGATGCCAGAAACCACAGATAATACTAAACCCTATATTTACATGTATATACAGTAAGTCCCCACTTTCATATCATTGTCAATAGCTTCTTGGAAACCGCAACTTGAAGCAAAACAAAGCATCATGAAACCAGTTTTATCACAGGCTAATTAATATAAACAAGAGGTAAGTTGCTAAGGCATATTTCTGGTCACAGAAACATCACTATACTTCTATTAATAAGTAAAGACCCCAAACACGTCTAATATTAAACATTGAAATAAATGTGAGCCATACAGACATTTAAGAAAGATGAATAAAAACAAGTGAGATAATTAGTTTACAAATCACATATTCCAGTACAGACTCTGGAGTCTCTCCAGACAGCTCAGGGCACCAGGCAGGAGCCCTCACTGCACCGGGCGCCCTCCCATCGCAGGGTCCCCTCACACACAGACTGCGCCACCTGAGCCATGGAGGTTCACCTCACACGAGCATCTTTGGGATGTGGCGGGAAGCCGGGGTCACTGGAGCAAACCCACACAGACATGGGGAACCTGCACACTCCACACTCCAGAGACCGTGGCCTTGGCCTGGAATTGATTCCCCCGCTTCCCATCAGTATTATAACAAAATGATGTTGAGTGAAACGATGTTATTTCAGCACCTGCTGCATACCTTGTTGGACCTGCCTTCCACCCACAAACGCAATGCCTTTTCTATCTTAATTAAGCACTTATCACACATTGTGGCCATAACATTTGCAATCTGAGGGGCGGCAGCAAAACTAGCACAAATTTCTTTTTCCTTCTCCACAATTTCATGGATGGATTTGTTCTTACCGTACATCTTACCTCAGCATACGGCTTTATTTCTTCCCTCGTTAAGTCGAGAATGTTCACCTTTTCACTTAAAGGAGGCACTTTACGGCTTCTCTTTGGCATCTCCGAATTGCCAGCATCACTGCTCCCGCACTTTGGGGCCATTATGAAGTAACATACGGGTGATTGGAACACAAACACTGCGGTACCAAGGCCCTCGGTCTGAGAGCCAAGATGGCTACGAAGTGACTGACAGGTGCGAGCGGAGAGAACGTGGAGATGCTGGGTCAAGGGATGATTCTCGCCCCAGGTCACGTGAGATTTCATTGCGTTCCTCAGAACGACATGCAATTTAAAACTTCTGAATTGTTCATTTCCAGAATTTTCCACTTAACGTTTTCAAACCACAGTTGACCGCGGGTAACTGGAACTTTGGAAAGTGAAACGGTAGATGAGAGGGGACTACTGGATAGACTAGTGAGGAACAAGATTGGATTAGGTGTGCTGGTAAGCGTTTAGCAACTGCTTCTCCAGGCGGAAAAAGCCCTTCTGTAACATTTCCCCATGTCCTGGGAAAATTACTCCCACCACCGCAGACTTCAACCTACCAACTGAAACTGGAGTTGGGAAGACACGTTCACCATCTGCCTGTGCGCCCGAGTTGTGCGGGGCGGCCTGCGGGGTCTCTGGTCCCGCTCCCCACATAAGAACGCAGGACATGGTAAGGCCAAAAAGGAACATCCACGGAGCCATAGGTAGGGGAGTCACACCACTATAGTCTCGCTGGCGGCTGGGCTGGAGGCACAGGAGGCAGAAGCCACACCATCCACAGTCTGCCATCCACTTGTCTCTGCCAAACAATCTCACTTGCTAGCAATCCGCTTCTCTGCAATCTGCAATCCACACTCTGCTGCTTGCCAGCTCAGCCACCATCTTCTTGCAAGCCCCCCATTTTCTGCTAGCGTAGCCACAGCAGTTATATTAGTGGCCAATGGTTACAGCTGACGGTCAACTAGCCACAGCTGATGGCCATGTAATCACAGTTGATGGCCATTTACTACCTGAGCCAGCAACTTTCTAGGTGAGGCCGAGAGCCTGGAAACTGCCCTCCTGGCTCTGTCCCCACAGCCGACAAGAGCAGGGGCCAGCGCTGGCTGTAAAGGAAACTTGGGGTTTAAAAAGTATATATTTTGATTCCCATTTACCAGAGATGGAAATAGAGGCTTTACCTAATTTTACGCAGCTAGCCCGGGTGTGGCAGAGGGGGGACGTGGGGGAGAGAGAGAAAAAGTTAAAAACATTTATATTAACATACATAAAACACTATGTGGCATATTTTATTTTTAATCTTGATTCAAGTATTGAAATTCCCAAATCCAATATTCTTTCTGTTAATGTCTGCAGTAAGTTTTAGGCACCTCTGACTATGTGTACTCCACTTCCAAGGAGACATAATCATAAGTTTCTGTTTTCAGTGTTCTTCAAGTCCAAGAGGACCTGGCAATTTATAAAATCCTTCTTCCCAGACCAGGCTTTGGATTTAAGGTGAACAGACTTAAAAATATTAACTTCGTTATAGACAAAAGTTGATATTAAAAGGATGATTTGTGCTACAAGGAAGTACTTGTTCTAACACTGAATCCAGGCTGAGGCAGACTTATTCATCCAGCGACAGGTTTCCTCATTGAAAGTTGGGCCATGAAAAGCTGAGAAGACGTGCACGTCCCACCTGAAAGCAGTTTGCTCACAAGCGCAAGAGAGAGAAAGGAAGGCTGCTTATATCCAGTTCTTCTTTCCAAACTCAGCAGGTGGGTCACTCCAATTCCTCTTGTATGGGGATTAACCCCAAAGCTTCTCAAACTCTTCCAAAACACAGAAGAGGAAATGTGTATTCCAGGAGACCAGTAGCTGTGAAACCAAGTCCAGACAAAGATATCACAAACAAGAAAGGGAGAGGCCAGTATCCCCTATAAATATAGAAACAAAAATCTTCAACAAAATACTAGCAGCCAAATCAGCAGTATTTAAGGAGGCTTATGCACTGTAATGAATCCCAAGAGGGCAAGGTCAGTTCCACGTATGAAAATCAATCAATTTAATACACATGTTATTAGAATAAAAGGGGAAAAACTGACACGATCATCTCAATAAATACAGGGAAAAAGTGACAAAAGTAAACACCCTTTTGTGGTAAGAACACTCAAAAAACTAGAGGAGAAAGGACACCTGCAAAATGCAAATGGCGCTTCCTTCACATGGAAGGAAACATCAGGAATGGGAAAAAAAATCTCCTCCCTTTAAAAAAAGTGCAATTTATCAGTCAACTTGATTCTTTGATACCTGCTTGAAAAGCTCCACTTGGACATGGAAGTTATCATGGCTGGAACAAATAGAGGAAGCATTTTTGAAGCAGACCTGGGTCGCCTACATGGCATAACACAATTCTACAAGTATTGGCTGTGAACTTTGAATTACTATTTATTAGTCATGTGATCTTTGGGTATCTCAAGCTCGGTGAGACTCAGTTTCCTCATCTCCTCTGTAGGATAATTATAGTAATTCTTATTTCCCAAGATTGTTACAGAATCAGGGTTTATATGTGTGAAGAGTCTACCATGATGTTAAGCTCAGATCAGGAATTTCCTAATGATAGTTTTACTCTCATTCATAGTTGTGGGCAGCGGGGTGATAGGGTGGGAGGGGAAATCAGGTTGCCTAAGAGGATACACACTTAAGAAGAAACGAATCTGTGTACAAATCCCAAGGAAATGAAATCACTATCTCAAAGACATATCTATACCCCCATGTTCATTGCAATATTATTCATAATAGCCAAGACAGGAAACAACCTACATGTCAACTGAGGGATGGAGGAATAGAGAAACGATGAATGAATGAATAGTTCCGTATATACAATGGAATATTACTCAGCCACGAAAAAGAAGCCATTCTTACCATTTGCAACAACATGAATGGAACTTAAGGGCATTATGCTAAGTGAAATGAGTCATACAGAAAAAAAAATACTGAATGATTTCACTTATATGTGGAATCTAAAAAAAAAAAAAAAAAAAAGAAAGAAAAAGAAAAGAAAAACAAACTCATAGAAACAGAGTAGAATGATGGTTGCCAAGGGTTGAGGGGTAGGGAAAATGAGGAGGTGTTGGTCAAAAGGTACAAATTTCCAGTTATAAGATGAATAACTTCTGAGGATTTAATATACAGCATGGTGACTCTTCTTAACAACACTGTATTATATACTTGAAAGTTGCTAAGAGAGTAGATCTCAAATGTTCTCACCATCACCACCACAACAAAAAATGGTAATTCGGTGAGGTGATGGGTGAATTAACTAACCTTGTTGTAGTTGTTATTTTGTAATATGTATATGTATTAAGTCATCACATTGCACACCTTAAACTTATACAATGTTATGTCAATTATATATCAATAAAGCTGGAAAAAAATAAGTGGAGTAGGATAGCCCTTGAAAGGAAAAAAACAACCCAAAAACATGGAAGTTGTCTCTAGTTTATTCTACGATAGCTTGTGCAGCGCTGGATAAGTCATGAATCTGATTCTGGCTTTCACTTTCCTCATCTGTAAAATGAAACACGTAGGTTATGTCGTCTTTGGAATCTCTTTTAACTCTAAAATTCAGTGACTCTAAAACTTGGGAGATGGCTGAGAAGAGGGCGGGGGGTTGCCAAAGGCAATTTTTTGAGTATGATTGTAGGAGTTTCTTGAACACAAGCTGAAATTCCTTCCACCAAGGAGGAAAGAACATCGACAAGAATGACACACTCCTTTTTGGCTCTAAAAGGCTTCCAGATTGTGTCTAATTTTAAACCGCTTTCTGGAGGCCAAAGAGGTGCCTACGGACAGCTTGACGATCAATCTTTCAGCACACATAACTCTTCTTGTCATCTCAGTGTGAGGGACGTGAGCACTTCAAGCTTCCTCCTCCAGACTCGTCAATCTGGCTCCTGTCACGAGCATCTGATTCATTATAAAAATATTTAATTATTTCAAGATGAATTGGCAGAATGTCCAAAGAGAGGGAGTAAGTGACACAGGGGAGATGGAAAAGGCTGTTTGCAGGCAGGGCTCCTGCTTGGCTCGGAATCCAATAAACATTTTTAGAAAGAAGCCAAACTCAATGGTTTCCTTGATCATCCATGGCACTGGCATCGTTTTGGTACATTTCGGCTGTGGCGTTAATAACCCACTGATTGTTCTAGCCTCACAGTTCTCTAAGATTGTCTCCTATTAGGGGAATCTTTACTAACCCTCAATAGCCGCAGATAATCAAAGTCACAATTAAGGAACTGGTCATCTTGTAGAACTGTTCCACTTCTAAGATGTCAAACGTAGGAGACTTTTTTTTTCTAATTACAAGCTTAAAAGAACTTTAAAAGCTTCCTATAATTATGGGATAATGTCCAAAGCCCTTACTGTCATAGATCAATTTTCATTTGCCTTCAACTTAGTTCTCCTGCATCAAGACATTTTCATCACTCTGAACTAATCAAGACCCCTGGCTTTATGTTCATCTTGTTCTGGACTCTCTCTCTCTCTCTCTCTCTCTCTCTCTCTCTCTCTCTCTCTCTCTCTCTTTGTCTCTCTTTCCTTCCTTCCTTCCTTCCTTCCTTCCTTCCTTCCTTCCTTCCTTCCTTCCTTTCTTCCTTCCTTCCTTCCTTCTTTCTTTTTTCTTTTTTAATACCGCTACTTCAGAATATCTCAACTTCATGACTGATGGCTTTGCAGCCAGAGATAATTCTTTGTTGTGGGAGTTGTTTCAGGATATTTTTGTTTCTTTTGTTGTTGTTGTTATTTTTAGGATATATTCTTTGTTTTAGGATATTTTGCAGCATCCCTGCTAACATCAAGACATGGCAAACAAAAATGTCCCCTGGGGGATAAAATTACCTATGATTGAGAGCCATTGCTCTACTTGAAAAACTTCTAATTAACCTTCTATGTCCAGTTCAAATGTCTGCTCTTCTGTAAAGCCTTTCTTAAATTCTCTAGGGAAACTAATTCATTTCCTCTTATGAATTTATTATAACTATGGTCAGACAGGCTATGCTGTAATTGTTTCTGTAGATATTTATGTACTGGACTAAAATGAGTTACTCTAGGTAAGGACCTTGTCTTATTTACCACCGTTCTCATTTCTTAGCATAGTACCTGGAACTGGACCTGCAGTTAATGATCAAAATCTATTAACTTACATCTATATAAGACCTATGAGATAGAAAGAGCAAATATATATATATATATATATATATATATATATATATATATATTTAATTAGGCAGACAATTTTTTAATTGGGCAGAGGTACTTCCAATTGCAAGCAGAAGGAATATAACACAAACTGCCCTGGGTGGGTGGGGCAGGTGGAACAACGGATAATAGCTCATGTGTGTAGGGGAAAAAAATCTGGATTAGGATTTCAGGCATAGCTGGATCCAGGTGACTAGATCCTGGCAGCAAAAACAATACACAGTCACTACAGATTAGGTGTTCAGAAACTTGAGTACAAAAGATAAAGACATTTCAGTGAACTAGCCCAAAACTCCAGCAGGAACTGAAGATGAGAGAAAATGACAATGCCGATTTCATTCAAGTTTGCTTTAACCTCAGTTCCCCTGATGCCTCTGCACATAGAGAAAATGATGCATCTGAGAAAAGGACGCAACTAACTTTCATCTCCCTTATAGTATCTCATAGAAATGTACCCAGGGTTCACTGATTTTCACATCCTCTATAAAGTTTGATATATTCTACGTCAAAGGAATCTGGGACT
The DNA here is from genome assembly GCF_036562045.2 of Rhinolophus sinicus. Classification (NCBI taxonomy): domain Eukaryota; kingdom Metazoa; phylum Chordata; class Mammalia; order Chiroptera; family Rhinolophidae; genus Rhinolophus; species Rhinolophus sinicus. The sequence continues at coordinate 174,363,273 of NC_133754.1, forward strand.
GTGTGGTTCTATAGTCCAAACTATATCAATTCCCAAGAATAACTTAATTTAGGCAATAATTTTGCTCTTCACTGATCTATGTCACCCATACTGAATGTCTGGGTTCTGGGCCTTGAACTACTTTCTGTACCAGTGATGTCACCCTTGTCTTCTCTTTGACTGAATGGTAGACCTAGGAATTTTTAATTACGTCCTCTTATAGACTTTCCCTCAGGGAAAATCTAGCCTATAGTGTAAATTAACACTTGATAAACTTCACAGCAAAAGAACACCACCGAGGGGGCAGGTAGGTGAATCCCCTGGGACACAGATGAGATGAGGGTATTCCAGGGGTCTAGAAAGGTTGCGATTTGGAAATACCATGCAAAGCAATTCTTTCCTGGAACAAGACTTTCCAAAAAGCCATAAGGCACAAATCTCCGAGCTGAGATGACCGTATATAGTAGAACTACCCAGGCTAGGAGTGTGACAAAGTACATTCTATCTTGGTGGGACTTTAGTGAAGTCACAGAATCACAGGCTGTCAGAGCTAGAAGAGATTTTAACCATAGGTCACAAGCCTCTTATTTGTGATGGTTCGATAATGGTCTAGAGATACATGATGTCGAGTCAAACTGCACGATGGCTGGGACAGAATGAGAGACAAGACATGTTAACACTGCACCTGCATCCCAGTATTTTCTGTGATGTTCGTCATAATCCTGCTAGAAAGGTGATATTGTCATGTTCTCCATTTAAGAACCATACCATCTGTACCCAAAGTGACTTACCCACTTTCTTTAGTCAATATCAGCGTTGAAATCTTAACACTGAAATTGGTCTCCCTGTTATAAGCTCAGATTATTTCTTTTCAGTACTGTCTGTAAAATAAAAGCTGAAGATTGAGGGGTCTTCTTGTTCTAGGATTGGTGACAGTTGCTTCTGCGTACTGAACCCTCCCTCAGAAACCATCCCGTGTGCCACCCTGATGAAAGCAGTCTCCTGGGAGAGCCAAGGCAGATGCCCTCTGAGGAAGGAGCTTTGGGAAAGGCAACGGTCAATCTAAAAAGGGCACATTCTGAACCCAAATGTGCTTGGCCGTTTAATCACATCATCATAGTGAACAACCACAATCATCCTCTGATTCAATTTTGTCTTTGCAGCAGAAGAAACTGAGGCTCAGAGAGATGGCATGACCAGCTCAAACTCACTCAGGCATTAAGTAGAGATTCAAATCTGTATCCATGTGGTGCCAAGTCTGCCCTCTCCCCCTGCTCTCTCTGGACTGTTCCATTGAGAATAGCAGATGAGGAACAGAGGTAATCTGATTGATTTCCTTCCTAAAATTAAGGCGACATTCATACATTCCCTAACCACCTGTTCACCTCTTCTTCCTTTCAGCCTCCACGCCCTCAGTTCTCCACAGGAAGCTGAAATCAAACTGAAGCCCGATTGCAGCACTCTTTCTTCTCTGGACTAAAGTTTCTTCCTGCCAAACGGACTGAAAAAGATTCCTCATCTTAATCCCAGACTCAAGTAATAGGGGTTCACCCTCGCTCATTTTCCAGAAATATAAGTGTACTGATGGAGCCTTGACTTTTTTTAAGTTGAATATTTTATAGGAGCTTTAGGGAAGGTGTGGGGAATATTTCTTTTTTTAATCTAAAAATGAAAGTTTGATGATAGCTGAATTGAAAGTGCTGGAAAACAGAAACGGTCTATAAATAAACTATACATCTGGGTTCTAATACGACAACTACCTCTTACTAATTCTGTGCCTGTAAGCACAATCTTCAGCCACTCTCAGCTCCTATTTCCTCATCTGAAGCAAACAAACCAAAAAGATAAGAGTTGTGACTCTATCTTTGATATAATAATAATAAGCACCTAATGATATATTTGTCTTTAAGATTAAATGACGTAAAATAGTTGCATACTTAGTACTGACCCATGATATGCCATAGGGAGGTTTACCATTTTGAAATTCAATTTTACTCATCTGTAAAATAAGGGTAATATTCTCTTGTGGGGATGCAGAGATGAGCAAATAAGATCTATAGGAACGCACCTAACATAATGTTAATGGGTGTTTATGTATATAAATTGGCAAAGAATTTATATAGGTTAAGAAGAAGACAATTAAATGTATACATCTATGTTTTATGTGCCTCCTTTTCCCTGATCTGTAGTCGGTATCTAATCCCTGAATGACCACATTCTCAGAATTAGCGGCAATAGAGAAGCTCTCGGGCTAGTTTCCCATGCATAATGAAACTTAATCATAGAGCTGGGGAGATGAGTTTAAATGCCATGGTTCTCTAAGGAAATAATTGGAGATATGCACTTGTCTGATCATCACAGTTTTGTTTTAGTATTAAAATGTCATTAAAACCCACAATCTACCAGCAGAGAACTGTAAATTAAATTGTGAAATATCTGCATAATTAAGTCTTATACAGCCAATAAAAAGCATCTTACGTAGAATGTTTGACAAACTTGTCTGATCATAGGAGTCTCTGGGGTAATTTATAAAAGCATATACCCCACCCTAAACTTAATGAATCAAAATCTCCAGGAGAGGAGACAGGAAATATGCATTTTTATTGGGTGCCCTGGGTGATTTTTAAAATCAGGCAAATTTATGAAATTCTGTTATACAAAATATATTTTTTAACACTAAGAAAAATATTATCAAATAATATGTACCATCCTTTAACATTTTTACGAAAAATAATAATTAAAAAATGGTTTCTTAGTGTTGAGATTACCTTTGCAATATTAAAAGCATGTCATTTAGTGTCAGAACTGCTATTTCCCAGCTGCATATCAGTAGGCAAGTATTGAAACCCACTTAGTGTATTGCATCTTTAAAATGGGGAAAATAAAAGTACATATTTTATGTGTCATTGTGAGGGTAAAGTAACATAATAAATATAGTTTCTTGTTGATATTATTAGGGGTGCTCCACTTCCATCCCTTAGGAAATAAGATGATACAAAATTACTCTCTCATTACTACCCATTAGACAAACACAGGAAACAACTAATTACAGGAATTCATCAGCTGAGAGCTGAGGTACAACCCATCATCGCCTCACTTGGGGCGATCATCTTTAGTCTCCATCCTGGTGACAGCCTTCTAAATTGTCTCCCTGCCTCCCTTCTTGACCTCTGCTGTCGATTTTCTACAATGCAGCCAGAGTCATCTTCCAAAGTCACTTCCCTGTTTAAATTTGTCAGTAATTTGGCTCTCCATCGTAATAAACAACTTTGGCCCTTCCTAGGACTTCAGTTCAGTCTCCTGCTTCCTCACCCAGCATGGTGAGCGCCCTCTTCAGCTGTGTGCCCCCGTGAGATGGGACTATCTATCTTTATCTCTGCTGTTTTTCTAGAGGAACCTTAAAACAAAGACTGACTGAATGTTTGCATGCATTTCCTGCCTTCCCTTCTGAAGCTCCCTTACCCCACCCCTGTCCTGGGGCAGGACTTGATGATTATCTGTGTGTGCCTGGCTCCCAACACTGATCTCTGTCCTGGAGGTGTCACTAAATGCTGCCACCACTTTTCAGTTTCCCTGAGTGAAATGTGGCTTCCTGACCCAAGGCGAGGTGATGTTCTCATACATCTCTTGCCAAATTCAAAGAGAAAAATACCCCTGCTAAGTCTTGCCTGCCCAACTGAACTTTTAGGTTCTGTCCTAGACATCCAGCCTCCACATTTCTTTACAGCTCATTGGCCATGAAGTAATGATTGACATGCACCTAACCCAATGGGTAATGAAAATCTGTACTATTGTACGTTTCAAACTACCCTCAAATTCTGGAGGCTTGGCCTGAGAAATGTATGAACTCTTCGAAATCCTTAGCGCCTCATCTTTTAAGGACAGAGGGAGTGAGTCAGTTGCAACTGATTCTCTCATGGATGAAGGAACACCAAGGCAGGCACTGAGAGCAGAAACAGATACATTAACCACAGGGTTATAGTCCAAAATGGAGATTGGTGACACATCAGAGGTAAGTGCAGCCCCAAAAGACACCTAGAAGTGTGACAGACCCTAACAGACCTTAAGAAGCCAAAAGACTCACTGATAAGACATGAGACGTCACAACAGACTATGACAGATCCTAAGAAGTTCTGGTAAGTCCCTGAGACATTGTCAGGCTCCAGAAGATTCCAAAAGTGGTGATTGATTGAGCAAAAGGCAAGACCAGAATTCATAAGAGTTGGAGACACAGAGCTAGCTGTATGGGGGGGGGGGGGGAGAGAGAGAGAGAGAGAGAGAGAGAGATTAAAGGGTGGTGAAGGGTCTGCAGATTTACAGGGAAGTCACCTGTATCATTCCTTCAGAATCCCAAGTTTGCAGCCTGGATGAAGACCATCTCCACATTCTGCAGTGAGCTTTTGTGGACCTTGGGATACTGACTTCATAGCTCCAAGCCTGCATGGTCCTTACAGCTTGAAATCCCAGAGAGGAGAATATATCTCTGTAGAGAATTCTGGAAAAGGCCCAGGGAGTGCTCTCATTTGCTGGGATTGGGTCATGGGCTTATCGTTGAAGCAATCACAGTGCAGGATAGAAGGAGCTGGGGTATCTCTCATTAGCTTGGCCTGGACCATGGCACCCTCCTCTAGACTTTGATAGGGGAAGATATTCAGCCCCCAAGTCCAAGAAACATGTCCAGCATTACACAACACGCCTGTTCACAATCTTCGCACTGCTGTTTTCTTGTGCCTTTGTATACATCCAGGGTCAGTAAGGTCCATGAGAGAACTTAGAACTTTAAAATTCAGCCAGAAGGAGACTTGGGAAGCTCTGAGAAAGATCCAGGTAAGTGTAAACCAATAACTACTAAATTCACTCACTCTGTATTGTCTCACACACTAGTAAACGGTCACTTTTGGTCTGTCCATCCCTTCAGGGTCTGAGGAGGTTTGATTTTTATTAACTTTTTTTTTTCTTTTTCCTATTATTCTCTTCCCATTCAGAGCGAGGAAAATTACAGGCAGGTAGCCAGGTACCAGAACAGCCTTAGGGAGATCTGCTGAGTGAAGGGACATTTTCAGGTCTCGCAGCTGGTCTTGGCCACACAGAGGGTTGGGTGACCTTGGGCCAGTCATGAAATCTTTTTGGGTCTCCTTGCTCTCTGCTTTTGAAGTAGAACTAATGCATTTTTGCCTTCTCCCTCCAAATAGAGTCCGGACTAGAGAAATCATAGATGGCAGGAAATCTGGTTGCATGCCAGATGAATGATTTGCATACTCTTAAAAGACTGCTTTTCCACCTACCCTCATCTAGTGCCCTGATTCTCCCCAGCTTGTGCTGTCCTTGGGTAATGAGCTGCTGTTTCTGGACCATGAAATACTCAGTGAAATAGATTATCTGGGTTTATATGTGGGTGGGGGAAGGAGGGTAGGAGAAAATAGGTGAAAAAAGAAAAAAAAAAGAAGATGAAATGGAATAAAGTCTTTGGAAAATATAAAAGCTTCATTTCTGGCTGCAGGTTTGACCCCAGGCACCAATAAGAGAGTTAGTTTATTTATTTATGTCCAGAACTGTTAATAAGATTTTACTGTGATTGGATTGAGTTATCTGCCCTGTTCATTCTCTGCTGAAAGGGCTGAATTAACAGAGATAAGGCCCACCTGAGGGAGACTCAGGAACCTTTCTGGGGTGTTCCACAACTTGAAAAATGTATCCCTACCTTACTGAAAATAATTTAGGTTTGCGATTTAAAAAGTCAGTTGCTACCACTGAAAAAATAATTATTAACTAATTAATTCAGTGGACACTTACCAAGCAACCAGATGAAGTCATTTACTCGTTTAACAAATGCATAAGTTTTGAGTGCTTTCCAAGTTCACACTCTTCTAGCCCCCTGGGAACATAAGAATGAACAAAACAGACAGTGCTGTTTCAATCCCTCATGGTGCTTGAATTCTAGTGGAAGGAGATAAGCATATACATTGAACAGATCAATAAACAGGACAATTTCAGGGAATGGTAAGTGATCTGCGGAAAATAAAACAGGTGGAAAGAGACTGGAGCTGGTGTAGACATGGTGGTCAGCTGATACCTTGCCAAGGATATGGTGTTTGAAATGAGAGTTGAAAGCTAAGGCACATTGAGCTCAGAGAAAGCTGAAACCAAAGTGGAACCCCAATCTCATAAGTAATCTCAGTTTCCAGTCTAGCTCTGTCATTATATGCTCTTTTGGTCTGTCTATCTCTCTGGACCTGTGGTGAATTTTATTTTTATTAACGTTTTCTTTCATATATAGCCTCTCGTTCAGAGTTGGATCAGCATACTGGGTTTTGTGAAAGTTTGGGGCATAGCTTTTGAGTCAAGGAGAGCAGCAAGTGGGAGGCCTAAGATAGAAACAGGTTTACTTGGAGGAATAAAAAGAAGCTCAGTGTGGGAGGGTGAGGGTGAAGGTGAGGGGGAGAACAAATGAGGTAGAAGACCAAACCAGGGCCAGAGCATACAAGACCTGATGTCCGATGCTGTGGTGGGAATTTGGATCTTATTGCAAGTTTGGAATATTTTGCGCATGAGAATAGCATACGACTATTTATAAGCAGATTTGGCTGCTGTGTAAACACTGCAAGATGAGAAGGATGGGAGTGTCTCACCTTAGGAAGCTCATGGTCTCACAGGGAAGAGAGAGATAAACATTTGAATGGATGATTATGCTATGGTAGGATGATTCAAAATATGCTGAATGAATTTTCCAGAATGCAAAAAAATGGGATGCACAATCTGATCTAATCTGTTTACTGATCATTGAGTCCTGTAAGGACTCAACATTTTAGTGGAATATCTAGGTAAAGCATGTACAAAAAGATGGGAGTAGCACAGAGGTAGGAGTCTATGGGAATAAAAACCAGAGTCCTGATGAGATGATATTCCTACTTCCTCCTAAATAATAAATGGGATTTTGCCAATTAGATAGGAAAGGATGGCCCTTGCAGACCGAGAGGACACTGCTAACAGACCCCGAGTCACGAAATATCAGGACATTAAGAGAAAGGTGACGAGAGGGATCTTTTTACAGTATTAAATGAGTACAGAACGGGTGGAGGTGAGTCCGGAAGACTAAACAGAGGTCACTTTGTTATAGGATTATTTGCTATTCTAAGGATTCTGGACCTTATTTGAAGGCACCAGAGTTATTAAAGATCTTTGAACTAGGAGTAACAGGGTGCTGTTTTATATTTCTGAAGGATCCCTCTGATGGCTCTGTGGAGGCTAGATCCAATGGGATCCTAGCAGGGAAGGGCAGCCTCTTCAGAAGATTACAGCCAAAGCTCAAAACAGAAGTAAGGAAACCATGAACTAAGACACAGCAAAGGAAACTAGAGGAAGAGACAGAATACGGAAAATTTAATCTGGTAGAAATTCCGCAGTTTAATAATTGGTGACATTAAGTATTTTCCAGGGGGTAAAACCAGTGACAAGACACTTATTTTCTGGACCAGATACTCTTTGATCCTGACAAGTGTCCAGGTTATTGGGCATATGATGGCCAGATGTGAGTATTTCTTACATGGTAGATAAATCATAGACTCAGACCAGGAACATGCTTGCATAGCAAAGTGCCCTGCCAGTTTTGGGTAATAGCAAGTCTTTTTTTAATGATTGGAGTCTCTATTTCCACTTATTGGGTGATCGCTGAGTTCAGTGTTCCATAGGAACACATTTGTACATTTTTTTTCATGGTTTGTAATATACTTTCATGACCATGTTCTCAACCATCACTAGAATCTGGCAAGGTAAGGAGAGAGAAAACCACCATGCTCGTCTCATAAATAGTGATACTAAAGCTCCAAGAGAATAAAATATTGGAATAAAACTATACAACCACTTTATGGTATAGCATTGAAATTCCACATTCCAGTCTAAATCCCAGACCATACCCTACACTATGCAGGCTTTAAAGTTAACTAGGAGGGAATGGACTCGATCCCTGATGGTGGTAGAGGCCTACATTTTGTCCTTCCTCCTTTGTCACTCCTGGCAAGCATCACAAACCCAACTCAGCCCTCTTTCCTACTGAACTTGGACTAAATACGCTGCTCCAGGGAACCACAAACAATGACTTGGGATTAGCTTTAAAATAAAGCTTATTTCCCATCCTGGATCTCATGATCTCGAAGATACTTTCCAGCTTTAAGTTCTGTGATTTTTCTCTTTAACGGTGATGATTCTAGGAACTCGACGTAATCCAACTAAAATTCGTCTGAAATCTGTGGTATCCTAGGCACTCTCTATTCCGCATGTAGGTATGTTTTCTAGAGTTTTGTGGTCACAGTCTGGGGAAGTGATAGGCGGAAGCACAATGAACTGAACTGAAATCTAGTTTAAGATGCAAAACAAAATGTTATGTAAGAACAGAGGAAGCAGAAGTTAATGCACGTTGGGGATAAAGATGGTGCTAGGAACACACAAACCTGGAATCCCTGTGGATAACAGGGCATCTGAGCAGAGTTTCAGGTAGAGGGAGTGAAGGAGATGTTTTCAGCATTGACAACCCCTTAAGAAAAGGCACCAAGGAGTAGAGAGTGTTGAGTTGGGTAGATTGGAAACTTTCTAAGGTAGAGTGAGGATTTCTGTTCTGGATCCCACTGTGGATGGGCAGATGCTAAATAGGAGTGCAACCCATGTATTGATTGAATCATTAAAAAAAAATCCTAAGGTAAAAAATGAAGTAATGCTTATCCTTAGGAAGCTTGCAGCTGAAAGAGACAGGGGAGAAATGTTTTGGGTATCAGAAAATATGAGTTCTAGTTCTGATCCTAACTGCAACTTGAGAAGTCATCCTCCCAAGATCTCAGGTTCAACAGTTAAAATAGGTTGCATCTTTTTAAGTGTCCACTGAGAGACAGATGGATAAAGAAGACGTGGTACCTACGTACAATGGAATATTAGCTATAAAAAAAGAATGAAGTCTTGTCATGTGTGACAACATGGATAGACCTAGAGGGAATTATGCTAAGTGAAATAAGTCAGTCAGTGGAAGACAAATACTCTGTGATTTCACTTCTATGTGGAATCTAAACAAATAAAAATAAAAATAAATGAGCAAATAAAACAGAAACAGACTCATAGATACCGAGAATATTTTGATGGTTATCAGATGGGAGAAGGGTTGGAGGGATGGGTGAAAAAGGTGACGGGATTAAGCAGTACAAATTGCCAGTTAATCAAAAACAGTCACAGGGATGTACGGTGTAGCATAGGGAATATAGTGAATAATATTGTAATAACTACATATGGTGTCAGGTGGGTACTAGACTTATCAGGGTGATCACTTCGTAAGTTATATAAAAGTCTAATCCTATGTTGCACACCAGAAACTAATATAATATTTTATGTCAACTGTAATTGAAAGGTAAAAAAAATCGGTTGTACCTTAAGTGCCAACCCTGATGAATGTGGAGTAGCATGTTGAGGAAATGCTTCAAGACACAAATGGCTTGATGGATTTGCAAAGTCTGCCATAGGGGGAAGCTGGGAGCGTGGCGACAGCAGTGCCGTATGCTTGTCATACCCAGACAAGTCCATCCATCGCCAAGGTCTCTGTGAACGTCATACTCCAGGATTCCTACCACAGCCTCTGCACTGCAGCTTGACCCAAGAGACAGCAGGGCAATGAAATGAGATAACATGTTCCATTTCAATAGGAAAGGAAGCACACACAGTGTTGGCAAAGAAGGAAGGAAAACTCCTGGCTACTCTCTTTTATTTTGAGATACATTTTGAAAAATGCTTGGTCTCAGCATCCTCAGCTCCTGGAATTCGGCCACGGTAAAATCAGTTCCTTCTGGTCCATCCAAATTAAATAATCATAACTATTCATCAGGAAAACATATGCAGAAGGGACGCAGAAGCCAGCAATTAGTATTAAGGCTTTGAGCCTTTCATGGACTAACTCTGAGAGCTTCATGGTGACTATCTGACTTGAGACCATGAATGTCTGAGCTGCTGGCTCGGTGCTTCCAGGGCAATGATTCTTCAGGAGGTTGCGTTGGGAGTTGATGCCTGCCTACCCTCGTTCCTGGCTTAGACTAGAATCTCTGACAATGTCTGTGGAAGCAAGAGTGTCAATAGGCCATTGTACTGAGTAACTTACTAAACACATGTAATGTGCCCAAGCCGCTGCCAGGCATAGGAAGAGGTCTCCTTGAACTGACATGCATTTTCCTGCTTTCTGTGCATCTGTGATAAGGGCTCGGACTGGGCTATGTGTAACAATCTAGGCCATAGGATGTGACCAACCACAGAATTCTGCTTGGCTTTCTGGTCAGAGGAGCAGGTGATTTTTCAGGTGATACCCAGTGGGATTATAGTGTGAGAGAGTCTTCTAAAGTCAGGCTGAGAGTCCGCAGCTAATGTCACCACCACTTGTACCGTGAGCCTGTCTGCCATGTCATGCTTTGCCTGTTCTATCCTCAAATGCCATCCTCCCATTTATCTGGTAATGTGACTTGCCCTTCTAAGAAGCTCTGTCTGAAAAGCCCACCACAGCTTCCATTTAATGTCATCTACTGTGGACATACTGTGTCACAGCATGTGTGTGTCAGGAGATAGAACATCTAAGTGCGAACTGTTGAATGCAGTGCTATGATGTTAGCCACGCACATCTATGCGGTGGCCATTTTGCCTTTCTTATTGCAGTCTGTTCTGTATCCATTTAATAGAGTCTTCCAGATATTTTTTGAGTGCCTGATCTTTGTAACCAAGCCCTGTGCCTTGAGATAAATGGCGAGAAATTAAAACTATGGTGCATCTTGTCTGTTTTTGTACACTAAAAGTTCCGCTAGTCATATCTTAGGTTTGTTGACAACTATCCTGTCATCTGTCTGAATGGGACCTTCGTGATTAGTGTGAGTCAATCCTCTCTATGCAGCAGGGATGTGCCCAAGGACACATAGCTCATGGAGGCAAAAACATAGTTTGGAAGCCCAGGCTAGGACTTGTTAGCTACATCCTGGCACTCTGCTGGAAAGTGTAAAGATGGAGTCAGCAGGTGAAATGCAGGGCAACTCAGGAGGTACTGAGTCATTTATTCACAGTATTTTCTCTTTCCTTCAATATGCATTTAAAGATTTCCTACTATTTGCAAAGTGTGAAAAAAAACACACGGGCACTGCCATCTGCCAGTTCACTGCCTGGTAGGGGTGAGAGCTACACACACATTGAATTTGCATACAGTTTAGAATTTTGGTAAGTGCTACATTCACAGTAAGTGAAACAAAACATGCGCCCGATGGTCAGAGGGGTTAGTTGTGTTTGGACATTTGCAGAAGTTTCTTGAGTGTGTGTGTTACATGTCGTTGAGTCAGGTCCAACTCCTGGCGACCCTATGAATGAGTGAGGTCCACCATGTCCTGTCCTCACTGCCCTGCTAGGCTCCTGCAAACTCATGCCCGTGGCTTCTTTTATGGAGTCAATCCATCTCATATTTGGACTTCCTCTCCCTGTTGCCTACAATTTCCCCCGGCAGTATTGTCTTTTCCAAGGAACCCTGCCTTCTCATGAGGTGTCCATAGTAGGACAGCTGCAGTTTTGTCATTTTTGCCTCCAGTGGTGTGTCAAGTTTAATTTGCTCCTGGACCCACTTGTTCGTCTCTGTGGTATCCAGGCTATCCGTAGAGCTTTCCCCAACACTGTATTCCAAATGAATCAGTATTTTTATTTTCTCCTAGCAGCCTTCTTCCCTGTCCAACTTTCAGATCCGTGCATAGGCATTGGGAATACGAGGGCGTGGATGACCTTAGCCTTGGTCTCTGATGACACATCTTTGCACTTAATGATCTTTCCTAATTCTTCCGTTGCTACTCTTTTGAGTCTCAACCTTCTCTTGATTTCTTGGCTGTGGTCTCCATTAGAATTGATGACTCAACCAAGGTAAGCAAACTTCTTTAACAATTTTGATATCTCCATAGTCTGTGTTACCGTACAGTACTTAGAGGAGATGGGGCGGGGGTGGCAAGGCATTCCTTGAAAAGGCACTGGTGGATGGAAAGACGTGTAAAAGGCACCCAGATATTTTTTACAGAATATGCCAGCACTCCTCATGGGAACAAGAAGGTGCCCCACTTACAATCTCTTAGAGGTGAGCCGTGGTCTTCCTCCACATCCTGGACCCATTTAAGCTGTCACTGGTTTTTGCACTTTAAGTGGTTGCAGTGCTAGCTGGGGCCACACGATGGCAGTGCAAGGCCACAAAAGGTTGAGCAACCTCTTAGTACTTTCCAAGGGTGTGTTTGAAAAACACGCCAGGAAAGAAAGGTGCCCCAGACCAGAGGCTAGAGCTCCTGGATGGGCTTCTAAGGAGAGGACAGTAGCCTTTGAAGCTGGGATGGCAGGTAGCATCAATCCAAATCTCTGGCCTGTTTGGAATCTCTAGATATTATTTAGATATTTTCTGAGGTGCAGCCCCTGAAGAAAGAAGCTCCTTTGAGTTATACCTTTTTTTTTTTTTTTTTAAAGAGGACGTATAATACCCCATCTCCCACTGTCCTTAAATGTTTTTCTCCTCTGTGGAGATTGTGTCTATGGTGGTTGAGGGGTGTGGCTTGTTGCCACCTTGGGTGAAGAAGATAAGAGGTGATGACAAAAAATGTGTTGCTAGAGCCCCTTAGGGAATATACAGTGAGGGAGAGGGTGCCAGTCCCCAAGCACTTCCATCCGGGCTTGCCTTCCCCAGGTCACCTCAGTGTTTTGCTCATCTGTAAAGTCTATGGGGGGAGTGAGTATGAGATTGTGTGTGTGTGTGTGTGTGTGTGTGTGTGTGTGTGGTTGTGTATGTGAGATTGTGAGTGTGTGACAATAAGTGTGATTAGTGTGATTATGTATATGATTGTGTGTGAGACTGTCTCTATGATTGTGTGTGTGAGATTGTGAGTGAAAATTGTGAGAGTGATTGTATGGTATGTGACAGTGTGAGTCCGAGTGTGTGTGTATATGTGTGTTGTATGTGAGATTGTGAGTGTGTGACAATAAGTGTGATTAGTGTGATTATGTATATGATTGTGTGTGAGACTGTCTCTATGATTGTGTGTGTGAGATTGTGAGTGAAAATTGTGAGAGTGATTGTATGGTAGCATGTGAGAGTGTGAGTCCGTGTGTGTATGTGTGTATGTGTGTGTAGTGAAGGTGACAGTACTGAAGGTGGTGATGCTGGCAGGCGCCATAGCTTATGTCTTATTTTTTTTTTTGAGTGGAGTATGGGACAGAGAAAGAGGAAGAGGATATGGGTCAGAGAGAGAAAACTAGAATGAGAGAGAGAGAGAGAGAGAGAGAGAATGAATTCCAAGAAGATTCCTAGGTTTAGGGAAATGATTTCATTGGAGTCTATAGAATATAGTGAGTTTCAAATTAGATTCTTTTAAGCCCTGTTATTCTCTAACTCCTTAATTTGCACCCCCCAGTCTCTCTCTCTGTCTTGCTCTTTCCCATTTTAATAGCCCTCTCTCTCTCTCTCTCTCTCCCTCTCTCTCTCTCTCTCTCTCTCTCTCCTCTCTCCCTTCCTTCCTTCCTCCGTCCCTCTTTCCCTCCTTCCCAACTTCCATTGCCCTTAGTTTCCACCCTTTTTCTCTTAATCTCAAAGAGAAACTTGGTGGGTTAGAGAGAGGGCTTAGGGTCAGAATCTGCAGGACTCCCAAGAAATACAGAAAAGAATGCTGGGAGAATCCTCACTGGTGTGCGTGTGCTATTGGGGTGGAAGGGGAAGCAATGTTGGAAGAGAGGACTGAAGACTAGATAAAGCCCAAATCCAGAAGACTGCTGTGCAGGAGAAAGCCTGCCTTAAGGCTACAGAAGAGGAAAATAAGGACGATGAACAGGAGATGGGAGTATGTCTTTGTGTGTGTGTGTGGGGGGTGGTGGTGGTGATAAAATGAGGTGCTGGTGCATGTGTAGAAATTGTAGCTATTCTTTTTTATTTAAAAACAGCAGAACCTTTCATTTTTAAAGTCACAATCAATTTCCAAAAATCATTTATTTCTAAACATTACCAGTCAAATCCCCCATTCATTTCTGCTTTTAGAGGTTGAGTGAAATTGATTTGTGTTTTTAATTTTAAAAGAAAAATATGTGCCTCTGGCTTGGAAATTGCGGACATGGGTTTTTCTCTCTCCTTACCCCTTTCTTTCCCACTCCCTCCCCTCTAGCCCATCATCTATACCAGGGAGGGTCCCAGGGGTGAGGAGCCAAGGTCATCTTTTTAATTTGCTTTTTCCTTTACTATTGATGATACAACATAAGAAACATTGTTTTCCAGAAATTGATATTCATAAAGACCGTTTTTGTTTTTTTAAATTTTCTTATTAGTTTCAGGTCATAGAAAAAGACCATTTTCAAAGAGATACAAGCAGGAGAGGCTGTGTGGGTGGGATTCGAGAGATAATGTTTGTTTCTTTTTATCATTATTATTTACTAACCTTTTATTCAACAACTGTGATGGAAGATTGACAAAACAACTCTTATCCCATAATCAATTATAGCTGGAAAACAATAAGTAGCTATTTAATGTTTCTTCCATGTTCTGGGAAAGAAAGATGCATCAATTGTCCTTAAAGCTGGGGTTCTTTATGGAGACCCTGGGTGGGCTGGAATAATTGACTCTTTTAATACAATAACCTCTATGAGTTTGGCATAGATAAAGATAATAATGATGATTAAAATGCTAATTTTCTTTGGTGTTACAAAACGATGGCATATGTATTGTGAAACTGAATTCTTTCAAGTTCCCTGTGAAGTAGTTATTATTATCCTCATTTTACTGAGGCTCAGGCAGGATGGATTTGAATCCATATTTCTCCCACTCTATCCATGCAGATCATGGGCAGCCTAATACATGTCTCTTTCCACAGATGTACAGACCAAGGTAAAGTGAGACGGAACACCCTCAACCAGAAATGAGTTGAGAGGGATACAAAGTGCCTAGAAACTACAGTGAGCAGATCCAGAGTAGAGGATTCTGGTTTTGTAATTGTAGTAAGAACAGTTAACATGAGATCTACACTCTTAACACCACTTTAAGGATACAGTACAGTTCACTATAGGCACAGTGTGGTACAGTAGATCTAGATCTCTAGAACTTATTCCTCTTATATGGCTGAAACTTTATACGCATTGAATACTTCCTTTTCCATTTCTGCCAGCCCTTGGCAACTACCTTTCCACTCTCTGCTTCTAGGAGTTGACTATTTTAGAAACCTCATATAACTAGCATCATACAGTATTTGTCTTGTGGCTGGCTTATTTCACATAGTGTAATGGCTACAAGGTTCGTCCATCTTACCATTTATTGAAGATTTTCCTTTTATTTTTAAGGCTTCAAAAAATTAAAAATAGAACTACCATATGATCCAACAATTCTCACTCCTGGATATTTATTCAAAATAATTGAAATCAAGTTCTCAAAGAGATAGCTGCACTCCCATGCTCATTGCAGCATTATTCACAATGATGAAGTTATGGAAACCCCCTAAATACCCACGGGCAGATGCATGGATAGAGAAAATGCGGTATATACATACAATGAAATAATACTCAGCTTTAAAAAGAATTTATTTTGAAGCAAAACTTTTTTCCAAGTTCTGACTTCACCCATATTAAATCAGAGGTTATGAGCATATTGATTTCTCTTAACCTCAGTTTCTTTGTCTATAATATGGGGAAAATTATGTCTGGCTCTTAAGAAGATGACATGAAACGGTGTATGTAAAGTGTTTAGTATGCATTCGATACATGCTAGTGGTTATCACTCAAGCTTGCATCCATGTTGACCATAAATTCCTAGGCCCCCGTTAAGCCATTATCAGACACAGGTGAGAGAGAGGAACTGTATATTTGTCCGTTGCTGCATAACACATTTCTTCTAAATATAGCAACTCAAAACAATAACTCAAAGTTTCTGTGGATCAGAATTTTAAGTCATTTACTAGGGTAATTCTAATTCAGGGTCTCTCAAGAGGGTGTAGTCAAGATGTTAGCCTGGATGCTGTCATCTGAAGGCTTGACTAGGGCTGGAAAATCTGATTTCAACATGGCGCCTCACATGGTTATTGGCAGGAGGCCTCAGTTCCTAGCTATATGAATTTCTCCATAGGGCTGCATGGGTTTTCTCACAATATGGTGGCTGCCTTCCTCTAGAGAGAGCAATCCGATAATCCTAGAGAGCAAGATGGAGGCTGCAATGTCACTTATGACTAGCCTTACCATGTTTCCCCCAAAAAAGACCTACCCGGACAGTCAGCTCTAACGCATCCATTGGAGCAATAATTAATATAAGACTGGGTCTTATATTATAGTAAAATAAGACCGGGTCTTATTTTAACTTTTGCTCCAAAAGATGCATTAGAGCTGATTGTCCTGCTAGATCTTAGTTTTGGGGAAACACAGTAGAAGCCACACTTTGCTATTTCCACAATCTTAGCTCATCCAATAGGGAAGCAGGCTACACAGAAGCATGAATGCTGGTAGATAGAGACACCAGAGGCCATCCTGAAAACTGGCTGCCACAGAACCCCTTCCTACAACTCAGAACTAGTATTTTTGTACTCAGAATTGTTTTGAGAAGGCCTCAGTGCTGTAGTTAGGTGCTCATAATGAGATAGCTATTGGCAAACAACCTTTCAGAAACCAGGGGTCAGCTTCAGAAAGCACTGTATGGAGCTTGCAGAGAAGGTGTGAAGCTGGCAAGGAAACTTCACAGACTGAAGCAACAAAGCCCGGAAAGTTTAAGTCACTCTCCAGTCTCCTAATTTCTAATCTGGTTTCCTTCTGCTACCTTACCCTGAGGATGGGGACATTCTAATTCCTACACCCCAAACTGCCACAGAACAGACATTTAGCTCTCATCACCCAAGGAATGTTTCCCTGCCTCAGTTGGTCCTAAAGATCTTTGGGAGCACTTGTGGAATTGAAAGATTCCAGGATGCCTCTTGGAGAGAGTTTGACTCAGGGGCCTTGGGATGAGGGCTGGGAATGTGTGTTTCTAGTAATCATCCCATGTGATTTTTAATTATCAAAGTTGGGAAGGTCTGTCTAAGGCACTTCACTCATGAGCTGATGGAGTTATAAGAGAGCTGTGCTCCTCTCCCTGTCACATCATGTGTACAATGAAATTGCTCACAACCCTGGATCTTTGCACTCCCAGCCTTTCATAGCTTCACACACCCTCCAATTGCTGGCTCCTCTGCCTCGTCTCTTGCAGACGTGCATTTCTGGACTCCTAATACTTCTCCCCTTCACTGCCAGCACCAAATTAAAAACCCAAGAAAACACACAGAATGATTGTGTGTTTTGTCTATTTGGACAGGCAGGGGGTTCCCTGGGCGTTTGGAGATAATTTCTTGGTTAAATTATTTTTTTTCTTTTCTTTTCATGTTTGGAAAAAAACAAATTGGCTTCTTTACAGTTTCTTCCTCTCCCCCTCCTTATTTCCTGCTGTGGAAACAAATCTACTTTTTGTTTGTTTGTCTTTTAAGTCCCCAACACACACATAATCAGTCTGCTTATAAACCAACATTTCTGGCCCAAATATTGCAGAGAAGAAAGAAAGGAGAGGGGAAATCCTTTGTTTAACCACAGAATATTTCTCTAGACTTCCCCTATTCAAGAGTGACCTCTTGGATGTTAAAATGACCACATCTACTCTGCAGAAAAATTGTCAGCTTTGGTTGGGGCCCACAATTTCTATGCTCTTATAGTTATTGAGTCCCTATTGTGTGTGTGTTTTAAAAGATAAAGCTGGTGTGGATTCAACCCTCATCTAATCTAGTTGGAGAAAGGGAAGAGGGATATGATTTCAGTGTAAGGGAGAAGAAGCACAGTGTCTTAGGAAAAGTGAACATAAAGTGTTTGAAAATCTCCATGGACGGGAGAAGATCCCGGGAGACAATCACCAAAGGCATTGAGTATAGACGTTAAGGGCATGAGACTGTAAGGTCACATCCTAAGGTTCAAATCCCAGCTCCATCTTGTATTAGCTGTTTGATATGGGGCAAGTCCATTAAACTCTCTGTCTCTATGGCCTCATCTATTAAATAGGGATAACAACAGTCCTCAAAGTTAACTGTTCTTGAGCTGGGCCTTGAGGGTGGGTAAGATTTGGGCATTTAGAGATGGAGGGGTGGGGAGGGAGATCATTCTAGACTAAGACAATGATAAGAGAAAAAAATAAAAGTTGGGAGAATTGCCAGGCATTTATGGGATTAGGGGACGTGCCCTTTGGCTGAAGAACAGAATTTGTCAGGAATGGAGAAAAAGCGGGTGAAAGGGTGTGCAGAGATCACGTATCCCTCCTTCTGATGGCTTGCTTACTCCACTGATGACAGTAATATAATAAAATGTTAATTGTGCAGTTCTGGTGGGGAGTACTGGGTGGTAAGTGCAATTATTTCAACTTTTCTTTTGGGAAAAACAGTTTGGCTCAGATTGTCACCTATATTGTTCTCTTTCACTTTGTTAAATATTTTATCTCAACAACTGTTTCTGGTAAAATGCCCTCCAGATTGACAACAAAAATAGTCCACAGCTTCAAGGCAGTGTTACTTCTACCTCAGCAGCTTAGAGATAGCCTTTTACAAGATCTTACCCAACTTAAATATGGTAGGGCATTTGCCTTGCTTGAAGGCCATCTAATTCTCTTTCCCGCTTCATTTAGTTACAAAGAAATGATCTCTTCACAATGGAACAGCTCACATACAATGATATTTATAGTTTATCAAGTCCATCTTTTTTTCCAAATCAAATATAGTCCATCTCATGCAAATGGGCAAGGACCTCAGCCTACGGAGATAGGATTTTTCCAGGATCCCTTAGCACCATCGGGCCCTGTAAAGTTCAGGAATTTCTTTTTGAGATGAAAGGCATGGTGGTTTCAGAAGAGAGCGAACAGCTGAGAACAGCTGAGACCAGAGAAGCCATGCCTGGTGGGAGAGACAAGCAGGAAAAAAACAAACCAGGAAAACAGATATTTCTGATAAAGATGGTTAGGGTAGATTGCTATGGAACATGAAATATTAACACTCGGCCTCCACAGGAAAACCTATAATAAAGTCTTAACAAAGAAAAAAAATCCAGTCATATTGGGTGTGATTGAATATCTGGAGGAAAGACACAGCAGGCCCAAAAGCTGGTCCTGCAAAGGTGTGAGGGCAGGTTTATATCTACTGTTAAAAATAGTGCTGCTTCTATAAAAACAACAACCCTGTGAGTAGGTGTTCTCCCCTGAAAAAGATGAGGGAACTAGGGATTAAAGGGTGATCACACAGCTGATAAGTGACAGAGTCAGGGCTCCACCTCTTGATGGTGGGATGCTAAAATCTGTGCCCTAGACGTCTGCATGACCCTGATTCACTGAAACAGGGGCCCTGCCTCATCCAACTTTGGATTCTCTACTCTGAGTACAAAGCCTGGTGCAGGGTAGATATTCACTGCTTGTTTATTGAGTGACTGTTACAGGGAGTCCCATGTCTCCTGCATACAGCATGTAGGTTTGGTTTCACGAGAAGGCAACTATTAATTAGCACTAACTCTGGTTGGTAGACTGATGGGGGGACATTGACACTCAAGAGGGTGCATGATTTTAAGTAAAACCTCACTGAGTAAGTGGTACCTCTCTAAGGTATTGGCAGTGGCTTTCACAAGCAGTTGAAGAGGGCCATGGTAATGGGCTCTGACCATTTGCTTTAAAGCTGTTGATGAGCCAAGGTATACATGGGGTGTAGGTTACCAGACCCTCTAATATACTAGCTCAAAGTACAGTAAGTCATGGCTGTACCTTCCAAGGAACGAACTATCCTCACAAGCTGTGCACCTAATTTAGACTCTGATAATCTGTATAAATTACCATTGCTCGTGATAAATATCATGCACCAAACCTTAAATAATACATTAGACTTAATTGACTAAATGCATATATTATGGCCTTCTACTGCATATTTGTCATAATGAGTTATCTTTCATGCACAAACAAACAGCAATTCTGATCAATCAGATGGGGTAATTGTGCTATTAAAACTCCACATTCCCTAAGAAAGGTCACAGTTTTGGTCAGGTGACAGAAAAAAAAAATAAATATGTCCTTGATTATTTTGGACAAATGTCCCATGGCTGGGGATCTCCCTATTTTTGAACCCCTAGGTTTTTGCAATGATATCCAGGTCTATATCCTTTACCATTATGAAAATTTGGATTTGAGCTTCAAATCTGCTGTTGACTAACTCTATGATCTTGGACAAGTCACTTGAAGTTCTCTGTTGGTTCAGAGGGGATCAAAAGCACTCTTACCAGTTTGATAGAATTAGATGTGTTACATGTAAAGCAGCTTACCAGTGGCAAGCACACAGAGCGTGCTTGGTAAATAGAAGCTATTACCTTTATGAAACATTAAATAACGAACTTGCCATCTACTATCTCATTCAATCATAGCAAGAAATATGTGAAGAAGGCAGAGCAAATGTTATTATGTCCAATTTTTAAAAAAGGAAAGAAATCTCCCTAGAGATTAAATGACTTAATTGTTTATCCATTTATTGATCACACAATGCCAAGAGTTGGAGATACAAAGATAAAAAGGCCTGGCCCCAACTTGCCTTGGCAAACTTATAAGGTAGTAGCGGAGGCACAGAAGATATTAAGAAATTACCAATAATTATAACATTGCGATGGTGAAAGTATCCACAAAATGAAATGGCAAAATCCAGGCAACAACACCAGAGACATTCTCTGAAAGCCAGAGAAGTTTTCAAAAGATGATCAGAGTTCAGTGGAAATGCAGAGGAGTGAGAGTTTGATGGTTGCTTTAGAAGAAGAGGTGACGGTAATATCAGAGAGTTGGAAGGAGATGAGCCAAGTCGAGCTTGAGTAATTACAAGAAATTCAATGCATGTAGAGTAGTTCGCATTAGGGTCAGTTATAGGGACTGTCCTGTGGGGACTGTGCTGTGTATTGCAATATGTTTAGCCATATCCCTGACCTCTGTTCACTAGATGCCAAGTATAACTTCCTCTCTGCCCCACCAGTTGTGACAATTGAAAGTGTTTCCACACATTGCCAAATGCCCCTGGGGAGCCAAAATCTCTTAGAGCCGAAAACCACGGAGCTAGAATATGGACTGCACAAGAAGGAGGCACGAGAGATGAGACTGAGCGTGGCAAGCTTCTTCTGCCGTGCCAAAGTAATTTCTGTTTTTCTTTTAAGCGATTGGGAGCAATCTTGTTATGAATACAGGGGGGAATCCTCTTATAATTTACATAAAATGAACATTTTCCCACTTTACAAGCCTGTGAATTTATTAACAGCAATAATTCAAGTTGCACTAGCTCCTGCCTCCACCTGCTGACACAGAACCTGCAATAGTTCTCCCTCTTGCAAACCGTCTACTCTCCCCCATTCCCTGTCAAATGTTTTTATTTGTTTTTGTTTTTGAGTCCCTGGAAATGTCTCACATATGTTCATAGGCACATTTTCTGAAGCTTCCCCTGCTCGGTTAGGAAGTGTTGCTGTGCTGGATAGTAGAATGACACACAGAAGGCCAAAGAGATATTGCTGGGATCACACAAAACCATGACCTCCGTGTCCAGTCTTACAGCACCATAGCGGACAACACAGTCCAGGCCCCAAACACTTTTCATCTTTCTGCCTTGCAAGCCGCACGCTATATGATAGCAATGCTATGTATGCATAGACCACGTCCACACTCATGACAATCTCTGCTTTTCCTTCTAGCCACGTCTCTTACATCCTATAAGTTTTCTGGCACCATTCCCTTAAAAGAAAAAAAAGAAAGAAAGAAAAAAATCTTCTCCATCCCATTTCTGTGCAGCCTTGCGTTGTGCTTTAATTTTCCCTCCAGCACAGTTCATTCACCTATTGTCCTTATTTTCTGCTTTTCTGTGATGTCTGTGGTTCTTTCTCTATGTTCTGTATCATAAAAACCTAGAGAACCAATAAAGCAATTACAAAACAGTCTTTTTGAGGGCAAAAGATAAAGTGGTGAGCCTGAACCCCCCTCAGTGGTCAGCAGGAAGGGCAAGGCTAAGAATTTTGGTCCCATGCAGAAGATGTAGTACTGTACATAACTGGCATGTCACTGATTTAGCATCAGTGCACTGCTGGCCATTGCTGCTTCATCACCCCCTGCTGTACCCCCTTTTTTCCATGCATATGGTTTTCCTGGAAGGGTATTTCCACTCTTCTGTCCACCATGCACTGCAGTTTCTCCTGTTGATCTACACTTTCCTACTGGTGGTTACAGTGGACCTGTCAGGGGTCACCGTCCTGTGACACTTGAGCCATCACACAGCAAAAGATTCCTGGCAGCCTGAGGTGAAAGTAGATATTTAACACCCCTCCCTCCTTTATGTTATATTCTGTTAGAGAGCTCCTACAGCAGTGTAGACTGTCCTTCCATGATTAAAAGAATTAATTGAGTTAGAACCTGTATTGTTCACTTGTAGCACTCATACCTTTCCAGTGGCTGACTCAGCAGCAGATTTGAGAAACAACCATAGTACTGTAACTAAAACCATTTTTATCTCTGATGATTAGATTTTGTTCTTGGATCAGCTGACTGAGCTGTCCTTACCTTCCTTTTGGACATGGACACAGCCCTGGCTCCCCCTCCCTACCACACCATCCCACCCTATGGTGCTTCTTTGCACTTAGGTAACAGGCTACCTCTTTGCCAGACATGCTCACCATGACTGGCCTCTATTTTTAGACGCAACCTACTTTGCAAGCAGATATTTGCACTCAAATACATTCCCTGATCTTCATTTTTATGTATTTATTTCTCACTCTCAGTTTGTCTGTTTTTCCTATAAGCCACTGGGAATTTTCCATGGAATGAGTTAGGCAGTAAAGACATGACTGAATCTGTACATTAGATGAGTACATGAGGTGAATATGGAGAGCAGATGAGAACCAACAAATAGAGCCCTGAGTCAAAGCTTGGCTGACCTGCTGGAAGGGAAAATAGGTGATTTGGGATTAGAGACATATAGTCTCTAATCGCATGTAAAAGTATAAAGATTACAATGGTGGGCATGTAGAGGGTCTTTCTCATTGATCTAGTATCCCCCCAAAATTGGGTGTTCTACTTTAAGTGATGTTTTACAAAAGCTGAAGCTTAGTCCTTTCTGGGGAACACTTTCCTTTTAAATAACTTTCTTATGGAAATCTTTCTAAATAGAAGATTATACATTTTCTGAAAGCTTCCATAGGGATGGGCAGAATTCATTTTACCTTTGTGTGACTGTTTCAGGTTGGCACATGAGAATCTGCTCTGACACCATACCCTCCCACAGTACTGCTATGATGTCTTCATTTTTAGCATCTTTTACTAGTTTCTATATATTGAGTACTTACACCATACCTAGCACTATGTTTCATGATCCAATCCATTATGTTTGATTCCCACAAGGGACATCCTATTGAGGCATGCAGAGTTTTTCCCCTGTCACCAAATAGCTCCCTTTATGTTGCTTCTTAAGTTCTTGTGCCTGTGTTTTATGATTTTTCTGTATCTTTGCTTATTGTCTAGAAATCACCTTTTACCCAGCTTCTAATTTTCTGCTTTTAATCTTCTACATGTTAGGAAATCTTGAAAGCACATTTCATAGGATTATACATCAAGGAAGTGGGGGTCTAAATGAGAGTCTCGTGGTTTGGTTGAATTAAAATGGATGCATCACTACAGATCCTACAGTCACTTGGGAGGCCCTACCATAAGACTAATTGGGGCCTGCCTGAGAAAAACCACGGCCCCCAGCAAGCCATCTCTTTCTATTTACAGAGTTTATCTGTTGGTTTTTATTTGATATCCCTTAAATGCACAAACTTTCAGTCAACAAAGAAAAGAAAAAAAGCTTTTATTTTCTGTATGTTGATATTGACAGATGACAGGAAGGTAATCATTACATAGTAGAATTCAGTAACTCTGAGAATTTAATAAATCTTTTAGAAATTAATCTTAGACTTTCAACAACATGTAACTGTGCACATGTCACTTGTTTGAACTTAAAGCAGTGGCTGAAAAAGTTGTCTACAAATTGTTTGTACCTCTGGGTATATCTTAGAGAGAAACCTTTGATAGAATTTGTTTAAACTGTATTAAAACTGTACTTAGCCATGGCCTAATGTGAGTTGTTCATTGGATTCATTAGAGATTATGTCTGAGAATAAGGTTTATTGCATTTATAATAAAATGTATAAATTAAGAAATACAATGCTAATATTTCTAAATATCTATTAACATCTACTAGAATGACAGATGTTATGTGGATATGGCTAGTAGGTTAGGATGCTGTTTTTGGTTTCAGAGCCTTTTTGCACAGTTCTTTTTTTCTAGCTTGACAGGCATCGTGGTGAACCAAAGAGAAAGAACTGTGAATAGATATTTTCATAGAGGTCTTGAATTTGAGGATAGAAGAACATTCACAGTAATACTGCTATATGGAATGCTTATAGGTAAGGGCATATGGCCATATGACTTAGATATTGCAACCTGGGTCATCTCTTCTCATTTGGACCTTACCCTGAAGATGATCTTCCCTCAAAAAGCTATTATTCAGACAACAATGATGTAATATTTAAACTATAGCTCCATTTGCAGAGCTATAGCTCATCTCATAACTCTGGAGGACAGCACACTAAGCATGTTATAGAAATAACAATTAGTGAGGGGGTTGGGTCTAAGGGTCAGGTCTAGGCTCTAACTCTGTCACCTATTAATTCTGTGGTTTCTACCAAATGACTTTCAATTTCTTCCCTAACTCAGAGAGGACAGTGTGCCTGCCTTTGAGCATTATTGGGAGAGCTACATGCAATGATGCATGTCTGAGAGAAATATTTTGGAAACTTCAATGTGCCATGTATGCTTTTTCTTAGTATCATTTAATTTTCCCCTCAAATTTAATCTCCTTCCCTATCAGCATCTGGATGCAGGTAAGAGGTAAGGTGTGCATCTCTCAAAGGAATAAGAGTCATCAGTGGAATTTAGTGAATCTTTAATGGAGGCTCTCTGAAGTGAGCCACCCACACTTCCTTCTGTGTTTCTGTGTTGCCCTGAAGTCGATTGTCTCCAACCATGTGGAGCCTCGTCACCCATAAAGGGAATATTTTGTTTCTGCTTCCCCCTGTAAAAAGACCCAGTTCAGGCTGTCTCTAGGCAAGCTAGCAGAGATTCTTCATTTTGGTCCTGGTCACCATTGGCCTACATCACTATTTCCACAGTTTTTCAGGATCTCTCTCTCTTTCTCTCTCTCTCAAGATCACTCTGCATGGTGAGTACATCCTTCAGGAGGAAGCAAAGAAGAACTGATATCTAAATCTATATACAGATATAGACACAGACATAGATGCAGGTATAGATACAGCCAGTATGCTTAACGTGTACAGGTACATTTCATGCGCCATGATACTTAGTTCTTGACCTGACCTTGGGAGGAAGAGAGTGCCATCCTGTATCATGGCTGAGGAAACTGATGCTCCTCAACTATTTGCTTAAATTCATACTGACAGCAACGGGCAGAGATGCACCTAAGCTTTTCTCTCTGGCATCTAAATAGTGTTGGCTTCACTAAACCAGGGCTGCCTCTAGAATATGAGGAGGCAGGTGGAAACTGCCTCACATTTACCCATAAAGATATATGCGTATATACCCCTATGTTCATTGCAGCATTATTCATGGTGGCCAAGACATGACAACAACTGAAGTGTCCTTTGGTAGATGATTGGATAAAGAAGATGTGGTACATATATACAATGGACAATTACTCAGCCATAAGAAAAGATGAAATACTGCCATCTGCGATGACATGGATGGATCTTGAAATTATCATGCTGAGTGAAAAAGTCAGACAGATAAAGTCCAGAACTATGTGGTTTCACTCACATGTGGGATATAAAACTGAAAACAACAAATGAACAAGACAAACGCACAAAAACTCACACAAACAGATAACAATTTAGTGGTTACCGGAGGGTAAAGGGGGAGTGGGGATGGTAGAGGAAGGTAAAGGGGGTCAAATATATGGTGATGGAAGGAGAACTGACTCGGGTTGGTGAACACACAATGTAATGTACAGATGATGTATTATAGAAATGCACACCTGAAACACATAATTTTATTAACCAATGTTACCCCAATAAATTTAATTTTAAAAAAGAAGGGCCAAAATGTTCCACTAAAGAAATCACATACTTGTATTATAGAACTTTTCTGTCCTTTGGTACACTGGAGAGAATCAGATAACCCCTTTGAACCTGTGTCCCCCACTCTTGCACAGTTCCCCAGCTTGTTGAGGATCAAATGGAACAGTGAAAGCAAAAGTGCTTGGTGGGTTGTCAAGTGCTATACGAAAGTGAGAAATCGATACTATCCTAAGAGACCAAACCCAGTTTTGTCTGATGTTTAAGAGGGTACAGATGAGAATATTACTTAGCTACTACTTCCAGAAAGCAACACTTTTCCCTCCCCCAGGGGGTTGGCCTGGAAGAACCAGCTACTTGTGTTTTTGGCCATGACTGGCAACAGTGAAATCTCAGTCAAAGCGTCCACTCACTTATGAGACTTATGCTAGATTTATGGTATAATTACATTTTCATGGCAGCATATCTACCACTTTTGGTATCTAGGCTTAGGAATACGGGGCTCATCCTCCTAGTTTGTTAACTTACTCTGGGCCGGAAAATGTGAGGTGCCTCTTACATTTCCTTTAGAGCTCTTACAGCAAGGACAAAGGTTTACTGTGGAATTATAATCCTCAAGTTTATTAGAATCAGAGACAATAATAATGTTAGAACTGGAAGGAAGAGCATGCAGGTCCACTATCATTGCTTTGCTTATTTATTTAATTCTAAACTTTATTAAGAACCTCTGTATGGGGGGCATCATGCGAGGGACCAGGGAGAGAAAAACGGAAGAGCACAGTTCCTGCTCTCCGAGGGCTAAAAGTCTGCGGAAATATTATACATTTAACCAATTTCATAAGCTGTGTAGTAAAAGCCTGAATGATGATTAGTTAGTGGTCAGATCAAAGAAAATCAACCTGGAGAATTCTAATTCAGAAAAGCTTGTAGCCTTTCTCTTTAGTAACTCCTTGCACACATTTGAATGTGATCTTCTAAGGCCTCTATTCATTGACGGGCATTTCAGAGCAAGGTGTCCAGTCACATCTCGGCATTGTAATTGATGGCTTGGGGTGCGTGTGTGAGTGTGTGTGTGTGTGTGTTTGTGTGTGTGTGTGTGTGTGTGTGTGTGTGTGAGAGAGAGAGAGAGAGAGAGAAAGTGTTGTGTGCGTGTTGGATGAGGACAGGGTGAGTAGCACAGTGATGAATATCTTGGCTTCAGAAGCAGCCTTTTCTGACTCTGTCACGTATTTATATGAGGACTTGGGAAATTGTTTAATCTGGTAAAGCTCTGTTTTCCTTTTTTGCACATGATCCCCAACTTAACAATGGTTCAAGTTACAATTTTTCGACGTTTCGATGGTACGGAAGAGATATGCATAAGCAATCATGAGATATTCGACACTTTATCACAAAATAGCCTTTGTGTTAGATGACTTGGCCCACTGTAGGCTAATGTAAGTGTTCTGAGAGCATTTAAAGTCGGCTGGGCTAAGCTGTGGGGTTCGACAGGTTATATGTGTTAAATGCATTTTCAACTTAAGCGATATTTTCCACTTATGATGGGTTGATGGACATAACCCCCATCACAGATAAAGGAGCGTCTGTCCTGGCACCTACCTTATGAGGCAGTGGGAGGAGAAGGAAAGGAAGCAAAATGCGTAAAACTGCTAGTGCAGCGTGTGGCGCAGAGTACGTGCTCAGAGTCCTATTTGCCATGACAACCTGCACGTGTGTGCAGGTCCCCGCCGCAGCTGGCTCCATGATGATTCTGACACGTGGTGTCTGTTTGATCTGGAGAAAGACACTTTGTTTCTCCAAGTCTCTGTTACCTTCTCTGTAGAATGCAAATAGCAATAACTATCCTTTGGGGCTAGTGACGGAATTTTCACTTCTGTGTTCCTTTTTTTCATATATCTATGTTGAGCCACGATCACGCACTAGGAAACGTTCTAGCTGCTGGACAATCAGCCCTGAATGAGGGTGACACGACAAGTGATGTGCTTGGCAGACAGTAAGAACTTAATAAATGTAAGCTAACCGCACGCTACTAATAATTATAGCAGATCAGCTATTACCATCCTATCAAACTCGGTTATAATTAGCATTAATACTATTTATTCAAAATTCCCATTACCAAAAGGACATATCTGTCTCCTTTTGCATTTGTGATTTTCATATACTGACAGACTAAGTAGCCCACTGCAGGTCACAGGGGCCACAGGGACCAAACATTTGAATTTCCAGACATTTGCGTGTATTTCATCTTCCTTGGGACCTTGCATTTGACCTCAACTGCGGCCTCTGATTTCCATTTAATTAGAAGCCGAGCGGAAAATCAGACCTTCACCCCTGGAAATCTCTTTATTTCCACCTGTGTTTACAAAAATGATGACGACTTGCAATAAACGTGCTGCTCTCATTGACTTCTCAAAATGTGTTTGAGGGACCAGCAATGATAATTTGGTCCGAAGCCCAGCTACTTTGATTTAAATGATCACACAAGCAACTGTGAATTTCATTTCTTTCCTAGGTCCATCTGCTTCCTGGTGTATTAAGTCTTTGTAATAGGTCTGGAGAAGTACCTCATTAGGCACGGAGGTGACAGACTGCTTGGGCAGGAGAGGTCTGTCTCAGTTGTTCATGAAAGCCTTAATTCTTTAGCTGAGTGCTGACACCACCCACAGATCTGCTGTGTCCCAGTGTGGAGTGGCCTGCAAGTTACATGCTGTGAACACTGGTTTATTGACCCCTAATCTAGGTGCAATCACACAGAGCACCCTCATGTGTGACTGATTCGCTCACTTGGGTCAGCTAAGGACAAGGGGGTAAGTATAGGCCACTTTCCCCAGCCTCGCACCGTGTACCCCAATTGACCCATGTGCATTAAGGCTAGTGGTTTACAAGCTCTGTGGAGGTGACTTCATGTTGGCCTGGGTAGAGATGGGTGGGGTGGGGGTGGGGTTCTGAAGTTCTAAATGACCCTCAGCTATTTTAGACAGAAAGACTCTGCTTACATTCATTTTATATTTTGCTTCTCTGTAAAATTTTATTTCTGAAAAAGTATTCTTGGGTCCATTTATTTTTTTATTTTTGGAAACAATTTAGGGTAATTGTTCCAGCTCATCTCCCCTCTTAATCCTTCCCTTCCCCTCTTAAATAGGGTGATTGTAGGGACTTCCCCAGAGCTGTTTGGTATATTCCTTCTAACACAGAGTTTACGTCCAGGGTGATTTGAGGGGTGTATTCCTTGTTCCTTAATCTCCACCAGTGCCCTTCCCAGCACCTCCTGTATATAAAGCCTAATCCAAGGCTTGTTCAATTTGAATGTGTACACAATTCAGTCGGTTATTTCATTAAAATGCAGACTCTGATTCAATAGATCCAGGGTGAGACCTGAGATTCTGCATTTCTCACAAGCACCCTGGTGGTGCTGACGGTGTCTGTGTGAACCACCTCTGAGTAGGAAGGGCCTAAGTAATTATATATTTGAACACGAACACAGCCTGGAGACAAATCCCGTCTTACTCCATCACTAATTGATGAACCTTACCTTTGAGGTTCAGATGCAGAATCGGAGGTCTGAGGAGAGCCTAGACAAGGGTTGATTCATGTTCCAGGTAGGATGGAGCAGGACAGTGTAAGATTTCGTCACACTATTCAGAATGGCACTCAATGTAAAACTTTTGTCTCCGTTTTTCTCTTCCTATGATTTATTTCCTTGCTCATAGTTTTTCCTTCTTTCTTTGAATATTTTTTATTAGTTTCAGGTGTACAAAACAACATAATGATTAGACATTTACACTCTTGCAAAGTGATAAACCCCCAAGTCTACTACCCCTCTGACATCGTACATAACGGTTACAATACCATTGACTACATTCCTTATACCGTACTTCACATCCTGTATATATATATATACATACTATTGTCATGCAGGGTGTCATCATGCGGGGGTCTCTGCTCCCGCTCCCCACATAAGAACACAGGATATGGTGAGGCCAAAAGGGAACACCCACGGAGCCATAAGTAGGGAAGTCATACCACTATGGTCTCACTGGAGGCTGGGTTCACCGGACATGCGACCTGCTGTCCGCTTTTCTGCCAACCGACCGACGACTCTCCTCCACTCTCCTCGACTCTGCTCCTCTACTCTCCTCGACTCTGCTTCTCTACTCTCCTTGACTCTTCTCCATAGCCACAGCAGTTATATTAGTGGCCAATGGCTCAATGGTTACAGCTGACGGCCAACTAGCCACAACTGACGGCCATCTACCACCCGAGTCAGCACCCCTCCATATGAGGCCGA
The DNA here is from genome assembly GCF_036562045.2 of Rhinolophus sinicus. Classification (NCBI taxonomy): domain Eukaryota; kingdom Metazoa; phylum Chordata; class Mammalia; order Chiroptera; family Rhinolophidae; genus Rhinolophus; species Rhinolophus sinicus. Next base: position 174,393,709 of record NC_133754.1, read on the forward strand.
GAGCCTGGAAACTGCTCTTTGGGGCTCTGTCCCCACAACTATACACACATATATTTAATTAAAGTTAGCATTCAATATTATTTTATATTTGTTTCAGATGTACAGTGCAGTGGTTAGGTATTTATATTTCTCTCTTTTTTCACTTTTTCATTGTTCTCTTTTTTCCACCTCTTCTTCCTTTTCTTTCTTCTCCCCCTTTTCTTTCTCTTTGCCTTTCTTCTGTCTTTCCCCCAGTCTCTTCACACAGCCTGTTTTACTCCTTACTACTTATCTCCTCATCCCTTGTCCCATCTGCCCCGCCCATTGTATTATCCTAAAAGAATACTCTGCTTTCTTTCCACCCTTTTCCTGCAAAGACACCTCTAGGTAGATGTGTAAGTTTGGGATACAACAGAGCAAGAAGACAGATGGTGAACAGCGAGCTCCGGGAAAAAGCTCTTGTAACAATCTGACCCCCCTCCCTGCCTTTTTTTTTCCTTTCTTCAGTTTTTCCTTTCTTATGAAGGTACCTGCATTAGAATTTGTTTTTTCCTTTGGGTAAGCTTTGCTAACATCCCTCAAAGGGAATGCTATAAAGCCCAGGGTATTTTCCTGGCATCGAGAACTGTAGAGTCCAAAGAAAGTCATGGAATACCCAAAAGGTCCTAGATATAATCACCGATTATTTCATTGCTGTTGTGATGACAAAAATAATAGAATCTATCATTTGTTGAGTTCTCATAGGTGCCAGATGCATGCATCGCTTTATTTAATTTCTATAACAATCCTCTGAAGTAGGCACTCTCGGTATTCTTACAAATGAGAACTCAGGAGGCTGGGGTGGTTAGAATTGGCCCAAGGTCACAGAGCTGGTGTAGAGCATATCTGGAAATAGCACTGTCTTCACGACAGACATAGTTTTCATGCAGACATTCGCAGGGGGAAGTTAGAACAGAAGGGCTTTTATGAAGCTTCTAATCTTTATAGCACAATACAGTAGAATTAATTCCGCAGACCTGGTTTAAATCCTGGCCCCAACTAGTCGTGGATTATACATATATTGTCTCATTTAATTCTCATGACCATTTGTTTGGTCAATTATATTATTCCCATTTCATAAATGAGGAATGCAAGGGTCAGAGGTCATAGGCAACTTGCCCAAGGCCACACAGATCTGACTCCAAATGTAAATTTTACTTACTAAATTAATGTGGGTTTTAAGGATAGAATTTCTTAGGCAGAAAAGGCAGAGGAAATTCTCCAGACACGGAGGAGGGAGGTTGTAGTCAGAATACAAAACAAGGAAGACAAGCGCCCGGTATTTATAGGATGTAGAAGAGATTGCTTTTTCTGGCTTATTCCCACTTGCAAACTTGAGTGAGTCACTTATCTGTGTAAGTTAAAATTCCTTTATATGTGAAATGGAGATCATATCTGTCCATGCAATTGTTGCATATTTGAAATTTTACAGTGTCAGTAAATACAAATATGTCGTACTAAAATAAAAGGAACAGTAGCAAAATTATACCAAATGTTGCACCACACGTGTCAGACTAGGGTGGGTCAAAAAGGTTAATTTTTAATTTATTTTCATTTTTCTTCATTATTTTTCAAATTTACTAGATGGCCATATTTGCTATTCTATAGTGAGAAAAATATTTTTATTTTAAAACATGAATACCTATTCAACTTTACTCATGTAATTGCTTTAGAGATATTTGAGAAAGCATGAAGGTTACTATATAAATATAACAAATTGATACCAGTATTACTCTCCTCTTCTTAGTCACGAATAATGCTAAAATGTACCAGGACCCATCAAAGATTAATTTTTCTTCAAAGTACTTAATATTATATTTTAATTATTTTGAAAATTCATAATCACACATATGACAACATATACATATGGAAAAGTTTCATCTTCATTGTAATAACGACATTCTCAGGCTTTTTTGTTTTTGTTTTTTGGCATTTGCTATATGGAAGTATTCATTGCTCACAAACTAAGAGGAGGGGTCAGCATGAACTGGGGAATACCAGAGGTACCTTTTCAGAAGCAACGAAATTCAAACAAGTTGTTCAATACATGTTGTCCTGCTAAAGAGAAAGCTTGGAGGCAATCCTGGTAAGGAATCTAATAAGGGTAAGGGTAAATACATGTAGAGAGGAATAAACAAGATACACACAGACAGGTTCTGAGTAGGATGAATCAGAGGGGACAGGTTACAAAGTTTAAGACATAAGCTTGAAACTCTATAGGATATAGGAAAATCATGTAGTAGAGGGTTTAAAGGTCAGACGTGATCAATACAGTGGGGACAGTTGAAATCCTGGAGACTGAATATCCAAGGCCTAATTTCATTCCCTAATTGATTTTTTCAAAGCCAACTCAACACATTTGACAGTTAGAGATGGATAACTATTTCAGAGGGGAGAAGAAGTAGGAAAGGATCTAGTCTTTCCTGGACAAACATAGGCACTAGAAGCCAGCTTGTTAAGGGCTTTTATATTCATTTATTAACGGATATTTTTCCCAAGAGTCTATTATAAATCAGTTACTTCCACCCAGGCTCTGACATAAGTACTCATGAAATTTTAGTGTAAATCCTTTAACCTCTTCCAGCCTTATGTTTTTATCATAAAAATTTAAGTATTAATCCTTGACCTTGATTTTTTTTTTGAGAGTTTTCCTGAGGACTATATTATTTCAAAATTATTAAAGTACTTTGATTTGCATTTCCCTAATAGCTAGTGAAGTTGAGCATTTTTTCATATATCTCTTGGCCATTTGTATGTTTTCTTGGGAGAAGTGTCTGGTCAGGTATTTTGCCTATTTTTAATTGGATTGTTTGTTTTTCTGTTGTTGTTTATATATTTTGGATATTTTAGCCCCTTATTGGAGGAGTTGTTTGCAAATATCTTCTCTCATTCAGTTGGTTGCCTCTTTATTTTGTTGATGGTTTATTTTGTTGTGCAGAAGCTTTTTAGTTTGATATAGTCCCATTCATCCATTCATTTATTTTTGCTTTTACTTCCCTTGCCTTTGAGGTCAAATTCATAAAATATTCTCTGAACCCAAGGTCTGTAAATTTACTATCTATGCTTTGTTCTATGCAATTTGTTGTTTCGGGTCTTATGTTTAGGTCTTTGATCCATTTTGAGTTAATTTTGGTGCCTGGTGACAGATAGCAGTCTAACTTCATTCTTTTGTCCATGGCTTTCCAATGTCCCCAGCACCATTTATTGAAGAAACTTTATTTTCTCCATTGTATGTTTTTGGCTCCTTTGTCAAAAATTATCTGCCCCTATATATGTGGGTTTATTTCAGGCTTTACAAATGTATTCCATTGGTCTATGTGCCTATTTTTCTGTCAATACCATACTGTTTTGATTATTGTTGCTTTGTAGTATAAATTAAAACCAGGGAGTGTGATCCCTCTGGCCTTGTTGTTTTTTTTTTTTCTTTTTGTAGGATTGCTTTGGCTATTCAGGGTCTTTTGTGATTCCATAGAAATCTGATGATTTTTATTGTTGTTGTTCTATTTCTTTAAAAAATGCCATTGGGATTTTGATCTGGTTTGCATTAAATCTGTATATTGCTTTGGGTAATATGGTTATTTTAATGATGTTGATTCTTCCAATCCATGAACACAGAATATCTTTCTATTTCTTTGTGTCTTCTTCAATTTCTTTTAATAATATCTTATAGTTTTCAGTGTATAAGTCCTTCACATCCTTTGTTAAATTTATTCCTAGGTATTTTATTCTTTTTGTTGCCATTGCAAAAGGAACTGTGCTTTTTTTCTCTTTTTTTTGTCCCCACTTCTTTTCTGAAATTTCATCAATAGTATATAGGAATGCAATAGATTTTTGTACATTGGTATTGTATCCTGCAACTCTACTGTATTTGTTTATTGTTTCTAATAGTTTCTTGGTGGAATCTTTAGGGCTTTCTATATAAAGAATCATGTCATGTGCAAAAAGTGACAATTTAGTTTCTTCATTCCTTATTTGGATGCTTTTTATTTCTTTCTCTTACCTGATTGCTCTCATTAGGACTTTCAATACTATGTTGATAGGGCCCATCTCTGTCTTGTTCCTGATTTTAGAGGAAAAGCTTTCAATTTTTCACCATTAAGTAGGATAATAGCTGAGGGGTTGTCATATATGGCCTTTATTACGTTAAGGTATTTTCCTTCTGTACTCATTTTATTAAGTGTTTTAATTATAAATGGATGCTGTATCTTGCCAAATGCTTTTTTTGTGTGTATCTATTGATATAAGTGTATGATTTTTATCCTATATTTTGTTATGTGGTGTATAACATTGATTGATTTGCATATGTTGAACTATCCTTGTGCACTTGATTGTGATTTATATTTTTAATGTGTTGTTGTATTTAATTTGCTAGTATTTTATTTAGGATTTTTGTGTCTGTATTCATCAGAGATATTGCTCTGAAGTTTTCTTTTTTTGTGTTATTCATACCAGGTTTTGGTATCAGGGTAATGCTGGCCTCATAAAGTGAGTTCAAATGTATTGCCTCTCCTTCAAATTTTGGGAAGAGTTTGAGGAGGATAGGTATTAAATCATATTTGAATGTTTGGTGAAGTCATGCTGTCTAGAATTATAGGTGACAGTTATTTCTTCCTATTAGAATATATTAGAAGTATCTGTTCATTTTAAGCACACTCACAAATATTTAATTAAACTATAAGTTAGGTTAAGTACCATCCACTGGCTTTGCAATGGGATAGATGATGATGATGACAATGATGATGACGTCAATAACCAAAATTTTGAGTTCTTACCATTGTACAGGACTATCTTTTTTAAAAATCATTTTACATCTATGAACTAACTTTATCTTGTCAAGAACTCTGTACAGTAGATACTATTATCCCCACTTATATGTGAGAAAGCTGAGACCCTAGAGGTTAAGAAACATGTCTAAGACCTCAGAGCTAGTAAGGGTTGTTGATAGATTTCAAGCGCAGGTAACCTGGATCTCGTGTTACAAAAATAGCAGTGAAAGAAAATATGAAAATGATAGCATTGTATATGAAGTTATTTTCCAGCTATCTTTTAAATTTCTAATTATGTACATATATTTTAATTTTCCTCCTTTGATAAAACTTTACCAGCAGTACTTAGCCTTGTTTATTGACCATAGTTAGAGACTTTGAAGACTCATAAATAGAACGTAGGGGGAAAATTGAAGGGAGAATGTAGATTTACTGAAGGTAACTGAACAAGAGTTTGGAGCTAAAATGCAGGGAGCAAATGGAGTTAATTAGCATGCTTATGAACATATGAAAATGTACTAGGTGACCAATATTGTAATAATGCTGCATAACAAACTACACCCTAAATCAAAGGTTTATAGCAAACATTTATTTCTCTCTCATAGGTTTGCAAGTCAATTGGGAAGCTCCGGTTTAAACTATGAGTTGGTTCAGGTTGGCTCCATCTGTGTTTTATTCTAGGACTCGGGTTTAGGGAGTAGTACCTACGAGGGTATAATTTTCTTACGGTATATGGCTGGAGGGTGACAGACCAAGTCAAAGAACACTAGCCAAGACACTAGCCAAAAGAAAGCCTCTGGCTACTTGTTTGTACTTTACATTCATACATATCTCATTGGCCAAGAAAGTCACATGGCCAACATCAAGTGGAGAAGAGAAATTTCTCCTCAGTGAATAACGACAGAGGTGGGAGGAAAGGAAAATCATGATCCACTATTATAAGCTACCACAGAGAGGTCATTTGAGGTTGAAACAACTAACCCCCTACTTAGTGAAAGGCAATATGACTACACCGACTGGAAGGGGTAAGAAAAATCTTAATAAGAAAGAAATACTAAATTTAATGGACAAACACATCACCACTGGGTGGTACTCTTATTCCAGGACATCTTTTTGCAGGATGGATATGTACTTGAGTGGTCAAAAGAGGACATTTTCAATAGAATATTTACAAGGTGATTTTCTATAACTCAAGCTGTGAATACATTTTTATTTCTACTTCATGATGTTAGTATGTGTAAAGTACTCAAAACAGTGCCTGAAAGATAATAATACTGTGAGAGTTTCAAATGATGCTGATAATGATAAAGATGATGATATAAAAACTGTGAGGCATTTCTGTTCTTTGATACATGCTTTCTCTTGCTTTAACTCAACAGCACGTTCTGCAATATAACCCAGAATGCTTACATCCTAATGAAGACTGTTCCTAGGTTGCCGGTCTCATGACTAAGAGAAAAGAAAGTAATACATTCTGGTAATGCTGGACATTCTTAGTAATATAATTTTGCCTAAGCCATTAAAGTGATTTACAGAGAGGTTTGGGGGATTCAATAAGAAGTGTGCAAGAAAGATTTGTTTGTCTTCAACTCAGTTTTAGCTCTCAAGTATGGAATAGCTTTTACTTAAAGGGACAAACCTGGGAAGATAATTTGGCTCTTATAATGCTGGCAGAAGATATGGCCAAGAATGCTCCAGTCTAGGAAAAGTGTTCTGTATGCAGCTATATACGGTGTTTCCCCGAAAATAAGACCTAGCTGGACAATCAGCTCTAATGCGTCTTTTGGAGCAAAAATTAATATAAGACCCGGTCTTATTTTACTATAATATAAGACCAGGTCTTATATAATATAATATAATATAATATAATATAATATAATATAATACCCACTCTTATTTTACTATAAGACTGGATATAATATAATATAATATAATATAATATAATATAATATAATACCCGGTCTTATATTAATTTTTGCTCCAAAAGATGCGTTAGAGCTGATTGTCCTGCTAGGTCTTATTTTGTGGGAAACCCAGTAACAGGCAATCTCATAATTAATTTATTCAAGCAGGGTGAAGACTTTAAAATGTATGCAAAGCCTATAAATAATCACATTAAGCAGCCAACATCCCAAAATATTTAGCCAACTATCTTTTTTCTATGAGAGATCCCTACATAGCAAGAAAATAGAACACTTTCTTTAAAAACAAACAAACAAAAACAAGCATTAAGTCAATGACCTAATAGCATGAAGGGAAAATATATCCTGAGATGGTAGGGATCTTTCCATCATAATGCTTCTCTTTCTGTTTGGAATATTAATGGAGAATTATTTTGGAAAGAGGAAACCCTGTCAATTCCCTATCCTCATATGTTTGGAATTAAAGCTCGAATAGTATGTTCTGTTCTTCATGGATGTGTCTAATCAGGAAAAAGTCCCAGAATCCGGGAATGTCTGTACTTACAGCCCTTGAAAACCACCATGAGACAGTGAGAGAGAGTGTTTATGTCACTTTCTAAAGTGCATAGTTAGTGACAAAGTAGGCACAAACGACCCAGATGTTTTTATTCTAAGTCCAGTGTTCAGTATTGGCATAAATTTAATATAGTTTTCCCCCAACTATGTATCTTTAGGAAAAATCATGTTAATGTTTTCATTTTCCTTGTCAGCAAAATTTAAGGACTAGATAAGTAGCTTTGCCAAAGATATCCCTTTTACTCAATTATTTAGATTCCCTCTTTAGGAGCCGTTCCTAACAGAGAAATGTTTCTTCTCCCTTCTTTGTTATTTTGTGCATCAGGTTCAAAGACTTACCAACCAAAGGAATCACGGCAAATCTGAGAAAAACTTTTGAGGATTCCACATATATAACATGTTGGACAACAGTCAGATTTGTGACTGGTCTCCATTCCATTGTAGAATGATTATTTTTTGGAAGAAATTTTTTTGCTGAAATTTCTTAGAAAAGTAAGCTTTGAAAGATATTCTACTTAAGAAGATGGAGTCATCAGTTTATCAGTTCAATCTGATAAATTTAGATAAATATAGTTAGAAGATAATTATTTACCACATGCTTTCTGGTGCATGAATCAGCACTTTGACATTTGAATCCTAGAGATTCTTTTTTTTTTTTTTTTTTTTTTTTATTAAAGTGTATTGGGATGACAATGGCTAGTAAAGTTACATAGGTTTCAGGTGTACAATTCTGTAATGCATCATCTATATATCACATTGTGTGTTCACCACCCAGAGTCAGTTCTCCTTCCATCACCACATATTTGACCCCATTTACCCTCATCTACTGCCCCCTTACCCTCTGGTAACCACTAAACTATTGTCTGTGTCTATGAGTTTTTGTTCCTTCATTTGTCTTGTTCCTTTGTTGCTTTCAGCTTTATTTCCTACATATCAGTGAAATATGAGATTCTTAATTTTAATTGTTGGCGAATATTCAACATTTGTCTTTCTTAATCTTTAATATTAAATATTTTGACCCAGTCTTCCTTCAGTCTCTCACATACTGTGTTCACTATCTAAAAACAGACACTTAAAGAAGTCAGTGATAATCAGTCTTTCCATAAAGCTAGAGAAAGCTTTATTGAAAGATATCGTCTTGCCTCATCTTCAGATGAGGACATTGAAACAGAGCGGTTAAATGACTTACTCAAGACTTCCCTGACTAATTTCTGTTTGCAAGTTTCTATTTTCAACTTCTCCCTCATTTTCTCAGTGCCTCAAAACCCTCTTAGTGACAGGTATTGGGAAAGACAAACTTCTTAGTCCTCTCTCCTCCTTCCTTCAAGGACTGAAGAGCGTTTCATTATTAATCGTTTATATATTATCTCTACACTGCCTGCCTCTTTATTAATCACCTGCATGGAATTTATTGCCATTAATCATCAGATGTGTGTCTGAGTATTACTGGTAATTATCTCTGAATGTTCATTACCTGTCAGTTTAATTACTTGTTTTCCCCCAGGAGTATAGATGCATAGGTTGACTCAGGTCCTTGATTCTGGGTGTGTGTGTGTGTGTGTGTGTGTGTGTGTGTGTTAATGTGTTTACATTGTACTTAAATCTGTGTGTGTGTGTGTTAATTTTAGAGGCCAATTACCATTGCATGAAGTAAAACTATATTTCAAATATGTATTCCTATCCCTTGGTCACCTATGAAACAACACACTTTTTGTGGACTGTGAAGGCCTAAGGTCAAATATAATCTATGATCCTTTTTCATTTAATCTTTTATCTTCCACAATTCATTGGAGTTCTGTATACATTAATTGGTTTTACTTCTCCAGGAGTAATCACTATGTGTCTAAGGGGCTATTTGTTTGCTTGTTTCATTTGATGTTTGGGGGTATAAGAAAAGAGTGAGACCAAAATATGTAATCAGTACCTGTCCACTTTTCTAAGAGTAACTACATAACAGAAGGTTCTATATACCCTCAGTTTTGGATGAGTAGAAGTAGAAAGATAGTTTCTGTGTCTTAAGGGCATTTAATTCTACAAACAATTCTCAAAGAGTGCCCAGAGCAGAAGAACAAATTAAATAAAAGCTCATTCCTCTCTGAGAAGGGCATTTCGCTATAGCAGAAGAGTGACTGCCATCAACGAACATACAGTCATATGGGTAGAAGAAAAAGAAGAGGATGGAAAAAAAAGAAACTAACACTTGTTGAATGTCTACATGTGCTATTTTATTTCACCCTCCCAACAACAGCTCCTATGTCCAGGTCCCATTAACTCCGAGAATTTGTCCAAGGATTCTCAGATGGTAAGTAACAGAATCAGAATTTAAACAACGATCTGCCTGATTCTGAAATTCATACTCTTGCTACTACACCATGCTGCCTCAAGATAAGACATCAGATAATGAACAAATGTAAAAATTAGGAGAAACATAGGTAGTGTTCCTCTCAAACCCAGAAGAGGAGTTCAGATACTTTCTAGGTAGGTTGTCCAGAGAAATCTCTATGGAGATGATATTTAAACTGAAGAACATGTTGAATGAAAACATCTAAGCAATCCCATTGTGTGCTTGTATGTTCACTCCCTAATGGAGTCTTAGACGCCTAGAAAGATACCAGTTTTCCAGTGGATTTCATGAAGGCTATCGTTCATTTTAGTGTTAAATGCTTCAGAAAAGAGATGCGTAGACTTCTGTGCAGATATGCTGTCTTTGTGAGCTAGACACTGACTGGAAGAAGTGCTGTTAAAACACATACGTAAACACACACAGATACTCAATTTACTTCTTGTTCTAGGAAGATATTTATCTTTTTCTCACCACTGAAGACCACTACTGCTGAATATCTGAAAGGTGTTTAGCGCCCAAGATACCTCTACAACCAATTTATCCATTTAGTCCGTATTGATTTATTGGATGCATCCCCTCTATACCCAACACCGTCCTATGTACATTGGGATTCGCAGAAAAGTGCTTTGGGAGATTTAAGACATGGCTGCATTTATCAAACATCTTATAATTTACTTCAGATTTAACAACTATAGCTTATATTTATTGACCTTACTATGTGTCTGGAACTACTCTAAGTGCATGTCTGGATGTGCTGTCTTATTCAATTGGTTCAACTGAAAAGGTTCAAGTGGAATCAAAAGTCTGATTCTTCCTCACATCACAGTATGGCAGATGAGTTAATTGGTGGGACTTATTATGTGTCAATGAACATGAAAGCGCTTTCTACATTATAAAATGTGACATGGATTTAAGAGAAATGCTGGGCATTTCATTTAGGGTAGGAGGGTAATTTGAAGAGCACATGCAGGTATCAAAGAAGACTTTTAAAAAGCCAGATAGCAGAGTGCAGAGTTTAGATGGTGAGTCCCCATTTACAGATGGGGTAATGAAGTCCATGAGAGGCCAACTGAGGTGTTCCAGATCACATTGCAAATGAGTTACGGAACCATTCAAGTCTGCTGACACTAGATCTACCGCTCTTTCCTCTAACCCTCACACCACTTGTCAAGTATACACTCAAGCTAAAGGGAATGCTAAGCAAGGTGCATTGGGGTGGACGAGGCAGTCTCTGTTATAGGTCAGCATGATTATCCCCGCCCCTCGCTCCCCAGAGAAGGAAATTAGGGGCATGGACAACTCTAAATTGTAAATGAATAGAAGCACACAGAACAGTGAAAGTGATAGTGTCTTAACTGTCTAGCACACCTACCGTGTTTCAGGCTTTATACTACGTGTTTTGCATATTATTTTGTCATCCTTTTGACAACCTCTTAAGAAAAGTGCTTTCATCCCCATTTTACAGCTGGTGTCAGAGTCGGGGCCCAAAATTACTCAACAGGTAAAGGTGAAGCAGAGATTCAAACTCAAACCTTCCTGAATCCAAAATATGCTCTATTTCCATCTACTGCTATGCTCTCTCTCTCAAGTGGAATAAATCTGCTATATGAACTGTCCTCCTGTCCTCACCACTCCCAAATTTGACCAAAACCACTTAACCAAGGTGTAAGGAACGTTTCTTAACTATTTGGGGAGAAATTATTTCAGGGCAAGAAAAGAAGAACCTTAGAAGTAGGTTCTTCCTTCAATAGATAATATCCCATGACTTATGGGTGGAGAAGAAACTCTAGATGAAAATGTTTCTGCAGGTCAGAGTTTTGATGTGATGAGTCCATAACCCTAGCAAATCTTTACAAGGTATCTTCTCTTCGTGATGTCAGTGGAACTCTGATATCTGATTGGCATTTGGCCGAGATAGATGCCGGCAAATTGTTGTTAAGAAATCTGGCTTCATTTGGAGGAGTCTTTATTGTAAACCCAGGAGTGATGCATTCCGTGACCTGGGAGAAATCCAATATGCCTCAATTTCATATAGTTAGATATTAAAATTTCAGTCCTCCATGGAGAAATTGGATATCTTTTGTTGAATTATATGTTATTGTAGTTTTATATGTTTCTATTTAGAGCTGATGCTATCTGAAAACCTGTGCTTAAATGAAGATTATGTTTTGCGCAGTTAAGGAACCAAATTCCCTTTCTCCCAGAATTATCTAGTTCACCTTCTCATTTTCCTCTCTTCTTGTTCATATGTCAGCTGTTTAATTGAGATGTTAAGGTCTCTCGCAGCTCTGAGTAGCAATTTGAAACCAGATTTCTCCATAGACTTGGGAGCTAGCAGCATTTGTGAGAGAGGCTGATCCAATTATCTAGCCTGAAAACTCTGGAGAGATAAGATTTTCCAAACTATGTTGTTATGTCCAGGGTTCCCTCATGGTTAAAAATCAACATTTCTATTAAGTGACAGGCTCTTTGTCTGAGTTGGTTGTGTACTTGAAGGAAGAGGAGGGAGCTGTCCCTTAGGGAACCAAAGTGGAGTGTGTCACATCTTATAGCCACACCTTCTTTTTATATTTTTTAATTTATTATTTTTTTAAAATGGTCTTGCTCTTATATTTAAAATCTGGATATCTGGAAATTAGTTACCCTTTCAATTTCGTTTTGTCACAGGCCTCTTTGCATAGTGCACCAGAAACTCTGAACAGGAAAAAAACAAAACAGATAAAGTAACTGTTGTAGAGATGTAGGTGGTTTGTTGAAGATCACATAGCAACTTTGAATGACAGTCACGAAGATGAGAATCCTGGTTTCCCTGTTCTGTCTGTGCTCCGTCCTCCACAAGGTCAGTGAGGTGCTTTTCTCACCTTTCCAATCTGATAATATGCACATTTCATTATTTCGGACATTCATTTATTCAGTTCATTCATTCAATGGTACTCATTCATTTGATGGCGTGAAGACTGACTGTGGGCCTATTATTGTACCCATCTCCCTCTATAATTTTTAAGAATTTATGTATCTGTATTGATTAGGGTTATTCATTGTGAGTTTACTCTGGTTAACATCAGAAAATAGAAACACATTGGAAAGATCTCTGAGGGTATCTCAGAGAAACTGGTTTGGGGATAATCAGGAGAAAAGGTATTCTAGAGTGGAGGAAAAAAATGATAATTTCCCAAAAGGCAGACAGGTCAATTGTTCAGTAGAAGCAGACAATGGAGAGGACAGACATCAAAGCAACTCTGAGTAAATTCGGGGATGCATCCTGGAGGAGGTGACACTTGAGCTGATCCTTCACGGACAGGGAAGATTTCTATATGCTGAACTAGAAGGGGGGAAATGATAGTTTTTATAAGAATTCAAGATCCCTTTTAGGAAACTTAACCCGTGAACATGTGAAATGATGGGTGATGTTGGAAGGTAAACTGGTATGTGATAAAGGGCCAGAGTGAGTGATATCAACATTATGTCAGTTTCTCCACACTCAAATTTATTCTGGCCCAACTTGGGTCAGATATGGCTGTTTTGCACTGTTTTTTTTTTTCTTTTTTTCTTTTTACTGTCATTTTTCTCTCTACTATGTGCCTTTGTCATTTCTCTTTCCTTTCTTTATGACCCATTTATCTCCTGTCCATTGTTCCTCTGCATGCCCATTGCCTGTACTATGATTATTGGCCCTATGTTTAGGATATTAACTTTGGTGTAAAAATTACCTACTTTGGAGTTCCACTTCGGGCACTGAAACAGGGCCCGGTTGGGACCCCCGTAATAGAGGACTTGCAATGTCCCTGGCCTCACCTTTCCTTGACCTAGAGCTTACCAATAGATTGTCCCCTTGTGGCTTGAGCTTGGAATGTCCCCGTCCCACCCTGTTACCTGTTTTAGAAAATTACCCTGAAACTTACGATAATACCCTCATGCTTACTGATTGCAATCTTTACAACCTAGCATTTTTTCCAGACTACTCCCATCACTGCTCCTGGGTTGATGACCACGTAGAGAAACATGGCGCCAGAGGGAAGCTTACATGAAGCAGAACTATCACTAGCCTCTGGAGGAAAGCCCAGATTTTCCCTTAAAAATCCTAAACTGGTCTGAGAATGCAAAGGCAGTTTTTGGAGGTATTAACCCTCTGCCGTCTCAGACCACCGGTGCTCTGATAATAAACACTTATCCAATAGCTCAACTCCTGTGTCGGTCTGTTGGCTGAGCGGTGCAGGCAGCACGAGCCCCGGACTCGGTTGGCTTCCAGTTTCAGCATGACAGCATGGGGCGCACTGTATTCATACCACCCATAGAAATGGTGACAATTATTAAAAAAAAAAATCAGAGTCTCTAGAAATGTTCCAAAGGGCATATAGCAAATGAAGAAATACGTATTCACCAAAATCTACTAAAACTTAGTAGGAATGGTGAGAACCTATAGTATCTAAACCAAGAGTTGCTCACTCCTCACTGAACGAGACAGACACTCCAGTCCAGACTGATGCTATCAAGACTACAGGACTCCACTTCCCCCAGGCTCCCAGTCGAGAAGCTTTCTTCCCAGGAGGAACAGTATGTCAGCATTTCTCATCCTGCCCCCAGCTACCTGTTGCTGAGGCTAAGTTCTGTGTGAGTACAGCCTCACGGTGACCACTCCCTTCTTCTGCTCACTACCACCCTGACCCCACGGGTGGAATGAAGGCTTTGCCTTGTGTATGCACCAGGGAGAATACTGACAGGCGAGTCTCCCTTGTCTCAGCTTGTAAAACAGAGATTCCATGCTGAGAGAGGCGATCCCAGAAGACCCGATGTACTATCACTACCATAGACGAAGCGCTCAACTTCTAAAGTGGAAAGTGTCATTCGGAGAGAAACATGGCCTTGTCCCAACCTCCCGCTTCAGAGCCCTGGCTCAGAGATTTTGCCTAGGGGAAGAAGCAAGCCTTAAATCAGATAGGTCCTAATCTCTTCCCAAAGAAACTGACTTCATTTACTAAAGAGTGTGGAGAATTTCAAGCTCCAGGGCTCTGTCAAAAACAGTGGATATTGTGATGAATGGCAATTGGGAAGATATTGGTAGATTCATTGAAGATATAGATGAAACTGTAGGCCAGATAATTATAAAAATGGACTACATGTAAATTCTAGAGTTGAAAAGTACAAAGACTAAAATGAAGCAATCACTAAATTGTTAGCTGGATCAGAAGACTAAAAGTTGATAAGATGATAGTATTCCCCAAAATTGATCTATAGATTCAATGCAATCCCTATTGATATCCTATATAATTCTTATAAGAAAACTAGTGATAAATTCTCATGACCTCAGATTTGGTAATAGTATTAGATATGACATGAAAAGCACAAGCAACAAAATAAACAATAGATAATTTGGACTTAAAAATGTAAAACATTTGTGCTTCAAAGGACACTATCAAGATAGTGAAGATAATGCACAGAATGGCAGAAAATATTTGCAAATCATATATATGTAGGGTGCGTACATCTCAATAATAAAAGACAAATTAGCCAATTAAAACATGGACAACAACCTTGAATAGATATTTCTCTAAAGGAGATATGCAAATGGTCAATAAGCACTTGAAAATATGCCTGATATCATTAGTCATCAGAGAAATATAAGTCAAAACCACAAGGAGAGACCACCCCGTACACACCAGGATGAATATAATAAAAAAGAAAGATGACAGCAAGTGTTGGTGAGGCTGTGCGGAACCTCTCATGTACTGCTGGCAGGAATGTCAAATGGTCGCTTTGGAAGACACTCTAGCAGTTTCCAAAATGATTGAAAACATAGTTACCAAGTTACTTTGCAATTCCACGCCTATGTATATACCCAAGGAAAATTAAAACATGTTCACACACAACTTGTTCACAAATGTTTATATCAATATTATTAATTAGAGCCAAAAGGTGGAAACAGACCCAACATTCATCAACTAAGGAATGGCTAGCCGTAGTGTGGTATATCCATGCAATAGAACGCTATTCAGCCATAAAAAAAGGAATGAAGTACTAATGCATTACTACAACAGGGATGAGCCTTGAAAACAGTATGCTATGTGAAAGAAGCCAGTCACAAAATACCACATATAACACAATTCCGTTTATATGAAATGTTCAGAATAGGCAAATCTATATAGACAGAAAGTAGATTATGGTTTGCTTAGGGCTCTGGCAATGAATGGAGCATAGAGCAGTGATAGCTAAGGGGTCCAGAGTTTCTCTTTGTGGTGATGAAAATGTTCTAAAATTGACTATGGTGATGGCTGAATATATTTGCGAATATATTAAAAACCACTGGAATGTATACTTTATATGGATGAATTAATTGCATGGTAAGACTCAATAAAGCTGTTCAGTTCCCGAGTGACAGTTGGTGATATATCGTTAGCAAAGCTACTTCCTGGACCTTAATTAATGATGGCAATGGTAATTAATGATGCTCAGAATCACATTGATTTGTTGTATTTTAAAGTTCTAAAACCCTTTCTCCCTTCTTTGTCTTTCTTCCCCAGGGTATCTGTGATGATTCTTCCTTTTTCTACATTGAAGGATTTGCCCCATTATCTATGTTTGCTGGTTTGTTTGATAGTATATGCAGCTGAAATTTTAAAAATATATATCTGGATTAGAGGCCCAGTACTGCCAGATTTAATTGCAGGTAAAAGTGCATTTGTATAACTAGGTTTTGGTTTTCATAAAGGAAAAAAAAAAAAAAAAGTAATTACTCATGGAAACAAAAGCCTCCCTCCTGGGAAACTTGATTCCGTAATAAAGACAAATAGGGAGGTCTGGCCAAACCACTAACAATTGGCCCAGTCAAGCTTCCTGGAATTTGAACTCAATTATGGTAGTATTCTTTGTCCTTGCAATAATGATGGCACTGGTAGTGAAGTAAGGTGAGGAAGACAGACGGTGGCCCAGCATTTTCGGAGCTAGATTCTGAATTATTTACTTCCCTGTGTGAACTCATTCTTTCTCTTTGATTTCTTGCAGTTCACTCCCCACTTTTTCTCTGTACCTCCTTCTTTTCAGGTCTTTCATCTTGTTAAAAAATTAGCTTCCACACTTTGACCACTGAACTCCTCTCTCTACTTATAATCTCATTGTATTAACTGTTTAGCAGTAAGCTCCCTGTTTCCATGGGACTGATTTGTTCCCATCTGTAGTTTACGTTGGCCTGATCTAAATCTCCAGATAAGACCTAGTTAAGTTGACTTAAGATCAAATTTCTATTGCACAACTTATAGTTCAAGTTCTCACACTGAAATCTCTAACCCTAACAATTTACTTGCCATTGACCACAGGTACAAGTCTAGCTATTGCTCTGCCCTCTACCCCCACCATGACCAAGAAAACAAATACAAGCTTTAACATGGATGCTGTATGATGAGTCTCATTTTCCCACATGAAGGACAGAGCAATTGAAAATTACAGAACTCTGACCCTATCACTGCCTCCTGTGTAAAGAGAGATGGAAGTTGAGCTTAAAGATGCTACAGATCAGCACTGAGCAAGCTGCAACCATATGCTGCCCCTCAGCTTTGCCATATGGCTCTGAGTTTAACTCCAAACTGATTTTTCAGCACATTTAAAGGTGAAGGAGTTACAGAGGAATGAGAAAGCATTGCGGAAACCACCCACCAAGACTAGAAGAGATTTTAGAACGGCCAATTTTCTAGCATGTGTTCTCCAGCTGGACTGGGACAGAGGCAGAAGCAAAGGCTGACGGTCGGTGCAAATGAAGTGAACGCCTGTTGAGAGGCCCCAAGGCAGCTGGGCCTCTGGGGTTCATCGAGCAGCCCTGACTGTGAAGTCCCAGAGCACCTTAGTATAAGAACACTGAGAGAGTGTATACTTCACTTCTAAGAGAGTGAGGATTTTATTTTCCAGTTGCATCATTTTTGAACTTCACATTGTTCTATATTGTAATGTCAAAGAATTTAATTTTTTTGGATGGGGAGTTATGTTATAGTTTCCCAATCTCTACTTTTAAAAATTTATTTTGCTATCAACTCTATTCATTTCTTTTCCTCCCTTTTTCCCTCTCCTCTCTTTCCTTCCTTCCCTCCCTCCTTTTTATCCTTCCCTCCTTCCTTCCATTAATTGACTTTTACGACTGTGTAAAATGCTACATAGAATACATATAAATGCAAAGAAAGGTTCCTATCATGGCAGAGTTCTTGGTTTTGGATGGGTATGAGTGATGAGAAAATGGGCCTCTGGGCTTCATCGAGCAGCCCCAACTGTGGAGTCAATGCAGGCAAGTATTCATAAAGACCAAGACAATATTTCTAATGAAATCCACAGAACAGCGAGGCCAGTGTGACATGATATGTGCGAGTGTGTAGGGCTGGGAGTAAGGGATGCTGAAGAAGGAACGGTGTGCAGATCAGCTGTGAGCTGAGCCTAAAACCTTGGAAGATGAGAGCTTTTCCCCTAACGACCTGAGTTATCACCTCCTTTTTGCACTCAATCCTAGTAGCTCTGGTTAAGGTCACATGTGCTCCTTCAGTGAAGAAACCAGATTGTGGGAATTAAACTGCAACGTACAAAGTAATAGGAGCTCCACCAGCCATTTACTTTTTATCTTCTGAAGTCAGGAAGAACACACACGAACTCAAAGATGCAAGATATTAAGAAATTAACCCAGAATAAATTGTGATCAGAAAGGTGCATTGGGTGTTACCCTTCCATGAGCAGTGAGAAATCTCCATGAAGTGTTAACATAAACAAAAATAAGAAATCCAGAAGTTGCTGCGATGGCCTTAGCCTACATTATGTCATGTTCTCCTTACAAGAAGCATTGTATGTAGAAGAAACTAAGGGTCACCGAAGTTAAGTGACTTGGTTGAAGTCACACAGCTAGAAAGAGATGGAGTAAGTATTAGAAGCAAAGACTTCCAATGGAATGGAATGCGGTTCAGTTATCATTGCATGCCATGTCACTGAGATTAATCTTTTATTGCGCCATTCAGGAAACATTCAATGGATATTTACTCTGAACACTTCCCTGTGCTGAGGTTTATAGGAGTCAAAGATGAGAAAGGCACGGTCCCTTTGGCATGGATCAAAGGGGCAGAGCCCAAATAGAAGCATATTTATGTTTAGTATTCTAAACTTATTCTTATGTTACCCAAAGCCCAATCTCTTTCCACAATGTCACATCAAGCCTTTTATTTCCTATCTCTTTTTGCATCTTCCTGCTCCTGGGAGCCTAAACCTTCTAAGATCAAGCAAGGCACTAGGAAATTTTGTTCTGTTTTGTTTTGTTTTCCTAGTTTAACTCAAAGCAGGAAAGGAGGCGAGTACTTATAGAAGCATAAAATATAAAATAGTTGGTTGAAAAGAGTTTCACCTTTACCACGTAGGAATCCATTCTTTTGGTCTATTTTTATTTATTTCCCCCATGGTGGCCATTCCATAAGAGTTTCTTTGTCCCACACTCTTCTTCTTAGGGTGGGTAGAGTCCCCTTTTCTCTACCCATCAACAACACCAAGGCAAGTAGGGAAAAACTAACAACTTATATTGAGCTCAGTAGCTAACAGAAATCTGGGACTTTGGAAGGAAGAGAAGCGTTCAGGACCTAGGGTCTGCAAGGGTAGGGGAGAGCACGTGAGGAATAGTGTTTGGGGGTGACACTCCCTGCAGTGGAAGGGAGAGTGCATAAGTAGGGCTTTCACAAAGGCTAGGGATAAAGATGGGGACCAGTGGAGGGTCCATGAGATAAATTAATCCCACTAGGAATGTCACTCTGAATCCTGCACCAATCACCCTTTGGACTCCGTATGGATTGAATTATATCTCTTGAACCTCAAGGTAAGTGTTCACTGCATACTTTTCAGTGTTCAATGTCTAATTGTCAAGTTTGCATATTTATTCATCATTTTTCCATTTGATCATTTCCAGAGTTTTGGGTTCCTGTTGTGTGGGAGATAGGAGAAAAGAGAGCTACTTGTGGAATCAACCAGCTAGTTGACAAATGATATTTATTTTCTTATGTCCTTACCCTTTTTCATCTAAAGATATGTGCCCTGGCTTACACAAGTATGTGCTGTCTGCAGTGATGTGTTGTGATGTGACCTGAAAGTCTAGCCTAGAACTGCATCACATACCAGCTCAAAGAATTTTGTGAGAGCTTGCCTTCTAGGAAAAAGAACAGATATTCTTTTTCAATTTCTCCTTCCTCGTCTTCAAGAAAAATTGCAAGTAAGAGGAGAATTCTGAGTGACCAACAATCAATGGAAGGAGTGATTACATATCATCTACTCATTCTTTTATTCAGTGAATATTTATTGAGCACTTATTATGTGCCTGGTACCAACTAGGCATCGGGGCTACAGCTAGGATTGTAACAGACAGTGTTTCCTCTACTGGATCTTATTTAAAGCCTGTGTATGAAATGAAAACCACATCAGTTCCTATTACCATCCAAAGTTATCACAGTCATTGAGGTAACTAATATGCATTGAACTCCCACTATTAGGTACCAGGCCCTATGACAGGCACGGGGTATACGAGTACACAGATAAACCAGATTTGACTGCTATCACCAAGGAGCTAGAAGCCCAGTGTGGGAGAGACAGACAATCCCTCCTGAGCATGGCAGGCACTTGCCATGGGGTCACTGAGGCGAGAGTGACAATGCCTGCCTGGGGTGGGGGGCTGGGGCCAGTACCAAGAAGATGCAAAATCTGTACAACGGCCCATAATCCCCTACATGAGTGAGATGGCCACCTGTGACCCCCCACAGTGGTTTCTTGGTTGGTTCTGATCATTTCTATTTTATATTCAAAGAAACTCAGTGATGTTAAAAATAATTCACAGGCCACGAAATAACAATGCCAGGAAGTGAGTAGGATAATGACATATTTTAAATATAACTCGATTACAGCATGCTTTCTCAGGGTCCGAATGGATAAGCAAAAAATCACCGGGCAATTGGGGGAGTAGGGAGGCAAGAGTCTCTTGGCCGCAATGAACAGGCTTCTGCCTCAGGTCGATGACCAAAAGAGGAGTTTTCTTCCCCAGGAACAAGGATGGTGTTTCCTGCAACAAGAACCTGCCTCCTAATCCAGTTGCTATAACTTTGATTCTCTGTGTGTCTTAGAACTGGGACACAGGTACTCCCAGGGAAGATTAGTAGGAAAGCATCAGAGAAAGTATTTGTAGAAAAGTAGAGAGAAGCTCCAGAAGAATCACTAAACCTTGTATAGGAGATTTACATGACTCAGTATGGAAAGGCGACGCTACTACAAAATATCAGCTACATAGTGAAAACAAATTCAGACACACTGCTCATTGATTCGTTCATCCCCTATTTACTGAGCACCTACCCATGGCCCTGAGACGTGAACATCAGATGGAGCCTCTACCCTCATGGAATGTAAATTCTACTGGTAAGGACAGACAGTACAGACACAGGAAATTCAACATGATTTTAAAATAACACAGGAAGTGTCAGGTACATTTCAGGCTGGGGAGGGGTAGGCATTACTTAGGCTGTTTGCCTTGATATCCCCCTATAGGGGTGCATTCACTTGCCCCCGGTAGCAGAAGTATTAGGGAGAAAAACGTTGAGATGTACAGGGCAGAACTTAACATGAGGACCCAGCCCTAGAGATAGGACATTTGGGTCACCTAGAGCGAGGAGAATACCCTTTCCGCCTCCACTTCAGAGCAGCACCTCTATACTACAGGTCACTGGAATGCTGGTCCCTGGGACATTAATGAATACAACTGATAATGGGTATCCATGGAAAAAAGAGAGGTACACGGGTCAAAAATGTTAGGAAACACTGAGCACTATATTTCCTTTTGTAGATGCAAAATACACACCAGTCTAGTACATTTTCTAAGGTGACCTTGGGAAACAAATCTCTTTATTCTCTGTTTCACCATTTGTTTCCTTTATTTACTTGAACAAAGCCTATGTTTCTTTATCCTCTTACTAACAAGCTGTTCTTCATTGACTATAACATACCATTGATTGTAAGATGTATCAGTACTTCATTTGCCACTATGAAAGAAAAAAAAAACACGGCCAAATATAATTGTAATATGTTGTCTATGAGACACGTTATGATTTGAGAGATGTTACATGTGAAAAATGTGAAACTTAAAATTGTTGGTTAGAATCAGATTCAGTTCTTAAATATGCTAAACTACAGGGACCTTTCTTCTCTACGCTAGACTATGTTGTTATTGTTCACTTGCAATTTTCTTTTAATCACCTTGAAATAGATATTACAGGATGCTAAAGATGTAGCACAGATAACCCACTGAACAACAAAGGTTTGTGTTTCCTTTCCTAGTATAGAATATAACTGGTGCTGTGGGGCAGTACCATCAGTGACGGTGTGTGTGTGTGTGTGAGTTTTGGGTGAGGGTAAGAGGCATAAAGCTCAGGAGAAAGAGAGCCCTTGCAACTGGGTATGGCCTTGGGACTAGTTTAGGCCAATGAAGTGAGAGCACAAATGATACATGTCACTTCTGAACAAAGGTAGTTAGTATCTATGGGTCTTCACCACACTCTTCTCAAAATCTGGAGAAAACTTGGAGGCTGCATGCTGAATATGGAAGCATAACTATTGGATGGAATCAGATTCGGCATAATGAAATAAAAGGAGCCTGGATCCAGGAATCATTCTTGGAATACCTCCAACCAGGAATATCCTCATTGAGAATTTCATGAGCAAGAAATACATTTTTGTTCTGTTAAGTAACTACAATTTGGAGGTTGGTCCAGCACTTAGCTTAACCTAACACAGGTCAGCATTGTTCTTTCATTATTTCTTACTGAATACTCAGTACGTGCCAAATAATATTGAACACGTCTTCCAGAATGCTGGTGAAGAGTGGATTCCTCCACTGCCTGAGTGACTACAGGTCCTGAGTTGACCTGGCTGCACAGGAAGGGGGTGGAAAACCAAGTTACTTCCCACGCACTTGGCCAAGTCTCTAGTACTGTGCCCCAGGTGTAATTATTACTGTGCTACAGTGAAAATTATGGGCCCAGGATGGTAGCTAATCACCACGTCTTACTTCATGGTAACACTGCAATCAGAGCTGTGTCCATCAACTAAAGCAAGTAAGATTTGCTAACCGAGGGAATAATTTCTCTTTTGTGTTTGATATGTAGCCTGTCTTTTGGAAGAGGCACACAGAACCGAGACATCTTTGATGAAGGTCAGTGGTAATCCCATGAACGGGAAGCACCGTTACAAGGGACTGTCATGAATTCTCTAGTCACAGATAGAATTTTCCAGGAAGAGTTCTGTACGTAACATGTATTAACATCTCATGAAACATAGTCTAGAAGACCATCTTGAACCTTTTCTGTCAGGCCTCATCTTGACCATTAAAGGGTTTTCTCTCCAATGACAGGAAGATGATCTTATATTACTCTATTTATTTAAGTGCTGTGTCCTAATAACAGGTCTAGCTATGTCTTGCTGAAATAACACACATTTACTCTTCTCAGGACGTGGAGTGGTGTGTGTGCATGTGTGTGTGTGTAGATAGGGGAGCAAGAACCTCAAGGTCTGAGTAATTCACAGCCTCAGAATACTATTAACATGGCATGTGGTAATTCTATTTGCAATTTTAGAAATATTGCTTTGATTTCAGGGTAAAGGATGGATTCACAGAGTTGCTACATTAGAAGAGGTAAGTCTGGTATTGCACTAATCTAGGCCCAGGGGTGTAATAATAATTGGACAATTATTATTGGACAATTGTCCAATAGATGGAAAATTCCGAATTATTTTGTAGATAAAATTTCTAGGACTTGGTAGGGTGTTTTGTTTTAAAATGTAGGCTTTATTACTCAGGTGTGGGAAGACCAACAGATCAGGAAGACTGTCATTGAAAAGACAGTGTGTTGCTCACAGTTCCCAAGAGGAGGGGGCATACCAACCCATGCAGGGCCACATGGGGAAGCACCAGGGTTCGTCGGGAGGCAGAAGGAGCGAGGGCAAAACATAGGCAGAATCCTGTACTGTGGTTTCTGAGGGAAAGGCGAGCAAAGGCAGGGGAAGCAGGCTTGAGATTGGCTAGTTTGAATAATTTTAGCAGGCTCTGGGGTGCTGGGGCTTTCGCTAGTTGTCTGGTAGCTGGCCTGGTGATGATAAGGGCAAAAGAACACAGCCTCCTAAAGTATAAAAGCCTGACAGAAGAGGGGGTTCAGCAATGGGCTTTGGATTGGTTAGTTTGCATACGAAAGGTGAGCCCAGGGCAAATCATCGGCTATCTCTAAGAATTGGCTAGCCCTGGGAGGGGCACTCTATCCTCAGCAAGACCCCCTGCCAGAGCATCAAGAATACAGGAAAAAATAACAAAATATAGTTAATTCACATTTGATGAGAGAAATGTGGAAGCCAAGGAGATATCCATTTTGGGTGAGTGTGTAGCAGTGGCATGCTGTTAACACTCCAGGGAACTAAACTTTATTGAGCACCTACTATGTGCCAGGCACTTGGCTAAGACCTTGACATAGTCCCAATAGTCAGAGCACAGTTTTGACAGGGGGCCTATTTTTGGCTTAATTTTAGAGCCGTGTTAAAGAAGTCTGCAAGCGTTTGCTCTCAGTCCCTATCACATGCTCCCTCACAACGTGATTCCGTGTATGTTGGATCTGTGGTGCCTGCACAACGTCTTGATTGCACTATCTAGGTACCATACCAGTAATATCCCCCTTTTATACTATGTTCTTATTTAACAGGAACACTTGCAGCATTGCCGATACTGTCCTAAGAGCTTCACAAATACCAGTGTATTTAGTCCTGTGACAATCCTTTGAGGTACATAGTATTATCCCCATTTTATTCAGATTTTTAATTATCACTATAGCTACCAACGTATGGAATATACATACAGAGGAACCATGCTCTAAACTAGGCGTTTGATGTAAATTAATTCAATTCGATCATGCAAGACAAATGTGGTTCTCTCCATTTTAAAGACCAGAAAATTAAGGCTCAGTGGCTTATATCATTTGACTACTGTCACATGGCTTTATTTCTATGAATCTCATATGTGCCAGCTTCCATTGTTATTAAAGCTATTATTCCATTGTTCAGACCAGAAATGAAGGCTCAGTAGTTTAAGTGACTGGACCAATGGCACCAGGCATAAATTAAATCACCCAGCCTGAATTTGAATTTCAGTATCTTTGATTTTTCATCTCAATCTTTTCCTACTATTCCTGTACTTTTCAAACTGTGTTTCACTGGAACTTTATTTTTAATCAGTTTCATAAATATGAGTTTCTTCCCATGATTTTACAAGGATGGATGGAACTATGGATGCGGATGACCTAACCCCAGCACCTCAGAATGTGACTGTATTTTGAGACAGGGTCTTTAAAAAGGAAATTAAGGTAAAATGAAGTCATATGGGTGGGCCTTAATCCCGTATGACTGCTGTCCTTTTAAGGGGATTAGGATACAGACACACGAGGCAGACGGAGAAGATGGGGGCCTACAAGCCAAGGAGCAGCCTGAAAAGAAATAAAACCTACTGACACTTTGATCTCAGATTTTCGGCCTCTGGATCTTTGTGAAAAAATAAATTTCTGTTGTTGAAACCACCCACTTTGTGGTACTTTGTTATGACAGCCCTAGGAAACTCCTAGAACCCTAAGTTTCCACAACTAAAGCAATACTGGAAAACCATCATCCTAGATAGTTACACAGAGTGACCAATCAGATTATTTCCCTAAGTTCACTAACACTGAGGTCATATGATTTACTGGGATAAAAGCCAGCTTCCTCCTGTGGTGACTCCAGCCACTGGTATGCAGACATTTTCTTCTTCTTCTTCTTCTAACTTCCCCTCCTGAGAAAGGGGAGGTAATTATTAGAGAAACAAAAGTCCAGAATGCGAAGCTTGCCACTTTCACTTCCTCTCTTGCCCCTTAACCCAGCTCTGCTTTGAATACAGTAATTGCCCTGGGGCACTGGAGCAAGCAAGAGGAAGAGGACAGCAGTGCCTCAGAGTCTGCCCGACAGGCGGTTACAGCCTGGCATGCTCTCACAGGTGCATTTCTAGTCCCAGAAAATGCCGGGATGATGCCTCCCACTCGCCTGGCTGGGACTCTGATCCCAGCCATGGCCTTCCTCTCCTGCCTGAGACCCGAGAGCTGGGATCCTTGTGTGCAGGTATGTGTTCGGGGTGAGTTCATTGCCTGTGTGCTTTGTTTTGCTTCTGAAAAACTTCCCTCTGCCCACAGCTTCCCACTGCTGGCTTTGGTTAGCTTTGTTTGCAAAATAGGGTCAAATTACCTTAAAGCCTTGAGAAGCCACAGGGACAAATAATTCGTGGTTACCAGGCACTAACGGGCAGCCCATGGGACCGCGTTACATGTAGGACTTTAGGTTCCATAGACCCGCTTAAAATCACTCTTCTTAGGCTTCTGGGCTGTGTGACCTTGAAAAAGTTATCAAACCTCTCTGAGACTGGTTCTCACATCTATAAAAGAATTATAATAATATCTACTTCAATAGAGAGTTTGTGAAAAGCCTGCTTCCTGTCATTCCTTTCCACCGGTTGTCTGTGCACTCAGCTTCAAGCAGTCACTTTGCCCCTTTGAATCTCAGCAAAAAGATGTTTTCTTGCCTCTTAATAGAAAGAACTTTCTAAGAGTAGTCCAGACTTCTGAATCTAGTCATAGTTCTATCCAGAGGATGAAAAGAAAAGAGACTGGAGAAAAAAAGAGAGAGAGAGAGACAGAGACAGAGAAATAGAAAAAGACAGAGGAAAATACAGAGAGGAGGGGAAAAACAAAAAAAGAATGACATAAAATGTCAGTTAATGCAATAGTTTCTTTCTTTGTGAAACACCAAACATCTGGTTTGTAATCTCATTCATGATGGATCTCTTTTTGTTTTTCCCCTGCATGGACTTCACAATTGCTTTGGAAGCCCACGATAGAACCAAAGATCCAAGAGAATGTCCTGGGATTTAGGGTGTGGCAGGGTCAGAAACTCAACAAAAATGTAACCCACCTGAATTCTGAAATTGAGCGAATTTCAGGAAGGGAATAGTGGACTTTCACATAGAACAGAGATGGAGTTGTTACTTCAGGGACCTCTCTTCCTCCGATTCCCTGCCCACAGCCCTAGTCCTTTTCCTTCTCTCTGTAACTGCCCTGCTTTAAGATTAATGAAGAGAGATCCTTCAATCAATGTCACCCCTCGATAAAAACACACCCGCTGCTGGCCCCTCCGTTTCCTCATGTCCCAGTCTCCAAAGTCTGCCCGTCCCCCTCAGTGTCAATCTAGGGCAAGTGCTCTGTTCCCCTGGCCTGGACTCTTGGATAGTGACTGGTCTCCTGACTCCATATCGCCCTTCCTCTAATCCACTCTGCACGTTTGTGTTTGTTGTTGTGTTTTAACCTGAGGCTCGGTTCTAACAAATCACCCTCTTTCAAAACATAATAATGCTCCACAGCTATCAGAACTGTTTCCTAGGGCAGGACTTTTGTACCGGCTATTTCCTCTAGCTATAATGCTTTCCCCACACGATATTTAAACTTCAATAATAAATTGAAGTAACTACATTTAACTAAGTTTTAACTAAACAGTAGACACATTTTCTAGTAGATACATTTTCTAGTAGACACATTAAAAATAAAAAGAAACAGGTGAATTTAATTTCAATAACATTTTTATTTAACCTAGTATATTTGAAATATTATTCAAAATGTAATATTTACAAAATTATTAATAAGATATTTTAGACTCCTTCTTTGGTACTATGGCTTAAATGTATGTGTGTGTGTGTGTGTGTGTGTGTGTGTGTGTGTGTGTACATAAACCATACACTGCAGTTTAGATTATCCACATTTCTCATGCTCAGTAGCCTTGTCCTAGATATTTTCATGGCTTAATGAGATATTTTGATATTTTATATTTGATGAAATATTTTCATCCCTCACTTAAGATTCAGATCTCTGCTTAAATATCACCTCCTCCAGAAGTCTTCCTTGATCACCTCATATAGAGCAACTCACTGCCACCCCCATCGTCATATTTGCCCCTAATCTTTTACGCTGCTTTATTTTTATAGCACATCACTATATATACATAGTTCATTGTCTTTCCCTTTGAAATGGATCTGTAAGAGGGCAAGATCATTGTTAGTCTTTTTATCACTGTATCTCAGTGCCTAGCACATAGTAGTTGCTCAATTTATATATGTCAAACAATTAAAAATATTGTCATAGGACAAAGTATGAGGCCTCTCCTTCTCTGGCTTCCCTCTGGCTTAGGGTTTCACCACTCCCTCCGTATGCCAGCCAATCTAAACTAGTTTTGCACTCCTTCTTACTCACACTCATCTTTTTCCTCTTTCCATGTATCCAAATCTTGTGCATCCTTCAAGACCCACCTTAAAAAATCTCTTTCTTAAAAGCCGTTTACCATCCCGGGTTCCAGAACCGATCTCCACCTTTCCTGAACCACAGGAAATATATTTATGGCTCTTTTCAGTAGTGTGAGTTATGCTCCTGCCTTAACCCTTGCTCTGGATTGTGAGCTCACTGACATCTGGAGCTATATCTCGCTGGTCTTTGTACTGCCCAAAACACTAAACAGAAAGTGCCTACTATCTGGATTGAAACAAACCTCCATTCAATCAGTTATTCATCTATTTATTCCACAAATCTTTATTAAGTATCGACCATCTATCTGCCCAGCTCTATTCTGAGTGCTGGAGACATAGCAGAGAGTGAGACCATCCAAGCTACAATCTAGGGAGGGAGATGAACAACACACACAGAACCCTCACACAGACAGCATCATGTTTGATGGGGATGCATCCTGTGAAAGAGGATAAAGGAAGCGTGCATGGCACCATCCTCTATTAGACAGCACCGTCTGTGAGTCAGTGAGGCTCTTACTAAGGGTAACAGTCACGGGAATGCAAATAAAGCACAGCGTAGGGAAGAGAGTCAATAATATTGTAATAACGCTGTATGGTGTCAGATGGGTACTAGACTTATCGGGATGATCACTGCATAAGTTCTATAAATGTATAAACACTATGCTGCACACCTGAAACTAATATAATATTGAATGCCAACTATAATTGAAAAACACAAAACAAAACAAAAACATTTTTAATTTAAAAAACGGGTAGCGTTGTGCTCACTACGGCAGCACACATACTGAAAAACAGGGTAACATTTAAGCAGACATGTAAATGAAGTGAGGGCCTGAATGTATGGCCTGTGGGATTTTATATTATTTTATCTCTTTGAATTCTTTAAAAAAAATATTTGGAAGATTAAATTGAAATATATAACACATAAGAAATATGCTGGCATATAGTAAGAGATTAATATCAACTCATAATAATAAATGTTAACATCTATTGATCAATTACACTGTATAGGCTTTAAGATAATCCCTTTAAATACCTTATCTCGTTTAATCCTTTTAACAGATTCTATTGATACAATATTAAACAACAGAAAGCCAAAATTTGCTGGCTTAAGCAAGACTAAAATAATCAGAGAATTTAGAAATTAAATGGGAGATTAGAGAACAAGGGCTTACAAAGAATTTGGGGACGTATAATAGAAACCAACACAGGAACTAAGTTAGTACAAAGTGCTTGACGTTATTTACTAGGTTCCACCCCGGCGTACATGCACTCCAAGGATTTGTTTCCCCATTTCTGTATTACCTGATCCTAGGTCAATAAGCCAAGGGAACAAACACAACAGGCAAAAACTGGGCTATGACTAAGGGAGGTCTGGACAGCTTGACTGGCCGTCTCCCCAGAGCTGTCTGCAATGGGGGGATACTTAGAAAAATAAAAGTCTTGCCCTAAATCACATGGAAGAGCTGGGGTGAAATCCCAAGTGTTTGGACTCCAAAGTCTAAGCTCTTCATCACTTGACTCTATATTGCTGTTGCTAAATGCTGCCATTACCATAGAAATTAGAACACTGCATACATGGTAGGTGCTTTCCCTTGTTAAAGTAGAGTAAGATGTTTTATAAGTATGAAGTGAGTAGAAAGATGGATGGGTGGATGGGTGGATGGATGGATGTATGGATGGATGGATGGATGGATGGATAAAAGAAGGTTGACTGGCCCCCGTGGTTGCAGTAGAGGCCTCCCAAACTCTGGCCTAGGAGAGAGGACAGGTCTGTTGAGGTGCACGCAGGGTAACACTGAATTTCATGTATGATCATTGCAGGTGGTTCCCAACATTACTTACCAGTGCATGGAGCTGGGTCTCTACAAAATTCCTAGCAACATCCCCACGTCAACCAAGAAACTGGACCTGAGCTTTAACCCCCTGAGGCATGTACGCAGCTATAGCTTCTCCAACTTCTCAGAACTGCAGGTGCTAGATTTATCCAGGTAATGAATAAGCTTTTAGACACTGCACAAGGTAAAATGTTCATTGTTCTCAGATGTCTATTTGCTGTATATCTTTGGGCAAGCCGCCTCCCATCTCCAGGTCTCAGTTTCACAGATAAAAATCTGTGAAATGAGCAGTTGGACAGGAGGCAGTTTCTAAGGATAGTTCTATCTTTTAATTTTCTTTTAAGCCAAGAGAGACAATTGACTCAAACTCTTTCATCAGCGGATATTATCAACCACTTGCTGGGCACTCTGCTATGAAATAAGAGTATATTGATGTATAACATGCAATGCCATCTATCAAGGAGGGCATACTCGTGTGCCCTTGAAAGAGTTAATATGTTAAAATCCTGAATGTGGTGCTGGGAACATAGTAGACATTCAGAAAATATTACCTGATTTTGGTTTTGGATTTTGAACCTGAGATAGCATAGTGATACATAACGGGCGGTGATAAGCTCTGTACAAACTACAGGCAATATCTTGTGCTGTTCAGAAAAGGGGAATTCTCTGCAGTGGGTAGTCAAGACAGATTTCATGAACTGAGTGGGATTCAAATAATGCCTGGAATATTAAAACTGGAGTAGAGGATAGGGAATTAGGAAGATACAAGCACCCAAGGAGAAAGATGACAAGATCAAAGGAAAACATCTGCTGTGGGCAGTGAACAGTGACTAAGATTTTCTTTTCTGATGGAGGAATATATCATTCATTAGGACAGCTTAAGTTATCATCATTATTTGGGCGGGGGGACGGGAACTGAATCTTAAAATTCCTTAGGGGCCTGACTAAACAATCATGGACTATATTTAGATAGTGGACTAGATAATGAATAAAGAATATTCCCGGTAACAGTTTGTGAAAAATACAGAAACATTTCATATAAGGCTTTTTTATAATGGAAAGTCTTTTATTATGTAAAAGAAAAACTAACAGCTTAGTGTGAAAATTCTCTTCGAGAGTGGAGATTTCTGTAAAAGAGTGAGCATCTGCTGTTTTATACTCTAACTGGGGTATTGATAGAATATAACAAGGAGGAATGGGGCATTTTAAAGGCAGTGGTATAGCTCCCAGAGCCCTGTGGGACCAGAAGACCTGAGTCAGGTCCTCCTCCAATACGTACAGCC
Organism: Rhinolophus sinicus; assembly: GCF_036562045.2. NCBI lineage: Eukaryota > Metazoa > Chordata > Mammalia > Chiroptera > Rhinolophidae > Rhinolophus > Rhinolophus sinicus. The sequence continues at coordinate 174,424,823 of NC_133754.1, forward strand.
ATGTGGCCTGAGGCCTGTCACTCCGTCTCCCTGAGTCTACAATATCTGTGAAGCAGAAGTGATGACATTTACCCCACAGGGTTAAGTGTGATAATGAACGTTAACGTGCTATATATATTAAAAACTTTATAAAGGAGACTTTATAAGATTAAAGTATTATTACTATTATTATTATTATTATTATAGCATTTCAGTACTGTCTACATTTCTGTTTTCTTACTAAGAATTTTGTCAAGAACCGTATTGAGGTAGACAGACCAACCCTCCCCTTTTCTTAAACAAGAAGTAGTTTCTCATCAAACAATGCCCATTATAATTCATCTTTGATTCACCACATACCCAAGGAACTTCCCTCAGATGACATAAATATATGCGCAGAGAGGCCAGCTTCCCCTCTGGTTAGCCAGTAGAAGATTCTGAATTAGAGCAAGAGCAAACAATAGTACAATAATATCCCTTGCCTACGTAATTCTTTATAACGTTCACATACAGTTATTCAACTAGTTCTCTACAGATGCTTTGTGATAGACCAGGAAGCCCTTTTTTTCCCCTTTAGAAACCTATCAACTTATTTATTTATTTATTTATTTATTTATTTATGTATTTATTTATTTTTAAAGACAAGGAAACAGAGGCTTGGCTTGAAGAGTTTAAGTGATTTATCTATGTTCATGTAGCTTGTTGGGAGCAGACCAGAGATTCAAGTTCACCTCTCCTGCTTCCAAGTTAAATATTTTCTTCATCTTAGTACTCTACTTCTCTAAAATGATACGTACCCTTTGATGAAACAGAGACACGACAAGACTCTTCTAGTCTTGCCTGACACATAGAGTGACATATACATAAGATCGTGGGCTATAAAATCATATAACTGAAAGCAACTTGAAAAATAACCAAGTTTAGCTGCCTCGTTTAGAGGAAATGTAATAATGGAAGCCCACAGAGGGAGACAATTTCTCAAGATCACACAATACAAAAGGCAAGCAGAGACACCAGGTTCCAGATGCCTTGGCCCCTTTTCCATTGTTCTTTCTACTGCACCACTACCATCTATCCAATCACCAATCAATAATAAAATCTTGGCTCATAATGCCTTTATTACCCATTGTCATACAGGGTGGCATGCAGGGTCTCACCTCCCGCTCCCCACATAAGAATGCAGGATATGGTGAGGCCAAAAAGGAACACCCACAGAGCCATAGATAGGGGAGTCATACCACTATAGTCTCACTGGCAGCTGGGTTGGAGATACAGGAAGCAGGAGCCACACGATCCGCAATCTGCCGTCCACTTCTCTCTGCCAACCAACATCACTTGCTAACTGCAATCCGCTCTTGCTATCTCAGCCACCATCTTCTTGCTAGCCCCCATTTGCTGCTAGCGTAGCCACGGCAGTTATATTAGTGGTTACTGGTTACAGCTGACGGCCAACTAGCTGATGGCCATCCAATCACAGTTGATGGCCATTTACTACCTGAGCCAGCACCTTTCCACATGAGGCCGAGAGCCTGGAAACTGCACTCCCGGCTCTGTCCCCACACCCATGAGCCAACTTAAGGGGATAGGCAAGTGGGGAACACTGCAAAAGTCATTCAGGTTGGACTAGGAAAGGACTCATTTGCAAACTGTACCTGACAGGCCCTTGCAATGCTAGCAAGAGTTCACCACTATCTCACTGTTTGTTGGCTGGATAAGAGCCTTGTCTCTAGGACACATCTATGAACATTCTCTAAAGCATGGCTTCCATTTCACTTGGGGTAAAATTAAAATTACTTTTCTGGTCTGAAAGTCTTGGCCTTGTTGTAACGTCCTTTCTTCACAACCACTTCTCACACCGCTCGCCATCCCTCTCTGTACTCCAGACACAGATATTTCTCAGGGCTCCTCCAAGTATGATGGGAGCTGTCTAACTCAAGGCTATTTTTTAATTTTTTTGGCAATTTTTTTTTCATTTTAAGTTGACATAAACTAACTTGAGGCTTTGTATCTGCTAGTCTGTTCACTTCCTTTCCTTGTTAATCCCGACCCATCTTTCAGGTTTCAGTCTAAGTGTTCTCCGAGAAGCCTGCTTTGATCCCTCTTATCTAAGCCCGTTCCTTTGATGTAAACGCTTATGACAGACTTTTCTTCCATAAAACTAACTCCTATCACCTGTTACTAACATTTATCTATGATAACGACAACTTTCAAATATCTAGCTATCATACACGGAGAACATTTTATCAACATTAAGGATATCTGCGACCTGGATGTGCAATTTCTGACGTCTTTGAAATTGACATTCAGGAGTCATTTCTCATGCCTAACGACTAACTATCTGTATCATCTCTACCAATCAGATCTATGATCACGTTTGCCTGTGGCAGGGAATGGCTAAAGTTGATCCAAGGCTGTTACATCCTTTATCAGCTATACAGTTTCTATGAGCCACAATTATTGATCTTTATCTGATTTCCTTCCCATGAATGTGCTGTGTCTGCTTAGCATGTGTGCCTACTGTGATTGGAAAAACAGTTTGTCATTGTGGCTAGTATGATAACACCAAAGCTTGAAGTTTCGTGTTTGTTCATGCCATCGTCAGCCTTGTCTGATGTCTTTGCCTATCCATCATACAGCATGTCAAAGGTGTGTGAAGAGCTAGATGACTGGGGCTGTTGTTTTCATTTGGGATTTTCTATTGAGCAGACTTATGACATAATATGTATCCATTTTCCCTATAGGTGTGAAATTCAGATAATTGAAGATGATGCATTTCAGGGCCTAAAGCATCTCTCCACCTTGCTATTGACAGGAAATCCTATCCAGAGTTTAGCCAGGGGAGCCTTTTCTGGACTATCAAGTTTACAGACCCTGGTGGCTGTGGAGACAAACCTAGCATCTCTAGAGGACTTCCCCATCGGACACCTGGAAACCTTGAAGAAGCTTAACGTGGCTCACAATCTTATCAATTCCTTCAAGTTACCTGAATATTTTTCTAACCTACCCAACCTGGAACACTTGGACCTTTCCAATAACAAGATCCAAAATATTTATCATAATGACTTGCAAGTTCTGCATCAAATGCCCCCATTCAAACTCTCTGTAGACTTGTCCCTGAACCCTTTAGACTTCATCCAGCAAAGTGCCTTTAAAGAAATTAAGCTCCATGAACTGACTTTGAGAAGTAATTTTAATAGTACGGATGCAATGAAAACTTGTATTCAAGGCCTGGCTGGTTTAAAAATCAATCGATTGTTTCTAGGAGAATTCAAAAATGAACGAGTCGTAAAAGATTTGCACAAATCTGCCATGGAGGGACTGTGCAATTTGACCATTGAAGAATTCCGGCTGACATTCTTGGATGACTTCTCAGAGGATGATATTGGCTTTTTAAATTGTTTGGCAAATGCTTCTGCAATTTCTCTGGTGAGTCTGTATTTCAACAAGCTAGAAGGCCTTCCTAAAGATTTCCAATGGCAATATTTAAAATTGGCTAACAGTAAATTTGAATACTTTCCCACACTGGAGCTTGCCTCTCTCAAAAAGTTTGTTTTCACTGACAACAGAGTTCTGAGCCCTTTCACTGAGGCTAACCTACCAAACCTTGAGTTTCTAGATCTCAGTAGAAATGGCTTGATTTTCAAGGGTTGCTGTTCTCACCGTGATTTGGGGACAACCAGACTGAAACACTTAGATTTGAGCTTCAATGATGCTATTACCATGTCTTCGAACTTCTTGGGCTTAGAGCAACTAGAACATCTGGATTTCCAGCATTCCAGTTTGAAACAGGCCAGTGACTTTTCAGTATTCCTGTCACTCAAAAACCTCCTTTACCTCGACATTTCTTATACTAACACACATGTCATCTTCAATGGCATCTTTGATGGCTTGTTCAGCCTCCAGGTCTTGAAAATGGCGGGCAATTCTTTTCAGGACAATTTCCTTCCTGATATCTTCACAAATATGAAGAGCTTGACTGTCCTGGACCTGTCTAAGTGTCAACTGGAACAGGTGTCTCAGGTGGCATTTGGCTCGCTTCCTAAGCTTCAGTTGCTGAATATAAGTCACAATAACCTCTTGTTTTTGGATACACTCCCTTATCAACCTCTTCATGCCCTCCGGGTTCTGGACTGCAGTTTTAACCGTATAGTGGCCTCTAAGAGGCAAGAGCTACCTCCTTTTCCAAGTAGTCTAGCTTCCTTAAATCTCACTCGGAACGACTTCGCTTGTGTTTGTGAACACCTGGGTTTCCTGCAGTGGATCAAGGACCATAGGAACCTTTTGGTGGGAGCTGAACAAATGCTGTGTGTGAACCCTTCAGATATGGAGGGCGTGCCTGTGCTCAGTTTTCGGAATTCCACCTGTCAGATGAACAAGACTATCATAAGTGTGTCTGTTCTCACTGTACTACTGGTATCTATGGTAGCAGTTCTGGTCTATAAGTTCCATTTCCACCTGATGCTTCTTGCTGGTTGCAAACGTTATGGCAGAGGTGAAAGTACGTATGATGCCTTTGTTATCTACTCAAGCCAGGATGAGGACTGGGTAAGGAATGAGTTGGTAAAGAACCTGGAGGAGGGGGTGCCCCCCTTTCGGCTCTGCCTTCACTACAGAGACTTTATTCCTGGGGTGGCCATCGCTGCCAACATCATCCAGGAAGGTTTCCACAAAAGCCGGAAGGTTATTGTGGTCGTATCCCAGCACTTCATCCAGAGCCGATGGTGTATCTTTGAGTATGAGATTGCCCAGACCTGGCAGTTTCTGAGCAGTCGTGCGGGCATCATTTTCATCGTCCTACAGAAGGTGGAGAAGACTCTGCTCCGGCAGCAGGTGGAGCTGTATCGCCTTCTCAGCAGGAACACTTACCTGGAGTGGGAGGACAGTGTGCTGGGGCGGCACATCTTCTGGAGACGACTCAGAAAGGCCTTGCTGGATGGCAAACCGAGGAGTCCAGAAGGAACTGAGGATGCCAAGAGCAGCCAGCACTTAGCCACAACCCCCACCTGGGAAGGAAAGCCTCCTTAAGTGCTTCTGGCTCAGCTGGACCCAGTGCTTATTCAGTGACAAGTATTAAATGTTGCAACGTGGCAGGCTTTGGTCCAAGGGCACGTGATTCAGTGGTGCACAAGCTACCCAGGACTGGTGATCTCCTGGAGTTCCCTCAGTGCAGAGGGAATGGATACTGGGCTACAACACAGAACCTGCAGGTGGATGTTTCAGCCACTCAGCTAAGGAGTTCACGGCAGGAAAAGTCAACTCAAATCTTACCCCACAAAACTGAATTATAACTAAGAGATTGGCCCCAGTCAGATCAGAAAAGGATGTAGTTCTTCTCCTGAGGCTTTTGAATGGAAAGCACCTCATAGTTTACAGTTTAGCCATCTTAAAACAAAGCATAATGGTAGTTTCAACTGAACTGGGTCTTTGCTCACTTTTCCCTTTTCTACTGAATACAGTTGAAATTCTACTTGATGATGCAGAGGCTCCTGATTCAGACCCTCGCTCTACTTTAGGTCAGCTTCCTTACAAGGTTTAAAGTCTTGCAACCGATTCCTAAGGAAACCTGATCAACACATATTTACAAACAACCTGGTCATTCCTTAGCATGTTCTATTTATTAACTCATAGTCCCTGATAATAATTTTTTGTTTTTATAAATCCAGTTCTCATTTTATATGTTTTCTCTATAAACCTTTATCATAAATAAGGTTGTTAGAGACATGCTGGACATATCCATTATTAAGCACTATCTTTCAAGCAAATATGTAAAATATACTCTGTCATTCTGTCACTTGATGTCATTCTAAATTTATTACCTAGTAAGTTATGACTGTTATACAGGTAGCATTAAAATAATTTGGTTGAATGTGGCACTTACAGTAATGGGGGCAAGAAGTCCAACTTCCCGGTCTCATAATGAACAATTTGGGCCAGAGGAAGGGCAAGAGGTGGGATGACCTCAGGAGGTCAGCTCTTCTTGTCAATCCCAGAAACATATGGGCTGATATAGCTGCTGGGGACCACATAAGAAGAGTTGCAGTAAAGCTTCCCTCTGCATCAAATGAGTGTTGTTTGATGGCACATTGAATCCCTCAGGGGATTTTGAAACAATTCAAGGTGGGGAGCTCAGGTTGCTGCTTCCTGTTAGGTATCATTCCACTTCCATGACCGCATTTACAAAGAATAGATGTTATCACTGAGTAAACAATGTCTCTGAGGTCAATGTGTGTCAAGGTAAAGGGGAGTTCTCAGAAAAGGACACTCACCCAGCTTCCCCAAGAATGGTGAAATCAAAGAAAGCAATGAGGACATTTGGAAAATACTTACAACAGCTTTACAGAGCAGTACTTTACCCTATTTTCTATTTGAGTGAACTAGACTCTCAGAGAAGTGAAGCCCAAGGCATGTACGAACGGCAGTGAAGGTGAGTGTTGGCTTTCTGCAAAGCCACAAAATCCAAAACACCAGGGGGCCTCTTTGGAGTTAGAACAGGTCAACACTATGCTGCTTCTCAGTGTCTGTCTTTCCGGTTTTGTTCTTTGTCCAGATTTTTCAGCTCTAACTGGTTAAACTTAGTATGTATGCACACTACATTTGAATCTCCCTCCAGGCCTTCATGGAAAGAAATCTGGTATAAATAACTCATTTGGTACATATAACATATATATATACATATGCATACCCATTTGTCTGGTGATTCATCGTCCAGTGAAAAATGCTTGACTGGTGTCAACCACACATTGCTGTCAGGGTTTCACTTCTCCTCTTGCCAGCTTTGAGTGTGAAGCAACAGCATGCAGTGGAAATTGAGACAGGTTTCATGCATTTTTCGGAGAGAAGGTTGCTCTTGGCATAGTACAGTTACTTTGCAGAAGGGGAAGAAGGCTTCCCCCTTATAAGTTTGATCTTTAATGGCTATTTTTAGGTCCTATTCTAATTAAATTCACACACCATGCCTATGAGACGGGCACTAGTAATATCAGCATTAGTACCCATTAGAAAATGGAGTATTTAAAATATGTTCAATTCAAGGAACGCGATTTGTATGGGTGAGTAATCCTCTGGGGCTTTATAAAGGTGGTGGAGGGAAAAACACGGAGTGGTCTTTCCGCGAACAACATTTTAGCAATTGCTGTTTTCCCAACCGGCGAGCCCACTGTAACTGTAATTCTACAATTTCCTTTTGACTTCGCCTCCACTCATGGTATTTTCAGAACCCCAACCTCCTTCTGGATTATATAAGCTTTCTACAAATCAGCAACAGGTTCCTAGAGGATCTTACATGAATTCAGAAGAATGACAAGAGCTCTGTGAGGGCAGAGAGCATGTCTGCTCATCTTTTGCTTCTTCAGCTCTGAGCTCAACGGCCCACACATGGCAGACAGACCACATCTGTTGAGGTGAAGAATGGACGAGCCAACAAAGAACCATCTCTACAGGAAATGTTGTCTTCTGGGCTTTCCAGACAAGGTGCCCAAGTCACAGACCACACATCCCCTGAGGGGCTCCTGGCTTCCACGGCTTTCTCTCATTCCTGTTAGCTCCACATGGAATTTCTCAGCCAGTTCTCCACCATCGTGATTTTGATTGACATTCACCAAAGAGAATGTCTACTATTGTCAATTATCAATATTATGGTTACAACCCTAAGAGCCAGGACAAAAGCAAATCAAAGACACATGTGACTAAAGATTTGTAACAATGGATAAATCAGGCCCAGTAGATGATGGGCTTCTTGTAAACAACATGCTTAGGTTGCTGTGTCTTTCTCCGGTCAGCCTGATTGAATACAAGAGTTATGGGGGAAGTTCCAAACGCTAAGCGTTCTTCAAATGGCGGGAATAAGATCAGATACTCTGGATTCTAAATGTTATGGACATCAAGTGTTTTCAACTCAAAGTGAAAGCCGTGGAATAAGTGGGTGACCAAAGGGAATCAAAGTCACTGAGCACCGTGTGTGCTCATCTAATTGTTGCCATTACCTTGTGAGTTAGGTACCACTCTCCTTATCTTAATGAGGTGGAAATAGATGCCCAGAGAGGATGAGTAACTTGTCCAAGGTCTCACAGCTTATATGGATTAATCACAATAATATTTGCTAAGCTTTTGGCACATGCCTGTTACTGTTCTAATCTGTATATTAATTCATTTAATTGTTACAATGAAATGGGCAAGTACTGGTAACTGTGTCATTTCTCAGATGAAGACACTGAGGTGCAAAGAGTGAACTGCCCAATGGAAGGGAGAGAATTAGGGTGTGAAATCAAATCAGCCTGATACCCAGGGCAGCATTCTTTCCACATCACAGCTGCCTTCATGCCCTGGGTTGTTTTTCCAGGGGTAGTCAGTGGAGTGTCTGGAGAATAATGTAGACAAGGTCAGTAACTCCCGTGCCATGTAGAAAGTGAAAGTTTAAATGGCAGTGTCTGCTATTCTCCACGTATTCTACAGAAATAGAGATGATACCTCCCTGTGACAGTACTAAGTGACAATTCTGAGTGTAAATGGGCTTTTGGGCACAAATTGTCCTGTCCTAATAGTCTTGATTATAATTATAAAATAATGGGTTTCTGAAAGGCTGCGAGCAATTCTGGGAATGGCAATAAGGGTTTAGAAACGACATGTTGTTTATAGGAGAAGTGTTTTGTTGGAAATTAAACCCACGTTTAGGAGAAAGGATTGTGTTGTATGCTCTTAAGAAACTATCTCACTATGTAATTAAATCAAAACCAGTCAGCTGCCAATTTGAGCTTGTCTCTCACTAACAACGCGCCATCTCCCATGAGCCATGCAACACAGGGCTGACTGACCTAAAATAACCCAGCTTGATTCTTAGCCACTGCTCCCCAGAACTCTGTCTCCCCCCCCGCCCCCCATCTTCCCAGGTCCTGGCTAAGAGATGCAGTCATATGGCCCAACCTCTTCCTGGTTCTCAATCTAATCTTTCTCTTTAGATTCTTTCTTGGTAGTCTTCCCACCCCCACAAAAAGGAATGAACTGTCTTCCTGTTTAAGGGGTTTCCTGGGCAAGCCCTATATGGAAAAAGGGAGTTTAAAAAAATAAAGAAGTATGTGGAATTATGTGAAACAGTTTCAGAGGTGCTGAACTTCGCACAAAATCCCCAAAGAAGCTGTCTCTGGCTTCATTTCTTAGATGGGTAACAGAAGTCTCTCTCCAAAGGTTTGAGAGTCTTCTCTGTCCCAAGATTCTAAGTTAAATTACGCCACTTAACCTAATATGTTTTCTTGTGTCTCTTCGATACTCTCTCCATTTCAAGTGTTCTGTCTTCTTCTAGCCTCTTCCCTCAACCTTCTTTTACATTCAGTCTATTTTCACCAAGGATTTCAGGCAGCTTACATTTGAGATGGTTTCAATAGGAATATTAAAAGTGGAAATACTATATCAAGATGATAAAGCTTCCCCACTCTGACTTTTAAAAAAAGTGCTTGACTTAAGAATCACTTGAGGAATTTAATTACACTGTATATTTCTATCTATTTTTATAGATATGTTTATGGTCCTTATTGTTGGAAATTCTGACTTAGTATCAGAGGTTGGGTTTAAGGAATCAGATTAAGGAATCTGTATTTTGAAATATTCCCCAAGTGACTTCAATGCAGATCTGGGGATGACAGTTATAATAGAAAATGGAGGCTAATACCCCACGTGTAATATGCTTACTGGTTTTGTCCTTGAGACTTATTGCTAAGATTCAGAACAGCCAAGACAAGGTCAAAGGAAAGAAGACTCCCCCTTTTGGACAGATAATTTCTCTTTCTTTCACACTGTAAATTACTTCTCAATGCCACCAGATCAGACTCATTGGGATACCAGCGCTGGCCTGTTCAATTCTGAGCTTACAAAATCCATTGAGACGTTGTGACCGAGTTAATTGTTTAGTTCTCCTAGTTTCTCCTAGTGTGTTGCCAATTTCCCTTCTTCATGCTTCAGGATAGCTGAGACCTAGCATAAACTTATACCAGAAAAATGTCATGATCTGCCCTGAACTCTCTCAGGCATCCGCTGCCAATTTTAGTGTTTTGATTTTTCATTTCAAAATAAAACCCATCAGGTCCACTTTTGCAAACTGACTATTCAGGTTGCCATTGACTATCAAGATTCCAAAAATGGTTTTCTCTGGGAAACACCAGGATCTCCTGTGCAAAGACTTGCTGGGCCAGTGTCAGTCTTCCCAGGAATATGTTTTTCAATATTATTGGGGGTGGGGAGGTTGGGGCAGTGAACATTCAAAGTTGATATTCAGTAGCTTTGACCTCTATGTTTGAGATCCTGAATCTTCGGGAGGTGTCTCCTCCTCCCCAGTGGGAGACATCTGCTGTAGAAATTCCTACTTGCAAAGAGCTATTTTTAACTTCACAGCTCGTGGGCAAATCTCTGGCTGTTCCGCTCACTGCTGGGACCTGCTGAGACCTTTGTGCACGCCATCTTTGGCTGGGTTGACGGTGCTCTCAGTGTCTTCTCCAGGTATGAGAACTGAGCAAGGAACAGGCAATGTCTTAGTCAGTTATTGGAACATTGGCTGCTGAGCTGAGGTAAGTGGGAAGAGGCAGTGCTAGTGTGGTTCAGACCTTCTCCCTGGACTCACGTCTCTCACCTGTAAAATGGGACACTTGGGCTGGATTGGCATTTTCCAAAGTGTGGTATGTTGGTAAATGAGATGATTGTATGTAGTTAGCAGATGAGTATATTGCTGTTAATGATTATACATATACATATACATATACATATACATATACATATATATATATATATATATATATATAAATAATGGTTAATTTCTATTTATGATAGGTTTTGTGAATAGTAAGGAATATGATCCCTTAAAGATATATATTTAAGTTTACAACATGAGCCTTTTTAAGGAAAAAAAAACAAAATAAATAATACAAGAAGTATGAAGATGCAAAAAAAAAAAAAATTTGAAAGTGACATGGAAAAGATTGCCTATTGGAAAGCAATGGACCAAATGGCCACTAAGGGTCAGGCAAGCTCTCCGACATTCTAGCATGTTCGGCTCTCCATGACTATTCCCTTATCTATAAAATGCAGGAGTTTGAGTAAATGCCCTTTTCAGTAATTCTGTTCTTTGATTAGAGGTATAACTCTATCATGCAGATATCCCAGTGTCCTTAACGTGTGGTTCTAGCCTTTAAAAACCCCTGACACTATATGAAAATAGGAGAGTCAATAATTAAGTAGTAGTTTATTGCATGCATTTGTAATTTTCCCACTGCCCCTCATTTAAGGGAAAGATTCAGCTATCAACCAAATTGAGTGGTAGGTGAAAGACTACTGGAAAAAGGAATTCAGACAATCGAATGGTGTATTGGTCCCACCACTGTTTAATGAACAGTCCCTTGATCTCTTGTCCTTTGGTCTCTGTGTCTTTGTCCCTAGGGAGAGTGGTTTTTGGAGTACTTCTAGGACAGTGAGGAAAATCACATGGAACAGAGGTTTCAACAAAATACAGAAAAGTGCTATCCAAATGGGAGAAGTCTGTATAGACTAGATTGAAAACTCCTTGAAGGAAGGGCTTCTCTTCTGTCCAAGTATATAATCTCAAGAATGCCTCCTATCTTGCCTACACATTTAAAACAGCTTTTACATTAATCCCTATGTCAGGTTTACAAAATTCTTCTCCATGTTAGCAATGTGTTGCTTGGCTAATTTGTATTATCTTAAGGAGAAAACTATAGTGTGTCTAAACCGAAGCATTCTCTTGCACTTGAATGCTTGCAATTACCCTTCCCTTTCCCACACTTGACATTTAAAGTGGTATCGCACAGTCTCCTGAAGAGTTAGCTGTGGAGGCACTGTTTGACCTCTAGGGCTTCTCACCATCTGTGAATACTTGCCAGTTAAGAGTAAACACTCTGCATAAATTTCACAATTGGTGACCGGTAATAGCAGAGACCTCTGGTTCCTCATTCCTTCCTGCCCTCTTTCTTAAAATGCCATCTGCAATTATCCCTTCGATCACTGTGGGGCTGCTATCATCCCTCATCCATATGCCACTGCAAACAGCCACCAAAGATGTACTCAGTGACCAGGCTGCCAGACCTCCAGGCACTTCCCTTCTCAAGCCGTGAGGTCAAGCCATCCACTTCCTGAGCTGTGGCACCTGCCTCTAAATCATTCTTTCTCCTTTGCCTGCTGCAGGGCCCTGTCTGTGCCCTTCACCCTTTTCAGCCTGCTGAAACAGTTGGGAAGAAAACTCGTCCAGTTATCTGGGGGTTCAATTCTGGTGCCATTCTAACCTGTCTAAATGTCACCGCGATCTTCCTTCCTTTGCAACTTCTTATTGGCACTATGCTGATTCTTGCCTAGGAAGTGTGGCCCACTCCCTCCCTTGCACTGTCAGCATTGCATTTTCCTTATTTTTGATGTTATTTCTCCTCCTTTGCTCTTTTCCTTCCCTTCTCATCCGTGAACTCTGTTAGCTGCTTCTGCATGTGACAATGTCTGTTGCACCCCCAAAGCAAGTGCCTTTCCGTCTTCTGATGTATTGGAAAGAACGCAAGCTTGGGAATCAGACAGATTTGTGTCCTGATGCTAATTTTTACCAGATCTGTCTCGTTTGCCTCAGCTAGAAGATGAGGACACTCATACCTATTTCTCAGATGCTCTGGCAGTTTAATTAGTTGAGGTGAAGCTCTCACTGTCCTTTCTCTCCTTGGACATTTTCATCATTTTACTCCTCCTTTCATCTAATATGTATGGAGAAGTGACTCAGTTGTTAGCACACTGCAAGACACGCGAGGTTGCAGACATAAATATCAAAGACACGCTCTCAGATTCAATTTGGCGAGGGATGTGTGTCAACAAATAATTAACACACACACACACACACACAAACACACACATAATGTATGCAACATGGGAGGGGGTTGTACTGACGAGAAGCAGTCAGGGAAGGCTTTATGGTGGAGATGCTATTTGAGCTGGAAATGTTAGAAGAACAGCTCTGCTGGTGGACTCGGTGAAGGATGAGGAAGGGGGATTCTCAGACAAAGGAGCAGCATGAATGTGAAGGGTGAGTCTGGGAAACCGTGGGTAGAAGAGCATGGCTATAGCAGAGTGGTGGAAAAAGACAATGTAGTTAAAATAGTGAATTGTGTGGATGCCAATAGTTAACTGGCATCAGTTGACCCTAGCAAAGTCATTTATCAAGACTGTTTCAGTTGGCTCATCCTTCTGTTGAAGATAATATATTTAATGACTTAATACAAGCAAAGTGCAAGGCATTTAACAATCCCTCAAAATACTGTGTGTGTGTGTGTGTGTGTGTGTGTGTGCGCGCGTGTACATGCACAGTTTTGAGGCCCGAGTTCTTAGCCTCATGTTGCTATGAACTTGCTGTGTGATGCTGGGGAAGTTATAACTCAAGCTTGAAGTTATGTGACTTGTTAATTGTTTTGCTTTGACAACTTTCCGGGAATTGAGGTGACCCCACCCACCGTTTCAAGAAACAGGGAGACATTATGGAATGTTACAACACCAGGGATGGAGAATCATCATAAGGGCATGTGTCACTGTCTGCAAAATTCTTGTCAGTTGCATAACAGGGTTATGCAATTTCTCCTTCTCCTGTTGTTATGCCAAAGGGTCCAAAATTCATGACAGGGCAGTTTTACTTCCCTGGAGAAGACACTCCAGTTAAATAGAACGCATCACCTAGAAATGAGCAGCTACTGAGACAGCTAACAGAGGGCATTCGTTGAATGCCAAGTTTTATACCAGATGCCAAAAAGGTACAAAGAGAAGAGATGACTGCCACCTGCCCTCATGAAGATGCCAGTTGAGCAGCAGAGAGAGAACGTGAAGCACCAGGAAAGCAAGTCTCGCCAAGCGCTCTCTGACGGGGTGCAGTAGTTCGGCATACTCAGGCCTGTGCTGCCTCCTGTCGCTCAGCCAGCCTCCTGGTGTCCTCAGTGTCACAGGATCAGTAAGTGGATGGCCTGGAGTTAAGCCAGATCTGCCTGTTTCCACACTGCATGCTGCTGACTGTGTATAAATAAGACCCACTGGACTGTAGGTGGTAGTCGCAATAGTGAAATGCTATGAAAACTACTACTACTGGCAATAATAGAAAAGGGCACAGAGGGGGGAACAGGAGCAGAGAAATAAAGGAGGGATTAACTGAAGTGGTTCTATGTGAATCTGTTTTATATTTGGAGTTTCTTGTTAAGGGTTTAGCTGTTACGGTCTTTTTTTTTTTTTTTGCATATATGTGTTGTCATTTTAGAAGCTTTTGCTCAACATTCTATCCAACGTAAGAATTCCTTCCATTACAATAAAACAATAAGAATAAAACCCACTCTAAATCGTCAGTAACCACAAGATGGCCACGGGGTTTTGAAAATTAATTTGGGGAACATAATCAATAATGTAAAGATTTTGTAGGGTATCCAATGGACGTGTGTCCCATTTGGGAGACCACCTCAGGGATGATGTAGATGCCTGATCTCTGCACGGTACACCTGAAGCTGAACAATACTGAGTGCCAACTATAATTTTATAAATAAATAAATAAATAAATATATATATATATATATATATATATATATATATATATATATATATGGTTACAGGAAGTGGAGTACAGCATTAGGAACAGAGACAGTGGAGATGTAATGGCTGTGTGTGATGTCAGAGGGATAGTGGATGGGGGAGGGGGTTCACACAGTGTGAGGGATATAAATGATAAATGTCTAAGTTTTGCTTTGTCTTGTGCACCTGAAACTAATAAAATTATATTAAAAAAACCCTACTCTAATGCGAAAAACAATTTATTTCTACTAAACAAAGCAGTCTTTGAACAGTTACCAGGTGTCAGGTGCTGTGCTGAAAGTTTTACATGTGTCACCCCATCTAACGTTCCCAACAACCCTGGGAGGTGGGTGTCCTTCTCATCACCACTGAGTAGAGGAGGAAAGTGAGGCTCACAGAGGTTGAACTAATTCTAACAAATCACTGAACTAGTACATTTCAGCTAGTAAGATGGAAGCCTGGAACCCCTGTGTGCCTGATTCCAAAGGCTGGGCTCCCAAACTGTGTCCTCAAATATATTTTACACATAATTGCTCAGAAATGCTCAAAACTCCAGTGATAGGGCTGATTACTCTCCCAAGTGTTTCATTTCATTATTTGACAGCTCTGTTGACAGATCTATAGATAGAAATATTTAAATGGAACCCAAATCAACCTCCCTATGGGAGTTGGTCCATCATTTTCATGGATGATAGGGAAGAATCATTGAGAGTCGTTGCTTTACAGGTTTTTGGATGGGAAATAAAGGCTTGTCCAGAAGGGCAGTTCGAGCCAGACCCTACCCTTCCCTCATGAGGAGATCTTGGCCAGCCTGGAGCCAAGAGTCTTTGTCTGGGATAGGGATGCCATTCTGGGAGAAGCCTCCTGCAGAGGCTTTTTCTTTTTTTAGCTTGGCCGTTAGACCCTCTCCAAGGCACCGATTGAACTCCCTGGGAGGTAGGAAATGGTAAATGAATACACACCGAGGTTCCCTCCTTGGTGACCGCCACGAGTAGTACAGTTCACCTGTATTGTTCATATGCAGTAATGTTTCTCACCATTGCACTGGGGTGTAATGCAATGTGTTTACATGAAATGGGGTAATGCCTGTAAGACACTCAGCGTAGTGCCTGGCACGTGTTTCCTTCACAGTCTGACATGTGGTCAGCTTCAGGAACTAGCTGCTGAGCAAATGTTGAATGGGCCATCAGGAAGCAGGAGAATGTTGCTCTTACAGGCCTGGAAACTGGAGGAGGCCACTGAGAATCCCCATCTGCTAGCCTTTCTGGCTCCCACCCAGCAGCCTGGATGGCAGAACAGACAGAATTCCAGAAGGCTGTGCCCACTCATTTAAAAACCTTGGCTGAGCTCACACTACGTACTCACCAGGCCCGGAAGGGGGGTGGTGTAAAACCCTTAACAAAGCATGACCTCCAGTCTCAGGAGGGCCAAGGTCTAGCAGAGTGGACGGGGGAGGACAGTGTGTTGGGGACCTTCCTGAAAGTGCTGTGGGTGTCACGTAAACACATTGCATTAGACCCCAGTGTGTTGGTGAGAAACTGTAGGGCTTACAGTTGTGGAGAGCTTCCTCCACACCCGACACTCTTCAAAGTGCTGGATGTGAATTTGCTCACTCCTCACTCACACCCCACTGTACAGATAGGAAACGAAAGCAGAGCAGCTAACCACTTATCCTAGATCATTATACACCCAGAGGTCACAGAAGTGTAATTTAAACTAGTCTGGAGCTGGACTCTAGCTTTTGCCATGCCTTTACCTACCAGCAGGAGACAGGGTATTATATAATACAACTTGGAAAACATTTTCTGAGTGCCTGCATGGCTCTATTCTAGCTAGGGGTGAAAATAATAAAAAAACAAACAAACTACTATTCTTAATCTCTCAGAGTTAATCACTTAGTGGAGAGAGAAACGCATGTGTGACCTTGTAGTTACATTGTAGTATGAAACACAGGAGGGTAAAGATTAGAGGTTAAGAGCATGGGATTTGGCAACAGATGGATGTAAATGCTAGATCTATTACATATAAGCTGTGTGGCCTGGGGCAGGTTCCTTAACTCCTCTGTTCCTAAGTTTTATCATCTTGTCTGGCAAAATGAACATCATGTAGACACTTGTCTCAGAGAATTAGAACAGGATAAAATAAATGGATATTATGAAGAGAAGGTATTCGGCACACCGTCACATAGTAAGCCCTCCTTAAGTGAGACCTATTATAACTATTTTCAATAATAAATGTACGAATGAGACAATGAAGAGAAAATCCTGGAAAGGCAGCAGGGGCCTATATCCAGAAAGACCTTTGAAATATCTTAAGATAAAGGGAAATGGTGAAGCTCTATGCTACAGGAAGATCAGAAATGAGGTGTTTTTTTGTTGTTATTTTTTTTTTAAATAAAAATAATTGTATTTACTTAGAAGCATTCAGAATGTCAACAAAACAGCTGCAGTTCTTTTTGCAATTACCGAGTGATATTCAGTTAACAGAACAACAATTATTTTGTAGAAGCTGCATCAGAGACAACTGAAGATGAAACAAACTACCATCCCCATATATAACTAATTTGTGCTGTGAACCAGCAAGAACGGGCTTTAAAATCCATGCCAATTTACAACCCCCATCCTGTACCAGGCAAGGTTAGTGGCCACTGAAATCACCACCAGGACAGGGCTACCTAAAGGCACATTTTGTAGTGTGTTAACTATAGAAAAAAATACACTGGACAGTTGAAACACAAATCTTACACAGCCTTACATTTCAAGCTTTTTCTTTAAATGGAGTGAGTTCTATACAGGGGGTTAAATGCTTTATAGACAAGCAAAAAAACTGCACTAGAACCAACTTATTCATCATCATCATCTTCTTCATCTTCCTCCTCTTCCTTCTTTTTCTTGCTCTTTTCAGCCTTGACAATTCCCCTTTTTTGCTGCATCAGGCTTTCCTCTAGCTCCGTATGCAGCACTATCGTTTTCGTAGTTTTCCTTCAGCTCAGCAGCCTTCTTCTCTCATAAGGCTGCGTGTCATCTGCAGCAGTGTTATCCTCATCTCTCCCGGCTCCTTTGCAACATCACCAATGGATAGGCCGGGATGTCCTTCCTTGATTTGGGGGCAATACTTAGAACAAAACAAGAAAAAGGCTGAAGGAGGCCTCTTGGGTGCATTGGAATCCTTGAACTTCTTTTTCATTTCCCCTTTAGGAGGGACATAAGTTTTCATTTCTCTTTTATAACGGGCCTTCTCCGCCTTTGCCATGTCTTCAGATTTTCCTGTCTTTAGCAGACATGGTCTTCCCCTTCTCCAAGCACTTCTGAGGAACGTCTGAGAAGTTGACTGAATCAGCTGGGTGCTTCTTCTTGTGCTCCGCACGGCAGGTTAGCACAAAGAATGTGTATGATGACATTCCGCCTCTCGGCCTCTTTGGGTCTCCTTTGCCCATATTTAATTATTTGTCCTCAGCGAGCACAGAATCACCCGACTCGCACTTGCTCTGGCTCTGTCTGTATGGAGCTCAGTGTACTGCCATGGCTGTGAGAGTGGGAGCCAGACACAGCTGACAAACAAGCTTTAACTCTTGTCACTCAGAGGATGGATGGAAGAGAGAATGAATGGAGCCTAAGACCAGAAAGTAGAACACGGAGGCTGCATCCTCAATTGCTTTGATGGACGTCGAAGAGATCCCTGACCTTGTTTCGGGGGGAACTCAAAGATCAGGAGAACTTAGAAACCTTTGCCCCTTTGAGTTCCGTCCCATAAGTCATGAACACAATCTGTTCTTTTTGAGAGAAGGTATCAAACAATGATGTTTCTTGTGGTCTGACCCAACCAGTGGGCTCCTCATTCATCTCCATAACACACGTCCTAGATATATAGAGCACCGTGGTAACAACAGGCAGAAGGTAATTTAATCTGAGCAAAGGCCCCAAGTGGAAGAGACAGGAGCCCTTTCTGCATGTAAATGCCTGAAACGCAAGGCTTTGTTTTTTATTCCTTTTTATCCCCTAGCAAAGGCTCAATTTCATCATGTTTCCAGTAGCATTTGGTCAAACACCAGAGGGAAAAGAGACGCAATCTAGGCCATTGCTAATGAAAGGGGGAAAAAAAAGTCTTTCTTGAAATGGAAAAAAAAAAAAGAAAAAAACAAAAACAAAACAAACAGGATTCTTTGTCTCTTAGAGGGTTTGAAAGAGGAGAGTGGGATTATCTGTAATTCCCATGCCATCATTCACTTCCTAGGAGCTGACAAGTCATTCTCTCCTTGTTCCTTTAAACTCCCCACCCTAGAATATATTAGCCAGAGGACAGCGGGACACACCTGCTTAGACTGTAATAGGTACTGATAGGTTCTCCTGTGTATATATCTGTTTTTCTGTTGGTTGGTTTGCTTGTTTTTTTTTTAACCTCTTTTTAAAATATTTTTTATTGATCTACATATTCTTTTTGCTTCCTCTGCAGATGACTGTTCTGCCTCCTTTTCCTTTGTTTGTTTGGGGTTTAATCAAAGCTCTTGAGACTTCAAGATAGGCTAACCTGGGTGGGGATCCTGATTTTTATCATTTCTTGCATGGGTGGCCTGAAACAGTCATAGAACCTTCCTTGTGTTCAATTTGTTCCCATGTAAAGTGAGGCTAAGGACACTTATTTTCTCAGATTGGGGTGGGGTGGAGTTCGATAAATAGAGAAATGGAGTGAGGGCAGAGAGTAGCATCTCTAGAAATGCTAGATCCCATTCAATGGCCCCCACTGCCCTCTCCTCGTTTTAAAATCCTCCCATGAGCCTGTGCCATGGGCTTCTCCCTGTACGCAAAGCCCACGCAGGAGAGATTTCTTGTCTCTCGATCCTTTGATCCATCCACCACACCACATCATGAGTGACATGTCTAAAACTCATTTCTGATCTCGTCCCTTCCTAGAATAAGGAGCTTCACCACTTCCAAATACCCAATTTTCAGCTCCTCAAAACACTTCTATCTTTCAAGGTCCAGCTAAGGACCCGTTTCTTCTAGGAAGCCTTCTCCGACCAGAGCAGCTCTCATTGTCGATATTGAACTCCATAGTATCTCTGGCCTGTAAGGTGCTCCTGGATATTTCCCAAGCGCTCCCAAGAAGCCAGGCGATATGCTGCCCTGCACTCTACAGGGACTCTGCTTGACCCTGAGAGATAAAACTAAGGTGACAGGTGGATGTGATGGAGGGACAGACAGACGTGGATTCAGCACAAGCCAGCATTTCCATGCGAACCAGATCTGACCAATGTTAGAACAAGTTTCCCTGCAAACAGTGACTCCCCAAACAGTGCTCAGCCTTGATTGTCTGTGGCCCCACATGCTGGTGCAGGGGTTGGTGCAAGAAAAACATCCAGGGGTGGGGCCGAGCCTGCGGCTGGAAAGGAGATAAACTTAGCTTTGTTTTGGTTTACAGATCCAGAGCTGAGATGCAGTTCAAGGGTCTGTATGATCACCAAAATCTCCTGAGGAGAGGTGCTTTGGAAAAGAGATGCATGGGCCCTGATCCTTAAGGATTTAGTGACACTTTTATGAGTTAAGGACAGGAAGTTTATATATATATATTTTTTTTTTTTTTTTAAAGCTTTCTGGGTGATTCTGAGATCGAGCAGATTTGAGAAGCACTGACAGAGCGCATCCCATCCACCTTATTCCCCATGTTTCAACCTGTCTCCATCAGGATCGGTAGGTCATGCACTAGTCACTGCACAAGAGCAGCATAAGTTTGGAAGGAAGGAAACTGAGACCTTCGTAATTCATATTCAGTCTTCTGCTCTAAGAGGAGTTTAAGCATCTCCTATATGTTGTGATCATATTATAGTCCAGCATTTGAAGGATTAATTTCAACTATTACCCTGGACTAAACAGAGAGGGGAGCGCTATTTGCACTAACTCTTACCATCTCTATTCTCACTTGCATACGCGCGTACATGGTACCGGTTTTCCAGTCTCCATTTCTGGCTCAGTATAGGCCTGGAAGCTAGCATTTTCTGAGTGATCTGTGTGTCCCAGGCATTGTGTCATTTATTTGACCTATATTGCTTCACAGAGTCCTACTGTCTTCCTGGGAGGAACACTGTTATTATCCTCATTTTATAGATGAAATTGCAACAGAGAAGTTAATTAACTGGCCCAAGATCCCAAGGCTAGTAAGTGGCAAAACCAGAATTTAAATCCCGAGGCATTTATTCTGGAAGCTACTCTCTGAAATATCACTACTGCACTTCACAATTTTCACATATGTGCCCAAATATCTGTTGTCCAATTCCAATTTTAAACATGTAGCTTCACACTTAGCCACTTCCCCAAGGCCATGCTTTTCCCTAAGACAGTTGACATCATCTTCCACATAAATCTGTTGCACTGTTCAAGAAAATCATCTTGTTTCTACAAATATATGTGTGTGTGTCTTTTTGGGGGAAAGGAAATTCATTAAAAAAGCATTGGTTTTTTTTTTTGTTTGTTTGTTTGTTTGTTTTGTTTTGTTTTTTCTATTATACAACCGAGATCATACATCTTCCCATAGAGACAGGGAATACTCATCTATGTACTAGTGAATGTTTAACAACCAGCTCTCCAGGGACCGGGAGGGAAGTAGGGAAGGCTTGATACTGTTTGCTGATTTCGATGGTATGAATATTTCTACCAAGGTCGATTTCAAGATCCCAGCCCAATGTCACTAAACATCCAACTGGGAAGAGATACTTCGGATTAGCTCTTTGTAGCCAAAATGTCAGAAATTACAGCATTTTATTCCCCTCTACATTTTAAAAGACTTTTTCTTGCTCATACGTAAATCACATCAATTTTCTGGGTCCAATATCTGGCTAAGTAAAATCATGGAAACCAACATTTACAGAGTGACCTCTGTGTTTCAGGGACTATGCAAATGACTTGCTATAATTTAACATTTCCATTGGTTGTATTTTAACAGAAAAGGGTACGGTAAACAAGATTTCCAAACTTATGCTGCTCTTGTGCAGTGACTAGTGCATGACCTACCGATCCTGATGGAGACAGGTTGAAACATGGGGAAAGGAGTCTCTGTGGACACAGGCACACTTCAGTTCCAGTCCTGGCTCTAGCACTACAAGAGGCGTGACCCTTAGTCAAGACACAGTTTCTACTGAATCTGGAATACATGGTAAATGTGCTGACAACGTAGGGCTGTTAGGAGAATTAAATAATAGGCCATATGTAAAATACTGGGCACATTACAGATGATCAATAATTGTTAGCTCCCGACCCTTGCTCCTTTCATAAATCATTTATGTTTTTTCAAACCAAGTTGCCTTCTTTCTTATGCTCAGATTATCCCCACTTCTTCTTCACTCAGAGACCACACGCTTTGTTTCCTGCTTGTATTATATGTCCCCTACTCGCAGTTGTGATTTCTCTGTGTCTGTGGGGTTCTATTTTCAAACTTCAAGTCTTCCTGTCTAAGCCTCTTAGCTTTTCACTGTTGTGTTACTAGTTTCTCAGGCTGTGACTTCCTCAGTCATGCATTTCTCCTTCCACTGGGATATGTGCTCTATCACCACTGCGACTGTTAGTCTCAACTCTGCTTTTTCCTCCATTAATTCCTCACAATACCCCCTCCCCGTTTCTCCTCTGTGGATTTCAGACAAAGCCATTTTTACTGATGTGTGTTCTGTTTGCTTCTCTACACAAGAGCGGCCTTCACTGTCCTATTTCTTTCATCTTAAACATCCCTCGCTCCTGCCTACCCTTTCCCCAACTTCCAGCTGCTTCCACTGCTGCAACCTGAAGTTTATTGTTTTTATTCTCCCCATTTTTACCCCGAAGGACCTCCGAATCTTTCTTATATCAGCCTATTATTTTCTTTCCCTTTCATTTCCCTCTGAAATTCTTCTGGCTGGGTATACGGTATTTTCCCTTTCATGATGCAAAGGACCCAGGGGCAATTTACACTGATATATCTGTTTTGCTCTATAAGGGTGATGCTCATTTTAGGGGTTGAATGGCTGGGTTCTTGTCACTAACTTGTGGCAGGGGGAAGGGAAATGCTGCTGTCTCTATATTGAAATCTCTTATATAAATCCATGCACAGAATGACGTTTTAGGTACTGGAAAGACCAGGGACCCGGACCTAGTATCAGATTCAACTTCGCACAGCCACGTGATCCTCCCGAGTAAAGGAATTCACTTCCCTATGCCTCACTCTCCCCATCAATAAAATGGGGCAATGCCACAGTCCAAGAATGGAGCTCCGGAGTTCGATGGATCAATGACAATTACTGACTCCTCTTACTAGCTATGCCATCTAAGGTCACCCACTTCCTCACAATGGCAAGCATGTCTTCATCTCTGAAACAGGGAAATCTCAGAATTGAAGGGATGATTCAATAAGATCATGTGTGCAAAATCCTTAACCCGTTGCCTGTGCCGTCAGACACATTCAGTACTAGGATCTAACATCATTGGGATACTTCTACCTTTCTCAGAGGTAACACGGCATCTCCTGCATATCTGACTTTGCTCTTACTGTTCCCATGACCTGGACGGCCTTTTCTCTTAACCCTGAAGTGTCTTCCGTGACTCTTTTGTCTTCTGCGTCTTTTGCAAAGCCTTCTCCGACCGTCCTATTGCTCAAAACAGAACTGGTCATTCCCCACTGTCTCTCCTCAGAAGCTGCTGTCTATGCTGTTTGTAGGTCTAACCATCTTATTTTGTAGCTGTCAGTTTACTTACAGGTATGCTACTTACACATCGCTCCAGACTGTGAGCTTCTAGAGAACTGGATTATGTCTCTTTTTCTTGGTTTCTTAGTACCAAATACAATGCCTAATAAAGGGTAGGAGCTCTCCACATAAATTACTAATAGCTGGAAGAATGGATGAAGATAGATGGTAGGTGTTCACTAGAAGTTTGTGATGAATGAATGAGTCAAGACAAAACCTAGTTTCTATACTTAGGTCATAAGGCAGCCATATATGCACGGGCCATCCAGGCTTTACCTCCAACGTGTAGGACTGGGTCAGGCTGGGCCCGGCAGGCTGACTGATTGCTGCTGAGGTCCTGAGGTGCTGATTTGGGCCTTTCACATTCCTGTAGGCCAGACCCAGGGTTTGTCCCCAAGGGTGCAGTAGGTTGGGTATAGGGTTAAATAGCCCCAGACTAGAAGATAAGAGCAATTCAGGGCAGGAAGACAAGCAACTCATTAGAGGAATCTGGTTGATTTGGCTCTGTCAAGTCGTAACTCCCAGACAATGTGGAGTTTTGACACCTCATCATCTTTCATTTTATTTTCTTACACTTGCACTTATTTTCTCATATTTATGAAAATGCCAGAGAGAAAAAACTAAAATATAATGGGATGTTGTTTCTTTTCTTTAAACAAAAGAAAACTAAAATTATAATGTCTTCCCTTCCCCCATTCTTTGCAGACACTTTTGTGAATAAAACCAACATCTTTCTGACAGTGACGTATCAGGTGCTTACCAGGGGAGTTGTCGTATTTCTGGGAACATGGTTTAATCTATGGAACAGAAGGGTTCAACTATTCATTTAATAAGCATTTACTGAACACAAAGTATGATGTAGGTAGGCTCCCTGTGATGTATCAAGAATAATAAAAAGTAGTCTGTTTTGTTCTAGTAGGAAGACAGTCCTGAAAGAGAAGTCCAGGGCTTGAAATTCAAGTCTCTGATGAGTGCTTATTAGCTATGTGACCCAGGAGAAGTCAGGGGACTCCCGGAGTCTCAGTTTCTGTATCTCAGAAATAGGCAAGACAAAGGTTGTTTTCTCTCAAATCCCTTCTCACGGAGTCATTGCAAAGATCAAGTGAAATCATCTATTAAAGAGCTTTGAAAACCGAAAAGTGCTAAGAAATGACAAAGAATGGCATTAAGGGTTTGTTTTATGTCACACATCCCCCTCCCCTGCCCAGTGAATAACATAAACTTCATTCTGAGGAATTAGTATAAATCAAGTGTGAGATTCAAAAATAGCAACTGGCCCTATGAACCCTAAGACAATCCTCCAAGTTCTGACTCTGGTACAAATTAGCTATGCGAATACTGTCAATTCCTCTCCCTTGTCTGGACTTCAATTTCCTTATCTTGTGAAATGAGGGAGACAGGACCAGATAAGGAGCAAGGAGCTCTAAAGGAAGCTTCTACAACAGCTCAGACAGTGTTCTTCTGTTATTCCATGAAAATGACTATCCTATGCCGGAACTTGGTAGTGAATTGTTTATAACTCTACTCACCTGGGCAGGTAAGACAGCAGGACACAACTGAATTCTTTAGGCCTAGGAACATAGCGGTGGGTGGAAGACTCAAGACGCAGAGATGTCCCAGGTCCAATGCAGAGGAGGCCAACATGACTTCTGGGGCTCTGGGCAGCTTTGCCTTCACAGGTTCCTTCCTTCATTATAACATAAAATAAAAAGTATGTTGGCAGTGTGGCGGTTCCTAAAAAATTATGAATAGAATTACCATATGACCCAACAATCCCTCTCCTGGTATCTACCCAAAAAATCTGAAAACATTTATACATAAAGACACGTGCGCTCCAATGTTCACTGCAGCTTTGTTTACGGTGGCCAAGACATGGAAACAACCAAAATGTCCTTCGATAGATGAATGGATAAAGAAGTTGTGGCATATATACACAATGGAATACCATTCGGCGGTAAGAAAAGATGAAATAGGACCATTTGTGACAACATGGATGGATCTTGAGATTATAATGCTGAGCGAAATAAGTTAGACAGAACAAGCAGAGAACCATGTGATTTCACTGATATGTGGTATATAAACCAAAACCAACACAAGAACAAGGCAAACAAATGAAGGAACAGAAACTCATAGACACATACAATGGTTTGGTGGTTGCCAGAGGGTAAGGGGGGTGGGGGGCGGGGGGTGGGAGATGAGGGTAAGGGAGATCGAATATATGGTGATGGAAGGAGAACTGACTCTAGGTGATGAACACACAATGGGATTTATAGATGATGTAATACAGAATTGTACACCTGAAATCTATGTAATTTTACTAACAATTGTCACCCCAATAAACTTTAATTAAAAAAAAAAGTATGTCTTATGACTGTATTGGTATAACAATGAATATTATCCAAGATCAATTATAATTTTCTTATAACAGGAAAAATAAAATTTGTATAAAGTAGCCCTCTCAAGGTGTCACAGATCCTAGGTACTATTTCTACAGTGTCTAATGAATAAGCTATCTCTTCTAGGTTCTACTAAGAGTGGCCATGAGTCTTACTCAAAGGACATGTAGATGGCCAGCCAACTGAATCTTGCCTTCCTTCTCGAGTGGGATCTCTCGACATTGGCACTGCTGGGATTTGTACAGGATAATTCTTTGCTGAGTGGGTGTCCCATGCAGTGTAGAGTCTATCACCAAAGGCTAGTTGCATACCTACCTCAGTTGTGACAACCACAGATGACCTCAGACATTGCCAAGTGTCCCCTTGGAGGCAAACTTGTCCATGGTGGAGAAACGTTATTCTAGAATATTCCTTCTAGGTGATGTTCTGCCTTATGCTACGAGCTCATGATCTTCTCAGGCAATGGCTTTCCATGTCACCCAGTAAAAGATAAAAGCCCTTACATGGACCTATAAGGTTCTCTCTGATCTTGCCTCCAGTACCTCCCTGACTTCGTTTCCTTCTGTTCCTGTCACTTGAGTGGCTCCAGCCTCAATGTCCCTCTTGCTGTGTTTTGGATCTGATCTGCCAGACACACGACTCCCATTTTAGGTCCTTTGGAATGTTTCTTCCTCTTGCTTCCCCCAGATAGCCCACTTGGTTAACTCCCTGGCCTTCTTCATATTTTTGTTTGAGTATTACCTTCTCAATGAGGCCTATCCTAGCCACCCCTTTAAAGATTACAACCCTATTCCCTGGCATTCCTCTCCCCTGGCCCTTCTCCGTCCCTGTCTCTCTCTGTCACTTTCTCTCTCTATATATGTATATTTTTTTTCCATAGCTCATTACCTTATAGCATACTATATGATTTATATTATTTAATTATGTACGGTATTTATCATTTATTGTCTTTCTCTCCCTGCTAGAACATAAACTCCATGAGGATAAGAATCTTATTTTATCTGTTTGGTTCATCCCACAACTGCTACACAATGCTTGATAAATATTCATTGGATTGAATTGAAAAAAAAAAAAAAAAAAAAAAAAGAATTTACTTGAAGGAGCTACTACCCCTCTCTGTCTTTGAACAGGCCTTCTAGGAATTTCTTCTTTCTTCTGACCCCAAATTTCATCTCTGTGTCTCCCTGGCTGGGTGACTGACTATTCCTTCCATGGTGGAGTTTTATGTGTCTCTTCCTGAAATGCTCCCACTTTCCTGGACCACCTTTCTGTTTGTTTATGCCTCTTTGGTTCCCCTTTTGTCCCTGGGCTGCCTGGAGTGGCAGAGGGGATACCTGCCTGCTTGGGTTTCAGAACAGCTGATTGTTCACTTCTTATAGCTGTTTTGCATGAAAAGGAATGATTCAAAGGAGACTGGAAAAAGCAAGACCTTGCCGTTCCTTTGAGAACAATGAATGAGAAAACATAGGGGTCCCTTTCAGTCTTCCTGTTGGGAATTATTTACCCCTGGATCAGCTGAATAGAAGGGCCAAGCTATGGGGTTACTATGTCCTCCTCGGAAAGCTGGCCAAGGAGTCATTGCAACCAGGGCTGGCATGTGGGGACACAAGGAGCCCATGACTTACTGGAGACACAGTCCTTGCTGACCCAGTTTCAGCACAACATTGCCTGACACAGCATTGCAATCCACAACTTTAATAACTCGGTGACATGCAAAGCAGTTCTGATGCAAAGTGGAGCTGACAGAGCAGCGGAGGAAAGGATCTGCTTCTCACTGAGCTGCGTGGGGAATCCACTCAAGGTGACTGCAACCTTCGCAACCCAGCTGACAGTCCGAGCCTGCTCTTGCAAACAAAGTGGGTTTGTTTTCCATGAGGGCAAACATGGGGGTGGCAGACAGTGAGTGGAGCCAACTCAGAAGGACTGGTTGATACAACCTGTCTCTTCTGCTTTGACACACGTCCCTGATATCCCTGCTCTTCATCATCCCTGCTGCCCCTGCCTTGATCCAGGCCTCCACCACCTGGGCTACTGTGACTGCGACGTAATGTTCTCAGGGCTTGTCCCCACATCCCTCCTGCTCATAGCCAATAGAGGGGACTTCAAAAAGCATATTAATAATCACGTCACTTTCCATATCAAACCCTTCCATGACTCCTCATTCCTGTAACAATATTATTAACACAGAACACAGTTCTCTGTGCTCAGTCTGTGAGCTACTTTCACTTAGTTCTGTATATTTCTCATCACTTCTGGCCACCACGTCAAAATCTAGTTTCCTTTTTATAATTTATTGAATATGCACTATACTTTTTATTGCCTAATATTCTGATGTAAATGGTAATTCCATGTCTACTTGAATGCTTCCTGTGCTGGGAGACTCATTACCTTACACAACG
This sequence comes from Rhinolophus sinicus, assembly GCF_036562045.2. Lineage (NCBI taxonomy): Eukaryota > Metazoa > Chordata > Mammalia > Chiroptera > Rhinolophidae > Rhinolophus > Rhinolophus sinicus. The sequence continues at coordinate 174,452,872 of NC_133754.1, forward strand.
GCCTTTTCTAATGCTGAACAGCTTTAAAGCTCCGTGAATCATTCTTTATAAAACACAAACTGTGGTCCATAATTTTCATTTTTTGCCCCTTTCCTGCTCTCTGGAGTCCCACAGAACATGTTCTGTCTCAGGCCTCATTTCTGAGAAGTGAACTTAGTGAAACACAGCTTCTGAGTGTCTTTTGTGAGTTCCTGGGTACTGTACCCATTTTTCATATGCCGGGGTTTCTTCCATCCCAACTTCTAACATCTTGCCTTTTGCACTTTTCTCATACATGAAAGATTCCCCTTAAAATCAACAGGGGAAAGTTGTACATTAGGCATTTAAAGATAATAATGACAATTAGCAACAATAACAATTAGCAACTGCTCCTGGCATATGGGTATGGACGTTTCGACCCAGGTTGTGCAATTTAAGTAATTTAGTCTAATATTAATTAAATATATATGTGAGATATATATATATATATGTATATACATACGCAAAACATGGAGTATTCAGTAATCTCCAAGGTTCTTATGATTCCTTCCCAGGGCAGTGTATATTTAGAGGTCAATTCCTGCATTCAGACAGCAGTTCCAATGGAGTTTCAGGAGACAGTGATTACTGGGGCTTGAAATTGTCAGGACAGCTCCCTGGAGGCGGAGTGTCCTGAAGGGGGCCTGGAAGGAAGAACACACTGTGTACAGCACAGAGGAGGGGAGATGGATATCTATATGCAAATATGTCCGCACACATACATCTGCTTCATATGCATTTTAAACCTTAAATTGACTTTCCCTTGCCTTCCACTCTGGTTTCCATGGTAACCCTGACCACTTATTTTTTCTTTTAACCTCCTTTTCATTGTTTCAGGATGAGGTGAGCTACGTGAGGGTTAACCAGTCAGGGGAAGGCAGGAGATTTTAAAGCAATTATTTGGATTTTTTTTTTTTTTAAAGAAAACCGCCAACTTTGCAATTTAAAGCAAACTCTCTCTGGTATATTTGCCCTGAAGGATGCTGTAAGGAGAAACTGGAGCCAGAATCCCTTTGTCCCCTCCTCCCTTACTTCTATTATTACCATGCACTTATTGCTAATACAGCATCTAAACTTACCATCTCGGTAACTATGGCAATAAAATGGGTGAGATTCCCTTCCATTATGACTTGAATTGTTAGGACTTTGCAAAGAGCACGTGTGTTTGCACAGGGGAGGGGGATGACACACTCTGGGGAAAACAGTTATTTCAACTCCCTGCAGAGAGTTGAAGACTGTCATCTATCAGCCCACATGCACATGGAGAATTATCACCATGCCTGAAAGAGGATGCAGACATCGTACCTGGGGTTACCGTGCACATCCAGAGCTCACAAAACTCCCGTGTGCACAGGCTGTACAGCCAGGAACCCAGGCGAAAGAGAGAGAAGGGAAGAGGCAAGACAGGAGGATCTAATCCAGGGGCCAGCAAACTGTCTCTGTGAAGGACCCAGTGCTAAATATGTCAGGCTTTGAGGGCTATATTGTCTTGGTTGTAACTTTTCAACTCAGCCTTTGCAGCACAACAGCAGCCGCTGACAAAATGTGAATGAATGGACAGGTGTGTTCCAATACGATTTTATTTATGGGCACTGAAATCTGAATTTTAAATACTTTTCACAGATCATGCAATGGTGTTCTTCATTTGTTTTTTTCCCCCCAACCACTAAAAAGTATAAAAAACATTCTTAGTTCCCAGTTTCTACCAAAACAGGTGGTGAGCTGGATTTCTCCCATAGGCCCTACTTTGCAATTCCTTATTTATAATCTATGCCAAGAAAAATGCATTCCACCCCAGTGGATTTTGTTATTATTCTTATCTGTTTTGCTATATGTAGGAATAAATGCTGCTACTCTTAGCTTCGACTTTTATCATTAACTACCGTGTTTCCCTGAAAATAAGACCTACCCCAAAAATAAGCCCCAGTTAAGATCGTCAACCAGACGGATGCATTTAGTACGTTATGACGAAATTCCAGAAGAAGATCACATGACTGTATTTGAATAAATGTAGATTGTTGTACATGAAAAAATAAGACATCCCTTGAAAATATGCCCTAATGCATCTTTTGGAGCAAAAATTAATATAAGACTCAGTCTTATTTTTTGGGAAACATGGTATGTGTCAAGCACCATATTGTCACTGTAAACACACTATCTTATTTAATCATCACTAAAACCCAGCTTAGAGTTGAGGAAAACAAGGCTCAGGAATTGAACTCCTTAAGGTCACAGAGCTTGTAAGGACAGTTGACATTCAAATCCAGGGTCTGTCTGGTCCTTAGAGGCTCAGCATGGCTTTTCTCCTCATAGACACATTAACCTTCCAACTTGGGAGAGTCTCCATGTCCACCAGGTTCCATCACACCCCACTCTCAGAGGACTGAGCCCTTAAGTCTAACAGAAGTAAACCTGTGGGAACAGGACCTAGGGACAGTCCAGGCTCGTCTCATTGCAGTGATACGATATCCACAAGCATCCACTGGGAACGGCCTTATACACCCCGTTTCCACTGATGTCTCTTGCTGGCCCTAATCTCTGATTTGCCCTTTGCCTTGGCATGTAAGGCCATGTGCATTCACTGTCTTCTGGCCCTGGTTGTGTTCCAGGAAGAGCCTTAGCATTCTGGGCAGCATACATCTAACTTTCCAGCCTCCGCTGGCCTGTCTTGGTGCTGAGATCTTAGCTCCATGGCCCATAGACATCCTTCATGGGCTGGCTATTCTCAAGTCTCACAATCCCATGCCCTCCAAGTCCTTTGAGGGGAGGTTCTGAGAAGTTGGGATGCTAAGTAGGGAGAGAAGACTCTCCAGTGCTGGAAGGAGTGGGTCATTGCCTTGTAATCTCGAAGGAGGCAGGAGATTTTAATTACTCAGGACAGTCGTAGAGGGAAAAGCTAGGAGCAGGGAGCGGAATTTATCAAGTGGCAGAATTCTCACTTGCAGATTTTATTCTAAGTCGCCAAATACACCTTCTACCACAGGTGGCTGGGACGTGGTAGAGAGAGGAGCGCACTGAATGGAGATCCAGAGTTTTGGATTCAGGGCTTCAGTCTCTTCCATTGCGATAATGAGACTTAACTATATCGTATCCCTCCTTTCCAGCTAGAACAAAGTGACTCTATGACTTTGGGAAATGTATAGTTCAGCAACAGCTGGCCTTGATTTTCTTGGCAGGTTGTGTGACCTTGGGAAAAGCCAGTCCCTTTCACTGAGCCCTATTTTCCCATCTGTGCCATGTGAATAGCAATCCTCTCCAGCTCCAGAGACCGCCAATTACAGCCCTTTCTGCTCTACTCCCGAGGAACCTCAGGCACATCTGTTTTTTGTATCCATTACTTTGCAAACTTTTAAGGGATTTCCCCCCACCTCTCTCAGTCCCTAGGAAATTGCTGCAGCTCTTTCTTTGGAAAGAACATTAGCCAGGCCCTGTGCTAAGCAAATGCATTCAGCTTCCCCCCTATCTGATTTCTCTTTTTTTTCATTTGTCAGCAAAGGAGAAACCTCCCAGCTATTAATCAAACTCCTGGCTGTGGATAGCTTTAATTGCAGAAACCATTGCTGCATGAGGCATGCTCAACTTTTCCAAAGAAAGCCGGCTGCCTAGTGCAGAAGAGAAACAATTAATTACCTGCTCCTCCTGTCCCCAACAGAGAGGCAGATGAACTAACAATATTGCTGCTGGCACCGAATCCTCCCTTCCCAAGGAGGAGAAAAGCTAATGCAAACTCAGACAGCATGTATAAAAGTAGCATGCCCAAATAGAAGCTTAGCTGTAAAGGCTCTGGTGGGACCAAAGTTTTGCTTTTCTCTAGCATCTTTACTTAAAGATGCATAGTTCTAAACCTTATGGAGGAGAGTGATTGGGGATGTTGACATGCTTGAAAATAATGTTCTCTGAGGAAGGGTCTAGTGTATAAGAGATACCAAATTCTAAGAATAACAAATTAAGGTGGGGAAGGGAGGAGTGCCACTCAAAAAACAGCAAAGATAAAAGAGTTCAGACTAATTTTGTATATTCCCAAGGCCAGACTACAATTGCAAGTGGAATTTACAGTTTTACACTAGAAGAGATCCTTGGAACTTGGAACTGGGTGCCTATGGAAAGGGATTTCCCCCAAGGTAGTCAGTCTGTCTTGTCTCTGGAAGTTTTCAATAACCATTGAGGATGTTGTAAGACAATCTTTGTATTGCATGGGAGGTTTATTCATTCTTTTTGGGATAGTTAACTGCCTCTTCCTTGCTTTTCTAATACCTTGAGCTTCAAAGTTTTCAATCTTAAAAGAATGGGTTGAGGAGGGAGAACTGAGCCCAAGATTGGATTCTGTTTGAAGTGAAGGCTTGCGTTGGAGATCCATGAGAGCTAAAGTTGGAATACTATTTTTTAACTTGTTTTGGTTTTAATATTCAATTGCCACAGCGATATGATAGATATGATATTCACTTTGGAACTTGGTGCTAAGAATTGTGTTGTTTTTCTCTGCATTCCCAATATGTTAGAGATGTCCAGTACAGGGAAAATGTTAAAGCCATGTTTGAAAACCTTGTGATTGAGTCAAATTTAAACTTGGACTTCTGGTATGAGTTCCGGGGGACAGAAAAGAATAAACCTGAATTAGACTGATCTGAGTCTACAGCTTAATTCCTCATTTACTAGCTTAGGGAACTTAGGTGGCAGAAACTTTCAGTGCCTCAGTTTCCTCCTCTGTAAAATAGGGAGACATTCATATATCTCATGGTACTGCCATAATGACTTAATGAGATTATAAATACAAAATGCTTGCAAGAAGGCTTGACAAAAGTCGCAAATGTTTCAAACAAAACACAACGTGCTAAGCCCTTTTTTATGCATTTTGCCTATATCGTTTAAGATTCATAACTCTACTACTGAATATCATACTAAGGGGCAGAGAAGTTAAGTGATGTACCCAAGGCAACACAGGGAGGGAACTTAGCATAGGATTCTGAGCCCAAGTACTTCATTAATTTTGGCCTCTGCTTGATAAGCAGCCACCAACATTTGCATATTCTTATTGCTGCAACCTTTCTCCTAGTAAAAGCTCCTTTGCATTCTTTTCTCTCCTTGCTACTTCTACTTACATGTATGTGTAAATACTACATTTACTGCACAATGAATTTTCGGAGCACTGAGGCCTTGTTTGATTTCGTGTAACTTTGGTAGAGACTTGCCTAGTCTTCACCCTTCACAATTGCTGTTTTCACATGGGTGGTGTCTGCACTAAGGTTCCAGTCTCTCTAGAATGCTAGATTGGAATCCAATTTCAGCCATCCCCCCCCCACCTTTTCTTTCTTTATTTCATTTATGTACTTTCTATTAAATCATTTGCTTGCAGTCAGAATGGTGTGTTGAAAGAGAACAGAGGCCATACTTGAATTCAGGCCTCGCCTCGGCACTACAGGCTGTGTTAACCTGGCCAAGTTACCGAGCCTCTCTGAGCTTTCATTTCCTGTGTGATGGAAGCCAAGTAAGACCTATGCCTGAAGATTCATCAGTCATATGGGGGAGTGATAAACAGGATAATTTTCACATTTACTGGCCAATCTGCAGAACCTATATGTATTTTAGGGCCAAGAAGCCACTGCAGTTCTTGTAGGTGACTTCCCCTCTTAATTCCCCTAGATCGGGTTTACCTCATTTCCTGGAAGCCCAAAGCTTCCATCTTTCGCTGAAGTCTCTCTCACTGTAGTGAGAAGGTAGTGGGTCAGGAATGGGGTAGAGCAGCAGCTCTTAATGCCTTCATTGTTTCCTTTTCAGTTGCTTGAGCTACTTTTTCTTTTCTTTTTCTTTTTTTTAATTACCTTCCTTTCTTTTGCTTGAATTATTTTTAAGGTTTCTTGGGGATTTCAAAAAATATTAAAAAGACTCTTGCTGTTCTTTTTTTCCTTGTATCTAATCAGGCTTTCTCAACAGCTTCAAATGGGAAACTTTGAAGCAAGAGAACTTAAAAGAAGAACTGAAAACTCAGCCTGATGCCCGGAAGTCCCATGGGCAGCTTTGCCACAGAAACCACTTTTGGTGAAACTCATTAGTGTAGGCTGTTCTGGGCAGCGCCACGCAGGCCGGCGTCGCCAGGGCTCCTGGCTTTGAGGCGGCCCGCGGCCCGGCGCCTCGGTGGGGCTGCGCGGGGCTGTGGGGACCTGCGCGCTTGCTTGCAAGGTCGGGGCAGCTCGCAGGGTCCCGCTGGCGCGCAGCCTATTGTGCAGCAGGTGACTACAAGCAAATGACATCTGAGCCTCCTTTCAAGACCCCGCCGCTTTCAAAACAGGGCTTTGAAAGGCTGGGCTCCCCTCGCTCTGCACTGGAGGAGGGCAACTCAGCTTTTCAGGGAGGCCCGGCGGCCCCCACGTGCCTGCCTCTGCGGCTCTTGCCTACGTTTCTAGCGAGAATAAAAGCAGGCAGGACTGGCTGGTGGGTGTTCATGTACAACGTTTCCATCCCTTTATTTACGGAGGAAATGTCCGACTCCTGCAGTTCTCAGCGGCCATTGGGGGATGAATGGACTATTTGAAGTGAAAGGATTGAAAGTTTTTCTATATATATTTATCTCTGTGTGTGTGTGTCTCTCTGTTTCAAAACTCAGTGATATCGTTTTACTTAGGGATCCAATTGGAGAGGGAGACAACATACAGCTACATGTAGGGTTAAACAACATGATTCAAACCCTGTTTGAGGTTTGGAAATCCAGTTTCTATTAGTGCTAGAAGGGAGCAGTAGCTGCCAGCCAACCCTTTATTCCTGCTTTTGGCCCCGGCCTTTTGGACCCTGGTTGAAGGAGCAGTCTTTCCACAGGACAGGAGCGGGTGGGGGGCATGGAATACAGTAGTGACAACCCTGTGGATAGTTTCCAACCTTCTCCCTCAGCACCAGAAGGTCGCCCATCACCTTGTATCTTATATCAGTTCTTCCTTAAACAAACGTTGAGTTTTTAACCGCTCAAGTGCCCAGTGCTTTCCTTTGCACCTGCTGTTTTTGTGGTGCCCTTCCTTAGTAGAACTGCTTTAATATTCTTGTAAGTACCCTGTTTCCCCCAAAATCTGACCTAGCCTGACAATCAGCTCTAATGTGTCTTTTGAGCAAAAATTAATATAAGACCCGGTCTTATTTTAATATAAGACCAGGTATAATATGATATGATATGATATAATATAATATAATATAATATAATATAATATAATATAATATAATATAATATAATACCGGGTAAAATATAATATAATACTGGTATAATATAATATAATACTGAGTCTTATATTAATTTATGCTCCCAAAGACGTAGTAGAGCTGATGGTCTGGCTAGGTCTGATTTTCAGGGAAACACGGTACTTTTATGAACCCAACTTGTTCTAAGTCAACCCTGTCACATATGGCACTCAGTACCTGGTGTCAGGAGCATGGTTGCCCCCCTAGGACACCCAAAGCAATTGAGCAGGTTGTACTGGGTTGGAAAGGAAATGTTAGTGCTCTTGTCCAGACAATCCTGTTTGGAAAGACAATGACTTACTCAGGGTTTCATGGGAAGTTTATCAGTGAATCGGTCTAAGCCTGGAAGAGCGTACTGAAATAAACTTTCCCAAAAAAGAACACAGATTCAATGCAACTCTCCTTGAGTGCAGTCTTGTTATCTCCTTCGTACAAGAAAATGGGATTTAAGGCTCTCTATGAAGTCCCAAGGCAATACAGAAAGTGGTGAATCCAGAACACAAGAAAATACAGGTTTTCTGACTCTAAATGGATGTGCTTTCCACACACGGTGGATTGTCATTTTCTTTCCCCCCACCGCTTGTCCTCTCTCCTCTCTTCCTGGTTAAAACTCTTATCTCTTAATTCCTTACCTCAAACTGTTTGTGCCCTGAAGTCTTATCGGGCTGTGACAGACAGTCTGGGGCAGGCAGCCTACGCGGTACCCTGTGAATAGTTTCCATTCTTACACACAGGCTATGTTGTGTACGCAAACCCTACTCCCTTTTTAGTAGGTGGAAACTGTTCATTATAGACGCTCATGGGCTTTGTGTTCCAAAAAGACCCGGTGCATGTTTTGTGTCTTGCCCAGCCCAGCAGAAAAAGGCTAAATTGTGTTTTAAAGCCTTACAAGGGGAACGCTAATTGAGGCATAAAAGCACGTCTTTGATCTTCTCAGGACCTGTGGTTCTCCCATCACCTGAGACGTTCTGACAATGCAGGTTGGAATGAAGCCTGTAGTGACACTTGTGCCAAAGGCACCAAGCCAGCATGTCATAGCTGCTCCCCTCTCCTTTCTTCCCGCCACAATTGAAAGCTCTGCTGTGTATGTTTCCCTGTCACACACACTCGAAGCAGCTCCAGCCCTGATCTCTGCGTCATCTCCCTGTTGTACAATACAGGCCGGTTCCTTAGCTTTCAAATATTTCTGGGAGAATCTCTCTACTTCCCGTCTATACCCAGCCCCTTCCCTTCATATAATTCTCTCATATCCATCCTCAATACCAGCCTTGACTAGGTGGCTCATTGACTTAACAGTTGCATTTCCCTGTTTTGCAGGATGCCTCATTCATTCATTCACTCATTCATTCATTTAAGTTCTCCTTTGCTCACTGACCCATGCATTTCTTCAAGCATTCACTCACTTTTTGGTTCGGGCCCAAAGGAGACCAATGTGTACAAAGTTGACCAGAATCATGGTAGAACTATAAGGACTTCTGCATGCATGCACCAGTTTGGGTTAGTGAAAATGGTCGGCGGGGGCCAGAGGCAGTAGCCTAAAGTCTGTGTAACATTGCATTTCTCCAAGAAGTGTTAATCCAAGTTGACAGATGGTCCAAGGCTGTAGTTAAGGCTGAGCAAGTCAGGTTAGTATAATAAGAAAATGTTAGGCTTGGGAGGGAAATAGAGACCTGAGCTCAAATGTCAGTATTGCTACTTATCAGCATGGTGACTCGGGCCACGCTACCTGACTGCTCCGAGCCTCACCGTTCTCCTTCCCGAAAGAGAGGTGCTAACACCTAACTTGCAGAGACATCGCGGGGAAAGGGAGGGTGCATGTGAGGACTTAGAACAGGGCCTGGCATGCACTGTTGTGGTTGGCATCACGGGCACTGCTGCTGCTCATTTGGGAAGGGGACGCTGGGTGTGAACTCACGGGATGGCATGGCTGCTAAGTCCCAGTGTCTTCTGGGGAATCACAGCGAGTCTAATGCTCTCTTAAAATAAAATCTGGAAAATGGGCTTTCCTTGAGGAAGCCCTCAGCATAAAATGAAACTGCTGGTGCTTTCGATTTCCTGCCTTTCGTCAGCTCCTGTGAGGGTGCTGGACGTCTGCGTGAGTGGGACAGCAGTAGTGACACGCAGAAGAGAGGGAGAACGGGTGACACGTATGCATCATGGCAGCGACGCGTGATCAGATCAGTAATATCTGAGCTTCCTGCCTCCACCTGGGGCTCCATTCCCTGTTTAAAACATCCATTCTGTCATTTGTTTATCCATCTATCTACTTTTAACATGCTTACATTTGATATGCTAAGTTCTAGACAAGCTTTTGGAGAGGCCTGGCCTAAGCTGTTCCTTTACTACCACTGCATTTCTAAGGTAGTTTTCAAATATTATCTTTTTTACCCGCCTTGCTGCAGCTCTGCACTACTCAGAAGACATGCTGCTAGCAAATTCCATATGTAAAAGAGACCCTTAATTAGACCCTAATTAAGGGGTCTGTCCTAGTTGAACGGTGGGGTCAGGTTCATGGAACCTGCCCATTCAGTCTTTCCCACTCCTGTCCTTTCATCCTGGGCAGCCTTGCAAGACTCTGGAGAACCCCCTTTAGTTTAGGAACGAAAGAATCAAGACATCACAAGGTCGTGCAGCCCTATTTTATCAGAAGGGTGAGATATTAACAACTTGCACCAACATGCTCAAGAGCCAGGGCCGGCAAATGTGTCAATCCCACGAGCAGGTCAGGAGTGCGGGGTTATGGTGGCATAGGGAGAACACGGGGTGAGTGCTTTCACACCTCTTCTATCATTAAATTGTGAGACCGACCTGTAAGGTTAAGAAAGTCACATCACCACCAGCAGCATTCCCATTATATGGAGTAGAAAACTGAAACTCAGACAAGTCAGCCAGCTGAGAAGCGGCTGAGGTTTGAATTCAGCTCTTGTGCCTCTGTTTCCAGACGTATCGCAGTGTTTCCTTCCACCTCCATGAGTGTTGCATCAGCTGTCGCTCTTTTTTCAAGCATGGGGAGCATGTATGACCCCATGAACATACTGCCTGCCCATCAGAATGGACTCTTTCCCTTCCCTCTCTGCTCGTTACCCCCTTATCTTCACCTGTGGCTGACAGATGAGTGTGTGTTTCAGGAAGATAAATGTCCTCTCAGATCTTCTGACATAGATGCCTTGTCTTGGGAGAAAAGCTTATAATACCCCTCCTGAATCCAACCAGACAGGACTATGCAGAGGCCGTGCCCTCTCCGTCCCGCAGGCGTCAAGGATGAGTCTGCAGAAGGCAGAGCCAGCAGAGGCTGAGGGAAGAGCTTCCAGAGCCAGGGGCGATCACCTCTTAGTCATCTATAGCTCAAGTCAGGAGTGCGGGGAGAGAAGAGGATTTATTATCTGAGGCTGCTTTCCTTATCTCTCCCTTGAAACTCACCTTTCAAGTGAGCAAAGAGACTGTACCAGGAGGAGAGGGCAATTATGGTTTCCCTGTTGTCAACAAGAAAGTCAGCCAGCCCGTGCAATATGTGTAAACATATAACGTGGAGTATGGGGCTTGGAAGTACATGGAAACCCCCAAAGAAAAGAAAAAGGAGTTACTGATGTTGGAATTGCTCTTTGTCATTTGAGCAGCATTTTGTAGTTAAAAGAAAAACAGAAACAAAAACAAACAAACAAAAAACTACCTTGTGCATTATCTCATTTGAATCTCACAATAACCCTCTCAGTTAGGCAAGGCAGAGAGTCACCCCATTTTAAAGAGAGGCAAACTGAGGCTCAAAGTGGCTATGTGACTTCCCTAAAATCACAAACAATGAAGTGGCAGAGCCAAAATTGAAATCCAGATTTTCTAACTCAAATGCAGACATATCACTATACTCATGAATGCTTTATTTTGTGAAAGTATTTACCTGTGTAGTAATGATATCTACGTTTGCCAAGAATGGACTTTTGAGGTCAAGTTTCTTACTTATTATTTCAGTGACATTATACTAGGACATTCCATGTAGCAATTTAGAAGGAATAAGAGGGTGCCTTGTCAAACTAACAGCCTGCCAACATTTTGTTTCATTCTAAGATAGGAAAAGATAGAAAAACAGTATATATGCATTTTGGGAAAAGACCACGGCCACACTTACACAAAGCACAACTTAAAAATTTGAGGGGAACTGTAGGACAGTCAAACTTTCCGGGGTATTAGCTTCTCATATAACAATCTTGTGGGGAAAAAAATATTTCCATAAACTGACAGGCAGACTGAGACAGAGGAAGGATACATGAGAAGAGCAAAATGGTTTAAAATAGTGAGGGACGGTGGTCATCAAGCTCAAATGCGCTTTTCGTCACGCTTCTGAGGAGTGCAGTCTGACAGGGTGGTGCTACTTGAGTTCTGTAAGAACGCAGGGCCCCCAGCTTCTCTCCTGTCCAGTCCCACATCTATGTATCAGTACTAGACTAGTCTCAAAGCGTGGCTTGGGGCACGTGACCAGTGGCCCGGCTTGGACACTCTCATTGCCCACGCCTCCCCACTGCCTGCTGAAAAAAGTCAAAGCATCTTAGTTAAGTATTTAAGACACTTACCATCTGAGAACTAATTAACCCTTCGAAATTTATCTCCTAGAACTGTCATTCTTCTCTGTGCAAAACTGCTTTGCTTATTTCCCCTGCACTTCCCGGCCTGTGCCTTTGGTTCATCCAGTCACTCTTATCCCCAGATCATCAAATCCTTGCCGACTCCTGTTTTGCCTCCTCTCCACACACCTGGGGCTACTGGAAGCTCCCTTGCACCCTCTGCCCCAACCTATTTGATATAACACAAAGTATGGGGATGTGAAACAGAGATGACAGCAGTTCTACACCCAACGAGGCTGCCCCCTCATGAACAAGCTATTGATTGAGCTTCTGCGTGTCCCCAAGAGGGAAAGCTGCCTTGTCGGCCCCAGTCACCATCCTTGGGTCCCTGTCTAAATGACCTGCACAGCTTGATATTACTGTAGGACTGATTTTCGCTTGGTATCTGACGGTCTTGCCTCCTCTTTTCATGGGATCCGATTCCCTCCCTGGAACATCAGACTGCTGACTGGCTGGGGAAAAATGCCTACTGCATCCCCCAATGATGACTTCTCTTTGCATACCCTAGTATCTGAGAAAGATTCCCTACCTCTGCACATCGCTTCTCTCTAATGCTGATTATTTGTGCTTCCCTACCCCTTGTTGGCTGCTTACTAACTCCCTGGATTCAGTGTCCCGACTGCTGCTTTGGAATTTTGCACCCAGGATCATCAGCTCAAATGCTGTGGCTTCCAAGAAGCCTTCCATGATTTCCTCGGTGTCAGCTGATGCTCTCTCCAAGGGACTTCCTTGGCAGGACTGACTTCTTGAAATATGAGCATGTGCAGTGGTGAGCTGGCAAATGCTTGTGGAGGAAAATAGAGTCTTGCACGTATAGCGGTTCTCAATTCCCATGGTGTAAATACCCCCACCATGGCAGGTTTCAAGCTACTGCTCTTGTTAGAAGAGATGTGCATAGCGGGATCTTGCCAGCTGTTATGAACTGGCCCCAGCATAGTTTGGCTTTATGTGTCCTGGTTTCATCTCTCATTCTGTCCCTTACTCTGCCACAGCCACTGGTAGATGCAGGCTTAAGAGCACTGCCCCTTGCAAACTACCAAGATGTTCAGAGAAGGGTATGGCTAGGACAGATGGTGGGGACAGCTCCTATGACGAGAGGGTATAAACTAATATCTGTGTCACCTAGTAGAACATAAGTCCCGAAGTCCAGGGACCGCTCTGTTTAATGGATTTTACATGTCCAGCATTAATCACTGTGCTTGGCAGATAGTAAATGTTCAATAAACATCCATAAAAAGAAAGAATGAATGAAGAATAAACAAGAGGTAGTTTCTAATTGTTAGCTAAATCAGAACAAAACTGATGTCTTGATTTTGGTCTTGGAAAAGGAAGGAAGGCATTTAAAGCTAGGAGAAGTTTACAAGCCAAGGCAAATTAGTGTGGGGAACGGAGGCATTTTAAGGGACTGTAGGAAAATCAGTGTTTTTGAAATATCAGTGAGATGCTACCTATGACAACATACTGTACAGAACATGTTCTCCATACATGTTTAATAAATGCTGCTGAAAATAAACACACACCAAACCAATGAGAAAGTCAAAAGTGACCACAGTGACTCTGTAGAATTCACTCAAAACTCTCAGTTGGGAAAGCCACAAAATGGGTCCCCTTTGTGTCATTTCCTAGGACCCCTAAGAGGCTGACACAGTACTCCAGGTAAATAACAGGGGGTCACAGATGCCGGGCAGTAATCAGGCAAATAGAGATGCAAGGGTCACAGCTGAAATAAGCCTGCATTTGGGTCCTGCCCAATCTTAACCATGCTAAGGCTTGCTTTCTTTGTCTTTACTTCTCTTTCCTTACACAAATTGAGGTGGCAAGAAATTGATGAAATGTACCAAATTGCATTTTCTGCAGTGTGCTCAATTAAAGTTTCTCTCCTAGCAAATGAAACTAGGGGGATTTCAACCAGGCACTACGCCTGGGGGAATTAGTGATGCACTCTTAGCAAATCAGAGACTGAACATTGGTTTTCCTGTGATGCTTGGAGATGGGTGGCCGAGGGGCAGCATTGCAAGGATGGGAGAAGACAGAAGGGGGTTGGGTAAAGAAGCTGGTTTTTGCCAACCCTGTGCTATGACTCACGTCTTCGTCAATAACATTATTTGTAATTATACCTGTCATTTGTGGGACCCTTGCCAAGTGCAATGAACGTTGTTTAATCTCCAACATAATCCTGTGAGGAATCACCTCCAGATAACAGAAACTTTAAGTCAGATAGGCCAATTAACGTGCCTGATGTCACATTGCAGACTGGTGACAACCTGGGCCTCCAGCACTGGTCCCTATGAGTCCTCATGGGCTTCACAGAGCCTCAGTTCTAACCCTTTCACTCTTTCTCCTTCCCTTGCAAGGCCTGGGGTGAGATCTTGCTTTAGGGTAGAGTGAGGGTCTCTGCTCACTGACGGAACAGATTACAGTGAGGCATTGTAGGTTTGGCGACATCCTGCTCTGTAACCCAGAAAATGTGAGGCAGCTTTCAAAAATACCAGCAATGAAATTGAAAACTACAAATATCGACAAAATACAGGAAATAGACCAGAGGAAAAAAAATACTGGAACCTAGATCCGAATGTCTAGCATATAAAGATTATTACATTTAAGCAGCAAAATTAGCTTGAGCGTCCTGTGTGCTGAAGCCAAGAGGAAAACTCAGTGGGTTGCTTGACGTGTAATATTCATAAAGAAACATGTCAGCTACTGAGAGGAAACATGACGATAAAAAGTTTATCATACAGTAAAAGCTGACAATACCGTCAGCACCATGCATTGAGAGTTTACTATGTGTTCGTCACAGAGTTCGGGACTAGGTATGTGGTGGGAAACTAAACAAGTGTAATACCTGCCTTTTACAGTCTACAGGCTAGTGGAAAAATAGCTCTAAAACAAGCACAAAGTTCAGCTATGCAGAAGAGGCGTTGAGATAACAGAGTTACCTCACTCAATCTGGGGGCGCAGGAAAGATTTCCTGGTGGAAGAGATATTTAGAGGCAGAAAGTCCACTTACATGGAGGTGGGAGAATGCATATTAGTTAGGCATGTAAAGAGTAAGGACTTGGGGCACTGGGCATCATTGGGCAAGGGAGTTTGGGGATGTGTAGGAGACATGGATGTAACAGTATCATCTAGTGATGGAGGGAGAAGCAGCCTCAGGGATGGCCTGGAATTAGATGCTGGTTCCATATGCACAGCTCAAGGCCACTGAAGGGTGGGCACCAGACTTGGAGAAGCTGCCCAATGCCTGGCTAAACCTTGATAACAAGGAGATGGACATGAATTAGGGAGAACGCTTGGGAGTGCTGGGAGAACTCATGTGGATGATACCCTCTCGTCATAGGAGCTGCCCCCACCATCTGTCCTTGCCAGACCCTTCTTTGAACATCTTGGTAGTTTGCAAGGGACAGTGCTCTTAAGCCTGCATCTACCAACATTAAGGTGGCTGGACCAGTCCCTTGAGCCAGGCAAGGCCGTTAAAATTTTCTCAGAAAAGAAGCACAGGAATATGGGAACCATAGTAACCTCTGTCACTGTCATCTTACTCTGTGACTTTGGGGAAGTCACTTTCCCCTACCCCTGAGTTTTACTTTCCTCATTTTAAATTGTGTGTATTTGAATACCAAAGGTTTGAAGGGATCACAAGTGATTGCTAACAACAGTTGACTCTAGGGAGAGCAGCTCGAGGGCTGGGGGAAGGGAGAATTCTCCTTTTACAGCATTTTAAATGATTTGCATTTTAGCATATTCTCATAAGTATGTATTGTGTTTGTGTGTATATGAGGTGTGATCAAAACAGACGGTGAATGGTGCTGCCGAGTGCCATCCAAAGGAAAGGCAGGGATCTTCAATACAGGAAGTGGTGCATCGAACCTCTGACAAGTTTCAATTTGTTCAGTGCAGTCAGTTGGGTGTGAGCTACCATTGAGAGAAGGTGTGCTTTAAAGTGTGCCGTAAATCATCCTCCATCGTGATAAGGCTCCGTGTCACACATCATTTCTGGTACAGCAATTTCTGTCAAATAAGAACATTACAGTGTGTCGTCATCCACCTTATTCACCGGATCTGGCACGTGTGATTTCTGGCTCTTCCCCCAAATCAAAATGATTCAGGACATCGAGGCAGCCACAACAGCACAGCTAAAGATACTCACAAAAGAGGACTTCCAGAACTGCTTCAGAAAGTGGCAAGAACAATGGGATAAGTGTGTTCAAAGTGAGGGGGAGTATTTTGAGGGGGATTAATGGCAATGTGTCTTTTACTGTAATAATTTTTTTACTTACACATTCACTGTATTTTTTATCACACCGTGTGTGTGTGTGTGTGTGTGTGTGTGAATGTGTGCATGCACACACAAACACAATTTGTAGTTACCACCTATTATATCCCAGGCATTTAATAGAGTGTGTTGACTTGCCAATCAACAGATTTGTGTCCTCAGTAAGGCAGTGGCTCTTAGGGAGCATGGATGAAGTGCTGGCCATCTGTGTTTTTTTAGAGACTAACAGGGGATGGCACAGGGTAAGTGATAAATAAATACTTGTCGAATTACTTACTTTTTCAAAGTAAATCTTTGGGGTGAAATTTTGGACTAGCAAGCATCTTCTGAGGGGGGAC
Source organism: Rhinolophus sinicus (assembly GCF_036562045.2). Lineage (NCBI taxonomy): Eukaryota > Metazoa > Chordata > Mammalia > Chiroptera > Rhinolophidae > Rhinolophus > Rhinolophus sinicus. The sequence continues at coordinate 174,469,338 of NC_133754.1, forward strand.
CTCAATGTTGGGACTCTGTGTGTTGAACATACACCGCAAGAGGCTTCACATGCTTAGGCGAGTTTGTGTATCTCTGAACATCATGCTCCTTAGGGTAGAATGCCAGGGCCAGGAGGGCAGAGCCAGCAGTGGGCACCAGCCGCAGTAACCATCAGTTTGGATCCTGGGTAGAGATACTTTATGTACTTTGACCTGTGCTATGGTTCAGGGCTTACAGTTAGAGTGCTCCCAGCTGTTTGCAGACAAAGATCCAGGCAAAGCTCAGCACTGTCCCTTGTTCTCAGAGAAGGCAGGCAGCTTATGAGAAGGGGACAGCTTCAGGGACATTCTCACACACGAAGACTTCCATGGGCCTTAGTGCGGTGGGGCGTTAGTGCTGCCTCCCAGGAGCTAGCCTGTCAGCTTCCAGGCCTTCATCTTGTGACATCTGCTCTAGCAGCCAGGAGTTGGGTCACGGGCTCCCTTCCTCTCTTGCTTCTGAGCAGGGCGGTCCAGAGGAAATGAGGAAGTGGAATGAGGAAGTGTGAGCCGCGTTTAAGTGATATCTTTAGGGCTTGGAAAAATGTAATTCTGTGTGAGCAGTTCAGTGGCAGTTCTGCAACTCATCCCCCTGAATTAGGGACGGAATGAAGTCATTAGGCCCTAATCAAAAGCAACTAATCAGGAGTCAGTGGGAGCTCCACCAATTAATCGCGGCTGGAACCCAAGGAGCTAAAGTACCCAAGGCTGGATGAATAAAAGTAATGAAATTATATATCAGTGCCGTGCAATACTGCACAACTTCAGGATTGGATTACGGGCTGCTCAGCCCTTCCTGCCACATGAGAAACAGAAACTCCAGGCCAAAACATGGATAGGTTGGAAAGTGGCTTTGGAGCTTGCCTGGAGCTTTTCAGAGGTCGAGATGTGCGTAGCAAGAAGTGGGAGGATATGAAAAAGAAGATGTGGGTGGATTATTGCAGATGTGATAACACGGTAATAACATGGTCTCATATAATGATATGTTTTGATAATCATATGTGATAATACCTCTTGCATAGCATTTAACTAATTTATACCCAGGTTCTTTGTTGATGTATCATTCTGTCAATCTAAACCGTAAAGACAGAGGTTGTTTTAGATGAATGTTTGCTCCATATCCACCCAGCCCAGCACCTGGCACATGGTAGCTGCTAAATATATAATTTATAGAGTCATTTAATCACTTCAGGGCAGAACAGAGATTTGAACTGAGGTGTTTCAATGCCAAACTTTGCACGCTTTTCCCTATCCCACTGAGGCAGAAAAATGCAATGCCCTTATTTAATCAGAATAAGAGTTGTTACCCGTTAGCAGTTTCTGGCTCAGAAATGTCCAAATATTTTGAATCACAGCGTTAGGGAACTTATAAAGTAACCGGTCAGGTCCAAACCTCTAATGTCACAGGTGGAGGAAACAGGGGCCGCCAATGACAGGAGCTTGCCTCAGGGCTGCCCGAAAATCTGTGGCAGAGAAACACCGAAAACCGAGGTCCTGACTACGAGTTCAGTCGTTTCCCTCAGCACTGGGCCCTTTGCTTTCATTATTCACCACCATCCTTCCTCTGTGGATTGTCTTTGTCCTCTGAGACATCTAGTGCTGTTAGTCTGTCTAGATTGGGACCAATGAAAAGTTTGCAAAAGCGTTTGTGGAGTCCATCCACATCCCTGGCCAGGGCAGTGAGTCTGGGTGACAAGGCAGGTAGGAGCCATCTCAGGCAGAGGGATTATTTATCTGCATCAGGAAGGCTGCGTTAGAGCAGGGAGGACTTGCTTGTGTTGTGGAGATTTCTGAGGTGAAGCTCATCTGAATGAAATCTGGGTTCTAAGATGAATTGGGACAAAGTGTTGGCAGGAGAAGAAAACTATGGTCAGAAGTGTGTGTGTGTGTGTGTGTGTGTGTGTGTGTGTGTGAGATTATGCGTTGGTGCTTTCTTTGGCTATACCCTATACATGGTTTGGTATTTAAGACGAGATGCTTGATTCTCCCAATTTTTTTTTTTTTTTTTAAGTATATGCTTGGATTCCTCTGCAGTATATGTATGTGTGAGGGGTTCATTTGAGTATGGGTCCTTATGTGTGGCTGTGAGGTATCTACAGCCTTCTGGAAGGTGACTGTTGTGTAGGGAATATTGACGGATACTCATGTCTCTATGTATTTTATTTTCATTTTTATTCGCACGTTGTTGTCCTAGATTTCTGTCTTGCATGTCTGTGGGTCTGAGAGCCTGTCAGGTTCTATGTGCATGGGTGTGTGTTCTTAGCGCAGAAAAGATGATTTAAGTAAGAATCTGAAAGTGTGCATGTATAATTTGAGGGCATCTGTGTGTTCTGGTGTGTATGTGTATGTGTGCTTTTTAGAACAGGTGAATATCTTTGTGTGTGTCTGTGGGGAGAAGGGGAATTCAGTGTGTTGGTATGTGTTCATATGTTTGTATGTGGGTCTGTGAAAGGTGTGTGTTGGGTAGCGTATGCTTAAATGTTAAGGTGGTAGTATAATTTATCATACATATGGGACATGTTTGAAAATGAAAGGTACACATGTGCATGTGTTTGATAACTACACTTGGACAACAGGGTAAGTCCATGCCTGACGCAAGCAATCCAGGATATACTGACGTGTGTGTGTGTGTGTGTGTGAGAGAGAGAGAGAGAGAGAGAGAGAGAGAGAGAGAGAGAGAAAATGTCTCTGAATGGACATTGTATGTATTTAATTCTGTATATGTTATTGGTGTCAGGAATTTATACGAATAACAGAACAGCAGAAGTCATTAAATTATTTAGGCAGTTCTCAGGTTGTAGACTTATAATAGAAGCATTAATAGAATTAATAGGTAAGAGCAAATCAAACCCCCCGAGTTGTTATTTTTTAAAAGCCAGATCAATGAACTGAGCAAAGAGGCCATACATATCTTGTGGTGACAAAACCCCACACGGTTAAAAAAAGGAGAAGCAATGTGAACTGCATTGTGCTAGAAAGTGTCTTTTATGTACAACATCCACTGTGCTGTGTCCCCTTGATGCGTCCTGCTTGTTCCCCACGAGTACCCTGAGCTTGTGATGGCCAAGATAGCTGAGACCTTTTATCCTCTTACCGCAACAGTTTGGAAAAATAACCCAGTGTGACCTCCATCATGTAAGAAACAGAAAGAGGCTAGAGAGAGCTGGCGGCTTCATTTCAGGTGATTCAGAAAAGAAATCCCAGGGATGCTCTTAGCATTCCTACTCCTATTCAGAGAGTGCTGTCGCTGAGTCCATGTTTTATACATGTGCCCCCTGGGACTGGGAAATCCACTCGTTTAGTTCTCAGTGGCTTTGGGGGGCGTAGCAGAGAGGTGGATATAGTACTTTTCCTTCTCCTCTCCCACGTCGGTGCAGTAGTTGCTCAGCGGTGCTATGCCCCCCCAGTCATCCCATCTCCTTGCTCATTCTATATGTTCATAGCAGGGGAGTACCTGCTGTTGCTTCTAAATGTTATAATCGTGCCCACAGCACTATTTGTATTCGATTAAAGATGGCTGCAAATTCTTTGTCACCCTCCCGCTGAAAAGTGGAGATTTAAAGGGTTAAATCTGGGCTGGCCTTCATGACTGATTTCACCAAGATTATGTGTCAGAAGTGACTGTCTGCCAACTTGTGACGCGATCTCATTAGAGCTTTGCGGCTTCCGCTCAGGTCACTTTCCTCTCTGGGAAACAAGTCACAACTCTATAGAAGCCGAAGCCACTGGAGAGACCACTCTGGTCTTTCTGGTGCTTGTAGCCACTCTGATCAACAGGCTGAGCTGAGCATCTGGCTGAGAACCAGCATCCTTTCCTGACACTAGTGTCATCCTAGCGTGGGGGCCAGAGGCTTGAGTGAAGAAGCCATCCTAGAAGTGGATGCTCCAGTCAATGACGCATGGGTTAGAGACAAGGTGCCCAGCTGCTCTCTTCCTGGGATCCTCACGCACAAAGTAAAACGGCTGGCAGCTCTGCATTCTGGGATAGTTTCTTCTACAGCAATAGATAATAGGAATAGTGGTGCTAGAAATGACTGCCATATATCGAGCCATTGCTGTTTTTCAGAGTGTTCTTAGGGATTATATACATTATTTCACTGTATCTTCACAGTAATCTAAGGACTTTGGAGCTTTTATTATTCCCATTATACATACTGTGTTTCCCTGAAAATAAGCCCTAACCGGAAAATAAGCCCTAGCATGATTTTTCAGGATGACATCCCCTGAACATAAGCCCTAACACATCTTTTGGAGCAAACATTCATATAAGACCCGGTCTTATTTTCGGGGAAACGTGGTATGAGGAGGTTGGCCTAGAGCATACAGCCAGTAACCGGCAGAGATGCATTCAGACAGGACTTCTTCTTAACTGTCTCCCTCTTTTATAGCTCTGTGCCTATGTCCATAGACACCTGTGGGAACACATTCTTTGTTTTGCTTGGAATAACCTTTCCAATCCCCACACTTCAACCGACAAATTCCTTCTGATCCTTCCTGATCTAGCTCTATAATTATAACCATTTTGTACCCAAATCCATGGAGATGTCCCAAGCTAGGTACCCAGGCATGACACTGCCTTGCACTGATGGCACGAAAACAAGCAAGTTACTCAACTTCCCTGAGGCCCCATTTTCTCATCTGTAAACTTGGTTTAAATGACTTCCTTATAGGTTTGTTATAAAGATTAAATGGGGTGCGAGATGCTAAAATGTGTTGTATGCGAAGAACCAGGTTACACACACTAAGCATGACCATAGCTGAGTTGCAGGCCTAAGGCATGAGCTCTGCCGTCAGTCACCCTTCACTGTATGTGCCTTCGGGGACACTGAGTTGCCTAAGACACTATTTGTATCCTCAGGGAGGTCATCGTCCCATGGCACAGAAGACAAGTGAAAGAACCAATATATTCATGAGATTCAGGGTAGGGTAGATGGGGACGCAGAGTCACCAAACCTCACAAAGGGACCCTTTATCCCTTTGGGATGGCATGTCATCAAAATTTGCTTGAAGGTGAAATGAGCCCTACAGAATGAGAACGTATTAGTAAGGTTAAGAATGAAGAAAACCAAGTATTCCAGAAGAATGAGCTTGAGCAAAAACATGAAGAAATCCAAAAGTAGGATGTAGGGGGCTGAATCCAAGTAACTTGGTACCTTAGGGGCACAGCCAGGTTCAGGGCAAGGTGGCATAGGGCAGAGAGGCATGAGAGGCAGATAGAGTGAACCTTGAATTCCAAGATGAAAACCTGTTGCCAAAGTCAATGACAAGCCATCAAAGTCGTGAGAACAATTAATGTGGATGAACTGACCTACGTTTTAGAACAATTACTTTGGGGACTGTTTTACACGGGGCAGGACTGAAGACAAAGAGACTGGCATGGAGGATTTTTGCAATATTCTAAAAGAGGGTGATGGCAGTGTGTCCAGGGGTCATGGCAGTGGGCACTGGAGAGATGCCAAACCCACAGAAAGATGGCAACTTGATGACTGATTGGCTAAGAGGGGAGAAGGTGGGGAAGGAATCTGAGTTAGCATCTTGGTTTCTGACTGGGGTGTCTTCGTTGATGGTGGCACCCTACAATCACGCAGGAGGGGCAGTTTCTTCCCAACCCCCCGAGGAGCTGCTGGTTGGTGGGGAGGACGATGGGTCGCATGGTCTCCACTGTGCCAGTCACAGGCCTGCAAGAGCACAAATCCAAGTAGGTCATTACAGCATATCAACTTCTGTGAGGAAAACTGAACTCGATTTGTGCCAGACCCACTCTGGCATAATAAGTGTGATTTTTAACATAATGCACTGCGAGAGTGAAGTTGTCAGAAAAGCAAGGGGTGAAGGAGGTAATCTGTGAGACTTCAACAAAGAAAAGATTGAAGCCATTTTATGTGGCTGGAAATGAGTCATTTGTCAGCTTTGCCAATGTGCTGTCAGCTCCTCAGGGAGAGATGACTGGGCACCCTAGGGGGAGAGCTGGTGAAGGTGTCAACCTCCAGTCACCAGAGGCCATGTGTGGGGTAAGACGTGTCACTCACGTCACACTCTTGTCCTAACTTGGGTCAGAGGGAAACCAAAGTCATGTCAGAGCATTTAGCATCCTAACCAAGGAACCGTGTAACCTGCCTCTGTCAGGAGGGAACTGATGTGCTCAGCATTATTGCAGACAGTTCAGAGCTTTAATTCCCCCGGAGATTTGCACTTTAAAAGAGCAGTGAGAGGGCAACATGTAGGAAAAAGAAACTAAGAGGTAAAAGTCGATTGTGGTGCATGGGAGAAGACATTTCTGAGTGTAAGTCACTGAAAGAGGACCCCGCAGGTGAACACCATTCTCCCTCTTCAGCTGTCAAGTCCAGAGGGGAGATCTCTGAGTTCAAACAACATGGATGCCATCCCCGTGAGTGACAGCCTGCTCTCCATGCAGGACCCCTGCTTTTTAAGCCATTGGAGTACCTGCCAGCCTCTCCTCCATTAATGCCATTCATGTGGGCATTATCCTTAGGCCAAAGAGCAGCAGGCTCCTCCAACGTGATCTTCCGGCCTCTATTCTCTAGTTTAATCGGTTTTCCTCCTTGCAACCACAGTGATCATTTTAAACCTAAATCGAATCTTCTTCCTGCTCTCGGTGTCCTCCCAGGCTGTATGCTCTGATCTCTACCGACCTACACAGCTCCAGTCTCAGGAGAGATATCATCTTCTACGTTCTCTGTAGTCCAGCTGCACTTGTTCTTTATAGTTCCTTGAATATGCTGAGGTATTGCTTCTCTGGAGTTCTCCACGTATTCTAGTCTCTCTTCTTGGATAATGCCTATTTATCCTTCCGCTCAGCTTAAATGTTGATTCTTCGGACCCTCCAATTCAGTTGTGCCTGACCTTCAACACACACAGGCTGTTCTGCTTCATAACATCCTTTCTCTTTTGCAGTGTTTATGGTTATTTTGTTGTTGATATTGTTATAGTCTGAGGTCTCATTTTGACCCTGAACTCCAGAAGAGCAAGGATAATGCTCTCTTTTTTCCCCGTTGTATCTACATGCCGGGAACAGTACCTAATACATATGTTCCATAGCCATTTGTTGGATGAATACATAAATGAGGGAATTAATTCACAGCTTTCAGTAATCCTGGTGGGAAGAAAAGCTTGGGACTCCGGGCACCAGGCAACATCACTGAAGTACCAAATGACTTGTGTAGGCAACAAGACAAGCAAGACATAAAATAAACTTATTGATAACTTTCCAGCCACTTTCAGCTCTGCTTCCCATTCACACTTTCTGGACAGCTTTGAGGGAACAAAGTTATAAAACACTTCCTATTAGACCAGTGGTTCTTAAAATTTCTAGAAGAGCTTATTAAAACACAGTTTACTGACCCCACCCCCAGTGTTTCTGATTTGCTATGTCTTGGGGGACATTTGAGAATTGGTATTTCTTTTCTTTTTTTTTAAAGCAATAACTTTTTAAAAAAAATTTATTGGGGGACAGTGTGTTTCTCCAGGGCCCATCAGCTCCAAGTCATTGTCCTTCAATTTATCCGGCAAACTTGTTGTTAAGAGCTCAGGCTCTAACCAACTGAGCCATCTGGCCGCCCTGAGAATTTGCATTTCTAGAAAGTTCTTAAGCGATACTGAGGCTGTTGCTCCAGGAACCACACTTTTAGAAAGAGTGCATGGATCATAAACTCTAAGGGGTAAGGGCTTTGCTTTTCACATGTATGACTGTTTCATAGCAATGCTGTTACAGAAACACATACACATAGGACACGCTCAGAAATATTTATCAATATGAATGGAAGAACCTTAGTGGACACCTGTGTCCATCGTCTGGTTCTCGCCCCCGGGCCAACTCCTCTTCTCTTACGCATCTCTATTCCACGTCAGACGGTCATCACTACCCCAGCCCCCACTCCATCCAACCACCGGACTTTCTCTAGGTGACTTTTACATTCCACCCATCTTTCCAGAGACACGTGATCTGTGTTTATTCTTTTAGTTTCTACTAAGACCCTGATGATATCTGCCAAGCCTCTCAAGATACAGTGTTAACGAGTAATGGCAGCCCAACGTGTTAATTCTCTAAAGAGAAAGTTGATTCTAATATCTGATTGAACATTTGTATCTAAAGAACACAGATGAATAGTGGTAGTCAATTTGTAAAATCATAGCTTGCTGGCTGAGATAAGCCTTCATATATAGTATTAAAAACGTTTTATTTAGCAAACCGTATAGCATTAAAAAAGTTGTGGGGTAGGCAATGATAAGAGAGCCTAATAGTAGAAATGACTTCTCCGTATTTTAGATACATCCACAGGTATGGTATTAAATGCTGTGTTAATTCTAATAGTATATTATCTATTTTACAAGGGTCTTTATTGATGAAATATTTTGATATAGCAGGTAGACTTGCCATTCATAATTGAAAAAAACAAATGCCTGCATACATATATAAGTATGGATATAGGTAAAGAACATGTGTATATCTTTTTTCCTCATGAAATCCTAAAATTCGTTTTTCTTACCTCACTCCATTGAGTTCATATTCAATTTAAGAATAATAATTAAAAAATAAGTTTTATTCAATGAAATAGAACCTATTACGATAAGCACTATCTGTTCTCATACATATTATATTGTGTCCCTTGCCTCATTCTCATTAAATAAGTATTTTGTAACATTTATAAAGAATAACTTCTGCAAGATCAAGCTGGAAACTATTGGGGACTTTTGTTTTAATGGTAACACATCACAATCTGTGAGCAATTTACCAGGTTGATTTAATTTAAGTCACTTCCATACTCTCCTGTGGATCTACCCTAAATCTCTAAGTGAGCAGCATTAGAAATTGAAGAAATGTTCTACCCTATGTCACATATACACAATAAGGTTCAATTCCAGCACTGATACTCTCATTTACAGTCTTGGTTCTACTTAGGGAAAGTCAAACATTTTCTTCCCTCTTGAGCCAAATACATACTTTTAACAGTGAGAAATGAGGAAGAAAACGAATGTACTGAAAGCATGCTATATGCCAGGTGCTGTTATGAATCAGTAAAGATTCTCACATCAACCTTGGGAAACAGACATTCTTGTTCCTTCCAGGAAGATTAAACAAAAAGCAGAAAAAAGGGAAATGAAAGGGCTAGGAGTGAAATCATATGCTTTAGGTAACACATCTAGCAAATGGCAAAGAATGGATTCTTTGAAGAAACAGGTCCATGTGTGACTACAAACCAAGTGACATGTTTGAGCAAGGTCATTGCCTCTAGTAGGACCTCTTATGACCACTGCATGTCAGTTTTGAAAATAATCAAGACACACGAGTCAGAGATAGTCTTTCATTTGTTTAACTCCAAGGGGGGCTGTGTAATATCTTTTTCTCTATTATATTTCACGATAAGGAAGTTATGCCACTTTCCTGAAACTTCTCTGGGATACTTTTTAATCCCCAGCTTCTTCTTTATGTTGTATGTAATTCCAAAAGTCAAATTCACTCTCTCTAATCCATGAATGCTTCTCCTATTCAACCACCGAAAGTCACTTTGTTCATTCAGTTATCATGGAATTCGGTGTTATTCATCTAGCACGTAACTTTTGCAAACTGACTTATATCTGTTTAATGCCCAGTGATATTAAGATTGATGGGAGAGATGTAGGCTGAAATTTTGGATCAGTGACATTAGTTTGTTCAATTTCTGATTTCCTCACAAAATGAGAAAACGAGAGAGAGACAGAGAGAGAGAGAGAGAGAGAGAGAGAGAGAGAGAGAGAGAGAATTATTTAATAGGTATTTCCAACTAATTTTCTCTGAAGCTGAATTTCTCCTTTATTAAATGGGAATAAAATTACTTGCTATGCTTCTCTCACAGGGCTAATGTGAGGATCAAGTGAGATAATATAAGGAAGAGTGCTTAAAAACAATCCTATCATTAGTATTACTGTTAGGACAATAACAAAAACCTCAACAAAAATCTACAAATCCTTGAACTACCTGAAAATAACTCTCTTTAAGTTAAAACTCTTCTAAGACTTTCTGTGACTTTCATATATACTTTTCTTGTTTATTTCTAAATTCCTAGTAAAGTTTAATTTATGTGGACATCTTAATATGTTAGAATCAGTAAAGATTTTAACAAGTATCAGACTATTTTAAATAGGTTTTTCTAGGCAGTAAAAATTGAGAACAAAGTTACCAATAGGAAGGGGTAAAACATGGTTTAAACTATTCAAAAAACCAGACATTATTCAAGAGTTCCTAAAATCTATTTAGCCATATCCAGTTGCTTGCCAAAAATACACACATCATTCTTATTTATATTCAGTGTTTTATATCTCAGAAAAATTTGCATGTACTAAAATGGCACTTAAAAATGAACATAATCTAAACCTCTCTTTTCCGAATGCAGGGAATTTGAAAACATCAGCAGACTAATCGTTTTTCCATCTGTAGAAGATGGACTTGATCAGGAAGAGAAAGAACACACAGCAAGTTGGTCCAACACTAACGCCCTGTTCATAGTAGACATTACTAATGGATTAGAGCACTTTCATACTGAGCTAGTAGTAGCTTCAGAATCATTCTCACCTTGCTCCTCTTAGCAGCAGCTATCCATCAGTTGGAACTATGCCATTGTAGAATTGGATGATGTCTAAGATTTTATTGTTTAAATCTGACATATTCTAAGCATATAAATGCAAGGAGCTTGTCTAACTCCTAAAATTCATTTTGTTGAAACAAAACAAAACAACAATCTGTTCCTATTCTCTGGAAGGTGATGATGTATTTCACTGGTAATTCTCATTCAGTTGTCTGTCTTGTCAGTTCCCCACTCTGTGAATAGTACCGGTGCCTCGCAGTAGGAGATGCCAAGTAAATGAAACTGCCCAGCAGGAAACCCTGTTTGGCAATTCTAACAAGACTTAAAGAATTGGTTTCCTCATTAGAAACAACAAAAGTTTCCCTAGTGGTGAATATGCAAGTTCTGGGCACATGGCTTATGGGGTGCTCTACCTGAAGGAAATACTGAAGCACAAGTCATACAAATGAAAAGCAAATACTTGGTAATGATGGGATCTGTCATTTACCTTGACTATAGGAGGTAAAATTTCCATTCCCTTGCAATGTGCTACCTGGGTTAACAGACTTTATATTTAGTCCTAGGAGTGGAAAGACTTTACCTTCTAAATGACGAGCTCCTACTATGTGCCTAGGTATTTCAAGTGTATCATTTCACTTAAATCACAATAATACTAGTTAACAGGCATTAAACCTTTCACATATGTCCGGGACTGTTTTAAGCACTTTACTCGAATTAACTAATTTAATCACCACAAGAGCTCTGTCCAGTAGGTACTACTAGTATCTTTAACAAATGGCAAAATAGAGGCAAAGAGAGGTTAAGTGACTTTCCCGGAGTCATACAGCAGTAAGTGGTATAGTTTGTATTTGAATCCATGAAGTCTGGGAGCCAAGTCTGAGCTTATAACCTCTGTATTCATCTACTTCACGATGTTCAAAAGAGTGGTTATACTTATTTTTCTAATGACAGAAACAAACTTCAGACTATTGTCTTTCACCCCGAAAGTGCCATAGAGCTGGACAATAGGGCAGGACCAGCACTTTTTATATGTTTTCTCATTTAATCCTTGCTACAATCTCACAATGTGGATGGTATTCCTCCATTTAACAGATGAAGGAACAGAGGTTATCCGGGAATTCCAACTTGCTGGTGACCATTCAGGTAGGAAATGATCGTTCCAGGCTTTGGAAACAGCAGCTTAACTCAAGAATGTACATGATTCCAAGTTCTCACGGAGCTGACAATCAGATCAAAAAGAAGGAACAGTACAAAGATGAAAATGTCTTCGAGGTCTGATGGACCAGAGACCTCAAGGGGCAGCGTGAACAGAGGGCAGAAAGCTCAGAGAAAGATCAAAGTGGTGAGGCAGTTTTAAGAAAGAGGTGGAACAGCTGACTCTTTATGAATCAGTGGAGAGTAAGTTAAGGAGTGTCAAAGAAAGGTGACTGTCAGTATCTGCCACAGGAGTTGGGGGTGGTGGTGTTTGCACATACTCGTATGAGAGTCATAGTTATGGATGGCCAGTAAGGAAATGGGCACCTAGGACTCAATCCCCTAAGAGGCATTAACAATTGATTCATAAAGGAAAGAAAAATGGTAGAAGATATCTGCTTGTTCAATATCTGCTTCATCAAATGCATTGAAAATGTTTGAGTTTTGCTTTAGCGATCAGAAAGAAAGATTCTAGAACTTGCTTTTCCCTAACTCATTCTCATTTTCCCCTTCCCTTCCCTTCCCTTCCCTTCCCTTCCCTTCCTTCCCCTCCCTTCCCTTCCCTTCCCTTCCCTTCCCTTCCCTTCCCTTCCCTTCCCTTCCCTTCCCTTCCCTTCCCTTCCCTTCCCTTCCCTTCCCTTCCCTTCCCTTCCCTTCCCTTCCCTTCCCTGTCTCTGCTCATATCACTATCTCACAGTATTCTTGGAACTACTTTTTCAGTCCCTAATTTTTTTGTTCTATAAGCAGGGATTTTAAAAACTGTGATCCCAAGTTTATTTTCATTCCATTTCAGCTTTCTGACATCTTGGCAGTAAATTGCTCTTAAGTTCATTCCTGCCAATTCCCCCCACCATCGTTTTGCCATAATTGGATTTATACTTTTCCTCTGTTCTGCTTTTCTGATTTTATATATACATATACATGATATATATATATATATATATACACACACACACACACATATATTACACATATATACACACACATATATTACATATATATATACACACATATATATACATATATATGTAATAAAATGTATACATATATAGGTTACACATACACATTCACTGTTTACTCGGTTTTGGGGTTTGGGGGTTGTTGGGTTCTGTTTCCCAATCATAAACAATGTTTCTAGTCTACTGCCATCCTCTAGAGAAGACCGATAAAATTTGACTCATGAAGAGAGAAAGAGGGAAAAAAAATCCAGGAGGCGAAAGTAACATGGGGAGAAAATGAAAGAGATTTAGTGCAGCTATCAACCGACCGTTGTGCTGTCTTTAAGAGTCTGTTGAAACAACATAATAAAAGGTAATAAAGGATGGATTTATAGCCTACCTGGCTGAAATGGCTGCCTGTTTGTATCTTGCCCACTCAGATCCCGCTGTGGGTCTTTCTCTTGGGAGTGGGGTATTTCCCCCGAAGTCATCTTCCTCCCTGGACTTAAGAGACATTAGGTAACCCTGAGAACATCCAAATCAGGTTGGCAGGTGAGTTAAACATCCCTCCAGCTTCTTCCTTTCTCTTCTTTGTCCTGGGATTTAATGACCCAGATTTGTTTCTTTTAAAAGCTGTTATTTGGTTCAGTTTGCCTACGAAAGCCCTCAGTGAATTACTAAAATAGGCAAAGGGAACCTTTGAACCTTGAAAATGTCATGTCAGCTCCCAAGGGATCAAGGGCTTACTGCTTCCCCTTCAAGTTCAAATAAATCTCCACAAATTTCTAAATTAGCAATAATCGGTCTCTTGAGGGGAAGGTGACACACATTACCCAGGTAGTTTAGGAAAATCAACGATCAAGAGAAAGGGTGATGTTTACCCGCAAAAGACTTGGGACCATGTTCCAGGAGGCAGTTGGGACAGGGGCTGGTCTCCTGAATCTGTGATGCTCCCTGATACTTCTTGGGTGAGCAGAAGAGAAGCTTGTTCATTCGTTCATTCGTTGGTTCGTTCATTCATTCATTCATTCATTCATTCTTTCATCACACATTTACTCAGCCTCTATTTTGTGCCAGTACGTGTGCCAGTACGTGTGCCAGTGAAAGGAGTACACAAGTGAGTAAGACCAAGACTCCATCCTGAAGATCCCAGTCTGAGGCAGGTGATGTGCACCCCTCCCCGCATACACCCCTCAGCAAAATATTATAAATGCAGCACTGAAGCCCATAACGTTGGTAAATAAACATGTGCTGGGTTCAGGAGGTCGAAAAAATAGGTAAGGACCAAGCGAACCCTCAACGTCTTGAAAGGTTTCAGAGTAGAGCTGGCCCTTGAGGCTTGGTTCAATTATTTGCTTGAATGTATGAATGAATGAATAAATTAATAAACTGAAAGAATAGGGAGAAAAGAGGAATCAAAAGTTACAAGTTTAAGCTCTAACTACCACTCACTGTGAAGTCTTGGGCAAGTCTCCTCCCCTGCCCTGGTCCTCAGTTTCCCCACGCACTGAGACATTTATCTGTCTCTAAGTTCTTTTCCAGCTCTGACATTCTAAATTGCATCAAGCGTCATAAAGGGACATAAACAGTTTTCCAGGTCTGGGTCTTGGTAGCAGGTCCAAGACTCCCTCCGGTCTCTGTCGAAAACACGCCTCCTACCCTTCATACTGTGTGTTGTCTCACTGTTTGCATCTAGACGTGGTCTAGCTGAGTGATTCTGTGAAGCTTTGATTCTTGGCAAGATACAAGTTATGGACACCCAAGCATAGTGGTTGAGACCAAGAGGGAAAGTAGGAAAGTCTGGGGGTGGGGGAATGGACATGGAGCCACTGGGGAAAGTAAGGGGGAAGGATGCAAGCAGCAAAGCAGGGAGCCGTTGGAAGACGGACCTCATTACTGAAATATGAGTCATGGTAATAAGCTGCATAAATCCCCATAAAGTCAGGGCTAATGGTGTCTGCTGGAGCCTGCAGCCTTGCATACACACAGAGTCAAGACTGCACTAATTGTCAGGCCCGATCAGAGGTGCTGGGGAACACAGAATGAAGGATTAGTTCAGGGGGGTGAGCTCCTAACTCTCCAGCGACCTGGCTCTCCCCCTGGCTGGCTAGCACTCCTCAGTCAGAGAACTGGCCAAGGCAAAGATGGCCAGATAGAGGGGCAAATACTCTTGGAGATGGGTCCGCACTCAGGATTCGGGAGCCAGGGACTGACCACTGAACCCCAAGGCCACTGTGGGAATCCTGGGGTCCTCCTTTGAAGGATCTCTCCATTTCTCTCTTTCCTTTCTCTTTCTCCCAATTACCTTCTCCCCCTTCAATCTTTTCCAATATTTTTCTTCCTGCTTCCTATTTTCCCTTTCTCTGTCCTTTGCTTTGTCCCCTTTCCTTTCTGCCTGTCACCACATTGTTCCCCCCACCTTATTATACTTTGCATCGTTTCTCTTCCTCCCTCATTTCCCTTCTCAACCATCCTCTCTCCTCCATCCCTTCTTTTCTCCCTACTTTATTTTATTTTTTTTTTTTTTTTTACTTTCTTCCTACTCACCTCTCACCTCCTTCTTACTTATCTTCCCTCGCTCTTTTCTGTTCTCATTTTTTCTATTGTGTATGTTTCTCTTTTTCCTTTCCTCTGGTCTCTTCCTCTTCCTCTTCTTCCTGTTCCTTCTATTTGTTTTCTCTTTCCTCTTTGCTTCTCCTCTTCTCTCTCCTTTTTGTTTTCGTTTCTTATCCAAGCTTGGCAGCAAGTAATGTGGGGTTTGTCAGATGGGATGACTGAGCCCCCACCTCAATATAACCTTCAAGAAACCTTCATGTTTTAACCCTCACAACGACCTTCTGATGAAAATACTTTTGAGGATATTAAAGCTCATAAAAGCTGAACGCTGGGCTAAGGTTACACAGTCACTAAGTAGATTTGGGATTTCATCCCAAATATGTCTGAAGTCAGCTTTCCTAATAGGATTTAGAATTGGGGTATCAGTGGAAAAAACAAAAACAAAAACAAAAAAACAGAAAACAAAAACAAAAAACAAAAAAACACACCAATATTGGCTCATTGACAATATTATAGAGTCAGATGTACCCTCCCAAGCCTAAGGGGGAAAAGTTATAGCAGCAAGCTTGTCACCCCCCCATACTCAAACACACATCTCCTGCCCCAGGGACTGACTTATTTAATGAACAGTAAGTGACCACCAGATGCAGGCATTACCCCTGGTGCTGAGAATACAGATCCAAGTGAGTCTCCACATGGCCCTTACATTGTCAATAAACAAGTAATAAAGTACATACATCACATCGTGGGCTCTGACGCAGGTGCCAATGGCTGTGAGGAAAGATTATGGAATTGGTAAAAGCAGACATTGGAAGGTGTTACAATTTCGATGCTCATGAAGTAATTGTGCAGGTATCATCTGTGATTTAGCTTGAACCTGACTTTTGCGTGTCCCTCAGTATGGGGGACACTATCAGCCCACAAAATACCCTGCAATTCTCATGCCAAATACTCTCTGAGCTAATTTTAGTTGCTCAGAGACTCAAGAGGCCACTGCCACAGAGCCACTGCTGTTACACTGTGCCTTGTCATGGAGAATTTCGGCCTACCTAAGCCTCCTAAATTGAACTGATTTTTCTTTTATTTCACTAAGCCCTGTTCTCTGTCTGCCTGCAGCTGGCATGGTCACAGGCTCACCTCAATTGCCTGTGTAATGGGCAGCAGCCATCTGGGGACCTTGCCATCTGGCAAACAATACCAGTTTTTAGTTGCGAAAACTTTCCAATGTCCAGTGTTCTTGTTCACTATTGGGGGGGGGATAATTATGCATGTCTCCTGGTTTGGAACAGAAAAGGGCCCAGAGAGGGGAAAGAAAGTACATGATGGCGGCCTCTGTGACCTTCATCATAATTCCATAGCTAGAACACCTCTTGTCTCCATGTGCAAATGTCACCCCTTTCAAAGCCCATTCCAAATGACATCTTTAATAACACAATGATCAACCCATCTTCAGAAGTCTCACAGCAAAATCTGCCAGAGCCAGATTGCCCTGGATTCATACCCCAGCTTCTAACAGGTACCAGCCATAAAACTTAAACCTGGAGTATTTGTGACAGTTGTATCTCCCATCCCAAACCTCTTCTGCAGTGTGACTTTGCCATTTCCCCGTTACAAACTGGTGTCGAATTTCTAAGTTAATCCACACTTGCCTTACAGACACCAATAGAACATGGTAGAAGTGGCATTGAGTGACTTCTAGTGCTGTGACCGTAGACCTCAGCTGCCATCAGAAGGCCATGGAGACGCCACATGTAGGTGTCTCTGATAGACAGTCCCATGTCAACGCATCCCAGCTCAGGCTCCAGACTTAGAGTGAAGAAATCTCTTGATGAGTGCAGCCGCTGGTCATTTCAGCTTTTGCTACTGCCCCAAATATCATATAACAGAGACAAGCTATCCTAAATCCTGGCACACAGAATCCAGGAGCAGAATAAAATGCCACTTTTATGCCACTGTGATTGGGTGATCTATTAATCAACAACAGACAACTAGAGCAGGGTTTCAACAAGACGGGGTGATGCTACCAACCTTAGAAAGTATAATAGAAACCCCTTCCCAGAGTTTTGCTTTCTCTGGTTTCAGTTATCCATGGTCAACCATGGTCTGAAAATATTAAATTAAAAATTCCAGAAATGAATAACACAGTTTTAAATTGTGTGCCATTCTAAGTAGCACGATGAAATCTCTTGCTATCCTACTCCGTCCCACTGGGGATGGGAATCACCCTTTTGTCCAGCTTCTCCCCGCTGGTGAGTCACTTAGTACATGTCTCAGCTATCAGATGGGTTAACAGAGAGAGAGAGAGAGAGAGAGAGAGAGAGAGAGAGAGAGAGAGAGAGAGAGAGAGAGAGAGCATAGTCATTTAATTTCTATTATAGTATATTGTTGTAATTGTTCTATTTTATTACTATTGTTGTCAATCTCTTACTGTGCTTAATTTATAAATTAAACTTTATCATAGGTATGTATGCATAGGAAAACCCATCATATATATAGGGTCCAGTACTATCTGCGGTCTCAAGCATCCACTGAGTGTCTTGGAATGTATCTCCCATGTGTAAGGGGAGGCAGGAGAGCTAGTATAGTTGACAATTAAATGAAATAATGTATGAGAAGTACCTGTGAATATCTGATATTTAGAAGACATTTAAAATAAGTATAATCCCCCCACTACTTGCTTCTAACAATTGCAATTTCAACTGTCTACATGTCTTACTAGAATTTTTGCTTCTCTATGGCAGGGGTTGAATCATATTCAGATTGTAAGCCCTACATTACTCTACATTATACTGATATATATATATATACATACACACATACATACATATCATGTACTTTAAAATACTTGTTGACTAAACAGATGAATAAATAAATACAAATAACACTGGCTTGGGAGTCAGAAGCTTTAGTCATTAGCTGTGTGATCTTGGGTATGTCTCCCTCCTTCTGGGGGGTTATTTTCTTAGGTGGAAAACGAGAGAGCTTTTGGTCACTGAAAGGGGGATACTGAGGCCAGTTGAGGAAGACCCGGCAACTTTTCTCACATTCTTAAAGAGCTAATGTGGGAACGAAGAGCATATTTCTCTGTTTGACTCTCATGTGGTATGGTGATGGCTGGAATATACAGGCACAAGATAATGATGAACTATCTAAAGAGTCAGAAATTTTCAAAGGGTAAGGGACATGGCTATGAACTAATGGATGCCTTGCCCCTATAAGTGTCAGTGGGGAAAAACGATGTTTCCTTGCAGCTCTGCTATCGAGGCAAACATGGGACTAAGTGGATTCCATTACCCGTATTCTTAATTCTACCACTGGATGACTTCACCAGCTCTAAAGGGGTTCACATTTGCAAAAGATCTTTTGCCTTTATGGTCTTTTCTGCACTTCCTAGCTCAGTAGGTCTGAAACGGCACGGATGGGGATCTGGCAGGTACAGCAGCCGGGAGTGTGAGTCGCCTGGGGACAGTCTAGCTTGTTTATTTCAGTGATGCAGGGAAAGGGAGTAGGAGTGGGGAAGTCAGGGGAGGAATATTGATCAAGGGCTGAATTTTAAGTGCACTTCCAGAGCTGATTACAGGGCCATGATTAATGGTCTGTAGGAGCTCACCAGGGGAGCACTAAGTATAGAAAAAAGAAAAGGAAAAAAACACCCTCTGGAAAGTGTGGGTACAGAGACTTGTATATGTGGGGGCACTTACAGGCCATAAGCTGGGTTTGCTGTTCTTCATAGGAACGTCTATTTTTATCAGGTGAGAATGGCTTATACTGCATTAACAGACAACCTCCAAAGATTTTAGGGTTAACACCACTGAAGTTTAATTCTCACTTATGTAAAGCCTCTGCTTCTCTTGAGGACTGTAGCTCAGCTATCCAGGCGTCTTGGTTTTGTGACTCTATTTTCTCAACATTAGGCTTCAACAGGGGAAGAAGGGAGCGTGAGACTTTGACTGGGGAAGGGGGTATTAGAGGTTCTTGCACTGGAACTTAAATGCTTTATGTCCCCAAGTGGCACATGTGATGTGGCCCTTCTAACTGTAAAGACCCAAGAAGGGTAGTCCTTCCATGTGCACAGAAGGACCAGATATGTGTGTGCACTGATAAATTCTAATATAGGAGGAAAGAGGATGAGAAAGGAGAGGAAACCCACAAAGTATTCCCGGGGCTAGGACAAAAGAAAAGTAAGTAGTCTCACTGAGTTTCAGTTTACTCATCTTTCAGAGAAAGATGGTCTCATCTACCACACTAAGGATATTGTGAAGACTAACTAAGAAAATGCACATATCTTTAACCCTAACCTTTTGTCAATGGTGAGATTTTTCTTAAAAAAACAGAATATTGTTTTGATAATTGGTGGCTGTATTACTATGAAACCATAAAATCCCAGATTTTATGGATTATAAATGACTATCTGGTATAGCTTTCTCTACCATATAAGAATTCCCATGATAGCAGAAGACCCTAAATATGACTATCAGAATCAGCTGGGAAGATATATACATGCAGTCTGAGTCAGAAGGATTAGAGCAGTGTTTGCCCCGGTCCAAATTTTGGGGCCTGAAGCTTTTACATGAACCTCAAGTACGTACCAGATAAGAAATTGGCAGTA
Source organism: Rhinolophus sinicus (assembly GCF_036562045.2). Lineage (NCBI taxonomy): Eukaryota > Metazoa > Chordata > Mammalia > Chiroptera > Rhinolophidae > Rhinolophus > Rhinolophus sinicus. Next base: position 174,489,236 of record NC_133754.1, read on the forward strand.
TGGTTGGACCTTTTCAAAATGCATAGGTCAATTGCAAGCAATCTGATGTTACTTTTGGGAAACTACAGTCTAAAAATAGACGTTTTTCCCAGATGTGGCACTATTTTGACATTGATCTTTCTGACCTATCTGTTTTTGCCATCTCTGCTCCCTTCCAGTCATTTTTACTTCCTTTCACCATCAATAACTGCAGCATTTCGAGCTGTACCTGAAACAATAAGGCTGTCTTTCACCGATGCTTTAATTCACATATTAATTTATTCATCCCTTTACTCATCCATTTATTTTTTTCTTTCTTTCCATGAAGTCATCCAGTCTTTTATTCAGAAAACAAGCATGTATTAAGCACCTACTATTTTCTGGTCAATGTGTTAGGCACCAGAGAGTCTAAGGGAACAAAAAAAAGTACACAGCGAAGTGAGGGGCACAGACAGACAAACAAATACATAATTTTGCAAAAAGAATACAGTGGGAGTACAGAGTTGAGAAGCTCAACTGGCCTGAGAATAGCGGGGTGAAAGAAGGCTTCTCGGAGATGATGTCAGTCAACCTAATTCTTCAGGGAGAATTAGTTCAAGTGGAAAAGTTGAGAAGGGCATTCTAAGTCAAAGGAACAGCATATAAAAAGGGAGCCAAGTACAGGAGAGCCTGGCATGTGTGCAGACCTACAGAGATTCCAGGAGGCTCCTGTTGAATGAATGCATGACGTATTGAGGAAGCTGGCCTCACCCGATGACCATGGGTGACCTATTAAATCTCTACCTCGCAAATGGATTGTAACAATGAAATGTGATACTTTAAAAAACGAGTCTAACAGAGTATCAGACAACAGTAGGCACTAAAAAAATACGAATTCAGCCCTCATTTCCTTCCTAGCCACATGGTGCCTAGCAGAAAGTAGCTGTTCAATCAAGTTTCCTTACGTTGAATTCAATCACTTGCCATCTAGTCTCATTTAACTTCCTTCTCTTTCTATGAGGACGTGAGGGCCCAAAACAGGGCGGCCTCTTCTCAAAGCCTCCTCCTGCTCTGCCCAGGGAAATAAGTCCTGCTGTCTTCACCGCAGTCTTTCACCTCTGGGGAAATCTCATCTCCTGTAAATCCTGCAATTAGAGGCTCCTTCCTCCTTCACTGGATCTGGAGCTGCTGCTCTAGATTTGCACCCACTTGATTGTGAAGAGATAATCATGGGGGCTGCTACAGCTGACAGCCTGCTGAAGACAGAAAGGAATGTTGAATACATTTCTGGTTTCAGTAGCAGAGGTCCCCCTATTCCATCACACCCTTGCTTTCTGCTTACTGTCTGCCTGCACACTTGGGCTCAAGGCACAAAATCTTGTTTCCTCATCTGTGTTTCAAAAATCATATAAATCAGGTAAGAAACAGAAATATGCCTTTTTTGATTGATGGAGATTGTGAGGTTTAGAGAGAGAAAGAGTTTGACTTAAGCCAGGGGGTTGACCAGTTCTCTTGAGATTATCTGGTTTTGATTTATCTGTGTGTGTGTGTGTGTGTGTGTGTGTGTGTGTAAACATATAAGTTATTAATTCAAATTGCATATTAAAATTACCTTTTAAAATATTAGGAATATATGCATATTGTAAAAAATGTATAAAACATAGGAATGCATAAGGAAGAATAGCACCACCCATAGATATTTTTTGTATCTTGTTGATCTATCATGTGTGTACGTGTCTGTATAAAATTTTTACAAGACCAGGATTATAATACTACACTCATGCACACATAGTTCTTGTTGCACTTGAATTTATACCGTAAACATTTTCCCAGATCATCAAATATTCTTCAAAAACACAGTTTGGTGTGACTCCATTAATGTTTGGATCTATATCACTGGGTCATCTCCTTGCTGTTCAATTTGAGGGGAAGGGAAAAAACAAAAAACAAAAAGGAACTGAGTTGAGAAAGCAGCTCTGTGTTCTAGCCCTAGTTCTGCCGCCTAACAAGGGTCTCCCCGGTGTGCCTCCATTGGCCTATCTGTGAAATGGGGACGATCGTTGCTTTTTCACCAGGCCCACAGCCTTGTTTGGAGGCTCACATGAAGCCAGGGGTAGTGATGGGTTAGCCTGGGAATGCAGGATCACCTAGTCCTGCCTTGATTGTCAGGTTGGTAAGGATTCCTACTGCCGTCCTTCATGGGCACAGGCACAGACACCTCCCAGGAGGTAGGTTTTTTATCTTTTCTCCAGGCAGCGCTTGCATGGGCGGTACATTTCACAGGAAGCACCTCTGCTCCAATTGTCCTCCTGCATTGTCTGTCTTGATGAAAAATGACCAGTTATTATTTCCCACCTTTGGGTCTAGGAGGTCTGAAAGAAATCAGCAGCCACATAAAATAGCTGCTGTTACTGTAACAGCCTTTTCATTGATGGACTTAAGTGTGAGGTGTTTGGTATTGATTGCTGGCATCTGTCCTGGGGATGCTGCACTGGGGGGAAAGCAATGATGATGGTGGGGCTGGCACCGCCAGGGCCTACAGCACACTGAGCGCTTTCCCCGAAGCTGCCGAAAGAGTGTATTTGAGCTACAGAGGCACCTTACTTTGCAGGATAAACATGCACCTACAAAGGAGGTTTTCAAAGGCATAACCCTGTAAAAAAGTGCTGCCTTCTTACTGAATTACTTTCTGCCTTGAGAGATTTGAAATTGTCTTTCCCAATTTGATATTCGGTTTGCTCCCAATTCTTTATTGTTCAATATTGTTGGCCCTCCTTCTCTGTAATCATCACTAAAATGTAAAAAAAAAGAATCAATCAGGAAGCATGCTTTATGTCTTAAATGAGTCCTGTGATAGAATACGACATGTGTAAATATTTCTCTTCCCTTCCTTCCCCCTTTTCTATGTTTTATATGTCCCTCTTCCTCTCTCTTTCATGCTTGAGTTGTTGTGTCTTACTCTCTTGACCTTCAGAAAACAACAACAAAAATGGAGTGTCTACCACATTTAAAACGATAAGATGTTAAGCATTGTGGGAAATCAAAAGTTGATTATGACCCAGTCTTTGGCATCAGAGAAACCCACCGATGTAAAATTTACAGACGTGTGTATTCTCATAAGTAGCAGGTTGCTCCAGGGTGGAGGCAAAGGTAATGGGGTGGTGGTGGGGATTTAGAGGACAAACTAGAAGAAGATGAGTAAAAATGAAAAGCTGAACGGAGGGAGAAGTCAGGGATGACTCAGAAGTAAGGCTCAGTCACTCAGTGTTCCGTTAGACCACTGACGGAAACAGAAGTCATAACAAAAATCAATTGTATCCTCTAAGTACAAATGGCCAGTGAAATATTAAGTTCGCACAGAAAGGGGGGCTTGGGAGTCCTCAGCAGAAATAACACTGGGATCTAGAGTAGGTAAGCTCTCCACTTGGGAGAGAGAAGGAAGTGTGTCCTGAAGGTCAGTCCCACGCTCCTGCCCCCACACCACCTCGAGCCCCTAGCACAGGAGGGTCCTAATGACTGAGGTCCCAGCTGAGAGGGCAGAACACACTAGGGGATGTCAGGGCTGATAGTAAGTAATAGACATAGTGACAGAACCTTAATATGTCACAACTTCAAGAGACCCTAGAACATCAGGGTCTTTAGTGAGTTCCCCTCATCTTACAGATGGAGGGACTTCTGCTCAGGGAAGCAAAGGGTCGAGTCCAAGGTCTCTTCATGACCAGCCTATGCTTTCAATTCCCATTCCTGAGTTTCTGCACGTGAAAGACCCAGCTTCAAACCCTCACTCAGACCAGCAATCTAGCTAACCTCATGAAGCTCAGTTTTCTTATTCATAAAACCACAACTTTCAGGATGATTGTGAGGGTTACCGTGAAATCAGGTGTGCGATGCATCTGACGTGGTAGTGTTTGACATATACCCTGCCGCACTACCCCCAAAGCAGCATTCTCCTTTGGAAAGTCACAGGGACTATTGGAAATCACACGCCTTCCATTTAACACTACAGGTCTTCCCTCCTGTGAACCCAGATGGATAGAGATACACTGTGGTTAGGTTGTTGGGGTGTTTATTCCGAAATGCTAACAATAGCTCAGTTTGACAGAAAAACAAACTCAGGCCAGTGGGGTTCTTGTAATATTAGTCCTATTTATTAACGAAAGAACCCATCTGTCAACAGGACCTCCTGAGCAGTCACCTCATACAGAGAGCTCCGGAGGCACAGATGTGACAAGTACTATCCTCTCCCAGGGAGCGCAAGAACCAAGAACCATAACTCACTTCTCTGATCTAACAGATGGCCCAGCGTCTACTGATGCATACTCCATCCCCACCATGAGCCCCCACCACGCGTACCCTTAAAACCCAAGGCTCAGAAAGGGAAAATAACTTGCCCACCATCACACAGCAAGTTGGTTGGTTGGTGAAGACTGCAGAAGAAATCTAACTTTCTAGAGCCCAGTAAAAGTGATTTGGTCCTCAGTTAGAGACACTTGGAATATAAAGAGCTAACCTCCCAAGCCGTTCAGTAACGGTGACCACCTCCTAACTTGTTAAATTGCTTGGTGACATCCTGAGTAACATGTCACGTGTGTTTTCTATGAAAGTAAATATGCCACCAAAGAGTGGATGAAGGCGTGTGACAGAAACCATGCTAGGGAATAGTTCCAGATACAGGAACCCAGGAATTTAAGATATGGACAGGGATTCAGAGGGGGCAGAGAGAACACAATTGGAAACAAAAATGTAAAGAGAAGGAGAAACATGGGAAGAAAGATGCTATAACATCTTCCCCCCACAAGTGGGGAATCAGACATAACTGGCATAGAAAAATGGTGAGGAAATAGTCAGACATTTGGACAATGTAAGAGAAAAACATAACAAGAGAAGACAGAACTAGCACAGATGATTTGGAGGCCGGAGACACCAAGAATGAGAGAAGCCAGCAACCAGGGACATGCACGGTTCTTGCAGCCAGCAAAAAGCCAGCAGCCAGCAGCAGGGGGCATCAGAACTCCATGGATACCAAAAAATGCTAGAGGGAGAAAGTATTAAAAGAAGTGAGGTGAGAGCTTGAGAAAGAAATCAGAGAAAAGGGATGAGAAATCCTCTTTGTAACTTTGAAATTAGAAAAAGAGCAATAAATAGCCCTTCCTTCCTCCGGGATCCTGAATTCAGTAGCACGGTTAACTCCCTCGGGCATCTTCCTACTCCGTACTGGCATGGAAGGTGTGTAAGTAGTTGTTTTAAATAACATCAAAGACTTCCTCAAAGAGAATGTGTCCAAGGGACTAGGCTTTGCTCGGGTCACCTGATTCACACACAGGCAGAACTCCCTCAGTTACAAATGGCCTATCTAATGAAAACTAGCTTATCCAAACATTCACCTCCCTCTGAAAAAGAATTATTAAGAGCATACTTGGATGGCTCACAGATAAGGAAGTGATAAAATAGGGAAGGAAGAAACCATGGGGTCAGAACACTGTTTTTTGGTTTTGTATTTTTCCCCTCATTCTTGCTGACTAGGTCATATTCTCCCAGCCTTCTCTATGCAGCTCCCATTTTATCTGAGGTCTCTTCCTCAGTCTTTTACCAGAGACAGACAGACAGACAGACAGACAGACAGACAGACAGACAGACAGACACAGAGAGAGAGAGAGAGAGTTCCAATTTCAGTTTTTTGAAAATCCCAGAGGAGGTTTCTGATTGGCTCAGCTTGAGTCACGTGTCAAGCCTAGGGCCAGTCCTCATCACCAAGTTACTGGCATCCCCTGATTGGCCAAGCCTGAATGACACATCCACTCTTGCACAGGGGTAAAAGGATCTGCTGTCTGAAGGAGGGATTGCAATCACGATCCCTAAAGTCAGACCAATTTAGGTCTAAGTACATCTTGAAGAAGTGGATTGCCTGTGTTACTCGGAGCTCATTGTCCTCATCTGGCAAATGGCATCAGTTCCATCTGCCTTGCCCTCCTCCAGGACCTGTTATGGCGGTCTGATTGAAATACCGACCAAATCACACCTCCTCCTAGCAGGTGTGCAGGTTCCAGTGACAAGACGAAATCGACTGAACATGAGAGTCAGGAGACTGGGGTGCTAATTGACTGACATAAATGGGATCCACAATATGAATCTGAGTAACTTCCTTGAAGCATTTAAGTATCTTTAAGAGTAAAATATACAGGTTTACGGGGTCAGTTTATTTTTTAACTGTTTCTTGGTCACTACATACCTCTGAGTGTCTGAGGAAAGATGGGTGCCCTTACCGGTCCCCCTCTAGGTCAGGAAGTTCTTAAGTCCTCTACAGGTCTATCCATAGACCCCCAGGACAAGAACTCTTGCATTACATCATCTTCAAGGTGATATCTGACTCTATTCAATTGACTGAAAAGAGGGGTAGCATTCTCAGTGGAAAAGACAACTCTGTGAATCAAGCAGACGTACACCTCTCTTTGGTTTAGATCCTATTCCCAGAAATATCATGCATGTTTCTCACTATCTCCTTCCTCTGGACTTTTCCTTCTCTCTCTCTTTTTTTTCCTTCACTGCCTCATGTTTCCTTCACTACAGGTAGTCAAGTGTGGGTGTGATTGAAGTTTCTTTTCCATCTGTGTTAGCAGCAGAAAGTGTTGCTATCAGGGAAATGGATGGGACATGTATCATCTCTTATCTCCATTTCCAAGAACTTAAATGATTTCTTTCCCCCAACCAAAATAAATCAAAGGAGAGGAATTTTAATTGTAGCCACCAGGTGGTAAATTCAATACATCCACAGGAGTCTCTGTGCTGGCAGTATTGTCAGAGCTGCTTGTCTCTCCAGGCAGGGGGATAATGGGATTGCAAGAGTGGGGGAGAGAGAGAACTCTGGGGATTATACCAGCGGCTCCCTGGTGGGAAGGGAGAAGTCAGGCAGGGCCTGTTAAACATAAAGGCTGGAGAGACATCGCCTTGTGTCAGGGTTGTCTCCACTCGTGCTCCATCATGAATAGTTTCACCAGGGGAGACGTGTGGGGTTGCTCACAGAGGCATTGCCCACACAAGTCTGAGATGGATGCTATGCATCGATAATTCTCTTCCGATCGGTCAGTTTGGAGCAGTGGACAGAGCTCTAACGTGGGCCTCCGGGAGATCTGGACTTACATCCACTTTCACTATGAATCTTTTCAATTAATAAATGTTTATTGAGTGCCTATGACATGCCAGACATCTGTTCTAGATAATGTGGATATTTCAGGAAAAGTCAGAGATTTAGAGCCAAGATAAACACACACTTAGCCTAGGACCTAGCAATCCTACTGTAAGTATTAACCTAGGAAAGGAAAACGTATTCACAAAAAGACTTGCGCACACACGGTCTGAGCAGATCCATTCATAATAGTCCCAAACAGGCTACAACCTAAATATTCATCACAGGTCAACAGATAAACAAGGCGTAGTACATTCATCACAATGGAATACTACTTGGTAATAAGAAGAAACTAAACCACCGATATGCAGAAGAACATGAGTGGATCATGGAAACACGATGTTGCACGTAAAGGAACCAGACACGAGAGGGCACATACTGTATGATTTCTAGAAGAGGCAAGACTAATCTATAGTTCTGGAAATCAGATCAGTCCATTGCCTGGGGTGAGGAGTGCGACACACTGAACTTTTTGGGGTGATGAAACGTTCTCTATCCGATTATAGTACATTTATTTGTCAAAACACATCAAAGTATGCATTAAAAATACATTTAATTTATTGTATAGTGTAATTCTATCAAGTTGGGAAAAAAGAGCTTTATTTCCAGCCCACATAGAGCTGTGTTCTAGTGTTGACGAAGAGTAAATACATTGAAAACTTACCCTAATACTATAGCAGGTGGCAATAGGTGTAAAGATGAAAAGCAAAGTGATTTGAGGGCTTCGTGAATGGCAGGAGAGGGAGAGTTGCTGTTTTAATGTGATCAGAGGAGGGCTCTCTGACATTTGAGAAGTGAGAATGTGGGCCATGTGAGGAAAAGAACCCTGGACCAAGGGAGAAGCAAGTACCCAGGCCCTGCAGCAGGAGTATTTGTGCCCTTATCAGTGAAAAGCAAAATGACGAGGTAGTGGGGTGGAGCAGAGCGAGCAAAGTGGAGAGCAGTGAGGCTTGACTCACGGTCTTAGAGGCAGAAAAGAATCTGAACACATATGGCCTTTGAGACCATTGCTTGGACTGTGGCTTCCTGACTGTGACGGAAAACCATGAGGTTTCAAAAGCCTCATCCTTGGGGAAGGTAATAGATGTGGTTAGGGGGACCACATGGGAGGCTGGGCAAGGGATGATGGGCCTACCTGGAGGTGACGGAATATGCTCAGATTCTAGATGTCATCTGAAGGCAGCACTGACTATAATTTTTAGAGGAACTTGATATAGGACAATGAGAAAAGAGCAATCAGGGCTGCCTCCCATGTTGACCCAAGCATTTGGCAAGGTACTTAATTCTTCCCATTTTAAATTTCTTTCTCTCTGTAATAAAGGTGCTAAATCCTGCTTCACAGAGTTCTACTATGGAGTCAGGGAGAATATAAGTTGAGTACTTAAGACAGGAGAGATTCAATATCTTACTACGTGTTTGTTGTTCATTAGTGAGTTGAAAATATTCTCTTGTGGAGGATGCCCCATTGTATCGTTTAATGATTACTAGTTCCAAATATCCGAGAGCATCATCACTCCCATTTTGGAGGACTAAATGGCACTTAAAGAGGTGAAGTAATTTACTCAATGTCAAATACTGTTGCAAAGTTCTAGACCCCACTGCCAGTCTCTTAATGTCTCATAAACTCTGGTGTGCTGACTCCAAACTAACTATCTTCTCTATATTCCCAACGCCTCCTATAGACATTTAGTTCAATTTAAATAAACATTTATCCAATACCAACTTTATCAAACATCAATACAAGGGTGAAAATCAATAAACCATTGCTACTGAATTCCATGGCTCTCTTTGTCTGCTCTTCTTCAGAGGAAAATCTGAAAAACTAAAAAAAAATTAATACCTGTTGACTAAGTAAGTTAATGTCTTGCATTTTTTTCTGACATAATATCATCTAATATGCATACTGTCCCTATGAAGCAGGTTTTATTATTCTTGTTTTATAAATGAGAATGAGGCTTTGAAAACTTAAGTAACATATAAGATTAAATGTCCAGTTATCAAAAGGTTCCTTAGATGGGTTTGGTTAGAAAATTGTTACCTATCACACAATATCACCTCTATCTGTTACCTGATCCCGTGTCATACTGAGTATAGGAGAGAAGCAGGAGGCAGTCCCTGGCATCTTAGGTACCATGCCGGCTCATGGATGGTGGAGAACATGACATAGTGGAGAACCCAGTGGGTCTTGAACGCCTGGGTGCCAAGAAGTTCTCAGGTCAGCAGCTGGCTACCGCCAGGTCAAGCTTTGGAGAACTGGGATATCCAGTGAGTTCTGAGCTTCCAGCCCTGAGGCCAAGGGAGTTCCTGTAGCTCACCAAAAAGTGAGAAGTTGCTCAGCTCAGATTTGGAGCTTTCTGCTGCCTTTGTGCAGACACCATTAGGCAAATGAGCTGGTCTGAGGGAGGCCGATAAGGCTCAGAGAGAGAATGGGTGAGTCTTTCCAGGGAGGGTCTTTTGAAGCAGTCACAGAACAATAAAAGCTGCTGGCCTGAGATAGGAAAGGCCTTGAAAAACAACCAAATGTGGGCCTCTTCCTTTATTCTTTGGAGCTGAATTTTATCAGGAAGGCCACTTTGCGCTTACAGAAAGCTGTAATCGCTCATGATAGGGCACACATTCTCAGGGAGGCTGGAGGTGCTGATCTTGTCTAAATATTCAAGATCCTGTCGGAAGAACTGCTTCTCACTGTGCTGCCTGCCTGTTCTGTTCTCACAGCTTCTTTAGCTTCCTAAGCATCTGGACCATCTGAGCATCATGCTTGCAAAAGTCTATTCCTTTATCCCAGAAAGTTTAAGCTCTAAGTGATCCCTGGGGAGAACAACATGGGCTGCACCTGTCTCCGTCACACCAGCATCAATAAGGATGCATCAAGGACACGTGATTACCTCCCACCCTGTCCCTTAAGACTGATGGTTACAAACTTTGGCATCAAGAGTATTGAGTCCTCAAATGTGTCTTCTCTTTCCGAGCTCTTCCCTTGGTCAGTGGAAAGAACAATGGCTTTGGAACCAGAATACTCAAGTTACAATCTTAGCTCTTTTATTTAAACTTTACGTAAGTCATGACCTTTAATGGGGATTCTGTTTCCTTGTTCCTGAAATGTGATAGTGGCCTTATTTCATAGGGCTACAGAAAAGTCAATTACAGTACTAATTTTAAGGACCTTCAAATAGTGTCTGGTATGCACCTGCAGCCCTAGTCATATCGGATGTCTTTTAATTCTCAAATTTCCCAGGTGCTCTATCATTCCAAGGCGTCCCTTCATTTCACACTGTCACTTCCTGGTTTTCACCCCCAACACACCTCTTCATTTGGCTCTCATTTACTCATCTTTCCCATATAAGTGTAGAAATCATTTCCTCTGGAATATCTTGCTTGATCATTTCCCTAAGTCTGGCTAAGAGGCCCCTCTCTAGGTTCCCAAGAACTCTGTCTTTCCCCATTATAGCGCTTATTAAAATGACAATTTCCTTGGCCATGTCCTACACTAGATATTAGTCCATGAGAGCAACGACTGTATTGCTGTAGATTTGGGTCAAAGTTATGTTTTTCTGCTTTATAGAACTCTTTTCCATGCTTTGTCAATCTTTGACTCTCCCAATTAAATTAACATCCCTAGGAAGTAAGTTGTATTAATCAGATCATAAAAATAAAGAATTAACACTCAAAAAGGTGGAGAAACTCACTCAAATTATAGTCACTCAAATTAGATGCTTTGATTATGGAATACTAGGTACAATTCAATTTCAATTATGTCTGATTCCAAATATTAAAAGTCATCATTCATTAAGAACTTTTTAAGTGCCACACATTGTATTAAGAGTTTATACCACAATCCTATTATTTAGGTATTATCACAATCTGTATTTTACAGACACAGCTGCATGGTCTCCGAGAGGTGAAAAACCTCAACAGAAGAAGACTTGAAGAATAGATGGTGGAGCCTAGATTAAACTTGGTTTCATCAGGCTCTGGAGCCCATGTTCTCCCATCAGTGACTCATACGCACTTTCAAAGCCACAATTAAATTCCATTGTAGCTCAAGAATTCCTTCTTTGCTCCAACCGAAGTTTTGCTTTTTCAACTTAGAAATAAACTCATTTTCTCTTATTCCATGCTGCAGAGATAAAAATTTCCTGTTCAATATTCCTGTAAACACAATCTATAACACTTGAATGTGGCTGCCAAGAAATTTGAAAGTTTTGCTAAAAATTTCACGAAATGGAAACTTCCTGGGTAATGAGTGCATGATAGAGAATAAACTTAGTGTCTCAGTCCAAAGATTAACTCTTAAATGCTCTTGTAAGCTTTTATTTAGAGACGAGAAGGGCAAAGGATAACCAAGAATCATTCAATTCTTGCATCTGAGATAATTTTGAACAGAGCAGAATTGTTAACTCAGGGAAAAGAAGACTGGTTTTGTGTGTGTGTGTGTGTGTGTGTGTGTGTGTGTGTGTGTGTACGTGCATTCTTATGTGAGGTGTGTGAGTTGAGTTTAGTAATGGGAGAGAAGTTAGTCATAGCTGTCTTCAAATATTAGAGATGGGTAAGTGGGAGATATGAGGAAGCAGGTCTTTTAAAGGAGCTCCTTTACATCAATTGGAGCACCTACTCCACAGTGGAATGGATAGGCTTTGAAGTCATGAGCACCCTATGACTGGAAGTATTCAAGTGGAAGGTACTGGAGAGACAATAGCTGACATTCTCCATAGAGAGAATGATCATATATTAGCCAAACTGGAATCCTTTTGAGATGAGAGGAAGGCATATAAATAATATTATGCATATAGTGAGTATACTAAGGGACCAAGTATCATCATATACACACACTTAGTGATTTCTCAGTTTCCTTTCAATGCTAAGATTCCATTATTATACGAACTTAAGTTAGCAACTTCTAATAAAATTATGGATAATATATTTTGAGTTGGCTATAAAATAGTGAGAAATGACCTATGCTTCCGAGTTTCACTGACCTTTAAATACACATTTGATTGACTAGTGCATTGGCAAGTTAGTTGGAGGGTGTTTAATTACCTCCCTCACATGTCTAGCCATTCTTTGGCGTTGTTGACACAGGCACCTTGATTCTCTTCTATGAAACCTCCCTGCGTGGCTACCTTAGGCTTCGTTATGTGGCAGCTGGGTTCTAAGAGATTGTGAGAGGAAGTTACAAGACTTCTTGAGAGCTCCGTCAGAAATCACATGACATCTAGTCTATTCGTCTAAGCATGTCACCAGTTAGTGCACATTTAAAGGAGTTCAACATCTCCAAGGTGTAGAAAAATAGACTCTACCTCCTGATGGGAGGATTGGCAATGTCACATTGCAAAGGTACATGCATAGAGAAATTTGTGTCCATATTTTGTAATCAACCACATTGGAAAGGGGGCATTTCTTTAGCATCTCACCTAAATTCTTGCTGATCTTGTACCAATTAAAATAATTATCCTTTATGGTATATTGATACATTTCTTTTTCACCTCCAGTTTCCAGAATTCTTTAATACCCACTTTCTCTCTCTTAGATTTACATCACACTATATCCTACTAAGTGACTGCCTTAGGGTGAGTTGTTTCATATATTTGAGCTTCAGTTTTCTCATTTACAAATTAGAGAATACTCTTGCTATGTCTTAGGGTTATGAAAAATTCAGTGGAACAATCAAGAATAGTTAACACTGGCTAATATTATGAGAAGTTAGTGATTTTTTTTGAATCAAGCATCAAGAAAGGCAAGTCTGGGTGATAATATTTCTAAACCCCAAACCTCAAAACAAATTTAAGAACTATTTCAATGTATGAGTCCTGGATAGAGCTGAGACTTCGCAATACTGGATTTTCAGTAATACTTTATTGGCTTATTAGACAAAAGAGTGAATATCTGAAGTTAAGACTGTACCAGAAAATCCAGTTGCTTTCATGACCATGCTGTGATAGGCAGACTCCACTTCTGTGTCAACCAAAATCAGTCTGAGAACACTGAGATATCATGTAAATTTTAAAGCATGCCTGCATGGCTTGTGTATTCACCTACTTTCTGTTCTCTACACTAAAATTATTTAAATAATGTTTAAATCCTTTAGGGAACTTGTTTAAATTCCTTAGGTACAGTAAAAAGTGGTGGGGGAGATTATCATTTATCATACTCTTCCTCTGTCTCCAAAATCCTACACATGATGGCTCGCTAAATCTACTCAATGAAGCTGTTGCAAATGAGCACGCCTAGGTTTATCATCACTTGCACAAGGGTTCACGTAATGTCAGATCACTGATTCAAACTTAGGTGTCCTGATCCCAAAGCCCTATATTTCCATTATATAATGCCATTTCTTAGAAAATTGAATAGGAGGTGGTCATTGTCAGGAAGACAAATCAGATTGAAACCTTCGAATCTATGGGAAGAACAAAGGGAGTACCTAGTGATACAGCCTGTCCCATAGAAGCTAAATTAAGAGCAGGAAAGATCATAATAAAAGGTCCCTTCCATTCCTTGGAGTGGCTTTGTATTAATAATCCAGTGGCTTCACAGTATCTGCTGCATTCTCTTCATCTTAGGGAAACAGAGAAAGATATCTGTGAACAGAGAGCTCCCCCAGTTCTATCGGTCACATACATATTTCACTTCTTAAAAGCTGCCGACAAACAAGGAGATTCGTTTCAGTGCCAGCCTACCATGAATTTATTTGCTCCTTAATGCAGCTTCCTCAGTTCATGTTTTTGCTAACTAGGAACATCAAAATGTCAAACTGTCCTCAGGGGTGTATCAACCTTATGATCTGAACTCAGTAATAAGATTAGAGTGTAGACCGAGAAGAGCATGTGCTGCCTCAAGAATGGAGGCATGATAGAATCTTAATATCAGAGAACACTGCAATACGAGAACAAGACTTGTAGAACCATAGACTAGTAGACTCTTAAAGGTGGGTGGAACATTCAGCTTTACCCTGCTTTGCTTTGCTCTTTCTTTTTGCAACCCTACCCACTCCCCGCCAATCTTCTTTTACACGGTACTGATATTTACAGATGGATGAATTCAAAGTCTGGTACCTTTTTTTTTCTTTTTAATGTATGGAATATTTTTTTTTTAATTTTTTTTATTTTTTTAACATTTTATTATTAGTTTCAGCTGTACAAAACAATGTAATAGTTAGATATTTATCATTTATATCCCTCACACAGTGACAACCCTCCTCCCCCAACCACTATGCCTCTGACATCGCACACAGCCATTACATTTCCACTCTCTCTATTCCTAATGCTGCACTCCACTTCATATATATATATATATATATATATATATATATATATATATATAATTGTTGACATTCATTATTGTTCAGCTTCAGCTTCAGGTGTACAATGCAGAGATCAGGCATCTACATCATCCCTGAAGTGGTCTCCCTAACAAGACAAGTGTCCATTGGATACCCTACAAAATCTTTACAACATTATTGATTACATTCCCCAAATTAACTTTCGTAACCCCGTGGCAATCTTGTGGTTACTGACTGTGCTTTCAAATCACCTTACCTCCCCCTTATCCCCACCCCCACATCTAGCAACCCTCAGTTTTTCCTCTACGTCTCTGAGACTGTTTCTGATTAGTTCTTAACATAATAACAGACATCCTAGTCCACTGGAAGAGAGAAAGAGACGAGATGTGGTCAAGTGGTATGATTCAACTTGGCATTGAGTGGCCCTTGGTACAAAACAAAGGCATACATATTGACATGATTCCACCATTATCACAGTAGCATGCTTTTTGTTTGTTGATTTATGTGCGTGTTTGCCTAGTTCCTCCTTACTTTGGCAGAAGGCTCTTGCTTTTTCTTCAGGGAACTATCACTCCTCAACACTCTGAGGCTATTATCTAGGAGAGCTGAGCCGGCTCCCTGGCCTCAGCCTGACGTTGGCTTACTCCATCTCCCTAGCCATGGTTTATGGGTAATCATGGCACCCGTCAATCAAGTGAGAACGAACACTGCACTTTGCTAAACAAGTAGGATAAAGGTACTTTCTTTTCCCTGGAGATGCTGACCTAGGGAAATTATTAGCCTGATATGGTAATGACCTTCCTGTAATAAAAGTCTGACTAAGCATGAAGCTCCCAGAAAAAAGCAGGACCAATATGCAAAGAGAAAAAAGCCTGATGAGGTGGAGATAGGGGTACCCCACATTTCTCAGCCCTTTGTAATGAGGCAGGGCATTGTGTTCAGGTCAGATTGATGGTCTATGAGACGTGACCTACCCTCCAAGGAGGTGCTCAGATGCGTATCCAAAAATGAGGTGACCAAAAGTTAAACATGCAAATACCATGTAACCCAGCTACTCAAATCCTAGCTACTGCCCAATAAAATGAAAGTATATGTCCATATGAAGACTTCTATGCAAATATTCATAGTCTCTTTACTCACAACAGTCAAAAACTGGAAACAACCCAAATGTTTATCAAGAGAGAATGGATTAAAAATGTTATACTGTTTATAAAATAAAACCTACCCAGCATTTAAAGGAATAAATTATTGATACATACAATGGGGGTGAATCTCAGAATAATTATGCTGAGTGAAAGAAGCCAGACAAAAAGAATGCCAGATGAATGAGTCCTTTTATACAAAAGTCTACAAAAGGCAAACTCATCACTACTAACAGCAAGTAGCTCATTGGCTGCCTGAGGACACAGGTGAGAGGCCAGGATTTCCTTAGGGAGGGATTGCAGCGGGATAGCATTAAACTTTAGGAGGCGATGGATATTTACTGTCTTGATTGTGTTGATGTTGACTATGGGCATGCATATGTCAAAACACATTAAGTTGTACAATTAAATGTGTGTAGTTTATTATACGTCAATTATACTGCAATAAAGCTGTTAAAGACAAGAAGAGAGATGGATCCTGTGTTGGCCTGAGTCCCCTAGTAGAGCAGAGGACCCCTCCCATCAACAGATAACCCGTATTAGATATGTGTCTATCTGCAATACAGATGCATAACAAATCATCCTAAAATTCGGTGGTTTTAACATTGACCACTTATTGTTGCATTTACAGGTCTGTTGATTGACTGCAACTTAGCTGGATAACGCTGGACTCCAGGATCCAGGCTGAAGATTGGGTTTGTCAGTTTCCTGTGTTTCTCATTGTCCTTAGAGCAGCAGCTATTCAGGCCCTGAGGTATGGTCTGTGTATCGTAGCCTGGGGCCAGGGGGATGGGCAATAGCTACCTTGGCCATCGTCTTTTCATGCTGTATCACAAGAGTGTGGACGGGATACACATGTACATGGTCTCTGCTTATGTGATGTCTGCAGTGTTCCATAGGCCAAACAAGTCATAGTTAAACCCAACTACAATGGGGTGGAGAATACACTCAGTCACAATGGGAGGGGAGGGAAAGTGAATATCTATTTAGCAATAATTTAAATCATCACATGCATGTACCACAAGCCAAAAAGCAAACCTTTAAATGTTAAACCACTGAGGGATCCTGGGGTCCTTTGTTACAACACATAAATGCCTTTCCATTCTGAGAATAACATCAGATATGAACTGGAATCCCATGGTAACTGGAAGTTTTAATTTTGTCAGCCAATAAATATATTTACGTGATCGCCGTTTGAGTTAGGTTTTCTTACTTGAGCCAGAAATGTCCTTATTATTATAATTGTGTGGAACAATGACTAGGAAAGAGCAGAGTCCAATAAAACAAATCATGTCCATCATTATTTGAGCACCTACTATGTGTCTCTCACTTCCCATTAATTGTTTCATGTCAGCCTCATCATATGCAGCCGGGTTGGTAGTATACAGTAGTCTTTTATTGAGAAAGCTGAGGTTCAACATCTCAAGAAAAAGACAATGCTGAGAAGCAAACCCAGGTCTGTCAAAATCAGGACATATTCTCTAGCCAATGTATCATGTTTTTGCTCACGAGACAAAACAAAACATGGCACCAACAGCATTTGCAATATTTATCTGTCTCGAGACCAAGTTGCTGCTAATTTCTGTCTGAGAGATGAGCATCTGCTCTGTGTGTTGTAACTCTCTCCGACAACCTTCCTGAATTGTGGTTGTCAGGGCTTAACTACCATCAGACCTGAGAATTCTTCCTCAGTCTAAACAGGATGCTTGTTGAGGAGGCAGTGGGCGTGCTGTTCCACAGAGGGGCCTGAAATCCCCAATCTTCCATTTAGTGGTTGTGGGAGCTCTGGAAAATACTGCTTCTACATTCAGTGCCTCAGTTTCTTCCTTTGTGAAAAGAGACAATTTTTCTCCTGCCTACCTGATTTGACAGTTAAATATGATAAACTGAAAGCAGTTTATAAAGTATGAAGGGCTTTAAAATATTATGTAGGATTAATATTATCATCCTAATTAAAGTTACTAATAATGATTCAGAGAAACTAATCTTTATTGGCAGAATTTTAATTGTTGTGTCTGCTGGTTGTTGGAGAGGTGGTGGTTATAGATAAAAGAGGGCATTCTTGCCAAACAGCTCTTCATTTAAACCAAATGGAGAGACATTGTCTATACATTCATCTAAGACAGCACCTCTGCTACATCTGGTAGATTCAATACTATATCTAGCCCTAAGGTCTCCAATCACCCATTTCTCCAGCAATCTGCAGCCCACTCTATGATCATCAAACGATCTCCCAACACTGGCTGTGACGCTTTTGCTTTTCTCTAAGAGGTCTTTATTAACTCCCTGACTCTGCTGAGTCCTGGAGGCCAGGTAGGTGATTAATGGCCCCTGAATTATGATCCAACCAGAAAGGCTGTTGGTGAAAATTTATACTCAGAGCGCTGAGCTACAATTCTTTTAGCCCAGGTACTCGACACTCATTGCACAATTGAATTGTGAAGAGTAGTAGTTAATGAGAGCACAGGGGAAGAGGGTGAAACAGGAGCTGAGCGTCTGGGCTGAAGGCCAGGGCTCCCAGCAGTAAAGCTACATACACGTGGGAGGGATGACTCACAGAACGGACAAATTGCAGCCCTGGAGCGGGATTTTCATCATCATTATGTTTTGTCAATAAGGAAACTAAGGCACAGAGAGACTAATGAGTACAGACAATAGTAACACCACCACCCACTGCCTTTTTGTTTTAGTACCTTTCATGAATCAAGCTCTAGGTAGGAATCTTTACAAGCACCAAGTCCCACAAAGCTAACCTCAAAAACAGTATGGGAAACAAGTATCACCATTATTTTTATTTTACAGATGAGAAAGTTGAGGCTCAGGGAGATCAGTGACTTGTCCCCGATTATGTAGCAAGTCTCAGTTCTAGGATTGTAAACAGGGTCTATCTAGACTTCAAAAATCTCTGCTCCTTCCAGTGTATCCAGACACGGTTCTACTGTCACTCGTGGTTGCTACCAACAATGTAGCGTTTACTGAATGCCAGGAACTGTGTACACATCTTACCACGGTTGTACCCATTTATCAATGAGGAGACTGGGATTCGGCCTGGGTAAACAATGTGCCTAAGGCCCTGGCGCGAGCAGGAGGCAGAGCTGGGGTTCTGCTCAAACCCAGGTCCGTCTGACTCCATGGGTATTTATCTGAGCTGCTCCCATATCCAGCTGTACCTACCACTAATAACCAACACTGTCACCTTATACCCAATATCTTTTACGATACCCCATCTTTTACGATAGAAGACTGTTGAAATGCTGCCTGAAGATGCGAGGATGAGAGGAGTTGGGGGCAAGAAGGGCAGAATGTAAAAGGATGTGCGTGCTTCTGTGACCACTGCGCCGACATACTCAATCCAGTGGCATAAAGGAGACCCGATTTTGATAATTAACCATGAAATTTATCAATCCATGGAATCCACAGAGATCATGAGTGCAAACTTAACTCACTCACACCATTGGAAGAATCCTGGTGCTTAATAAGACCACATTATTCTTCTAGCTGGTCAGAAAATTGGATGAACCAGGCTGCCAAAATTCATGCAAAGCTCTGAGCCCCGCTACGCTTCCTTGAGTAAATGAATTGTGAAAATAAAGTATCTTTTTTACTTGCATATAAAAACAAGAAAATGAATGCCTTTGGCATAATTGCTACAAAGGGCCCCGACCAGCCATTTCCATTTGCGATTTCATATTTCAATAAAGTTTTATTTATTTTCATTTACAATTGAATTTGCTGTTTGTGAAGAGATGACTCGTTGCTCTGACTGGTGCCAGACTGTTGGGAGGAGCTTCCTTTCCCAGCAGTGGCCTCCATGCTGACCAGGAGACCTCGGAGCTTGTGGCTGCCCCTGCCTACTGTTCTATTTATAATTTGATTTCTATCCAAAATCCTAACTGCCTTATTTCCTAAATGGAGACTATAAATGTGCTAGCATTTATCTATTCAACAAATATTTATGGAATACCTACTGTGTGCCAATAGCTGTTCTTAAGGTACAGCAATAAAAAAAAAAAAAAACAAAACAAAGGAAAAAAAACAGACAGACAAGAATACTTGCATTCCGGAATGAAAAATCCAGAAAAAAAAATTGTTTTTGTTCAGAATAGGTGCTTGGGAGAGGCATAGGAAGCATTAAAACATTCCATACAGTGGGAAGAACATGCATGAAGGTCCTGATGTGGGAAATACCTTGGAGCACTTGTGAAATAGGGAGATGTGTGGCTGGAGTGCAGCGGGCAAGGGAAGAGCGGTGGGCGATGAGTCTATAAAGGAAGCAGGAGTCAGAGACCACGGGGATCTTGCAAACTATATCAGGTATATGAGAGAGAGCATGTTGCGATGGAAATAATGAACAAATAAATTAAAGATCCATAGAACATTTCTTAGATGGGCAAGGCAGAATAAATTCCTTTGGAAAGGTGTTTGGACATTCATTCAATTTCTAAATGAATGGCACTTATACTGTTTAATCTTCAGTGTCTATAAATCGTGGTAGGAATAGTGGCAATTGCTGTGACTCAAGATCCTTGAATGCTGAAATCCGATTGTGAGTCGGCCAGTGTCCATGAGATTTCCAACAAGAGATATTTTTCCAGAGGAAAGAGAGGGAGCAAAGTGTACGCTTGAGATTCTTTATTCAAAGCCACAGGGTGGTTGCAGGCGGGCTAAGCTGGACCACATATGTGACTACGTTTGCCCATGCCAAGGTATCACGACTATGATGAGAAAAAGGCAAGTCCCAGGGGAAAATCAAGGAAGGCTACACATCAGAGACCAAGTGTTTTCTCCCGAAGGCTGAGAGCTTAGCTGGTCAGATTTGTCAACATATGGGATTTCTTTGGTTCTGTCTAGTTTCAAAGTAGATGAAGGCTGGGCACTTTCAAGCATAGATTTTTATAAGGGGAGAAAATAGAAAAAAAAAGTGGAAAGAAGGAGGAGGATAGATGAGAGAGACAATATTTGCTCTCACGATCACAGAGAAAGATGTTCACCCCAGGGCTCCAAGGATGGACTTAATGGCAGCTCTGGGGCCATCTTACACCTTGGTCTAAGTCGCCCTTTTGGACCTTGTGGTTTTGGTCAAATCAGAGGACGAGGGAGGTCTCAAGAAGTAGACACTAGAATCCATGCTATGAAAGCAGGTGAGAGCTTATGCAAATCATTAGAAAAATTAAAGATAAAGACCTTATTCCCACCCAAGTTTGTAGATCAACTCATTACAAAAAGATAACTCTTCCAATTTTAGTATTGGTGAGACCAAGTACAATGCCTTTAAAAGTAGACTTGTTAGTTAAATATATCACTAAATGTTGAAATGGAATAAGGGAAACATTTAACCAACCCCAGGGACCAAGATTTACATCATGAAGAGACGATGTCATTGAGTCCCTCCCTGATTTAGCAGATGGATACATTAGAAGTGAATTCGAACCTCACTGAACCTCGCTGCTTCAGATTCCCTGGTCAGGGTTGCCTCAACAGCACCCCGTTCTTCCTTCCAAGAAAGACCAGGGTAGAAGGCACGAGCCATAATATTTGGAGTTTCTCCAAATGGTGGAAACTTGGTCCAAGCTGCTTCAGTATGGAGCTACTTATCTGGTGATGAATGCTGTTATTAGTGTTCGTGGCACTTATCATGGAGTGCTTCTACAGAAGGATAGAAATTTATGGCTGTGTTACGTGTCTGGATAGGACAGAGGGAGAAAGCCAAATGCAAGACTCAAGACTGGGCTTTCTTTGGCTGTGGCTAATAATAACTATTTCTCAGGTCTATAACCACCATCAAATTTCCCTCTGACTCATTTGTACTCCTCTCTCTCTCTCTCCCCCCCCCCCCCCCCCAGCTGGACCTCTGTCAAAGGGAAGAAAAGGGAATAAGAAGGGATGTTGATTTTGTTTAAGTCTCTTTAATATACTAGGCACTGGACTACTTTTCTGCTTGTCTTTCCATTTAAGCTGCACAATAACTGATAGGGATAATTTACTCCCATTTACAAATGAGGAAAGTTGCCTAGAGTTCAGGGAGTTGGTAGGTAATAAAAGTTGGAATTCAAATTCAGCTCTATCTGACACCCAAAGTGTATTCTTCCCATGTGTCCTCATTTATATCACTCTTCTCCATCTGTCCAAAAGATGTTTTGCTCCGTGTCCTAGGTATATACATTCATTTAGTAAATACTGAGATTGTATTATGTGTTAAAAGAAAAAAACCCAAAAACTAAAGAATCAAATATATATGAAACAGAGTGCCCACCCTCAAGCAGCTCACAGTTGGTATATGCATGCATGCTTGGGGCTTGGGACTGATAAAGAATGCACATTAGTAAGTGCCTCTTAAGACAGAATGTTTATTCATTAATTTATTCATTTATTCAGCAAATGTTTATTAAATACCTATTCTATGCCAGGCATTATTCTGTGCCAGTGTTTATCAATCCTGGCTGCATATTAGAATAACCTAGTACATTTTAAAAAAACAAACAAAAAGCCAAAAAAAACAAAACTAATCCGTGGCCCATTCAACTCATTCTATTTAATTGACATAGGGGTGGGACTCTAGCATCAGGAGGCTTTTCAGACCTCCTAGGGAATTAAAACATGCAGCCAGGGTTGAAAAACACTCTTCCAGGCTCTCGAGAAGCAGCATAGGAGAAGAAGCACCCAGGGCATTCATAGGATATGTGTGTCTTTCATTCAGATGGAGGAAGTGGTAGGTAAATAGGGAGAGAGGAAGGTGAAGCTGGAATGTCCGGCTTGTACATAAATTATCTTGGGCCTTAAATTCAAGGTGATTTGGATGATTTGAAGCAGGGGAATGACATAAAGGCTGAGGTACCTTCATGTTCTAAATTCCGTGATCTGGGATGCATTTCTATGGACTGAATAATGAGATCTAGCATCCTAAGAGTTTGGATCAGATTGATTGACACAGAGATTTGCTATAGAGAAGTAGACTAACTTTTCTGAGGCCGGGAGTCATTCATTTATTTACCATCGGTTTACCTTCAGATGGCTGAGGCAAAAGAGAGTGGACAGGAGAAAAGGATTTCTCTCATAAGCTTATTAAGTGGCTGGGTTTCACACTAGACCAAGCAAATGGGGGTGGGGGGGGTGAGTGAGAGTGTTTAAATGTCTTTTAGTTTGGCCTTATTCATTCCACGTGTTTCATTTTGTTTATGCCAGTCATGGCTTTGGAATCAGACAAACGTGGATAGGCATTCCAGTTTAATTGTGACTAACTGGGTGACCTTGGGCCAATGATATCATTTCTCAGTGCCTCAACTTCCTCAACTGTAATGTGGGGTTTGAAGGAGTGTCCAACTTTCTGGAGTTGCTGTGAGGGTGAAAGAAAATAATGTACCTGTTATATTTCTCACTTAGAGTAAATACCCATTTAATATTGACTTCCATTCTTATTATCTCAATTTTTGTTATTAATGGCATAACTTTGTGTATATGTGAATGTGTACAAATAAGGAGTGTGACGAAATCCATAAAAGCAAGTGAATATGTGAGTGCAAACAAATGAGATATATGCATTTAATAAACATTAGTAACACTTACTATACGGGAAGCACTTTCTGTACACTTTATAAATATTAACTTCTCATAACTCTGAGAGGGTATTACAATTTTACATTTTATTATAGAAAAAATTTTAGAGAGAAATTTATAATTTATAATGAACCTCCATTGTACCTGTCTCCCACCCTCAGCAATTATCAAGATTTTGCCAATCTTGTTTTATCTGCGGATTTCTACTTATTTTTCTGGAATATTTTAGGACAAATCTAGGACATTATGTCATTTCACTTACAAATATTTTATTATGCTTATCTAATGGCTTAGTTTGTGTATATGTTTCTATCTATCTGTCTATCTGTCTGTCTGTCTGTCTGTCTCTTCCTATCCTATCCTATCCTATCCTATCCTATCCTATCCTATCCTATCCTATCCTATCCTATCCTATCCTATCCTATCCTATCCTAATCTACCCCCATGCTAATTTGTATGAATTTTATCTTCATTCTCTCTCTAGCTTCCTGTGAAACACTACAGGAATTCTCCTGCTTTTAGCTCTCAAATATCTGGTTCCACCACACTCTAAAAGGTGATGGAGAAGGTGGTTCAAACGCCATCATCAGAGTTTGGAGGTGTGTTGGTGAAGGTGAAGCTTACACAAATACATGCCCTTCACTCTAGGTCTTCTCATTCATCCATGTGTTCATTCCAGGCATTTACCGGGCTGTCCCCATTGGCTTTACTCTGCACTGCACTTAGAATTATGGGTACAGAAATAAGTAAGAGAATTTCTGTCTTCAAGGAAATTCTAGTCTAGGGTATATGCTGAGGGTGGGGAAGAAGGTGGTGCAAAGAAACCATTATACTGCAGCAAGAAGGACTGAGTCAGAGAGGAGACAGGGTCTTATCAGACAGAACATCTGCTCTGATGAGAAGTGCATCATGGGAAACGTCTAAGTACCAGTTTTGTAGTCAGTACAAGTGAGTGATGATTGGACAGGGAGAAAAGTAGAGGAAGAACCATTCAGGCAGAGGAAATAGCATTTGCAAAATGCAGAGGAAGAAGAAACGTGGTCTGATACAGTTTCTTGAAGTAGTGCAATCCAGCTTGAACACAACTGTGAGAAGGGAGAATGTAGAGGTTCAGGGTTAAAGAGGGTAGCAGGGTATGATGGGCACCACAGGCCATGCCAGGGAGTCCTTTATTTTGAAGGCAATCTTTTGAAGGCCTATAAGGTGACATGGGCATATTTGCATTAGAAAGTTCCCTTTGGTTGCTCTGTGGATGACGATGGTTGAAAGAGGCTAGAAGCCAGGAGCCTAGGTAGTGGCAGTGACAGAGGCGATGAGGAAATGGAAAATCTCATCAAATAGAGCACAGGGACAGAGGGGTGGCCTTGGAGGGGTCGCTGCTTTCTAACGCCTAACCTCTCAGTTCTGTAGCTCCAGAAACTTACCTTACTTCTCCACCATAGAGTTGCTGGGGTTCTGGAGGAAACTCGGTATGGTGAATGAGTATATGACAAGGGAGCCCTGTCTTCACCCCTTCGCTTTCCAGTTGTGCCCTTGTGGGCAAATCACTTTGCTTTTACTTTGCTGACCTCTTGTATCCTCATCTATAGAGTGGAACCATGAGAGCTACATTTGTTTCCTTAGAGCCCATGGGAGGGTTAAATGAGCCACACCACACTGAATTGATTTGTAAACATTAAAGAACTTTACAAACTGGCATTGCATTCTTGATTCTCTGAACCAGTCTCAAACCATGGCTAGTATCTAAGTAGTATCTATGTGGGTCGGGGCTCTGGCAGATTTCACTTTTGGAACAGACTAAAGTTCCCTGAAGGACCTTTGACTGTGCTAGCAAATCCAACCTCAGAAATGGCCTCCTCGGCTACAGGTTTGTCTCCGCAGTTTTGCCATCACATCAAGTTCTGATTAGAGGTACAATGTGAGTGGGGATGTGACTTTGGAAGAGACATGAGTGCTGTGAGCAGAGGTGGGAGGGGGTTGAAGAAGGGGGAGGGAGCCTGCTGTGACGAACAGCCCCGTTCTGGTTGGTACTCTGAGGGAATATGAAAAGTAAGCAGAAACTCAATTAGTAACCCCTGAACTCGCCCCGTGTTATCTCTGACAGCACACACCCTCTTCCATCGCAAGCCTCCGAAGGACAGCAGGCTTCCCATGAAGCTACTGCAAGGGACAATGCGGACCCCGAGGAAACAGAATGAGGCAGCTCATGGCTGCTTCTGCCTCCCCCGGCATCTCTGTTCAGGGTTTCTGTGCGGATCAGGAAGTCTCTAGTTCTGAGAGTGTAAAAGGAGCTAATAATTCCTATCATGTTCATAGTCTTTTTCATTAAGTACCTACTATGTGCCACACAGGCATTCCTTTCAATGTTGTATTCAGGGCTCGTGTTGTTGTCCCCATTTTACAAATTAGGAAAATGAAGTTCAGCAGCGTGAAGCAGCTACCCAGCTACTGAGCAAAGGATCAAGGACGTCTTATACCTTAAACTATTCAAGTCTCAAACAATAATGTGAGGTAGTTACTATTATCCTTTTCATTGTCACTTGCATGATGGCTTTCTCCCGTTTCCTCTGCCTGTGGGAAGACTGTGATGCTTGTTCATTGAAAGCAGACCCAGAGGTGTGAAAGAAGAGTGGAAGTGACAGGTGTCACTGTTGAGTAGAAGCTTTAGGATTCTGA
Organism: Rhinolophus sinicus; assembly: GCF_036562045.2. Classification (NCBI taxonomy): domain Eukaryota; kingdom Metazoa; phylum Chordata; class Mammalia; order Chiroptera; family Rhinolophidae; genus Rhinolophus; species Rhinolophus sinicus. The sequence continues at coordinate 174,515,025 of NC_133754.1, forward strand.
GTCTGCTTTGTCATAACTCTTTTATCTCAGGTGTTCAAAAAACCAGGTTCCAGACTGGGGTTTCCCCATCTACCTGGGTCTCAAAGTGAAGACAATACAGGGGAAAGTCATAGCCATATTGGACATATGAAAAAGAATCCTGAGGTTTTAGGGTCACTTGTTACACAGTGTGGCCTGGCCTACACTGACTAAAATACCACTGGAAGAGAATGAAGTTTTAAGGGAGGTGAACGAGGTGTCCAGCTATTAAGTGGTGAAGCGGAAACCTGAAGTCAATTCTATCCCACTCTAAACTCGTCCTCTATAGTCCTGGTGCCATGAGACTTTCCTATATTTTACAGTGACTGCTTCAAAACAACAACAGCCTCTAGTTTTAACAAGCTGAAGTGTGGAAAGGACAGGGTAAGGAAGGAAAGTGGGTTAGGGCCACTGATTTGTAATTTCAGGGCGCATACAATTCCTCTGGGGATTTTGTTAAAATGCACATACTCATGAGCAGGTCTGGGGCAGGTCCGAGGATTCTGGATTTCAAACAAGGGTCCAGATGAAGCTGGTACTGCTGGTGCTCGGACCAGTCTTTGAGTAGCAAGTCCAGATAGTTTCTATCTCACCGTGGTGATGAGAGAAAGGTACAAGAACATAGTCCTGCACGGTGGTTACGAATGTGTGAACAGGACTAGGGCCAGGCAAGTTAGGTGACGAGGAACAAAATTTAAGGAAGCAAATCAGAGCAAGTGCTGCACTGACACTCCTGAGAGCGGGTGCCTCAAGTTTAGTCTGCCATGATTTGTTTCTAAGTTGCTTCTAGCAATCGAATTTGAAACCTGAGTTAACATAGAGCCAAAGAGTATGCCCATATTTTTCCTTCACATGCGTTCTAATGTCACTGGTCACTATAAGGCTGGTGTTTATATTACAAACATAGACTCTTTTCTTCTTTTTTTTAAATTAAAATTTGTTGGGGTGACAATGCTTAGAAAAATGACATGGATTTCAAATATGCAATTCTGTAATACGTCCTCTATATATCACATGTGTGTTCACCACCCAGAGTCAGTTCTCCTTCCATTACCATATATTTGGCACCGTTTACCCTCATCCACCACCCGCCCTTCCCCATTACCCTCTGGTAACTACTAAACTATTGTCTGTGTCTATGAGTTTTTGTTTCTTTATTTGTTTAAATATAGACTCTTTTCTAATCAGACAAAAAGACTCAAAATTATGTCATGCTTTAGTTAGCTTCATATTTGAAACAAATTATTATTAATTTTTGGTTTATGTATGTACTTCCAGAATTTCTGATGATTTTTTCCTTATGTTCTGTCCCTGTATTATATCGTCTAGTTTTTCCAAGCTTGAGGCAGCACGATTAGAAAGAAAAGAATGGACACACACATCTTACAGACCTGGTTTAAATCCTGGCTCTGTCACTTCCTAGTTATGTGATCTTGGGCAAATTTAACTATGTTTCCGTTGTCTGTGGTGTGACAATAATCACAGCGAGAACAGTAATGGGAACAACAATGACAAAGTCAATAATACCCAGCACTTCACTTAGCTTTTGTTATGACTAGATAGCAAATATTTCAAACCCGCAGCCCAGGCATTAATTTGATACATGTATATTGTACACCCACTGTGTGCCTGGCACTGTGGTGGGTACTGGGATTCCTAGTGAAGAAGAGAGATAGTATCCAGTCGGCTCGAGCTCAGGGACTGGAGTAGAGGTCGGCCAGTGTGCACCACAGCCCATGGTCCAAATCCTTGGCCTGCCGTTGCACAGTCCTTGAGCCGAGACTGCTGTTACATTTTTAAAGGATGGTTAAAATAAACAGGAAATGAGACAAAGACTTGTCTGTGGCTTGCAAAGCCTACATGACTTACTACCTGGTCTTCTATAAAAGAGTTTTCCTATCCCCATCTAATGGAGCACACAGGAAGCATCCGATAGATGCTTTTCACATACAAGTGCTTAGTCTGACATTCCTTGCATGGCTTTCGGAGTAATTTCTGTACGCCTTCAATTCACCACAGGCTTCTCGTGGCCCCTGCATTAAAAGCCAACCTTTTCACATGATCACAGGCCCCGCAGGAGTGACCCATGTACCTCTGCAGCCTTCTCTCATTATACCCTTTTTATGCTCCTGCCACACTGGATTTCTTTCTGTTCAGCAAATATTGCACATTTGCCTCCTCAGCCCAGGATCTTATTCCTCGGCACTTCCCCCATTCAGCTAGTTTACTTCCTACTTGTCCTTCAGCATTCAGCTTGAAAGTCACTCCCTTCGGGAAAATTTCCATGACCTCTCCTTGCTAGGTCAGCACCATCCCCACCCCTTTATTTGTTCTCATGGTTCCTGATACTTCGAGGAATTATATATTCTTATTTACAGTTATTTTATTACTATCACCTCCACAAGTTAGTTCCACAAGGGCAAGGGCTGTGTCTCTTTGTTTATTATTTTACCTTCTGCACCAAGCACCCTTGCCTGGTGCTCAGTAAAGATTAGGTAAATAAATGAGAGAAAGAATGAATGATTCAAGGACATGTTTGTTGAAAAGAAATAGATGGGGAAGCTTTTAGACTACTTTAACATGGGTGTGCCTTCCTTTCCCAGATGGGGCTTCTGTAGCTCCATTTAAATCACCCCTTCCTTCTCCCTGTATAATTAATGGGGGCCCAGTGGGTTATTGATGCTGATACATCATCTGAACCACACAGCAAGTGAATGCATTGGTTACAGAGCTATCTGGGCCAAAGCTAATGAAACCTTTGCAAATGTACTAATTTACAAAGAGAAAATTGGTTCACCTGAGTGACAAGGTTTGTACCCAAGGGAAGCCTTCTTTACAATTTTCTAGCTGTGGGAAACCTCAGACTCCCAAGGAAACATCAGCAGCCCCTCTCCCCCACCCACTCCTCCAGAAGGCAAGGACCAGAGGTCACCTTGGAGGTGCACAAAGGTTCTGAGATCAACATTACTCCACGGGGATCCCCGTGTGAGCTTCAGGATGACCCAGAGCCCTCAAAATTGTAAACAAATTGTATGGTTGCAAATGTGCACTGTTCTAGGAGGAAGTTTTTAAAGATTTATTAGGTTTTCAATGGAATCTATGTCCCCCTATTGCCTGAGAGCTAGCTAGTGATCTAAGAAAATCCAGGGTTTCTCTACCTCTGAATTTGTTAATTTTTTAAAAAATAAGACAAAGAATAAGGAGCAGAGATGGATATATGTCCTGACAGGGTCCTTTGCATTTCTAGTTCCAGGCTCCCCCTGATCCACTGTGCAGCTGACAACATTGGATCAGGTTGCAGAGATGACTTGCCCAGGCTTTACAGCACGTGAGACACAAATCCAAGACAAAAATTCTGCCAGCTCAATGCCCTTTGTACCATGATCTGCTGTCCACTAATATGACAGTCATTCCTTTCTTGTTTCCTTTGTTTCCCCATTCTCTTAGCCAATTTCTTTCTCATTCACTTATTCTTTCTCACTGTCCCATACCATCATTTTTCTCAACACAGATTTTTTAAAACTATTTATCAGTTGTGACCAGGTTATCTCGAAAAATAATTTTGGCTTCAATAAATGATTGTTCAACAGGGCTGATGAATTCGAAAATGAAATGCAATAGGAGGACACATTTATCCTTTCCTCTCCAAATGCATCTCTCAAGTGATAGTAAAGGAATAAAAACATCATATAAATCAAGAACCAACAGAATTGAAGATAAGAACCAAGAGAATTGAAGAAGAAGAAAGGGCACTGTATGAGAGATTTCGACAAGTTTTAGAAATTGAAAATGGATACTAGGTGAAAGAAGCCAATCTGAAAAGGCTGTATTTTGTATAATTCCCAGTGTGTGACACATTTTGGAAAAGGCCATAGTACAGAGACAGTAAAAAGATCAACAGTGGTTGCCAGGGAGAGGGGGAGGGCGGGATGACGAGGCAGAGCATGGAGGATTTTTAGGGCCGTGAGAATACTCTGGATGATGCCATAATGGTGGGTACATGTCATTATGAATTTGCGTAAACCCATATGCACGACACCAAGAGTGAACTCTCAGGAAAACTGTGGACTCTGGATGACAATGATGTGGCAAAAAAAGGTTCATCATTTGCAAACAGTGCGCTGCTTTAGTGGGGACATCGACAATGAAGGAAGCTATGCAGGTGTGGGGGCAGGGAATATATGAAATCTCTGTACCTGCTGCTCAACTTTTCTGTGAACCTAAAATTGCTCTAAAAAAAAGTGAAGAAAAAAAAAAGACTGTGCAAGCCATTTATCCACGTATTGCCTCTTAACGGCAAACACATTCTTTGCAGCCTTCTTTCTCCGAGACAAGGGAGAGGAATCTTACAAATATTTCTCCTTTGCCTGTTGACATGATGTTACACCTTGCCAGTAGAGGGAACTGGAGGGACACTGGAGAATGTAGGGTTCTAGTTTCTCTTTCAGGATCTGGTTTGCTCCTTTCCACAGGCTCCCATAGGCACACAGCTACTGCCATACCCATTTCTTGCAGAGAATGGCAGCCAGGAGTGCCCAGTGGTCAGCACTGCATGGAGCCTTGCCCAGGACTCTCTTAGGTGGCTTGTGACGTGTTCTTAGGCAGAGTACCTCCCCGTGGAGGGCTTCCGCACTCCAGTGAGCAGATTGCCATGAGTCCTGCTGGCGAAGCACCTCAGTGAACTTCTCTGTTACCCACTGAGCCATGGCACATCCTCTCCAAGGAGCTAGAGGAGAGAATTCTTCCTTGCTGTGCAATCATAGCATTAGGGGTAGTGGCCGCTCCTTATCTCAGCTCTTCCTACACACTCTAGAGTTGTCTTTACCTTTTGCTAGCCAATTCCCGTTACTACAATACCATGTTTTAATTTATAATTCTTCATATTAAGCTTTCCTTGTAAAAATTACTATGATTTCTGCTCTTGTTTGGACCAAATGGTTATGGTAGAAGATAAAAGATAAGAACATTAAAGAACCAATTTTGGAAGAATAATATACATATAATGGGAATTCTATTAAAAAGAAAACAAAGAACAAGTTTTGAATTAAAAGATAAAAGAGTTTCCAGAATAAGAGTTCCCAATAAGTGACCAGAATTTTTCTTGAGCCCACTCCCCCATAAGCCACAAAATCATAAACTTTTATAACCTGATTTTTAGCAACGACGAATACGGGTTCTAAAAACTTTCCACTTTGGATGGGGAGGGTCATCAATGAAAAGCAATAACGACCAGAATGTATCAATGTAACCATGACGTGAAGTCGATAGAATGTTGTGAACATAAAGATATGTATGCAATTATGACCTCTTAAAAATACCCACTAAAAATATTCAAGAAAGGAAAAGCAAATTCCATGTTCATTCATATAAATAGCTAATATTAACACAGATATACTATTTAAATTAAAATTGTATTATAATTATGTTTGTTTTATAGAAAGGCATAAGTGTGGATAAAATAAGGCCTAACGTTGATAAATCAAACGATATTACTGGGGACATAATTTTAGAAAGATGCTGCTACATCCTAGAAAAGCTAATGACGACTTTAGGAAACGAGGTTCCTTCCAAGCAGAAGGAACAGAGAACAGGGTGTGGTGTGTCATGATTTAGAATAAAATTTTTGGGTCATTTTTTTCAAATTATGGGCACGTATATACTTTGATTAAAGTATTATAAAATAAACTGTAAAATAAAAAGCTAAACATAAAGCTACCCTTGGGGAGATAAATGAGATAGCCAATGGAAGAAATCAGCAAAGTGCTTAGTGGGCAGGCATCATTCAACGAGTGGTGGTTTTGGTATAATATTTGGTGAAGAAATAAATTGGGGGAAAAAAATCTACAATTTAGCATTAAATTAAGACTATAATTCCAAGGGAAGTGGTCAAAAAAACAAAACAGGTGAAAGTTGGCTTGAAACAAGTAAGCACACCCATTCTTGAGATAACACAAACTTTTTCTGGTATTCAATTTTAGACTTTTTACAGTTGATATCCAATTTCAAAGCCTTGTGATCAGAGAATATGCATGGTATGATTTCAATCTTCTTAAATTTGTTGAGACTGATTTTATGTCCCAATATATGGTCTATCCTTGAGAATGTTCCATGTACACTAGAAAAGAATGTATAGTCTGATGTTTTAGGATGAAGTGCTCTATAAATGTCAATTATGTCCATTTCATCTAATGTGTCATTTAGGGCTACTATTTCGTTATTTATTTTCTGTTTGGATGATCTATCCATAGCTGTCAATGATGTATTTAAGTCCCCTAGTATAATTGTGTTTTGGTCAATTTCTCCCTTTAGTTCTGTTAGTAGTTGCTTGGTGTATTTCGGTGCTCCCTGATTGGGGGCATAAATATTGATGACTGTTATGTCTTCTTGTTGTACAGTCCCCTTCACCATTATGAAATGTCCATCTTTATCTCTTGTTATCTTTTTCACCTTGAAGTCTGTTTCATCTGATATCATTATGGCTACACCTGATTTTCTCTGGGTACCATTTGCTTGGAGTGTCAATTTCCACCCTTTCACTTTGAGTCTATGCTTGTCCTTGTAGCTGAGATGTGTCTCTTGGAGACAGCATATGGTTGGGGTTAGTTTTTTGATCCAATCTGCTACTCTGTGCCTTTTTATTGGTGAGTTCAGTCCATTTACATTTAGGGTGATTATTGATATGTGAGGATTTCCTGTCATTCCATCTTTACTTTTCTGGTAAGGTTGTGTCTCCATTGTTTCTTTGCCTTTTTGTTGTTGTCTATTATTTCTGTGTGGTGGTATTCTATGATGTTTCCTCTGTTTCTTCTTTTATTTCAGTATATATTTCAATGCTGGATTTATTTTGAGTGGTTACCCTTAAGTTTATGTCAAAGAAAGTTTGATATTTAGAGTATTCCATTTTCTTCAGCACGCTTACTTTCTCCATTCCCATATTCCGGTTCAGGCCTTTACTCTCCCCCTTTTTGAGTTTTGGTTGCCACAAATTGTCCCTGTTGATGGTGGTCGAATAGCCTCCTTTAGTATTTCTAGTAGTGCAGGTCGTGTATTAGAAAATTCCCTCAGCTTCTGTATGTCTGGAAAGGTGTTTATTCCTCCTTCATATCTAAAGGATATCTTTGCTGGATATATTATTCTTGGCTCATGATTTCTCTCTTTCAATAGTTTGAATATTTGGTTCCACTCCCTCCTGGCTTGTAGAGCTGAAAGATCGGATGATAATCTAATGGGCTTTCCTTTGTAAGTTACCGTCTTCTTTTCCTGGCTGCCTTGAGGATTCTTTCTTTGTCGTTGATTTTAGACAGCTTCAATACAATGTGCCTTGGAGAAGGCCTGTTGGGATTGAGGTAACTAGGTGTTCTATTTGCTTCTTGGATTCGAGGGTCCAGTTCTGTCCACAAATTTGGGAAGTTCTCATCGACAATTTGTTTGAATATATTCTCTGTTCCCTTCTCTCTTTCTTCTCCTTCTGGTATGCCCATTATTCTTATATTGCTCTTTCTGATGGAGTCAGAAAGTTCTTGTAGAGTTCTTTCATTTCTTTTAAGTCTCAAGTCTCTTTCTTCTTCTCTCTGTGTCATTTCCAGGTTTCTATCTTCGATGTCACTGATTCTTTCCTCCATCTGGTCAACTCTACTACCTAAGCTGGTTAAATGATGTCTTAGGCAAGATTTTGACTGGAAAAGAAAATCAATCTTTTCAAGAGTGTTCTTTCTTATAAACTTGACTCACAAGAAACAAACCAGCAAGTACCCCCCCTTCACGTTCACCTAAAAACAACTACACAGATGATGGCATTAAAATATTAATAAATACATGCATACTTTAAAACTGTGAAACACTGAATCTATTTATGTGGATGGGTTCTAAATTAAGAAGATTTGGACAGTCTAATTAATAAAAGATTCAAGATAAAATATTTGGAAGACTAGATCAATAACAAGCTTTTCAACTCTCTCCTTTCAGGACTGAGGTCAGTTAAAAGCATTCTGACATCATTTGCCGTCTGGTAATTGGCCTGTTTTCAACAGAGGTCAGGCGTGAGCTGACCATGTACCTCAAGCATGCCCAGGAATTCAGAGGTTGGGTTGCCCAGAAATAAATGACTCACCAAACCTTCAAAATATATTGTGAAACCCAATTTCATGCTCTTACATTTCAAACATAGCACCATACTTAAAGTCAACCTGATGTAACGTGGTCAAGTTGCCTCAGCCAGTTTCAATTTAAGGCTGGCAGGTCGGATGTTAGGAACAAAAGAAAGTCTCACTACGAATTAACATTTGCATAGGAACCTATTCAGGGGACTCTAATCAAAGCCCCCATATACATTTCTGAGAGAGAGAGAGAAGTTAGACAGATAGACAAGAGAAATTAAACCCACATGTAGTAAACAATGTTGGAGGATTGAGTGAACTCCATCCCCGCCTGTCTGGACACGGACGAGTAGGATATTGTGGCAGGGTTCACATCATCAATTACTGTCAGGCATGAAACTTAAATGTGTGGTCTGGTCATCAGACCTCAGGATGAATGTGGTGATAACTCAGCCCTAAATATCAGAAAGCTTAATTTCTCTCTCAGCTTCAACCGCAACGAACTTGCCCAACCTCAGCTGCATGCCCTTCCAATTTCAGTTTTCTCATCAGGTAGAAACATAATGTAATACCAACATATCTCAAAATATTTTCTTGAGAGTCACACAAGATAATACAAACAAAATGGATTTGAAACATTGTAAAATTCTGTGTAGATTTAGAGTAATACAATGACTATATGAAAATGTATAAAAAATTCCAATTTTGAGCAAAAAACGAGTGTATTGGCTCATGTCATTGAGAAATCCAAAGGTGCAGATGGCCCCAGAGTGCACTAAGTACTTTAAAATTATCCAGAATCTATTTATTCTTTATCTCTATTACCTGTATCACCCAGAGGTTTGACTTATTTTTTCTTATACCAAAGAGATACGCCATGCAGTGGGTGTTACCCTTTTATTTCCACTGCTCTGAGTACAAATGTCATTTCAGAGTGGAGGGGGTCAAACAGCATACAGATCTCTTGGCTTGTATTAAGTGAGTTTAGTTATACAGAGGCGAGATCTTCTGTCAGCATCTACCTTTAAATTTCCAGGAAAGGACCCTCATTGGACTACCTTGGATCATCTACCCATATGTGAGTCAATGATTATTGGCAAGGAGAAGGTTGATAATTAGCCAGAACTGACCACATGAGTGCCACAAACTACATAGAGTGATAATCAGCTCTTCAAAGTAAGGGGGTGCTGTTACCAGAGGAAGAGGCAGAGAGATACTGGGAGACACATATCTCTGTGCTCCCAAAGCTGCACATGCACCCACCCCTCCATCACAGGGATGTCACATTAGCATGGAATGTGTCTTTACTCTTCCAGATTGCATACATGGATCTAATTCACTTTTGCATTCCCATCATATATCATAGGACCTAACATAGATTAGTTGCTCAATAAATACAGATTAAGGAATGGATACATTTTTTTGTGAAAACTGCAGATGAACCCAGTTCTTCTGTGAATATGGAGAAACAACTCCAACAAATTCTCCCAGGCTCAAGAATGCTACTTAGTATCTAGACAGGAGTGGGGTTGGGGGGCTGGGTGAGAAAGGTGAAGGGATTAAGAAGTACAAATTGGTAATTACAAAAGAGTCACAGACATGTAAAGTACAGTATGGGGAATATAGTCAATAATATTGTAAAAACAATGTATAGTGTCAGATGGGTACTAGACTTACGGGGGAATCACATCATAAATTACATGAATGTCTAACTATGCTGTACACCTGAAACTAATATAAAATAATATTGAATGTCAACTGTAATTACAAAAAAATAGTCATGGGGATATATAGTGCAGCATAGGGAATAGAGTCAATAATATTCTAATAACTATGTGCAGTGCCAGATGGGTAATAGACTTATCGGGGTTATTACTTTGTGAGGTATATAAATGTCTAACCGCTATGATAGTTTGTACACTTGAAACTAATAAGAAAAACCTTTAAAAATGCTACTTGGAAGCTCTTTCTCTATATAGTTTATCAAATATTCAGTTGGCACCACTTATGAGCAAATTCCTATGTATCGTTCTTTAGATGATTCACACGAGTGGATTCAGAATGACTTGTTGGTTTCCTAACAGGTCAACGAGAAGCTCTACCTCAAGAATCTCACAGACACATTGCCAAATTATGGCATCTGGTCTGAAATGGACAATCCTTGGAACCACGTGTTAAATGCTGAAATAATCTGCTCATGTGATACATGACACTGAGGTTTAGAGGCAAGATAAACTAAGACCAACTAGAATCAGTGGAAAAGCTAGATGAGCAGGAGGCAAAGTATGGCTCTCGGGAAAGCGAGCAGTATGGAACAATTGCATTGGGTCTACTCTGATACAGACACAGAGCTCAGTATCTTATAACCACTATCTTACTGTATGTCTCCCAGCCCTGAGAGACGGACATTTGTATCCCTACTTGGCAAGGTACAAAACTGAGGCTCAGGAGGGTTAAATAAATCAGTGAGTCAATGCAAAAGATACAAGTTATAACCATGCATTGTTTTCAATTCTGCTGCACTGTCTCCTATGGTATAATTAATCATACATACATCACATCGGTCAGTGTATCACTATAAAGATGACCAAACAGGATGTAGAATAGATAAATTACTTACACATTCATACAAGTAACTATGAAAATAATAGGTGATGGGAATCGATCACAAGTAATAGATTACGAAGATGAATGGGAAATGAAGATACATGAATATATAATTGGGTTAGATTGATAGGCATGTATATATTCATACAGGACCACTATCAACCCTGTTCTGTGAAAAGTCAATCTGGCCAGATATAATGTGCTTTGGTGCGAAGATAATTGAGCAATTACGTGGAAGACGTGATCTGCTCCTACCTTCTCCACTGGTTCTCAGGCCCTCTGTCCTTGTCTTTTCTCATCCTCAGTTTCATCATCTGTAAAACGAGAATCATAAAATGAAGCCCAGCCTACTCTCACAGGGTAGCTTTGCGAATCCTACAAGGTAATTGTAGGGGAAGCACCTTGGAAATTGTGACATGCCCTGTTCCCACCCTAGGTTTGACCTGGGTAGTTTTGCAACTTTCTTTGAAAAGAGTCAGTCCCATCTCAGGTTGGGAAATGGATTATATTTTCAGAGGATGCCTGTGTTTGGCTGCTGCCTGCCCGCCACTAATGCATGTTTTATCAGCTTCCACATTGCCTCAACCTTGCAGCTCACTCATACCATTAAAAAACCACTCTGGTGCCTTCCATGTCAGCAAATGGTTGCTTGTCTGTTCCATCTCTTGCACCATCTCCAAAGCTAAGCTCAGTATCAGACCCTTTTTTTGATGCCAGATGATCTGAAAGCAGGAAGAAACATCAGTAGAATGTTTTCCCACTCAAGATCAATATGCCTTTAACCTTTCTTCCCTCTATCCTTGGGGAAACATCTCTTCTTACCTCGCTGGCGTCTGCCCGTCCACACTCCTCTTTCACTCTCTCCTCTTGCCACTCCCCCACCTCTACCACTGCCTGCTTAGAATTCAGCGTGTCTTCCTCTGGCGCTCCTGTGTTAGTCTAGATCATACCAGTTTCTGCTGGATGGCTTTTCCCATACACAGAGTCCCCTACTGCTATGGACCAAAGAAACCAAGGGCTTACTCTTTTATAGCCAGGAGACACAGGTTTGAATCTCGCTCTGTTAGGATGACCAATGTTACCTTAGATAACTGATTTCACCTATCTGAGTCTTTGTTTCCTTTTCTGCAAATTGGGGGCAACAGTATCTGCCCTGCTTTCACCCCCTGCAATCATGGAGCATTTACAACGGAAGAGGCCTAGATTTTAAATCTGATATTTGAACATTTTAGTGGCAAGCAGTTTCTTTAATTTTTTAAATTTAAAAACACATATGGAATACTTTTTTACATGCTACAAAGTACTTTAAATTTTAAAAATCCTGTTCTAATAATTTAATGCTAACGATAGCCTTATATTAGCAATAGCCTCATATTATTGATGAAGAATCAGAGGCAGAAAAATAAGGACACTTGCCCCAAATTATGTATTTAGTAAGTTGTGGCACAAGAACTTGAACCCAGGCACTTGGATTCCAGAAACTGTGATTTTAATCGCGTGCTATGTTACCTGAGCAATTCAGTGATGCTTTCATAGAACAGTAGACGAGTGTCAGGGTTTGGGTGTATATTATGGGGTACACACTCAGTGCTTAGAAGCAACATGCCAGGATAGGCAAGGTCAAGCCGTGGTAATACAGAAACATGGAGACATCTATGTTTCATCCTGCAGAGTGCAGGGAGTGTCTAGACAAACTCTTCAGGGCAGCAGTCGATCCTCTGTTGACCCAGAGAACGAGGACCTGGTACCGGGGGACATTTCTAACATCTCACCCACCCCCCACCATGGAGTGCTATCCCTCCATTAAAAGTAGTGAGCTAGATGGACACATTACAATCAGAAAGACTATTAAAGGCATAGTGCTACACGAAGAAAGAAGCAGAATACAATACAAAATTTAATTCCATTTAAAGTTAAAACATGTGCAATAAAACATTATGCATTTTACAAGAAAACACAAAGGAAGATATATATTGAGAATATTAAAATGGATTTATTTGTATCCATTTTCTATCTATCTGTCTATCTATTATCTGTCTATCTATTATCTATCTATCCATCCATCCATCCATCCATCCATCCATCCATTTATGTAAAGAGGGAAATAGAGGAGAATAGATATATAAGAATGCTATATACCGGTATATATATTACAAAGAAATCAGCAAAGAGCGTTGCTTGGATCAGTGAAGACCACAGGTTGTGGACAGAGAAGTATGCTTAGCTCAGTCCTTTAAAGCAGAGATTGGCAAACTATAGCCCCTGGGCCAAAACCTGCCAGCTGGTTTTGTAAATAGAGCTTTATTAGAATACAGTCACATTCATTTGCTTACATATTTTCTATGGTGGCTGTTGCGATACAATAGCAGATTTGAACAGATGCAACAGGGACAGACAAAGCCAAAAATATTTGCTATCCAGCTCTTTACAGAAAAAAAGTTTGCACCCTAGAGAACAGAGAAGAGAGACCATACCCTACTCCGTGTGTCGGTCAGGGTTCAGTCAAGAAAAGAGGAGCCATTCTATGTATTCTATGTGAGAACGACTGGATATGAAAATTAAGGGGTTACCCAACGACTAGAAGCTCGGGAGCAAAGATTAGGGAATTGCCACAGAACTCATCTTGAAACACAGAAGTGGGTGGTTCTCAAACATTTCCCATGATCCACTATTGCAATTTGCAAGAATCTCTGGGAAGCTCCAGCCATCTGTCTCAGTGTGCAGTAGTGAGAGTACATGGTTTTTAAGAGCTTTCTGGAAAGCCACTGTAAATTTCACGACATCCCAGCATATCTGGCTGCAACTACCCCAGATAACAATGTCTTCTTTTCCCTTCTGCTTTCCAAATTTAGTGCCCCTCACTGGCAAACTTTAAGCTAGAACCATACTGTGCAAGTGGGTTTTAGAAAATGCAGTTTGGCTTTTCCTCCACAATGTAAAGGAAACTCAGAAAGGGTGGTAGTGATGTGAGTTGATGACAGCCAATGGGGCATTGCTCTTTTATTTCCACTGCCCTGAATAGGGTAGGAATGCAGTAAGTTTTTATTCATTCTACTGATACTGATCCAGATATGCATGTGTGTGTGAGTGTGTGTGTGTGTGTGTGTGTGTGTGTGTGTGTGTGTGGTGCGTGTAGGTGTGTGTTCCTAGGAAGACATACTCATCAATTTTGCTACCTATTGAAGAGCCCCAGGTCCTTCAGAGAGGTTTCAATCTTCCTTACCAATACAGATGTTGTGTTCCTTAAATGCAGAGGACTCTGTATTTTTCCTATACCTTAGAGCTATGCACAGTGTGTGACACAGAGTAAGCTTTCAATGAATGTTAGCACAATCAATAATTAAGATAATGAACACACGCAACACTCTCCCCAGCTAAAACAGAAACTATGTATCATCACTTTTAAAAATTCCAGCTACCTATCGTTAATAACATACTCAAGTCTCCATCAAACCCTTTCCCATGTGCTGCAACCAAATCTGTCTCAGCACCGGGGCTGAAAGAGCTTAGGCCATTGTAAAGATAATACAGAGAATGCAAGAGACGAGAGTTGGAAGGGGGAAGAGCGCGAGCCAATGGGACAGATTTTGGTCCCTTTTCTCCACCCGTAAGGTCACGTTTGCAGAGCTTCAGCCCTAACTGCCCTGGCAGCTACATGACCCCTGACCACCCCTCATAGGTGCCTCTGCCACCTCCATACCTAGGAAGTCCTAGTAACTGAGAAATAACTGCTGACTCATAACCTCCGTAAGTCACACGCTACAAGACTCTTCTTAGCATCACGAGAACTTAAAACACAGGCTCAAGTCCTGACACTGCCCGTTCTATTTGCATCAACGTTAGAGAATCGCTTGACGCGTCTGCATTTTAGTTTTTCACTCTCTAGAATGGGTGTGCTGATGGGTATTCTAGCAGACAAGCAGACAGAGGTAAAATTATTTGATATAGTATTATATGTCAATAAAATGTAGGCCATTAATATCAGTGTTTATCATGCATTTCCCAGGATTTTATTTGCCAGAGCCAGGAAATTTCAACTCTCGGCTTATATGAGTCAGTCAACCGCTAATTTGGAGACCTAAAAGGTCAACAGTTACTGAATGGTGAGCTAAAACTAACATCTCCCCCACAAAGTCTGACTCAAGCCCACATTTTTTATGAGCTTAATAGCTTCTAATTAACTGGCTTTCTCTCTGTTTTTCCCTTCCCATTTCCTGGGTTTATACAACTCCCTTCGCCAGCTAAAAGCAAAATCCCTGAAAATTTGAACTGAGCATGCCAAGTAGTTCTGATGGCCATAAACAAACTCGGGATTAAGCGAAGGCCTCTTGTGTTTGAGCTAAGTGTTCATTCTCTGGGATTCCAGAAAGCCCCGAGACACTCGTTTCCTCTCCCTTCTCCCTTCTCTGACTTCCGATCTCCTTGGAATGTAATTAAATGGTTAGCAAAGGCCACAGAGTGTGCAGACAACCCACAATTATGCAAATAGGTCAATTTGCATATTCTGCCTGCTTAGTCCATCATTTGAGGAAATCTCTCTTCAGACCTCAGTTTCCTCATCTATAAAATAAAAAGGATGCTTACTAGCCTACCAGCCTTGGAGGCGTTTAGGGAAAAATGAGGAGCTTTTCCTGGGGCATTAGAAAATGCTTCATTAGCAACACTGCTTTAGTTGAAATTTGAAGGATAAGAAAGAAGTGACCACTGGAGAAAGGGGGTAAGATTTTGCAAGATTTTGCTATTTGCTACTGACCGGTAGATCAACTGTCACTACAGGAGAAGGTGAACAACAACAAAAATAGCAGAAATCAAGGCATGAAAACATGAAAATTATGCCACATTCAGATCAGAGAGAACTTTGATATGCTTGGATTTTCTGGTGATATAGGAAGGCAATGGAAAATAAGGCTGGAAAATTGTGAATAAGTCAAACTGTAAAGGGTCTTGAATGCCATGGTAAGAGTATGAAATTTATACTATAGTGAAGAACTATTTTTAAGAGTTTAACTTTCCTTTTAAGCTTGTTTTCACAGTTTAAAGGTATATATAATTATATCTAGTCTTCAGAAAATTACTTTATCAGCTGTGTGAAAGATGCAACATAAAAGTATCCCTCAAAGTGTATTCTAAAGAAACAAATTCAACTAGTTATTAAATGATGTCACGTGTACATACCTAGACTCTCACACACATGAATATCACGCACAGTAATCCTAAGACAAATAGTTGTTGAAAGAATGAATGAGTTAGGGTTAGTACATTTATTTTCAACCATGCTAATTAAGATTTTTGTTACTGATTTTGTTTGTTTTAATTATTTAACTGCAGGACTTCCAGAACATCTAATGCACTGATGTGCTAGCTGTGATCGCCAAGAAGATCAAGGATAGGTGAGTTTTCAAAATTTTATTTGTCATAGAACTTCTTTCATCATGTATGCCATGGGGAACGGTGTTCAATGGGAAATGCCATGGGGAATGTTAGATTCACAAGAGAGATTGGAGGTGATGAGAACTTACAAAGTGCAATTTAGATAACTCAGGAAAGCAAGATGGCACCCGAACAACAATAGTGCCAGACGGGTCAGGGGAAAAGGGAGTCTTGGGGAACACACTATGAAAATAATGTGGATAAGACCTAATGATTAAATGAATGTCAGGAAAGAAGGAGATGGAAGAATCGAAATGATTTCTGGGTTTGTAATCAGGGGCATTGAAGTCTTATGCTACTTATATAACTGGACCTTGAAAAGTAATTTATTTGTTAATATCTATTAGAATTGAAGTGTTTCCTTTTTTCATTACTTTCAAGAAGTACCCAAAAGTGAGAAAAATGAGAATTCCCTAAAATTGGCACTTACCTGCCTGGTATAACTAGGTTGTAGATATGTATCTGTGCATATATCTGTCTATATCTATTATATATATTTATAAATATGGTTATTTTAACCCAGTATTTCCTAAAATATGAATATAAATGAGTAGGCTTATTATGGTATCTTACACTTTAAAGATATTTTTTAAAGTCAAAGACTAGCTAAACATATCTGAGTATGTTATACAATACTATGAAGCTATAAAAAGTCATGTCTTACGAGAAAACTTCAAAACATTTTAAAGAAGAACACCCCCTCCCATAAATGTCAAAAAGAAGGTAAGTTATAAAGGAGAATACACTAACAAGAATTTTATTAAGGAAAACATTTGCTTTATATGCATAGAACAATGACCATATAGAAACACAACAATATTTAAACATCAGTTTTACTCAGACAAGGAATTAATTGTAACTTTTGGTTTTCTACATTGCATTGACATTTTCAAATGCTCACCCCTTACTTAAGTAACCCCTTACTTAAGCAGAAAAAAAAATGTACTTTCAATGAAACAAATTTTTAGCATTACATAATCATGACTATTATTATTGCCAGAAAATATACACTAATTTTGACATTCACTTTTCTATCCTTCCTTCTGTTGGAGAAGGCCAGCAAGAGGATGGGACCACTAGGTAACCCATAAACCGGACCTGGGCAAGCGGGCTCCCTTGTCCTTGAAATGTACATTCTGCCCACTGTTCCCATAGCTGGAGCCATTGCAAGGACAAAACCTTGAAAGAGCAATGTGTTGTTGAGACCATCTGGATGGTATATGTGACTAGATCCCATTAAGGCCCTTATAGAAACTTTTAAGATTCTGGCGGTCAGATGTGGAGATCGCCTCATGATGTGACTGCCCAAGACAAGCTCAGTCTGTAAGTTCCCTTTCTTGTTAAAACTTCCACCTACCAATCTGGAACAGTAAGCCTCTTTCTTTGGTCTCTCCACGTCCCCCATGTACAGGGCCAAGTTTTAAATTTCACCCAGGGAACTCCCGAGGTTTGCAAGCAACACCTTCCATCCATCTTCTATCCGTCCGTCTTTCCATCCGTCCATCCATCCATCCATCCATCCATCCATCCATCCATCCATCCTTTAATCAAGAAACACTGAGTGTGTACTGTGTACTAAGCTCATTTCTAGGCTGCTGGGATAGACAGAGCCCTCTAGGCACTGGGACAGACACAGCCCTCTAGGCACAGGGCTAGACACAGTCCTCTGTGCTGTTGGGATAGACACAGCCCTCTAGGCACTCCCAGCCACAGTCACGATGGAGGGCCAACATCAACCAGTTCAATATATTCTGGCCTCAGGCTTTGCTGTAGGCAGGAAGCACATCAAGCACAGAAGAAAGGCCATTTGACTATCAAGATATTTGTCAAAAACAGAGTTAGCTATGCAAGGAAGGGAAGCACCACAGATAAATCCTTCCTGTGCCTGTGGAGTAGCTGACGCAGGGTTGGGAAGCGTGAGGCATGACGTCCTTGATGCAGGAGGGAAGCACCATGCTGACAATGACAAGAAATTGGAATAAATGCCAAAGCGAGGACTGTGGGAACCTAAGAGAAATTGCTGTAACTTGAAAAGTCATTAAAATCTTTAGAAATTTAACTTTCCAGAGGAGAAGGAGCTAGGATGATTTGAAATGGTGGGTCTGTAGGTGGAAATGGCAACCAGACAGTGCAACTCTTCTTCTGTGTGCAGGTGAGTTTGTGTGTAAGTATGTCTTTGGGGTAAGGTAGAGAGGAGGCACTGTGGACAGCTCCGAATTAACGGGTCAGAAAGTACTGATTTGGCCATGAAGAGGTCATCATAGAAATGTCACACATAATGGAGGCACGGAGTAAAACTTGGTTCTAAGGGCCCTAAGATCTCGGGGAATTGGAAACTTGGAAATATCGTTTCAAATGACTGGCATTTCTTTTTTTTTTTTTTTCTTTTCTATTAAAAGTTGGAGAAGTTTATTCTCTTGAACAGACTGTCCCCTTGTTCTACAATACCAGCTGAAAGGGCTTTATTATGACACACGCGAAGTAAACCCTATTCTTTACCCCTTTGTATTGGGGGATTTGGGGAGACAGTCCATGCTGACATATCCAAAGGTTAGCTTTGAGCTTAGTTGAGAATGGTGGGGCCATGGTAAAGCAGAGATTCAACACCGATCCGTGAACACACACACACACACACACACACACTCTCTCTCTCATACACACACACACACACACACACACACACACACACACACACACACACACTCTGTTAGCCCCTTGCCAGGGTCTAAGCCTTGATGCCTAGAAAGGTTTTGCCAGAAACTGAATATAATGTTTTAGAAAAATATTTGTGAACAAAGCGATTCTAGACCCAAGCTGAGATGTTTGGAGGCCCAATGTGCATAGATTAGAAGGAGGCCATTGTCTCAGCACTACCCAGAGGAGAAGACACTTCAGAAACATTGGGTAATAGCATCCTAGGCCCAAGCACCAGTGGCTTTCAAGGGGCATGTGCACTATGGCTGCTTCCCAAAAGACAGGCATTGACAAGCAAGGGCCTCATTGTGATGACTGCAGCTGCCAGCTTGGTTTGTGGACACATGTTAAGTCCTCTGAGAACTCCAAACATCATTAAGAAGGGGTGAAGGGCAATCAGGGTGGGTGAGTCTCTGTAAGAAGGTAACTGAGCGACTGTCATTTAAGCATAAATGTCAACGTGATCACTACTGACCTCCCAGGCTAGGAAAGACCTGGATTTATCAGTTAGGAGTCTGGAGAAGAATGAAGCCACAACTGAACTTTTTATTTTGTACCCCCCATAGAGGCATACTTTTTCAAATCCCGAATAGGCTCTTTTCTCCAGCACCCACTCTTTTGCCCTTGACAATCAGACCAAGTTGGGGAGGATTACTGGCAATTAGTTCCTCTGTTCCCCACCGCCAGGCTTTTTTTTTTTTTACCATCCTAAGAGGTCAGACTAGTTCTTTCACTTTTTAAAAATGTCTTTCTTGTTCAGCTTTGGAATTGGCTTGGGGGTTGGGAAATGGAAAGGAGAGAAATGGAGTGAAAATGTAGGGCAGCAGGTAAGTTATTTACAAACATCTGGGACAAGAGAACAAGGGGATACTTGGTCAAGTCCTTGGAGAGAGCCTTAAAGGTAGATACAAGCCAAAAAACGATCGCTTTCTGGATGAGGGAGTCACCTCTTTTGGGGTAAAAGCCACGTTGCTGAGTTGCTGAAGCGGATCTTTATTTTTTCCTAAAACTCAACAGACAGCATCTTCAGAACCTAATTTGATTTTGATTGATTTTTGAAACTTGAAACACTTCTAAACTAATTTTCAGTATATTACTCTTGTCAACGCTTAAAGATTTTGTCAGGAGGAATTTGCTGAACAGACATAGTAATTTTATTTCTCCTTCTGGCATATCACCCCTAAAGAGGAAACCCCAGGGAGGGGGTGGCTCTGTTACTACAGTAGCTGCTATTCGATATACATTGCAATTACTTTGCTACTATTTTGGGGGCCTTCTCAAGCAGTTCATGCTGCACCCATGGGAGCTGGAAGTCTTGAAATAAGAATCACACGGAAACATCGACTCCTCCTAGGTCAGACCTGGGATATAGAAGAGACTTGAGGCCCAGAAAAGAGATGGGATTCTTCCAAGGTCAGATAGCAATTCAGTGGCTGATCTGGACTGGAGAACATCTGCTCACTTTTAGCCTATTTCTCTCCCCAGTCTATCAAGAAGCCAAGTCTGCCCTGCAGTGGTCATATAGCCCAAGTTGGGAACTATTAAATTGGGATCTATTAAATAAATACATCAGCGACAACATCAGTGGGAAAGAGAGCATCGGATTGCAGTCAATTCTCCAATCAATAGTAAGTAACAGCCACCCTGAAAGACCAGCACAAAGCTGCCCCTTACAAAGCACAGGGGATCGCGTTCGTGGCGTCTCCCCTTTCATCTCACCAGTCAGTGGATTCAGTGGGGGCCACTGGAAATAGCAGTGACATTACAAGATAATAACCTCTGCTCATGCAGGCATTACGCTGGGAGGGCTGTCACAGAGTGGTTTTCTTTTACTGCGTTTCACCACCCAGGGTGTGTGGCACACAGACAGATGGATGAGCTCATCTTAACAAATAAGCAATAGGGACAAACTGTGCTGGCTCACCCTGGCAATCTTTGCTCAAAGCAGGGCCTTCCAAGCAAGCACCTGGGTAAAAACATCCGCGGATGCAAAGCAGAGAATTATTCATGAGGGGCACAGAACTGACGAGGAGTCCTAAAAATATATAAACATACAAAGCCTCACAGCAATGGTAGAAAAGTGTCAGGGCGGTAGCAGTTCTGGGAAAATAAGAGATCTCTGGGATGGGTTCATGGCAGGTGCTTCCTAGAAGATACGGGGAACGAGCTCAACATGCCCGTATCGAATTTAGGTGAGGCAGAGTTTCCTGAAAGTATTGTCCGGGGCTCTGCAACATCAGCCCCACCAGGGAACTTACTAGAACTGTAAATTCTTGGGTGACACTCCTTCAGCCCCACCAGAGCAGGAACGCTGGATGTGGGGCCCAGGAGTCTGTTTTTAAGAAGCCGCCCCCAGGGGATGCTGATGGCCATTCAGTGTGAGAAGACCTGAAGCAGGGAGTGTGTTAGAAGGCAGGGGAACAGAAGCTCAGGCAAAGGTGTTTGTGCCAGCAGTTGTGCTGCAACCGTGAAAGTCAAACACTTAAGATGTAGTGACAATTAGAGTGCACTTCCGTTCCATCACATGGCTCACAGATGTTCATCAGCTAGTGCATTTTGTTGTTTTACCACGTACAAAATATTATTAGTGCACATTATTTCAGTTTTATACTTGAAGCACCTAAAGATCAAAGGTGCACGGTTCTTTGCCCACAATCACAAGAGCAGTAAACAGGACAGGAAATAGAAGCCCTGGACTGTTGACAATTCATCCAGTGCTTGCTTCCCTATACCCCACTGTCTATTTTCCTTTCCTGGTGATGAGAAATATTCTGAAATCTCCCAAATGTTCTGGATTTCCCTAGCACGTGGCTAACATCTTGTATGCCATCGCTGAAGATTGACAGCGACTTTTGGAACCCTCAGTTGAGAATGATTCTGGGCATGCTTTTGGAGTCAGCAGGGAAGTATGCTGTGATGGATTAGTGATGTCTGCTGTGGGCATCAAATGGAAGTGGCAGCACGTGTGTGATACATATGAATGTCCCCTGTTTTCAAAATGATCTTGGTCTTTCTCTCAGTCTATCTTTTGGTCAGGACCCAAGAAGTACAACCTATAGAGGAGTAAGATCTGGTTAGGAGGCTTAAATAGGGATGACCTGATGAAGAGAGAAAGGATTACTCTTGCCTGCCTTTGTATTGCCTCAATAGCCATTATGGTTCATGCTAATTCCAACCAGCTTTCTCCAATTTGAAAAGAAGCTATAAAAAATACTCATACTCTGACTTCATCCCAAATACACTCAACTGCTCTAGAAATTCATGCTTCTAAAACGCTGGACATGTTCTTAATGGCACATTTTTAAATGGAAACCTCTTTGAAATATTTATATGTGCCTGGTTTGCCAGCCCTCTTGAATAGCCCTGATACTGTCCTCTTAGGAATGAATGGAAACTTTCCATGTGGCTGGCTTCGTCTTCCTAACCTCCTTCTGCAAAAAAGACAATCACAAAGCAAACAAACAAACAAAGACAATACAATCGACCAACCAAAAATTTCTAAAGCATGAAGTGCTTGGAAATGTCTGATTGCTATTGTTGGGTGGGAGTCCCTTGCAAACTTGGGCTGAGTTTTTAATTGCTCTCAGTTGCCACTTTGCACAGAACAGACCAAACCTTTGCCCAAATCATGTGTGACAGAGAAATATTTTCATTTCCTCTAATGCCAGCAATGAACATTAGCTTTCCCTCTGGCTCGTGCTAATTTCTAGGGATTTCACAGCAATTTGGAGAAAGGCCTCTCCCCACGGAGGCCATGGTTTCCAGCCCCTGTTGCCTTCCTGGCACTGCTCTCCAATCGTCCTCCTACCCTTTGCTAATATCGTATCTGCAATCATTACTCCATTTTGCTGTGATTTTAATTAGAGGACATGTGGTATCTTTTAATATTCTTCTGCACATCGAGGCTCCTGAGCACTTGTTACCAACCAACGCCTCAATATAATTTAGAAGCTGTGGCTTCATAAGCAAGTCCTCCAATCTTTTGATATTAAATTTGCAAATTAATCTCTGCTGTATGCATCACTGGTGATTATCTTGGCCTAAATTATGCATCCTTCTTAAAGTTGGAAAACAACAGCCCTCCCCATCTGACAGTAGATCTATTCATATATCCTTATCTCTAAGGAGAAGTTTGTTTTTAACCCTTTCTGGTTAGAAACAGGAGTTGTCATCCCACACATGGCTATAATAAGAGCTAAACTGGTCCTGTGAGTCCTCTCTTAGACCCTCTTGTGACTCCCCCTTGTCTCCAGGAAAAAGCCAAGACCCCATTTATCCTGCCAAAGAAAATGGTTTAAATATCAAATGAGAGTGATATGAGTATAACAGTATTATTATAAAAAATATAGGGTTAACTCATTACTGCATTCTGGGTTATTCTTCAGAGAGAGATTGCATGTTATAGCGGGATGTTCACAGTCTTTGGAATTGGAGGACTCAGATTTACAGCCAGTATTCAATATTTACTACCTACTTGTCCCGTTTCTAGAAATTTGCTTCCCTTTCTCACACCTCAAATGTAATGGTCAGCATTCACAGGGTTACTATGACAGCACATACGAGGTTCTCAAAAGGCAAACTACCTTTCCCTCTAACTTGTCCTCCCAGACATTTACTTTTAAGGTCAACCCTCAAGGCTTAAAGGACTGAATTTAAAAAAGGACCATCAGGCAATGTAAATAAAAATTATTGGAGTATTTGCAGTTTTATTTGTGGAAGTGAGACTGGGAGAAGCAAATAATCTTTACGGACTAAGCGTAAACAAAGAAATCATTAAATTAGATAACTTACCCAGTACCCCTGTATGTGGTGCTGTGGGCTCTTCCAGTTGGGGATGGAATCTGTTCTCTTGGTTTAATCTGGGCTCCTTGGCTCTGGCTTAAAAGTGGACTGTTCAATCTGATTACAATTCTCTTAGCAGTTGTATTGAAGGACCCAAAGGAAGCCACTGTCCCACCAAATCATCTGACACATGATTTTCCAGATAAAAAGAACACTACAATCTGATCCTTTTTGATGTCTGTAACTCTCTATGATTACACAATAACCAATCAGAAGTGGACATAATTTGGATCAATCAAGTCTCCAGACAATTATGGTCTATCCTTAAATTCAGACCAAAATATAACCAAAAAGGGGGATGGATAATTCAAACTACAACAATTCCTTGCTCTTGTATTTGATAATACTGGAAACAGTCATACTTTCCTCTCCTTGGGCTAGGTTGATGCATACGTACCTGTTTATTCGCTAAACAATTCTAGAAAAAAACAAAAAAAACTTCTTGCTCTAGGCAATGCCTGCTCCTGGAAGATAAGACTGTGAACTGACTAAACAGCTTACTTATCAAGATTAATACCCTCATACTCAAGAATTACTCCCAGACCCTCGACTCACTGTGCCCATCAATATGAAACTATAATGTCACGGGGCAGCCGGATGGATCAGTTGGTTAGAGCACGAGCTCTGAACAACAGGGTTGCCAGTTCAATTCCCACATGGGATGGTGGGCTGCGTCCCCTGCAACTAAGATTGAAAACGGCAACTGGACTTGGAGCTGAGCTGCGCCCTCCACAACTAGATTGAAGGACAACGACTTGGAGCTGATGGGCCCTGGAGACACACACTGTTTCCCAATATTCCTCAATAAAAAAATTAAAAAAAAGAAAAAAA
The DNA here is from genome assembly GCF_036562045.2 of Rhinolophus sinicus. Taxonomy (NCBI): domain Eukaryota; kingdom Metazoa; phylum Chordata; class Mammalia; order Chiroptera; family Rhinolophidae; genus Rhinolophus; species Rhinolophus sinicus. The sequence goes on from NC_133754.1 coordinate 174,539,543, forward strand.
AAAAAAAAAAACCATGAATGTCACAATCTTTGCCCCATCCCAACTAATTTCCATTTTGCACCACCTAACTTAGATTCACCCATCCCAGGCCCTAAAACCTTATATATTTCAGTTTTGAAAAAAGGAAAAGACTGTATCCTTTCCTGCAGTCAAGTCTAATAAACTTAGCTTTTCTTGACTTTTCTAGTGGTCTTTTGGGGAATGAACAGTAGATTCTGTAAAGTACTTTACTACAAGACTAATTATATTTAACTTTTGAAAACTTTAGTTTCCACTTTTTCATTTTTTCCTCTGTTTCCCCAGTAATAATTTGAGTGTTAGGAACTGTCCTAGGTACTGAAAACAGACTGTCCCTGCTTTCATGGAATGTGCGTTTTAGTAAGGAAAGATATATTTTTTGGAAGATGGAAAAAACTAATGACGTCCTTACAGTTCTGATAAGTACGTTAAAGCAAAGTTGCTGAGTCCTGAAACAACATGCCAAAGGGGAACCTCTTTCAGCTGTGTGAGGAGATATTTGTGAGAAGAGCAGGAAGTGCCTCCCTGAGCAGGTAGCAGCTGAAGACAGATAAGTGGAGAAAAGCCAGTGACAGAGTGATACCATGTCCAACAGTTCAATATCAGACAGAGTGAAAGCCAATCCAGTATGACCATAGACAGCAGGAGAGAGTTTCACTAGTGTTAGCCAGGGGTGGTAATAACCAGACTTGTCATACCCGGGAAGCATTTGTGGGTGTAAGTGAGTTGGTGCAAGCTGTTTCATCAATTCCAGCATGTCTGTGATTCTCAGACATGCAGGATCTCACATCTGACATCTGCAGATGTGTCCATGTTAATGTTTCCTTTTGTTTTCTCTTCTGCAGCCATCTGCTCCCACTCCCTACTTTTACCTTGTTTTATTTTATCAAACTTCTCCAACCCCCTGCATTTGTTCTGTTCCCCTTGCTATGCTTTATCTAGGACAGGGCTCCCCACAGCCAATATTCCACCTTAGTTGGATCCTCTTGGGAACTGGAGGACTTTTTGCCTCCCTGGCGTTAAGTCCCTTGGAAAAGGTTTTTAAAAGGACATAGTCAATGAAGTCTTTTTACAGCTTAAGTAACATAATGGATTATTGACTCTTTCAGACTTAAGGTCCCCACTGCTGCCATTAGTGATAAAGGAACTTTTCCTAGTGTACAGGAGTTAATGGGCCTCTGGCCTTGCTCAACTTATTCCTGGAGCAGTTTACTCCCTGGGGAAGTGTGACTGCCTCAACTGCATCTCCAGTTGGGAGGTGATTTCTGCTCCAGGAACATAAAGAGAGTGTGCATTCACAGAATTATTGTAGCAGTTTGGAATTTGGTAGACGCTCATGGCATGTGGCAATAAGATTCATGTTCTATCACTAATCATCAGAGAAATGCAAATCAAAACCACAATGAGATATCAGCTCACCCCAGTTAGAATGGCTATCATCAACAAGACAAATAGTAACAAGGGTTGGAGAGGCTGTGGAGAAAAAGGAACTCTCATACACTGTTGGTGGGAATGCAGACTGGTGCAGCCGCTATGGAAGGCAGTGTGGAGGTTCCTCAAAAAATTACGAATAGAATTACCATATGACCCAGCAATCCCTCTCCTGGGTATCTACTCAAAAAATCTGAAAACATTTATAGATAAAGACACGTGTGCTCCAATGATCATTGCAGCTTTGTTTACGGTGGCCAAGACATAGAAACAACTAAAATGTCCTTCGATAGATGAATAGATAAAGAAGTTGTGGTATATATACACAATGGAATACTATTCGGCGGTAAGAAAAGATGATATAGGAACATTTATGACAACATGGATGGATCTTGAGAGTGTAATGCTGAGCGAAATAAGTCAGACAGAAAAAGCAGAGAACCATGTGATTTCACTGATATGTGGTATATAAACCAAAAACAGCAAAAGAACAAGACAAACAAATGAGAAACAGAAACTCATAGACACAGATAATAGTTTAGTGGTTACCAGAGGGTAAGGGGGGTTGGGGGTGGGAGATGAGGGTAAGAGGGATCAAATATATGGTGATGGAAGGAGAACTGACTCGGGGTGGTGAACACACAATGGGATTTATAGATGATGTAATACAGAATTGTACACCTGAAATCTATGTAATTTTACTAACAATTGTCACCCCAATAAATTTAAAAAATAAATTAAAAAAAAAAAAGGAAAAAAAAAAAGATTCATGTTCTTTACTCCACACCTCCAGGTTTTCTGTTACAAAATGTAATGCAGGATTTAAAAACTTTATTTTAACAGACTAAACCTTTATGTGCAACCCATTCTTATTCAGAATCCCAGGGTATAAAACAGACAATAGCAAAACAGTTCTGCTGAAAGCAGGGGGAGGCCTGAGCCTACAGACGGGATATCCATGGTGTTGCTGACTCCCCGGAATTACTCAAGGACCTGAGGTTGAAAGAATCCTGCTTGACTCTGGGCTGGGGCCATGTGGTCAACTACAGAAACCAAAAAACCCTCCTACAATAAATGCTTAGGAATTCTCAACCAAGTGATGCAAACTTTCTTCTCAAAGCACATTCCAGCTTGTCAGAACAAAAGGAAAAGTCTCCCATTGCCATGAATTAAGATGGAACTACAAATGAGAATAGAAATGTGCTGGGATTGACGGTGGCCCCTCAACTAGAGACTGGGGAGTTTAACACATATTTAGATAAAGTAGACGTGACCTTGAGCTCACCAGGAGTGAAGATGAGAATTAGTTCTAAGATCTATTAAAGTGGCACACGTGGAAAGAAGGGGCTGTATAAAACCATCCTTCAGCGTAGTATAAATTCATGCTGTATAAAAACATGCAAAGTATAAAAACATGTCCACATGTCTCTAGTCTCCGGGTGCAAAAAAAACCCAAAAAACAAAACAAGCCCTCCAAGAATCTATGAAATTAAAATCATAACCCTGCTTCACTCTGAGGTGTAGGGTATTAATTTACATACCTTTATGATTTGGGAGGCTCTGAGATTTGCTACTAACATACTAATGATCCCCAGTCTGTGGGCTTTTCTTGGGCACCTGGAAAATTCCAACACAGTTCTGCTCTAGAATGATATGCCCTCAACTCAGGCTGCACAGGAAGAGGAGTTGATAACCCTAGATCACAAGAGGAAGTGATCCAGTATAAGCACGAAGCAACAGATGCGAGAAACAGCTGACAGATCTGCTACCACTTCAATGAACAGAACCATATGATGTAAACTATAGAACAGCTTTAAATAAGGACATACGAAGGGAATTAAAGCCATAAAACATGACTAAAATATGATGAAAAGTAGCAGGTAGATAAAAATAAATATTAATATAGTCCTTTGATGTCAAATACTTATTATCCTGTTAGGACAGCAGTTTAGACACAACCAAAAAGAGAACTGAACAAGACTTTGGCTCCTTTTCTGTAAACTATGAACCAAGCCCTGTTATGCTGTCTCAGTTTCTCCCATGTGCTTGAAAATGACCAGGGCCAAGGAGACCTCCATCAGAGCAAGGACTACATCCTGCGCACAGTCTTGCAGGACTGTTCTCAACTGTCCACTTCACAAGAACAGCGTTCTAATTATTTGATGTTAGAAGGCTTCTATAACTTCTCCTCAGAAACACATGCCCACCTGCTAACAAACTCGGGAATGTTAAGGTCCATCTTAGATAAGCATCGGTCTTTTGGTTTAACATTTCTGGCTTTTGAACAAAACATCTCCTTGTTTACAACCTGTTCTGTGAGTTTTTTAATGGACAGAAGTTGCATTAATATCTGGATGGACAAACTCAATGGTTAGCAAAATGTCCCATTCCAAGTTTGCTATCTGACTCAGGCAGGCAAAAACTGCTAAGCTCTGTCAAATTTCACACTTTTCTGAAACAGTCTCCTAAACCAACCAAATAGTAAATATTGTGCATTATTCTATTTAATCTTAACAACAAGCTTCATAATTAGGATATATATATATATATATATATATATATATATATATATATATATATATATATATATATATATTTTATAGATAAGGAAAGTGAGGCCTGTGGAGGCCAAGTGAATTATCCAAATTTAGACAGATCCCAGTCTTTAACACCAACAGCAAAGCTCATGTGCTGAATCATTAGCCTGCTCTGTATGCCTTTCCTTGAATTCTGAATCATGATTAGCGCTTAATCAAATTGAATGTTGAAAATCCAAGCACCCATGTTGGAGTTACAAGATCACGTGCAAAATGCATTTGATGATTTGTTCTTTTGTTTTGTTTTATTTTTCCCTAACCCAGTAGTAAGGAACAGAAACTAACAGGAAAATTCAAACCTACCAACTCCTACTAGGGTCAGCTGTTCTGATAAAATGCAGGTGGTATTTATTTATTTTTTAATGCATACACATTTTAAGAAAGGAAAAAACTGTATTAAAATTGTAATACTCAATATATACTGATAATAAAAGATGAATACAAGTCATGTGTATACATGCTTTGGCACCCCCAGTATATTTGACCCCCTGTACCCACTTCTACCACCCCTACCCCCATTATTCTTTGGTAACCATTAAACTATGTCTGTGTCTCTGAGTTTTGTTTGTTTCTCTTGATAATTTGTTACTTTCAGTTTTATATCCCACTTTTGAGTGAAATCATATGATTCTTGAAAAAAAAAATGCAGCTGCTAGAAACTCTCAATTCAAATGTAAACCAAGGTTCAAGTCATGGCAAAAGTGTGTCTCTCCCAGGCTCCTCTGAGAGGTCCTTAGCTATACAAAACAGTGGTTGTGTTTAAGGACGTTGAGTTGCATCACCAAAAAAGAAGCATTAGGGCAAGGAGGACATGGGGATTACAGAAAACAACTTCCTTGTCAGGGTAAATGTAAGTAGTAGAAAGGAAACAGAAAGCACTGTAGAGTGTGGCATGGGAGTGACACTGGGTGCAGAGAAGGCTCTACTGCAGGGGAATAATGAAAATTGACCTTCAGGAGTATGGCTCTCGCTCGCTCGCTTTCTTTTTTACCCCAGCAGCAAACCATTTCTTGGTCTCTGTTCTCATTCTATTGTATCTCCAGGACCAAATGAAGGAAGAATGAACTAGCCACGTCTTTACCACTCTAGAGTCTTCCAGGATTTTCTTTTTGTTGAGTTTCTATTAATATTACTCATTTCATCATAATCATCACTGCTAGTTTATCCAGCTATGATTTTCTGAGCCCTCTGCTCATTGCACAGACATGCAGATGTATTGGTGCATGTGAACCTAGCAGTTTCACAAGGTGTTATTGTTTCCCTTTATAGACGAGGAAAATGAGGTTGCAAGAGGTTACCTTGCAAGTGCAAGGACTAGGATTGGAAATCAGGTCCTTCTTGCTATGCCTGACGCTCTTACCCACTAGGATATATCACTATCCACCTCAACAGAAGCCAAGGCACCTTAACAAAGATGGGGCTATGGTAAATTGTTTTGAAAAATATCTGGGTTAATATAATGAAACTGCTTAATATAATAGGAATTTTAGATTGCCCTAAAAGAGGATTGAATATAAAATAGTTCCCAAATGTATTTGACTACAGGGTCTTTTTTCACAGCACATATCATATGACAACTGTTCTGGAGAACACACATCGGGAAATGCTTTCATAGACTGATATTTCATTGGAGTAAACTCCGCTTAATTATTATTGCCAAAGTGTAGGTGCTCACAGAGGGCAAAACCAGGCAATCAAGCCCTTCTAGAATATTATGTTGGCCAGACTTCTCTCTGCCTGCATATGTGATGCGCTTCACTGAACATCTGGAAAAGACCTGTCTTCACGCAAATCCATGTTGTGTGAGAAATGTTAATGGCACTCACTCTTTTCTTTCCAAGAAATTTCATGACTCTCTTTCTCACTCTCCCCCCCACCAAACCCCACAGCAACACTTTTATTTAACCAGAGACATTTAAGAAGAGTCACTCAATTGGTATCTTTCAGAGTCCTTTCTTTGAACTCAACTTTCAAAACTAAAATGTGTGAAAAAGTTACAAAAAAAAGAAAAAGAAAAAAAGGCAAAACAAGTTTCCCTTAATAATTTTTATATCAAAATGAGAAGAAGAAATTACCAAGCTTCTCACAAGTGGCCAGAGATTTCTAGAGTAGCTTTCCTGACCTGGACTAAACCTACAATTGATATTCACACGTTTCTGCTGTCTGCATGCTTCTCAGTGTATCAGCAATTATCATCCGGGAGATAATCAATAAAGAAATGAAATGGAAGACAGATTGACTGAAGGTGGAAAAATGGAGAGACGTTTCCTGACAGATGTGGAGAAAGAGTCAGAAATGTTAAAGGGAAGCAAGGATATGGTCTTTGTTTAATATTGGACCTGGGAAACAGCCCCTGGAATTTTCCTGCTTTGTAACAGTCTGTTTGCAGACCATGAGGAGAAGTGGGAAAATTCTATACACATTGCCTTTTGAGGCTTCCGAGTTCTTACAGATGACACAGTGACATGTGGACTCTGAAATCATAAAATCAGTAGTACAAGTGGCCCTGAAGATTTTCCAACATAGTGATTTTAAACACTGCGTTCCATGTTGCCATAGGAGAGGGGCAAAGGGACGTCTGGAGATAAAGGCTTCAAGGCCCCATCTTTCACATCAGTGAAAACAGCCCTATGTTCCTAATGGGGTGGGGGGGATTAAAATGTCACTAAGGTGGGACTTCTACCCAACATGGTGCTTGGAATTCCTTTCATTATCTCTGTGATCTGTATTTAACACCTGAAATGTCAAAAAGTTGTGTTTTTTTTGTGTTTGTTTTTGTTCATTTGTTTGTTTGTTTTATTGAGTGAGTATGGAGCCATATTCAAAATAGAGGCTGGAGGAAATACAAGACTTAGAGGAAGTGGAATTTGACCAAAGGAAGCAGAAGCTCCAGGTTTCTTGGTAACTGCAGATAAAACCAGCATAGGGGCAGCACGATGGGCATTTCAACCCTGGATCTGAATGCCAAGTGGACATGAGAAGGAAAGAGCGGGTGCAGGTGGAGGGGTGGTCAGGCTCTGTGAACCCTCCTCGCTCCAGGCCTTCAGAACAAGCAGCTATCATTAGGGAATCAACCCCCTTCTAGAATACTATGTTGGCCAGACTTCTTTCTGCCTGCATATGTGATGCGTTTCACTGAACATCTGGAAAAGACCTGTCTTCGTGTAACTCCATGTTGTGTGAGGAATTTTAGTGGCACTCACACTTCTCATTCCAAGAAATTTCATGACTCTCTTTCTCACTTATTTTTCCTGAAACACCCCAGGAACATTTCTACTTAACCAGAGACATTTAACACAGCCACTCAATTGGTATCTCGCAGAGTCCCATTTCCAGGTGGGAGACAAAGCAGAATCTGGAGAGATCAGCGGGAGAAGCCCTTCTCCTGCTGCTACGCCCCATCCATTTCTTAATCTTCTTGGAAATAGCCAGAGAAAGACCTTACTAGAAGCTTTCACCCTTAGAAGAGTCTCCTGCTGGGCTTGAAGTTAAACTCCACTGTAAACATAAGGCGTATAGGCAACTGTTCCAAGATACATGATCACGAGTGCTATGACAGGGAAATAACAAAAAGGGAAAAACATTCCAGTGAAAAGGAAGGTGGGGATTTCATGAAGCCAAAACCAAGAGGCTGTATAAAAGAAGGAGCAGGAGCTCTTAGTCATGAAATGGAAATGGTTATATAATGGCAGTAATAATATTAACAACAGAAGAGAGAGACTGAACAGTAGAACAGACAGAGTTAAGGAGAAATTGGTGATCTGGGAGAACAGGCTGTAGGAATCTCCCAGAATGCACCTCTACCACATGAGCTGTATCCCTGTATCCCCTTCAAGAAGGGCCTCAAAGCCGAGTGGCTAGGCTGCACTTTGCTGGCGGTACTCATTGCTGGCTTCCTAAGTGGCTACCTCGGCTTTGCAGTCAAGGTCACGCTATTCTCAGGCCAGCCCCCAGCCAATGATGAAGCAAAGCATGGCGATGTGAGGCTCCTCTAATGAGCTATCCTTGCTCTGGAGTTCCCTTTTGGGCTGGCCGGGACTGTCAGGTAAGTCCCCCCAACCTAATCCTGCCACATCCTTTTGCTAGCATAAGTCTTCCTACTCATTACAATTTCCATACTCCTAATTACACTGCAACAAAGTTGCTACAGCATCAGCAAGGTGTAAGGAGATGAAATGTATAAAAGAGAAGCTAAGAAGCATGGCATATAGATACACGGGAGTGCTAGGCAGAACATGTGAATATGTTAAAAAATAAATTAAAATAAGAATTTTATATCTAACTAAATTATTTGAATATGAAAGGGAATAGCAATATTTATAGATACACAAGGACTTAGGAAGTCATCAGCAAAAATATTTCTAAAGAATGATTATATATATGCTTATAGAATATTGAATACAGAAGGACATAATGCTAAGTGATATGAGTAAAGAAAAAATAACACATTGGTGCCTAGATGAGATAAGAAAAAATATATATATAAATGTATATATATAATGTATTTTCTATAACAATCTGGAATTAGTATTCCAGTTCTACCAAGTGGTGGGAAATGCAGATAAGAGCACAACTAAATTTTGTGTCTTTAAATAGATGGAAGCTATAGATACTGATTAAACTTGGATGTTGTTAGAAAAAAAAGTCTATAAAAATTTAGGTTAAAAAAATTAGAAAAACCATTAAAATAATAGAAACACAGTATGTAATACCAAACTAGAAGAGAAGAAAACAAGAAAGAAAACATTATCAATTTAACAGAAGCAGAAAAGGGAGAATTAAAAAGAAGAAAGTGGGTAAAGAAAATAATAATAAAGAGAGCCAGGAAGATGCTACTTACAAGGAATATTTCTCTCAAAAGAAAAAGAAAAAAGCATATACAGAACATATAAACCAAAAAGAAGTTTGGACAGAAATATTAATATAAACTAAATGAAAAGTTAGGGCTATAAATGGAGAAAAGAGAATATTTCATGTTAATAAACCTGACAATACACCAAGAAGGTGAAACATTTATGAACTTTGTCTCTACCTAACAATATAGACAAAGTCCAAATGGAGCTTCAGCAAATTCAAAATAATTGTACATTATACTGACTATATTCTCTAATAAAAGCAATAAAATAAGAAGGTTGATTGGTAAAATCTCAATATCATGGACAATAATTCTTGTTATAAAAAATGATTCTGTTGTGGAAAAACCAATGATTTGACCCTACGTTTCTTTGAGAGCCATTAAGAACTACACACACTATAGTGGTTTGGACAAAGCCACGTGATGGAGTTTGGAACCCAGGTGCGCAAACTCACACAAGACAGCAAGATCCAGCGGCTGGAATTCTTTGTCAACAAAATGTGACTGGTGAAAACGTTTTGTTGTTGTTGTTGTTTGTTTTAACACATTTTTTGCGGGAAACGAGTAAACTCGTCATATCGCTTTTTATACCAAAGCGCGGGAGACGAGAATAATACATATTTTGCACCTCTTTTTAAACTAAAACACTGAAAGTTTCATAGGAAAATATCAAATAGATCGAAATATATGAATATTTTACGGAAAGTCTAATTTTGGCGAGAAAATGTCAAAAAAGCCCCGCATTACGATGCGATTTGGCGGGAAAATGCCCGCTTACAAAGTTAATATAAATTGTATAAAGGTAAAACATAAAATAAAATGAAACAAGCAAATAAAGCCCAAACTGAGAAAATCCAGATTCTGCTGTCAGTGCTGTGTTTCTAATGTGAAACGAGGCCCCCTGATTGGAGTGCGGGGCAAGAAGCCTGGAAGAAGGTTAAACCCGGAAAAAAAAAAATCAGCATGGGCTCAACATGAGCACTCTAGTTTCATAGCCACTCTCTATTAATCAGGATAATTTGTGGGATAATCCTGATTAATAGAGAGGGGCTATGAAACTGGAGAGCTCGTGTTTAAGTTAAAGGACCATTTTACCAGTCCACAGTGCCACCAAAGCAGACGTGTTTCCTTGTTAGGCTTCTTGCTACCAGCAAATTCTCATTCTTGCTTTTTTCCTTCATGGACACCGTTTTTTCCATGGACGGCTCAAAGTTAGAGAGCAGTGGGGTTAGGGTGATTAACAGTGTCACATGTTCTAAAAGGCAAAAAAAAAAAAAAAGAACAAAGAACAAAAAAGCAATTAGCAATGGGAAATTATTGTTATCTTGGCCAGAGATCAACCTCAGAAAAGAGGAGGCATTCTCCACGCCTTGGGGAGTTAGAGGAAGTACATGGGGAGGATGTACAGGTGAGCTGCTAGATTTTTGTTGGAAAGGTTAGGCTGAAGAGGGGATAAAGGACTAGAATAACAGGTTATAATGGGGTCAGATGGAACCTTCTGAAAATTACAAAATGTCCTGTATATTTCTGAAGCATGAGGGAGAAGATGTAATAGGTAGATGGATTTAATCTGGAAGCATCTAGAGATGGGAAGCTTCAGTACAGTTGTAGACCGGCCCTACCAGCGCGTGAGAGATCTAAGAGAGAACCATGTGTGGGAATCGGTAACAGCACGGCCGTGCTGATGGCTGGCTGGCTGAAGCCAGGAGAACTTGGCGTCTGCAGGTTGCGTAGTGAAGTAACTGTGAATACCCAGTATTTCCAGGCTCACTCCTATCACCATGAGCATCACTGACGTCTTTCAGGATAACAGAGGGCCATGGCAACCTGTAAGCTGCTGCTGCTGTCCTACACGAGGGTAACTGGCAGAGGCCATGACATATGTGCGTGTGTGTGCACATGTGAACACACACACACACACACAGTATGAAAAGAGAAGAGTACTCTGAGTTTCTGTCCTGGGAAACGAATAGAAAAAAAAGACATGTGTTGGGGTGACAATGTGTTTCAGCTCTAAAATAGCAGCCCAGTAACCTCTACGTATGAAGTAAAGAATAAGCTGGGGGCGCACGCGATCAGAAAGGGTTTCATGGAACTCTGGGAGAAGAGATGTTCAATGAGATGATACTGAGTTAGAATTTACGAAGTCTAGTGGCCTACTCTTGTGACTTCCACGAGCTACGGCAAGTCACTTGTCCTCTCTGTACTTCATTTCTGCACTTGAAATACAGGAGACTGGTCGGACTCATCCCCGAGGTCCATGAAGCTCATTCTGATTCCTCTGCTACTGCTTAATTAACTGTGTAGCTTTGGACTCGTTTGGACCATTTTGCACTTCTCGTTACACACACACACACACACACACACACACACATATACAAACACATTTTATTTTGGGTCTATTCAGCATCAATATGACAATCCTATGAGGATGTCATATATGTCAACCATTTAATGAGTGAATTATATGCCAAGCATTGTGCTAAGCACTACCTACATTTTAGTTTCTTTTTTATTCTGACAATGACCCTGGAAGACCTCTGGAGATTGATATTAAGATGCTCCTTTTAAGGAGCAAAAACTAAAGTCTAGTGCAACCTGCAATGTAGGAAAGATCCAGAATTCAAAACTGGGTCTTCCTGGTTCCAAAATCCGTCCTTTAAACCAGTTGCTATGTTAGTTTGTCAGATCACAAAATGAGATGAACTGCAATTCCTTTCATTGGCGTATGTTTCAGCTGTAGCTGAAGACACTCAGTGACTCAGACCTTTGCCTTACCAAACTGTACAAGTCTGGTGGTGTACTAGTGATGACAAAGAGAAAGAAATATGGAACCCCTCACAGAAACATTTATCTGACAATCCAGTGTGAAGTAAGTTTCCCAGACATATGTAATAGATAAATATATCCCTTCATCTCAAATGAGAGTATCTAGTGAAAAATATCATTAGTGTGAGCACGGGACTAAATGAAAATTGTTCTAAATGGGCTCAAATTTATATGGATACACACATTCAGTAATTTCATGGAAAATTGCTTCCAAAATTACATCACTAGAAGGGACCCCTATTAATAATGCTCCTTGAGGCCACATCAATTCCTTTAGGATCTTTGCTTTGTGCAATTATATGCGCTAGAAAGCATCTGGCTTCTTAGAGGTAGACTTAGTAATGAAAACATAGTGGGATTTTTAAATAATGACTCTAAGATTGCTATGGCATGCTCTCACAACCAAAGGAAGATATGTCTCCAGTGAGAGAATCTGACCCAAATCTATAGAGATAATGAAAAAAAACACACATTTAAACAGCACTTTACTGTTTACTTAATGCATCATTTCATAAACTCATAATTTTCAGAGCAACTCGGAGAAGTGGATGGAATATCTTTATCCTTCTCTTTGTAACAACAAGAAAATCAAGTCTCAAGAGATGGTGATTGATTTGGTCAAGGATAGGGCCAGTACATCGTATAGCTGGGACTTGAACTTTTCTAATTATGAGAGGAAAGGAAATGGAATTTTTAAAATATTTATTATAGATCAGGAGTTGGGTCAGAATTTTACATGTTATTTCATCCAGTGCTTCAAATTATAATACTAATGGGCCTTTGCAATGAGGAGAGAGAGAGAGAGAGAGAGAGAGAGAGAGAGAGAGAGAGAGAGAGAGAGAGAGAGAATTGTCCACGGTCATACGCTCGTTTTCTCATGAATATTTATGAACTGCCATGACATATGTGGTTCACTGGATACAGTAATGAAGGAGATGGACACACATTAGTAAATGTAGGGGTTAGAATTTGAACCCAGTTCATATGAACACTGAGCCTCTTGTTTTTCTCTCACCACCCCACAGAGATTGTTTTCTATTTTCCTTTGCATTTCTTAACTCAAAGCTTAGCATATCCTATGAAAGACCACAAATGGGTATTTTCATTTCTGCAGCCAGGCTAGAAGACCAAAAAGTGTCCAAATCCAAAGTGATGGCAAAATAGTGGTGGGACTTGAAACACACGTGAGGAATTGGTGAAGAGAACGTGAGTGCAGGGCCCAGGTTGATGCCTTTTCTTCCTGCTGCCTTCGTCCTTTTGCATTAGCTGACAGACCATAATGCCTGATTCCTTCTCAGTTCAAGTGATAGACAAAGGCGCCCAAGATGGAGGAAGAACACCATAGCCAGAAAGAACCAGGCAGAAAGAGATGGCAGAGAGACTTGGTGGCAGTCTCCTTGAACCTCCTTGATTGCAATGTGTTTTGTTCTGGTCAGAGCCTTCCAAATCTTCAGGTATCATTAGTAACAGAATTCAGGAAACTTTAGGGGGAGAAAACGTGTCTTGTACGTTTCTGCCTCATTGACTCTCCATCTCATTTCCAATCTCATCCGAAAACATCTTTTTCTCTTCTGACCGCATCTGCTAATTGCCCTCTCCCACGGTTATTATTTAACTGAAATATATATGATCACTTTAACAAGGGAATTTAACTTCATGGGGTTGTTGAGACATTGTGCTTAATAGATTTAGGTTGAAAATGTAAGTGGCTGAGGTTCTTAACTGGGAAGGGTCCTTATGAAAGAAAGCCTCAATCAATCTTTTATACAGGAAAGAGTTCAACCCACTCTCCTGAGGAGATTGGTTGAGTTCTTAATTTATAGCTTATATTATAAAAGTTTCCAAATAGCATTTGTAATATTTATTATGCATTTCCAAGTTGTACAGGGTTTGCCTAACCCTCCTCCCCCAAAAAGGAGTCTATTATGACTCCCTCTCCACCCAATTTCAAATCCTGGCTTTACCACTTTGCAGCACTGTAAGCCTGGACATGCTACTTAAATATTTAAAGTTTCCATTTTTTTCATCCCTAAAGTGGGAATGACATACTTATTTTGAGGGCTCCCTCAGAATTAAATACAATTCTGTGTAGAAAACTCCTTGTATAATGAAAGAGTTCAATTCATATTAGCTCTTACCGAGTGGAGGCACATATGTGATTCTTGGCCAACTTAAAACCAAAGTGGTTTGTATTACAATAGAATGGAAAGCCACTGTCTGATTAATACTATATCCCCAGTACCTAAAATTATGCCAGGCATGTAACAAGCAATCAAACTATCTGTGAATGAATAAATATCTTTCACTGTTACACAGTTGCTTTACAATTTACAAAATGTTTGCAAATCTGTGACCTCATTTGAACCCCTCAACAGTGTTACACACAAATATGGCAAAATATTCTTCCTGGACAAGCAAAAATGGATAGATTTACTATGAATCCTGTTGCCTTGGGAGTCTTCCTAGAGATCCATGCTAGAGTCTGGATTTTCCTTGACGCCATGCTTCTTCTTGCCACCCATAGGCAGTGAGTGACAAAGTCCTATCAGTTTTGCCTCCTTTTTTTTGTTTATTGTTTTTTTTTCCCCTTAAAATATTACTGTTGCCATTGGCATAGGTCAAATGGTTGGTATTCTCCTGAACTGCTCCAGCAAGTTCTGTCATTTGACTGCCTTCTGGGTGCCACTTGCCATTCCCTCACTTGCTCATTCTGCAGATATCTGTGGAGCATCTACACTGAGAAAGACATTCTGTTAGATCCCCAGAGGAAGTGACAAACCACATATGCCCTTGCATTTATGCATCTTTCTTATTCTAATGGGTGTCCTTAGGACATTAGGTTGACCCTTCTCTATTGTCTGGTGACCACACCACCCACCTGTACACAGGATTTCTGGACACAGCTTTCAGAGTCCTCCATTCAGTGATCTCTTCAGGTCTCCAACCTCATCTCCTTGTCAATCCATTAGGCTTCCTACCACACATCTTGACACATAACACGCAATGCCCTAATCAGACTTTAGTTTTTTTGTGTTTTTATTTTTGTTTTTTGTTTTGTTTTGTTTTGTTGTTGTTTTTTTAATGTCAAGAATATGCCACGCTTTTCCATTTTCCTAAATTTAGTGTCTTCTCGATCTGGAATATTGTGCTCAAAACACTCTTGCTACTTCTCTGTCAGAAGGAACTGTAATGGTAAGATCTATCCCTAGAGTGATTTCTCTCTGAGAAGCACAGTACCATGTGTGGCTGTACATATATGCACCCACACGCATAACTTCATCCAATGTAATTCTTAAAAGACCATTTTATCTATGAGAAAACTGAAACGGAAAATGGGAAGTTAACTAACTTACTCAAGGTCACAGTCATGACCAGTGGAGTATCAGTCCAAACCCAGCCTGACTTAAAAGCCCATATTCTTGACTGCTCTGCTTTATAAGTGAGCTTCTGTCACCCTTCAAGACCTAGTCCAAAAGCACGTAGTCTCGGAAATATTTCCTGATTGTGTAGCCGAAGAGAGCAGTTCTGTCCTTGACATGTATTTTACATATAACTCTATGGTGATAACTTTGGAATTTATATAAAAATGGCCACTCATTATGTTTAGAAGTCTATCTCTGTCATCCCCTTGGACGTCACTGATTTAGACTTACTCATCCCTATCTTCCCTGAGTTTATCAGTGTCCAGTCAATCATAGGTGCTCAATAAGTAGATGGTGAATGAATGATTGAGCACTTACTGTTAGGAACAGAGTGTGAACCACAGAGAAATAAGTGGGAAACATACATGGCAGTAGTTGAGGAAGGTTCTGCCCACCAGGTCATCATGCATTGGGTGTGACCTGATTAGAAAGAAAACCCGATTGAAAATTGTCTGACTGGTGGAGATAAAACATAAAAACAAAAATTCTACTCTCTGCATTTTATATTTTTCATGTTGTTTTGGCATTGCACTGACACTCGGAGCTACAGGTCAGGGCTAAGTTTACCTGGGCTTATTTGGAAAGTGTAAAGGCTTGTTTGGGAATGCTCTAGGGAGCAGCTAACCAAGGGACCTCTGCCATCAACTTGAAACATAACTGTATGAGGATTAAAAAAAAGATAAACAAAACCCACTGTGTTTTTTAGCAATGTGCTTTCCATCTCTCTCGGCTGCATTTGGTATCTTTTTAGCTTAAGACAAAGAATGAAGACAGCACACACTAATTTGGTCTAAAGGCTGTTGTAGGAGTGATGTGAAAAACACATAGCCCATTAGCAGTAGACTGATTACAGTAATGGACTCAATTCTTTGCCACTCAAATCTGCATCCTTTGCCCTTTGGCTATGCAGCGCCTCCCACTCTGACTCTAGACCAGGCCACATGACGGGGCAGGTGATCAACTGTCCTGGTTTTCTCTGGTCTTGGTTTTAGCATCGAATATCCTGCATCCTGGGAAGCTCCTCAGTCCCAGTGAAATCCCTTAGGAAGAAAAAACAGGCTGGTAGGTCACTCTGCTGGCCAATGGGATGTGACACATGCAGAAAGTAGGAAAGGACGTGGCCGGTGGGGTTGCCCTCTCTTTTGTGCCTCCCACATCACCATGAACACTACCCAGGACAGCCTGCGGGAGGATGAGAAACACGTGGGGCAGCGCCAGAGTCACTCCAGTCTGCCCCAAGCAGGGCAGCCTAGGTCTGCCGCCAACTGAAGGACTTTTAGGCCCTGTGAACAGTACAGAGATATATTACACATGGATCCAAGCCACAGAGACACTTAAATATGCAAATATATGCAGAATAATAAGTAGCATATGAATCCTGCCTTCACATACCTGAAGGATATCATTAGAAGAGAGAGCAGATTCATTTTTTTCTACGATAAATGGGTGAAATTAAGACTAGTATGTAGGCACTATGGAAAGACGCGTAGATGATACTAGATTTCTTTATGAGGAAAACCTTTCCAGCAATCACGGCTGTTCAAAACTGTCCAAAGTAGTCTTCTCGGTAAAGTAATGAGCATTATACAAAGCTCTGGGTTCTTCTCGGGACAGGGCCCTGCACATACATCTCGTGCCCATAAAGCTGGCTCTGGTTGGGGGTAAGCTATTCCAGACAGAGGAATTAATGTACACAAAAGCATAGGCACATGCAGAGGCCTGAAGCGTTGGGGGTCTTGCTGGATCGTGGTATGTGTACACGGATGGTTGGTCCATAGATTTGTAGGTGCTACAGTGGAGATAGGCAACGAAATAGAAGTGACAGCATGGTGGGCTGGTAGTGTGGCAATTCAGCTAAGCTAGTACTTACTCTAAGGATTCCCTTTTGGACTAATTCACGGTTATTTGGCCACAGGAGGCATTTTGTACAACATGTGAAAGGAGGAAGTGAAGTGGTAACCACAGTCTGCGTGGACTCGGAAGGCACCAGGCTGGCGCAAATCATCTACACCGTTGCTTTGCTCCTGGTTTACCTTGAGGCCTTGGCAACAGCAGCCCTGCAGCTCCTTCAGCTCCCATCAGACCTGCTCCCCCGTAAGTGTCGCCAGCTTCCTGTACTGAAGGGCACCAGCACTTCTTGTAGGTCACCCACGCAGCCCATCAAATCTGGAGGGTTGGAGGTACTGAGAGCCCAACCCATGCTTCACTTTATCCCTGCGGCTTCTAGTGTGTCTTTGTGGTTTGTTTGTCCTTTTTCTCCTCCACTTCATGCTCATTTGTCTTTCTTGACTGCCTGCCATGCACACGGCATTTTAGGTCACAGCACCAGATTCCAAAGAAACCGCCTCACAAAGACTGTAGGACCAGCATCCAGAACTATGTTGGTCAACTTCCTGTAACAAATCCCTGATCCCAGACCATTTCTAGTGGTTCTGCTTCTCTGATCAAACCCTGATTAGTCCTGAGAGGCCCTAAAGAGTAAACTGCCTGAAAAGACCTTTCAAGGAGGTAGCCCCGACACAGAGTTAAAAGCACAGGCTATGGAGTCACACATAACTGGAGTTTCTAAATTAACTTACTGTCATTTTACCAGTCGTGTAACTTTAGTTTGTGTGACAGGAAGCCTCCAAGATAACCCCCAATGATGTCCACCACCTGGTAGGCATGCCCTTGTGTGGTCCCCTTGCACACTGTATCAGGGATGGTGTGTGGGACGAATGAATACTGCACAAGTGATGGTATGTCACATCTGAGTCGAGGCCATCAAGGACACTGCAGCCTCTGCCTCTCCCTCTCTTGGTTTCCTCCCTCTGGAGGAAGCCAGCTGCCATGTTGTGAGGAGAAGCCCATGTGGGGAGGTTAGCCTCTTGCTAACAACCACGTGACTGAATTTCCAAGATAGTCCTCCCGTCCCAGTAGAGTCTTTAGATGACTTCAGTAGTGAGTAACGTCTTCATTTCACACTCATGAGAGACGCCGAGCCTGCGCCACCTAGCTCAGCTGCTCCCAGATTCCTAACCTCAAGAAATGGTGTGAGATCATATTTATTGTTTTAAGCTGCTGTAGTTTGGGGTAATTTGTTATGTAGCAATAAATAAATAAGAACCGATACAACAAATAACCATTTAATTTCCTCAAAAATAAAAGGGGGATTACTGCCGTGTTTCCCTGAAAATAAGACCTAGCCAGACAATCAGCTCTAATGAGTCTTTTGGAGCAAAAATTAATATAAGACCTGATATTATATTATATTATATATCATATCGTATCATATATCATATCATATCATATCATATTATACTATACCCAGTCTTATAGTAAAATAAGACTGGGTCTTATATTAATTTTTGCTCCAAAAGACTCATTAGAGCTGATTATCTGGCTAGGTCTTAGTTTTGGGGAAACAGTATAATACCCACCTCATTGGGTTGTTGTCAAGATTAAGGTAAAAAATGTACATAAAGCATTTAGTGCTGTGTTTTGCATGTGATACGTGCATACATAAATGCTATATTTCCTGCCACTGCTGCCGGGGTTGTTATTGTTGTTATCTGTTCCCAACTCAGCATTCTGTGGTTCCTTCACTTCAGGCTACGGTGGTCGGTGCAAACTTCAGTGAGGATGTCGTATTTGTATTGGATCTGAAAACCTACCTGTTCATACATTTACGGCACCCACCACCCCAAAATCACTGGGGGTGAGTAGCGTGGTAGGGGTGGGCCTGGAGAAAAACATCTCCATTTCTGGGCTCTGTTGTTTTCTTCAGTGCAGGGAGGGCCCACTCCTATCTCACAGGAAGAGCCCTAACTTGGATTCAGATAGCAGCTGACATCAGATCATGTAGGTCCACCAGTGGCCCAAGGGCTGGAGAATATTAAAGGCTGGGAATTAAAGTCTGATGCCTGCCTACTTGGGAAATTAACTCAGCTGGTGATGGAAAGTTATTGGAAAGTTACAAGAAGCGTGGATACCTTCCCAGAAATTGATGGCGCAAACAAATTGAATGGCATTTAACATAACTAATTGTTAATGAAATGGAGTATTAATCGTGTTATGTTAATTCCTCCCCTTCAGCAGTAGCTGCTTGCTTTGACTAAAAATACTTGCTTCTGAATAATACAATTGTGAGTCTTAAAGAGATTTTCTAGATGAGTGCAACCTTCTACATTTACAAATGAGGAAACAGGTTGGGGAATAGTATAGGTATATAGATAAATAATAGTACTGAATTCCTATATTATTCTTTCCTGAAGGGTCCTGGGATGAGGGCAAGGGGGGGAAAGAAAAGTGGAGTTTCTCTGATTTCCTAAACAGTATTATTTAGTAGTTATGAGCATAGGTGTTGAAATCACAGAGGACTGAGTCAAATTTCACTGCTTGCCTCCTGTATGATTTTGGATGAGCTAACGTGCATTGAATAAATCACTTATGTTCTTTAAGCCTCAGTTTTCTCATCTGTAAAATGGACATAAAAATATGCATTTTTGTCATAAGTATCAGGATGCAAGAAATGCTTGGGCCATGGGGTGTACCCCATAAATTTTAACATTCTTTATTATATGTGCAGACTCTCAATAGTAAGGCCTGTATACTAGGCAGAAATAGAAGATATACATATTGTGGGTGTTCACCTGGATAATGAGCTTTTCTTAAAAAAAAATAAATAGTTTAATTTTTTTTCAGTGAATCAAAACTAATTGCAAGGTATCAAAAACTATAACATTTCCTACCTCAAATGTCACCTTCCTGTTTTGCAATCCCTGAGGGCCAGACCACCTTAACTGGTTTCTCCAGGTTGGTTTAACACAGTCAAGGACGGTAAGCTCAGAGGACCTTTAGGAGGAAAGGAGAATCCATCCAGAGATCCAAGGGCCCTCCCGTAACGAATAGCATGCATCCAGTGCTACTCTGAGGACCTGATTTTCAACAATATGAGGATTAACTCTCCCTTGGTTTGTCTTAGTTCCACTCTCTTTACTTTGCTCTTTGCCCTTTGGTGAGAAAACTTCTCCCTCAGAAGTTTGGAGATCTTTACCCTATCAGGGTTCCCCATTCAGGTTTTTTTTCCTTCAGGAAATAACTGAAAATTCAGGCTTGGTCAGATTTTCAAGACCAGGGGCATCTAGTATGATGGAATAGGAAGTGTCACAGAAGGCAGGCAGAACATAAACTAAGGCAGGTGATGTTACTGAGGGGTAACAGAAAAGCAGAAGCTGGGAGCTGGGTCACCGGCAAAATATAAGCCACTGGAAGGATTAGGGAGAAGTCTGCATCCCGTGCAAATAAACTGAGTCCTGGATTGTTTTCTAAAGTAGGAGCTCTACATTTGGGAAGCAAACAAGAGAACACTTGGGAATATGGGTAATTCATGCAACGGTCCAAAGGGAGACTGCCTTGTAGCCATTGTTTTTAGCTACTCATCTGAGGAAAAGATTCAAACTGAGATTGTTGAAGGCTCAGAAGACATTAAGGTCATTATTTACATTATTTCAATCTATCCATCAGACAATTTGAAATAGGCATTACTCTTTGCATGATCCAGTTGAGAAAATTAAAGTTCAAAATACTTGGTTCTTCTTAGTTCCATACTTAGTGAATACTGGAGCCAGGCTTTGGATGTTAGACCTATACCCGTATAAGTAAAAAGCCTGGATCCTCTCCACTTTGCAAGATTAGAATTTCAGGTAAGAATCACACAGCTCGAGTGTAGTGGCAGCGGGGGTGACTGACATGATGACCAGGACCGTCATCGTGTAGCCAGTTAACACCCTTCTCTGGGCACTCCTCTGACATTGTGATGGCCAGACCTTCCATCATCACTCTGAGACTCGAGGAAGCATATTTGAAATGAAGGCACAGGTTTCATGCAAGATTTTTATTTTTTGAGAAAGAATGGACTGCATTCATTTGAGTGGAATCCAGTACATTTTTGGTTCACAAACTTTCCCTAAGAAAGTCGTGAGTAGTGAAGGGAGTTTAGAAAGATTTTGAATGTAGGTTGGATCAAGACAGTTGAACTTTACTCTCACTGGGCAAATGATGAAAAGGATACTTGATCAGTTTCCAAAGGCCTGAATTTGAATCCTGGTTCTGCCATTAACCAACGGTGTACACTGGGGTCCTGTCTCATTTCCTGTACTTACTCATTCTCTTCTTTAAAAGGAGGAACACACTTGGCCCAGTTAATATCATAGAGCTGTTGTGATATAGAATGAGCTATGTGCAAAATAAGGTTGTAAAGTCCCAAAACACATGTAGAGGTGGACAAATTTCCTTTAGGGACAATGGCCAAGGTTGCCATTTGCCTAGAACTAGAGGATTCCCAGGAAAAGGGAAATCAGTTCTTCCACTCTGTGTCTAGAGCCAAGTGACAGCACTGCTGCCCTGTGAGAACTGAACTGAAAGTCAAGGTCTCTGGGCTGTCTGTCCTCTCTTACACTCTTCGGCAATGTGACCCTGGGCAATTATTCCTTCAACTCTGAGCCTTAATTTCCTCACTTGTTAAATTGGGGGAATAACCTAATATCTATAATGGAAGACTGGTTCTCAATGTTGGCTGCAAATTAGAC
Source organism: Rhinolophus sinicus (assembly GCF_036562045.2). Lineage (NCBI taxonomy): Eukaryota > Metazoa > Chordata > Mammalia > Chiroptera > Rhinolophidae > Rhinolophus > Rhinolophus sinicus. Next base: position 174,561,264 of record NC_133754.1, read on the forward strand.
TCTCCTGGGGTGCTTTAAAAGCCTTATCCCCAGGAGGCATCCCAGATTAGTTGAACCAGAATCTCTGAGGCTAGGATCTAGGCACAGGCATTTTTAGAACTCTCAAGGTGATTCCACAACATAAGCATATTTGAGAAGCATTGATCCTTCTGGTGGTTTTAAGGTCAGAGCCCGTCCATGTCTAATGTTCTAGTATTTTGAGAGAATCTCTGGTTACGTCCATCTTCAGTTCTTTCATAGGGATAGGTTATGTCATTGAGAAATGCACATACCAGTCGCATTCATTTCCTAGGGCCACGATAACAAAGTGCCACAGACTGAGTGGCGTAGACAACAGAAATGTCTTATATCACAGACTTGGAGGCTAGAAGTCTGAGGTCCAGGTGTCAGCAGGTTTGGTACCTTCTGAGGGCTATGAGGGAGAATCTGTTCCAGACCTTTCCCTAGCTCCCGGTGGTCTGCTGGCAATCTCTGGTGTTACTTGACCATGTAGAAGCATCACCCCCATCTCTGCCTTGGTCTTCACATGGCATTCTCCCTGTGTGTTTGTCTATGTCCAAATTTCCACTTTACGTAAGAATGCCAGGATTGGATTCAGAACCCACCCTACTCCAGTATGACCACATCTAAATTAGCAATGTCTACAGCGACTCTATATCCAAACAAGGTCACAAGCTGAGGTTCTGGGGGTTATACACTTAGCATGTGAAATTTAGGGAAAGACACTTCAATTCATAACACCAGTACCTGGATTTCACCAACTGGGAAAAGCACGGTGCATGGCTGGTGACAAACGGAAACCTCCTGGGCGGATTCCAAAAGAGGACTCATTCTCATGAACAACACAGCACATTCTTACCCTCTCTCTGAGCTCCAACCCCACCCTCACCAGGTTCTTAGAACTCTAGGCCCCTTGACTATCCCCTCCTGTCGCCTCCAATGATCCCCTGCCAACCACAGAGACCCTGGCCCCTTCATTTGCCAGTTTAAGAATATGCCTTTAAGCATCTCAGCCCCCCTGCCAACCACCTCTAGTTATTAAAATGCAGCTCAGGATGTCTCACTCTGGCTGTTACATTATCATTCCTCGTTAGAGACTCCTCCAGGGCCTGAGACATCCCTGCACTAACTTTATAATTACAAAGTCAATTTCTAAACAGACATTTGCAAATAAGTCAATTTAAATACCGAGATTTGCAAACAATAATTAAGCAGTAGCTTCTTTTTTAATATCTATATATAATTAATGCCTGTGGGCTTTTCATTTTACCTTGCAACTGGGTAGTTCGCAATTGTTTGTTGAGCTAAAGTGTTCTCTGAAAGCAAATCAAAGCACTGGGGAGATTTTGGAAGTGATTGAAGAAAGGGTTTTTCCTCTTCCACCTTCATCCTGGCGCCACCCGATTGGCTGCATTTTTGTCAGTTGGGACTATAATAGGGGAGGGAGGCTGGAGAGGAATCATTTTCTGCAGTAAAAACAAAACGACAACACAGAGTCGGGTCCACCACCAGACCAGCTATTATAATATGGCTTCTTGAGATACAGTCAGGGAGGCTTTCCAAGCTGGAAGCCTCCACTGCCTCTGATTTCAGCGTCGTCTATACAGAGAGAGCTTTCTGTAGCTTAGCTTTCATAGTGCTTCCCTGTGGTTTAAAAAACCTACAATAGATCCCTGTCACCTGTAGGATAACGTCCTCACCCTGGCATTCATGGTCCTTCACAAACTGGCCTTACTCTTTGAACGAGGTTTTTTTGAAAACCTACTAGATGCTCGGGAAAATACTTGGAACAAGGTTACACCTGTAAACAAGACACAGTCTACTTCTAAGTCTAATGGGACAGGAACCCTGAAAACAGAATTTTATGGATGATCAATGTTATACAAGGGACAGCAGGAAGAATGCCAGGCTGGTCTGAAAACTTAGGAATGTCATTTTAAGAAGGTGATATTTAAGTTGAAGTCTCAAGGATGAGTCGGCATTAAGAAGGTAAAGACTGAGGAAGAGGTTATTCCAGGCAGAGAAAAAAGCCTTTTGGACCTCAGCAAGATGAGGGAACGCAGGGACTCTGTGAGAAACAAACAGTGGACCTGAGTGGTAGTTAAGTAAGGAGAAGATAGGAAACAGATATACCATGAGTCCAGACAGACAAACATGGGCTAGGTTAACAAGTTCTAACTTTGTCCTAAGGGCATACAGAGCCACAGAAGCATTAGAACAATTGATGGAACCACTTTGGCTCATGCTGCCCCAGCTGTGTCCTCAAGCCATACCAGAAAAACCTTCCAAAATGGTTGGATAATCCAGAAACTCTTGATTTTAGTTCGTCTTCCCAGGCTCTACTCCGATAAAGATGTTCTCCCCAGTATTCCCAACGCTCTTAATTACCTCAGTCTCAAAATCTTATTCAGAAGTCATGGGCTCTGTGAAATGTCTCTAATCCACTACCACTGATAGCTCTTATCAGTGATATGCATATAATAATGCCACTATATGAATGCATACTACATATGCAATTCTCTAAGTTCAACTTAAAATGCGCATATCAATAGTAAAAGCTTCCATTGTTTGCAAGTGAGTGTATGTGTCTCAGCCATATGTTAGCAAATATAAACAGTTACAAATGGTTTATCATCATCATCATCAATTTGACCAATATCACAAGAATTTTTCAGTGAGAGTCCCCATAGGTGCTGGGCAGAAGCTGAGATGTTTTGCCTTCAGAATGTCCTCAAGCACAGTCGTGATTCCCCTTCGTCTGTTGGGGACCCCGTTCAATTTATGTGAAAACTTCTGTAGAGCTTCCCCTCAGGTAGAGTGAGGTCAGCATTCTCCAGCAGAGAATGGCTGAGGTCAGCATTCTCCAGCAGAGAGGTCAAGACTCAAGACTCCAGAGCTCATGGGGGGGAAGGGGGTCAGAATCATTGATAACTGTTATCAAAGCGCTGACATTCTCAGCTGAAAATACAGGTCAGGGAACCCCACTGACCCACAGAATCCTGGTTCACTTTCTGCCTCATAGAGCAGTGTCTTCCTCTTTTCCCATGTCCATTCTTAGTAGAAAGGCAGATCCAATTCAGGCCCAGGCTCTGGGCTCTAGAAAAATCAGCTCTACTCCACTAAGTACAGAGCCAACCTGGAGAAATGAAGTGGGTGACCAGCTGGGGGACCTCCCCTTCCTCCTTGAGTCTTAGCGCCAGTTAGCACCAGTGGAAAGTGACCTTAGTGGGTTGCATATTTCCCAATTCAAAACATTAAGAAATTATGAATGACCCCTTATAGTCCTTTCAAATAAGGATGTTGCCTCCTTAGATGATGCATTCTGGAGGCTTTGGTTTCATTTCTTATGCTCTTTGCTTAGGAGGCCCATCATCTCTGGGGTCTCAGGTGCTGACAGGGAAGCAGTGTATGGACTATGAATGCAAACTTCCCTAAAATCCTTAATTTTCCAGGGTGGGAGTGAATTATCAGTGTTCTTCTCTAGTCCTGATCTCCATATCCATTCATTTCAGCTTCTGGCTCATGTTGTAGATGCAACTGTCTGGGACAATCAGATCCTACTTCAGATTAAGATTTTTAATGCAGGTAAATACATTTTTAAAAAGTAATCTTGATTCTTACCCCCAAAACAATCAAATCAGAATCTTTGGAAGTAGGCACGAGCCTGGATATTTTTTTATATTTCCTGAGATGGTTCAGGGTTCAGGATGAGATCCCCTCGTCTAGATGACCATTTATGGAAAACTGTCTTGACTCTAATTCAAGCTCCTGCACTAGAGCTAACTGGAGCTCCAATTTGCAGACAGAAGCAGACAGACAGACTAAAGATCTAATTTTGGTGACCTTTTGTCTCTGTCAGTCATTAAATGATTAAAAGAAACACTCAACACAATGAGGGAAAAGCAGAAGCATCGCTCCAGTTTCCCATTGTTTTTGGCAGTGTTGAACCAGTCCTGCTGGATCTGAGCGAGCCATATTTGTCTGGCCCTTCTCCTCTCACCCTTGTCTTCCCTCTTAGTCATCCTTGTTTGTCTTCCTTTCTGGTTTCCTTTCACTGTTTTCATAGAGCATACAAACACCAGAATGGGGACGGAAATTAAGGGTGGATCACTGTGGCTACTGCCATTGTAAGCCTTTGGAAGAGTCACTGCATTTTTCTGGGCCTCTTTATTCCCAGGGTTAGTTGGTCAATGTCACAAAAAGGATTGTATCTCTCTCCCAATACCAACATTCCATATCCTGTTCTTTTATATTTTATTCTTTTCTATTCTTCTCCTCTCTTTTTCACTTTGTCTCTCTGTATAGGCTTTTGAAGGTTCAATTTCGAATAAATGGAGGACAGCCATTTCAGGCCCCTTTGTAACTATCTTTGGTCCAACTTTAAAGGTTCACAGCCAATCATCTGTGGTACAGGAAAGTCAACTCTCCTAGCTAAATGGAAATGTTCCGGTTTGCTCTGTGTACTGGGACTCCATTTACACTACCTTCCCCATTGGTTGTGAACTTCCGTTTTCCTACCCCTTTAAATTCCTCTCACCCTGTATTACCCAGTTAAGATTTCTCTTGTACCATGAGCATGTTCCTCAATCATTCAAGTCCTCTATGAACTCCCATTGTCCAAGTTACCCCATATACATTTGAACCTGAAAACAACATTTAGAAACAGTTTCCTATCCCTTTGCTTTGGTTTTGTATGTCTGCGGCCATATCTGCACCTTCTGAACATTAATTTTGCTATAAGATGCTGGAGAATAGAAAAGCCATTCTTCTGTTTGCATTCCTCAGGGTATCAAGCTCGAGGTTAAGTGTGCAATGTGCACTTAAAATAGAATTTGAGAATTTACAAGTTTTTCAACCAAGGAATAATCTATTTTAACCCCCACAATTTACACACAAGAAAACTAAGTTTCAGAAAGAAAAAAATGACTCCCAGTGAGTTAATGGCTGAGCTTGACTAAAAGCTAGGTCTCCTCCATCCATTTAATTTTCTATATCGTTTCTTGTTTGATTTATATCTCCAATACCTAAGCAGACCCCAGATCCTCAGAAGTATTGGTCTCTTAGCTCATCATACCTTCACTTTTGCATAACTTAAATGAAACGTGTCTTATCAAGATATACTCCCATTGTTCTTCAGTAGGTCAGTTTTAAATTAATATGTTAGTTAGCCACATAGATGCCTCCTGTGTTAAGGAGACAATGATGATAAAAGAGAAGGTGCTTTCAGCTTTGAATCTGATCTGCCTTTAGTTCCTGTTTATTCTTTACTAGCTCTATGAGCTCAGGCTCGCTACTTCACTTCTCTGAACTTACATCTCCTCATCCATAAAACAGAACACAAAGATCCGCATTTAACAAACTGCGGTAGACTTTGGATGAGGTAATGTTTGCCCTTTGTTAACTGTGATGAGCTACAGGAAGATCAAATATGGCTCTTTTCACTATTATTAATAAATATAATATTTATAATAAAGTACAAAAATGTGAACATCAGTTAGGTAAGCAGAACCCTAACTTTGCTGCTTGAGACTTTGCTAAGTGGGGAAGAAGCCATCATCAATATTGGCGACAATTGCATACACTTCCTTTCTTTTCCTATGTGCGTGTGAGATCCATAACTTCACATACTCGCTGTTACTCAGCACAAAAACAAATAGCAAAGTAACCCTGGCTATGATGTATTTCAACAGCCGAACTTAGACTTGCCACCATTCTGCTAAATCATGAATATCTATCATTTGATGGAGTCAATGTTTTTATTTGGAACGAGGAAGGAGGGAGGCAATGAGGTTGGGGTTGGTGAAGAGAAAACAAATACAAGACGATGCAGTTGCTATAGCGATTCACAATGGGTATCCTTGGACCAGGGTTTAGGGATGCTGATGCAGCTAAAACAAATGTTTATGTTTGGCCACGGTAGAGACGGTGACGGATTGTGGAGCCTTGGCCTTGAGCCTTGATGTAATCCAATTCTAAATAAATCATAAATCTAAGTGCAGACTGGTAAAGCAGGAAGAATACCAATTCAGGCCAAGCAGGAACAAGCAGGCAGCGGTGGCCAGGATTGATTACGGGGTGTGAAGTGGGGATGGATGACAGGACAAGGACTGTGACCAGCCCACAGGGATGGACTTCTTTCTCTTCTAGCCTTAGCTAGACAACACCCAACTGAGCTGCCAGGCCTCAGAGGTGCGAATGAGAGATTCCTGCTGAAGTAGCCACGAGGCCATTCTGCCGCCTCCTACATTTTCTTGGATTGCGGGACTTTTCACCATAATAGGTGATGAATTGCTAATGGTTGGGCTATTCCAATGAGTCCCTCACTTAGAAGGATCCAAAAGTCAGTCAGAGAGTTTCTCATAGGCCTAAAGGCTGCGTGGCGTGAGAAGATACTGCCGTTAAAGCACTTGAAAGTGGAATAACCATTTACTTGTGTGACGAGGTAATGGGCTCAGAGACCACTGTTAATACATAATGTGGATGCCCTTTCTCATTTTCTGCCTCCTGAGAGAAAGAGGCAATGTGTGAAGGATGAAATGGAGAACCAGAATGCTAGCTCTACGTACACTGGAAGAGACACGGCTACTCTGGAGTGAAGTATGGATCTAGAAGGGTATGTGCTGGGTTTCAGAACAATATTAACCATTGTGGGCTGGCTGAGTCTGAAAGAAGAATTTTAGTAAGTCTGGAGAGAGGAGGGGTATTTAACAGTTGTTGGAAATGTTAAAGAATGGAGATTTCTATCGGGAGGATGGCTTCATAGATTGTGCAGCTGTCTGACCACTGCACTGTACACCTGAAGTTTATGTAGAATAATTTTGAATGTCAACTATAATTAAATATATATATGGTCACTGGATATAAAGTACAGCATAGGGAATATAGTGAATGGTATTATAATAGCTAGGTACAATGTCAGATGAGTTGGAGGGGGTTTATCACTTTGTGAGGGTTGTAAATGTCTAATAATTATGTTGTTTTGTACACATGAAACTAATATAAAAAATAAAAAAAGAAGGAACAGAGAAAAATTAAAAAAACAACAAAAAATAATTGAGATTTCAATAAGTTTTGTTGTATTTTAAAAATTCCCCATTTGAAGAATTACAAGTGGCTACAAAATGAGATGAAAATTTCTTTTCAAACTATTTGGATGTCAGAAGAGAGTTCCTGACAAATGCGACACTCTACTAAAATGGAGTAGCCCAACATGATTTGGTTTCATTCTGGAGGACACATCCAGGATTGGAAATAAAAAGGACCATATTCAGATTCAACTCAGGTTAAATCTGAGCGTGCACACGGAACCAAGAGTGTATTTGCTTCATGGCTGCCAACGTAGTGGGCCTATGGCACATGGGATAATGTTGATCCAATATTAGCAACGGTGGTCCTGGGGATGCTTTCTCACTGCCAGAGGAATTCTGAGGACTCCACTTGCAGGTCTTATTTACAGTATTTGGGCAATGCTATAATTATGTTCACTAAACTGAGTAAAGCTAAAAAAGATTGTTGTGGAGTACCAAATGCAAAGACAGGATTTATTGGGGGAGAAATGCCTCTGAAGGCTAGACGGGAGGGAGCAGGAGAAGGCAGGGAGAACCTCCAGATTGGGACGCAGGTCTGACACAAGGACAGGAGAGGGAGGAAATAGGGTTGGGTAAGATCTGCCCCGGACTGCGGTTGTTTAAGGTTGCATGAAGGGCCACAAGCACCCATGAGAGGAGCCCTGCACCTCACAGGAATGGGCTGGCATTCGTACCTTCATGATGCTCAGTCACTGGCTGGGAGACTCTCGCGGGAAGGGTGATGGGCCCAGCGAGACCATAACTGGGGCTATTAGGAGATTTAAGCCCCACATTCCCATGACCACCACAGTGAATTGCTGGCTAGATTTATTTATTGTTTTAACCTGGCTCCTATGGCTGTTCAATATTTTAAAGAATTATAGACTTTCCGCAAAAGAGAAAGGTAGTCAGTAGCTGACATAATGGACTAATTCAAGGCTTTTTCCTCAGCCAAAATGTTAAGATAAAATCCTTGAGAATTAAACTGCAGTTCTGGAGTACTCCATCAAGCACACTTTGGATGTTACAAGCTGCAGTATGATAATATTTTATGTGAATTTGAATTCTGCAAATTAGAAATACCATCATATAAAATATCAATAAGTCTCACTTTATGCACAATATTTAACACTATGCGACTCGCTTAAATTAAAAACAATTCATCAAGAATGTCATAATTTCAAAGTTGGCTCAGTGAGTTATAAACCGTGTCTCTGACAGGGCCACAGAGCAGCATGACTCCAGCTGTTACACAGGAAGACCTGACACCCTGTGTCAGGATCTGTCTTTAATTATGTGATGTTTCCAAAATTACAGTCCTTGTACAAAACAAGTCACAGACCTCTTTTCTTTCCAAGAAACTTGAAAATGTGCAGGGATAACTATAATGGCAATGGGAGAAGAAAAAGCAAACACAGGAAACATTGAGATGTAGAGACAACTTGCAGTGAACCGAGAGGTGAAGGAAAGAGGAGAAATGTTGGCAGTTAAGTGAGTGTAGCGGGTCCAGAATGGGGATTTACTTATGCACTTGATGCAATCTATTTTGGTGGTGGACTGCCTAGAAAGAGTGAAGAGGGCCTGCAATGTCTAGTTGATAGGTGCTCATTGACACAAAAGGGACTTAGGAGCTGCATACGTTTCCAGATTGGAGCGACTTCTGCCACTGATAATTGGGCAGCAGGTGGTGGCAAGTGGTCTGTACGATCAGAATTTCCTGTATCAGGTCAGTGCAGTAACAATTTATAGCCAAGAGTTACAAAATTATTTCAGACTTCACCACCTGTATGAGATGTCTGAATTCTTGCTGGTAGTGAAGCTAATTAGAGACAGGAGAAAAGGGGGATAAAAGCGATCATGATGTCTCCCTGGGAACAAATCGAACAGCAGGACTCACACTGAGACTCCAGATAAGGACTAAGAATCTGAAGGGGCTACAGCCTCCTGAGTTGAGACACTCCCCACCACCAAATGTGACCCAGGTAGGCATGGATAAGTAGCTTCAATGCCCTCAGCTGATGCTTCAGGCAGCCAGAGCTGTCGTTCCACGATGAGAAAACCCACCCCGTTGGAGAATGTTCCCAGCCATACTGTAGACCCAAGCGAGGGCGGGAAACTGGCAGGGACACAGTGAAGACGAAGGGGAGCACCGACTATTATAACCCACTGTGACTGTGAGACAACACACAGAATGGGCGTCCTCCCTTCCTTCTCAGGAGGCACGGAAACCAGGACAGGGAGGCGACTGAATCGGAAAACCAGCATGGTTGCCACTCTGGACTTGTGTCAGTTACTCACATCTAGGTTTGTTAGACATGAATGGATATGGTCAATGTTCAGCTCTTAGATCCTGTAGGAGAATGAGAAGAAAGGTCGGGAGGCAGGGATGCAGGCTGCGGATGAGAAGGTTCTATGGGCGGCACAAAGAGACATGTCACCCCCCCCCCTTTTTTAAGGGGTTCTTTAAAATTTCACTGAAGTTTTATAATCAAATGTGAGTATTCAGCGCTTCCCTTAGTCTTTTCCTTCTAAGAAAGTGATGTTCAGGGTTAATGGGTGAAATTAGAACCGGAGGAAGTGATCAACTTTGTAAACTGAAGAGGGCCGAGAGGTTTCCTTAGGATAAAATGATAGAGCCACAGGAGAGGGGTTGAGTTCAGCCTGGGCTAGATTTGGACGAGCTTGGGCTTTTGTAAAGAGAAAACACTTAGGGGCAGCTGTCATTCATTGTAAACATAAGAAAAAGACATTAAGAAAAATTCTTTTAAGGAGTTTATTTTTCTCTTGGCATTATGCTTGGCATCTATTTTTAATTTTATTTAATATTTAAATATACTTTTAGTTTTTCAAATATTTGTTCATATGAAATTAGGGTTTCTTCTGAATGTGACACTGGTGAGGCAGGGCTTAGACTAGTCCAGCTTTATCTTGGTTATGCTGGCACAGTGTACATAGCTGAATATCTATCTTTTTCCAATGAGAATTAATTCAAGTATAAATTATCCAAATCCCATTCTGAACTGGAAATGTTCACTCTAAATTAAGAAGAAATAAAAATATTGGAAAAGCAAGTCAGCTGTATAAAGACTTATAAACAGGATTGGAATGGAAATTGCAGGGGTTACCAGGGATTTAAAATTAGAGCCTCAGGATTGGAAAGGATACTGTCAAATCATTAAGTTCAACCTCCCCGTCAGTCAGAATTCACGTCTGCAATAAGCATGACAGATGGCCACCTAGCCTTTGTTGGAACCCTTCCAGTGGTGGTGACATGTCCACCAGGGCAGCCAATTCTGTGTTTGGACAGCTCTTGTCATTATCATCTTTCTTGTATTTCACCCAAATGTGCTCTCTGGGACTCATCATCATTGGTCTTTCTTTGTTCTACCTTCTGGGTACAGTAGAATATGGCTGAGAAGAGGTCCCACCATTGACTAGCTATTGACTGAGGGACAGGTTCTTAACATGAGTAAGCATCACTTTCCTACTTATACAACAGACAGGATAACTCCTAAATCACAGATCCCTCTGCAGGGAGAAGTGGGTGCTCTGTTGCAGGAAGTGTGCTCAACAAACATCCTCCAACTGTCATCGTCTTTAGAGTTGGCCTCAACTGCACAGAACCCCCTCGCTGAGGTCGTGTCCTTCCTCGAGCAGCCCACATGCAGTGACTGACCCAGGCAGGGGTGCAAAGGCCTGGCCATTTCAGCCCAAGGTGGGAACTCTGATGGGCAAACCTGACTCCAGAGCTCCCTGCCTTAATACAGAGGCTCTGGGGGGCCCATATTGCCGTGCGCCCTCTTCCGCTGCCCCCCTCAGCTTCCTTTCTCTTTTTTCACAGATGTTAATTTCTAAGAAGGACCATGTTCCCCAAACTCTGTCTCAGCATCTGCTTCTGAAAAAAGCAAGCAGTGACAGGGGCTAAATGAATAAGGAGAAGTTCGTTGTTCTCTGTTTTGTTTCTTTAACGCATCATCTGGGAGAAAGCGTGGACGACAGAAATGATGTATGTTTTGCCCATTCTGTGAAGGAATTGGATCTGAACTAAGAGAAAGAGTTAAAAGTGAAAGGAGTGGTGCTCAAGCAAAACGTGTAAGGCTCTGGGCTAACTCTGCTTTGAAGCCCACCTGGGGAAGTCTTTCTTGTGCCCTCCCAGGCCACGATGGACAAAGGTACCACTTTGATAATCGCCAGGGAAGACTAGCTCGCCAAATGAAGCAGGGACATTGAGAAGTCCCCTTAAAGAGGAAGGAGGATAAGTGGACCTTCTCCTAAACCCCTGGGAAACATTACCACTTGGTAAGGAAGGGGCTGGGGGAATACAGCAGAATAGGATCAAACAATTGAGATCTAAGCACTGATGTTAATGTTGCCATATTTGTACACATTGATTGGTGAGATATAAGATATTTGGGTGGCATCTACAGGAATTAATGTGCTCTGTAAATATGCTGCATGATTGAAGACAAGTGAAAGTAAGAATGAGAACAAACCGATTCACAGAATAAGTGTATAAATGGCAAGAATCTATTGCTGAAATCAACTCCAAGGATTAACAGTTTTCAACAACTCCCTGGCAACTTTCTGAGATCATTCTCCCTTCCAGGAAATCATTTACAACTCTGCATCCGTTACCCCACATTGACTGAACTGAGGTTTAGAAGAAGGCGAAAATGGAGTTCAAAAGGAGACACAGAAAAATAAAATGGAAGATTTATGGATTTCCCATCATTAAATACAGATTCCCTAGTGTGATATGATTTTCAGTGTTATGCTGTCAGAGCATTGTCTCATTTCAAACATTAGGAAACAATCTCTTCTCTGGAGTCAGGAAGCATTACTAAACACTCCAATAATGTACAAGCTCTGAAGAAGACAGTGTATCTATTCTGCAAAACCTGATTAAGTGAGTGTCAAAGACAAAGAAATAAATGCATTGTGATCTGTGTTCGGCAAAGGGCCTGGTATATTCAGATTTTCATTAAGATGGGCTGAAACACAAAAATGTCTTCAGTTATGTAGGAAATGTAATTAACCACTTCCTAAGATTCCTACTTAATCAATGCTGTTTTCCTGCATATTTGGTTAATTGAACTGTCAGCCTCTACTGTGGTCTGGGGTGTGTGGATAGTTTGGGCTAGCAACATCAGGGACATTCAAACTTGTCATTTTCCCCTTCTAAAATAGCCCCTATTTTGTCTGTAAAAGCTCATCCTCTTTGTAAAATACACCTGTTATCAACAGCCACACTTTAAAAAATATATTTAAAAATTGAGGTAAAAAAGTGCAGAAGTAGTGAGATGCTTATTCTTTTAAAATACATTAAACGCTTTTGGCATTAAAGAGACCTAATTCAAATTGCTTCTCTTTCAGGTTATAACTAACCTTGGGAACGTTATTTTTCAGTTTCTTTCTTTGTCAAATAGAGCTAATATTAATTCCTACTTCAAGTGTTGTTGTGAGAGACGAGAGGTAACGCTTGGCTAGCACCAGACTCACAGTAGATAATGTAATAATTAGTTGTAATTGTTATTTTCATTTTTATCATTGCTGCTATCTTTATACTCATCCTTCTAGATTGCAGTCAAATATCAAAAAGGTCTCCCAATTCCATGTGTATGAGATGGTCTCATGACTCTCAGAGTATTGATATGTCCATGTTTGGAAAGTGTATTATCAGGTTGGAGAACACCTGACTTATTCGGCCAACACAAGCAGGGTGGTATGCAAAGCTCTTTCTGTCCTGCAGTTCAGCCTCTCCCCAAATGAGACTATGTGACCCTACCTCAGCATCTCTGGGGATGTCACTGCAAGGCCCTTGGACCTCTGAGCTGCTTACCTCAGGAGGTGTTGTCATTCGCATCTCTACTTGGGCAATGACGATGGGACAACCAACCTTTCCTTTCTAGATGCTGCTATTCCCATCACCGAGTGAGGAAAAAGGAGCTCATTTAGCCACGTTTTCATCCACCAGATTTCCTGAGGGCCTTTTAAATGCCTAGCACCCTGCCAGTTGTTGGGGACACCGCAGGTACCAACACATAGTATTCACCCTCAAAGAACACACAAATAAAGATGGCAGACAACAGGATTCCACAAACAAGAATATGTGTTTAAGACAGATTTCAAAATCAGAAAGAAGGCAGTCTAATCCTGATTTTTAGCTGCTTAATTCGGGCCAGTAATTTGATGGCTCCCGGACTCACATTTCCTTTCTTTAAAATGGGAACAGTCCCTGCCAGGGGTCATCGGGAAGAGCTCATGAACTCACGTAAAGGAATGCTGCAAGCTGTGCCTTTGCACATAGTAAGGGAGTAGCATGTACTAACAGCAGTAGTAATGATGAGAAACACTCATGATAACAATGGTGAGCATTGGTGTTACCATCAGTGCAAAGTGTCCAACACAGACAGCTCAGGTTTGGGGGACTGTATGGAAAACTGAGGCAGGAGAAGCAGGTGAAGGCCAGATTATGGAGAGTTTTGCTGAGCCACAGGGGGCAATGGAGGCTCACGTCAGAGTTTTATAAAGAGGAGTTTGCAACAGGGTAAGACAACGTGGCCTTCCGCTTCTGAAAGATCGCTTGCCCCTGGGGTTTGATGTTAAGTGTCTGCAAGCCCGGAATCAGTCCCTGCTTGCGACTCACAGGTGTCCCCTCCTTGATCTATCATGAAGAATTAAAATGTGGACAGTTCAGTCCACAGAGTGTCTGCGAAATTAATGAACCCCTTTGCCTTCAACACCTGGTAATTATATATTTCAATTAAACCAACTCTCTAGCTGTCTACGATATTATGAATTAACTGACAGCCTTCCGTCTTCCTAGGCAGCCAGATCTTTCAGGCCTCCAACGTAAGAGGCCAGAGATAAAGAGTGAGGTCAGCGAAGGCAAATGAAGGGCCCTCATTCAGTTCTCTTTTGCTTGTCATAGAGAGTCTGAAGTCTCTTCCCTGCCAGCTTGGCCACCAGAACCAAAAATGTACTTTTTGTATAACGGATAATAAGTTTGGACTGTATGTATCTGAGCATATCTCACAACTCACTGAAAACAGAGAATCGAGTTAATGAAGTCTGTTGTTGAATCTAGTTCATATACATTCAGTCATTTATTAAATTTTTGCAAGCAAGGAAATTTTCTAGAGTTAGAAGAAATGATGCTCTGTGAGGCATGGGTCACATCTGACATGATAAACATAAAATAAAAATTATGGTTTAAAAAACATTCAGTTCACATATATATTCATTAATTCTTTGTACAGCAGACAATTTGTCAGTTTTAAATATGTGCAAAGTACTGAACATTATGATAAGGAAAGTAGAGGAAGGTTTAAGGGGATATAGCAGAGGTTCTTCTATATCCACTGAGGGACACACTCCAAGAAGCGACATTTACAGTGAGACCCGTAGGGTTGAGAGAACAAGGGTAAAGCCATTAGGAGGAGAATTAGGTTGTAGGTGGTGGTGGTGGGGCATGGGGGGGAGGGGTTTGGAAGTTCACGGAACAGAGTCCAGTTGAGCTGGACGGAGAGTAAGATAGAGAGGTGACAGGATGAAATAAGGAAGGGTCACACTGTGTACTGTCTCGGCATGATGCTTAGGAGTCTTGCATTTTGTCTTAAATGCTAAGAGAAGTCATGGATGGATATTTTGAAGAGTTTCCGTAGCTCTTATGGTCATGGTATTGCTCATGCTATCCCTAAATGATTACTCTACTTGCAATGTAAGGAGGCATCTTGAAGGCAGTAAGAACGGAAACAGGAAGACAAGTTTGAAGACTCTTGTGAAAATCCAAGAGGACTAGGATAGGGGTAGTGGAGACAGAAATGTAGAGAGTCACCAAGTAGGTGATTGATTGGATCTGTGTGGTGAGGAGAGGGAAATTTTAAAATGACTACTAAGTGCAACAAGTTAGACAGAGAAAGACAAACACTGTATGTCTTGATTTACATGGAAAATCTTAAAAAATAAATTCATTGAAACAGAGAACAGATTGGTGCCTGCCAGAGGTGGGGGTGGGGGTGCAAAAGGTACAACCTTCCAGTGATTAGATAAATAAGTTCTGGGGATATAATGTGCAGGATGGTGACTATACTTACCACTACATTGTATATTTGGAAGTTGCTAAGAGAGTAGATCTTAAAAGTTCTCACAAGAAAACAACTGTGACCATGTGCAGTATGGACGTTAACTAAAGTTATTATGGTAATCCTTTTGCAATATACTATGCATATTTCAAATCATTATGATGTATACCTTGAACTTGTGCAATGGTATATGTTAGTTACATCTCAATAAAACTGGAAAAAAATTGGTTTTTAATTAAATTAAATTTAAAAAATAACTATTAGCTTCTTGGTTTGAGTTACTGAGAAGTTGCACCTTTAGCTCCTACTCCAGAAAAAGGGTCCCAATAGTAAAGATAACGAAGCTCCTTAACTGTCATTTATTGCAGGTCTATCAAATGGATCATGGGGGCAGATTCTTCTTTGAAAATCTGCACAGTGAACCCAAGCATTGGAACTACTGGCTATAGACCTTCGAGTTCTGTCCAGTAGTATATAGCATATACGAACATACGTGAATAACCCGAATGATTTATACAGAAAACTATAAATAGTATTTTCATAACCCTCACTTCTTTTTCTCACCCTAAACAATGCTCTAAATTCTGATTTAGAGATGAGAACACTGAAGTGAAACAGAGAAAGTGAATTGGTACAAACGTGTTAAGCTGGGTCTTCTTAATTTCATTCTCCCGCTCTTTCCACATGAACATACAATTACAACTTTGGCCACAGCCATTTTAGGGGGCACCTACTATGTATGCAGATCTGCTATGACTTATGAAGTATAGCCTTGTCAAAGTCATGATTACATCAATTGCTGAGTCTTCAAAGTTCAAGGGGACAAAAATGCCATTGAGAGGAAATACATTGGATCAATCAGTAGTTTCTTTCATACCTCCCACAGTAAGGTGAAATAAGCAAGTCTTCCCAGAGTAAAAATTTCAGAAAACAGCATGTGTGACCATGTAATTCCATCCTCAGAACACTGATGCAACTTGTCCTTATTGCTGGGACATTCCAGTGGCCATATTTTTCCTATCATTCATGGATTTGATAGGGTAGGTAGATAGAAATGAGCAGAAGGAGAGATCTAGCCCCAGTTAGAAAGCCCCTTGCTGCAGCTCCTGCTTGGGTCAAGACCACTTGCAGAAGCCCTCACGTAGGGCAACAATGCCATAGTAGCCCAGCAAGAGTCCAGGCTTACACATGCCCCTAAACCAAAGGGCTGTGTCTGCACATGCCCCTAAGCCAAAGGGATATGCTGTTAGAAGCCAGAGAAGGGACGAAGCCATCCCATTTATCAGAGTACACATCCTGCTTATTAGGACCCTTTTAGTGAGCTTCTCAAACAAATCCTAAAAAGAACATCGACAGAAACTACCTTGAGAACCAAAAGGGAGGACTGGGCACCTCAGCAGGAGAGAAAGAGAAAAAGAAAAGGGAGGGGGGAGGCAATTCTACCCACAGGAATAAAGCTTTCATACAATGTAAACAGAGGTCTTTCCGCCTCTTCGGATCGGTCCTCTCCACATGTTGGAGTGTATCTGCCTTTACTAATAATCTTCTTACTACCCTATACCTGCACTAAACACTGTCTTTCAACTGAATTCTTTCCCTCAAGAAGACAAGGGCCGAGGAATATTACCACAACCCAGGCACAGACTGGCAGAGAGAAATCTGATCTTCAGGCCACTGAATGCATCATCATCCTCGGTGTCTCCAGACCCTTCCTTTCTCAGAACTCCTTAGTTCTCCACAATTGTCTCAGCTCTCGTTTCTGTATCTGGCCTCCGTCTCAGGAAAACATTGCATCGGCCCAAAGCGTATGATCTCTTGAACGTCCCTGTCTGTTTTGATCGGAAACTCAACAAATGTTTTCATTGGACGTGGTACAACCCAACACTTACTGGAGCAAAGGGTGGTAGTCCAGTGCCACAGCCTCTGTTCTGACTGCTCATCTCGATTCAATATGATGGAAAGGAACAGAAAGTCATCTGGGTAAATGAAAAATCTTCAATCTGGTTTCAAGTCAAACGCTTTGAAGTCAGCTATATCCGGGTTTAAATCCCACATCTTCACCCTAAAACTGTAGGCAATTGATCTAATTTCTCTGAGTCTCAGCTTTCCTAGCCATAAAATAAGTTAATAAAGAGGATTGATTACAATAATGTATCTGAAGCCCCTGATATAATATCTAGCACATACCTAGCACAATAAAGGGAAGCTGTTTTTTTTTCCCCGTTTACCCACACTTTGAATGGATGATCTGTGCTATCCAATATTCACCCCTCCTTACCCTTAAAAATGACTTTGTGAATTATATTCGGTTGGTACAAAAGTAATTGCTGTTTAAAAGGTTAAAACAATTGCAAAAACCACATTTACTTTTGCATCAACCTAAAAGTAATTATAACGGTTTAATTATAAACTTCTATTGAATTTTTTTTCTATGAGTTTACTAATACAAAAATAGAACTGGCTAACATTTATTGAGTATTTTCTCTGTGCCAGGCAGTACACTCAATGCTTTGTATGCATTCACCACTAGTAATGATTACAAAGACTAGAGGATTATAACTGCTATTATTCCCCACCCCTTCTTGTTAAAGATGAGGCAACTGGATCTCAGAAGTGTCCAGTGAATTATCTAAGAGTCCAAAATCAAAAAAATCTTGAAAATGGGGTTGAAAACCATAGATGTTTGATTCAGCAAATTTATACCTTACTTAGTTTTTTAATACATTTCAAAATAATATGATCTTTTTCTTTTTAACATTTCCTATAACTAGGACTTTTCCCTAATTCAGACTTTACTGTTTTTTTGTTTTGTTTTGTTTTTTTAGATTGGAGAGTCGACATCCTTTAGTGCAAATCAAGAAGCATTCTGGAGAATACATTGATGAGGTTATTGCGAGGGGACATCTTTATGTCTTTCATAAGCCAGAGGAAATGGCCCTGTGAAAGGATTATGGTTACTTTTGACTTTTTGTCCAAAGGAAAGGCAAGATCTGTATTTATTTTAGGACAATATCGGAACCTAGTTACCTTGCAGGACACGTGTTGTGTGAAGCCACAGATTTCAGAAGCAGATGGCATGTGCTAAAGAGTGTATGTATGAATTAGCTCTGGGGACAACTTCTGCTCAGGGTATAAAAGAAATTAGAAGGTGAGTCAAATTAAAATTGGGCAGCTGGCCTGTGTAAAATGGTACTTTTATGCCTGTTTCCCTGCTGTGTGCATGTGTGTGTGTGTATACATGTACTGAATACACATGTGCAGACACACATGTACAAACCATCTCTACCCATATGTCTTATAATTCCACTCCGCTACAGACTAGTCAAAACGTTTTTTTCCTTGACATTTCAGGAACTATACCAATAGACATATCTGTGAGGTTTTGGTCCCATTTGAATACACCTGATGGATGTAAGACCTTGAGAAATTAAGTTAACATCCCTACCCACCCCCATTTAATACTATACTCTCTGAAAGGAAAGCACGGCGGTGTGCAAACCACACTTGAGAAATCTGAAGCTATTATGGACTACCACCTTGAAGGTGGAGTACCTACATTCATTATTTTGAGTTCTTCTGCATGGAGGGTTTGTTTATTATCTCTTATTCATTCATTCATTCATTCATTCATTCATTCATTCATTCATTCAATCATTTATGTCAGTATGAGCTTTGGAACATTTATTCATACTTTGGTTTATAATCCAATACTATTTTACTTAGTTGTTGTGTGGGTTGTTTCAGCTTTGACCTTCGTAAGTTCTATTAGTTCCTGTGTCTCTTAACATGTACCCAACATTGTGCTTTTGGGGGGGGTGCAAGGAGTGTGGAGAGGCTTCCTTACTTTCTGTGCTACAGTAAGTTACCTTCATTTATTTTTCTTCACTAATACTCTTCTTTTCTTTATGCAGGTCCAGCTTTTTGGCCTACATAATTTTCTTTCTCTCTGAAGAACTTATTATAACTTTTCTGGGTGTGCTGTGCTACTGGTTATGGATTTTTTCAGTTTTAAGTTACCTACGTACGATGCCTTGGTCTCTTTTTCACTCTTGAAGGAGAATCACACTGGACATATAAATTGAAGTACATGTTGTTGGGTTCTCTTTAAGCACTTTAACTATTTCACTCTACTTTCTTCTTGCTTGCACGGTTTCTGTCATGAAGTTTGCTATAATTCTTATCATTGTAACTATATGGTACTTGCTCCTCTGGCTTTTTCCAGGATTTTTACTTTGTCTTTGAGTTTCTGCAGGTTGAATATTGTGATGTTGTGATTTATAATAAGAAATATATGTACTGTCTTTGTCCCCATTTCTGACATAGAGCTCCTACAACCCTTGAAATTTCCTGAGTGAGAAGAGTAGTAAAGATGTTTTCAACTATACCAATGAGGTGACTTGGACTGCCCCTAGTCACCAAAAAATAGGGCTAGTTCCTAGACACAAGCACATGATTAGAGGGTTGGAACTTTCAATCCCAACCCCAACCTCCAGGGAGAGAATAGGGGCTGGAGATTGTGTTTAATCACCAAAACCCAAAAGGATGGGTTTGGAGCGCTTCCAGGTAGATGAACTCACCGAGTTTTAAGAAAAGGAAGGCATGGCACTCTGTGCCCTTCCCGCACACCTTGCCCTGTGCGTCTCTCTCATCTGGCTGTTCCTGAGTTATATCCTTTTATCATAAACTGGCAATCTAGTAAGTAAAATGTTTCTCTGAGTTCTGGAAACTGGTCTAGCAAATTAATCAATCCAAGGTGGAAGTCGTGGGAAACTCTGATTTATAGCCAATCAGTCAGAGTAACAGCCTGAACTTGAGACTGGAGACTGAAGTCTAAGGAGTACGTACTAGCAACCATCAATCTGCAGCCAGTTGGTCAAAAGCACAGGTAATGACAGGGGCTTACAATTCACATCTGAAGAGAGTGTGTGTGTGTGTGTGTGTGTGTGTGTGTGTGTGTGTGTATGTGGGGCTGGGGGGCAGTATTGTAGGACTGAGCCTGTATTTGTGGAATCTGGTACTATCTCTGTGTAGACAGTGTTAGAATTGAGTTGAATTGTAAGACACCAGCTTGGTGATGTGGGGGAATCCCCGCCCCATCATTCTGGAAGTGGTACCAGAACACCTTTTTAAATATAAGCTACCTAGAGGTGTGGGTGTTTTGGATAATCGTTCCTCTTTGTTTTCTCTGAGATTCCCTGCTTTGTAATTTTCTGCCTATAATGAATTTTGACAATTTCACAAGCATTATTACTTCAAATATTTATTCTACTTTATTCTCCCTGTCTTTTCTATCTGGTAAGCCAAGTATGCATATGTTATACCTTTTGAAATTGTCCTACAGTTCTTCCATGTTCTGTTATGGTTGCTTTTGTTGCCATTGTTGCGGTCATTCTTTTTTTTCTTTGCAACTCAGTTTGGGAAGTTTCTTTTTACCTATCTTCAAGCTTATTGATTCTTTCTTCAGCTGAGTTGAAGACTCAATTCTTTCTTTTCGATTTCTAGCATTTTCTTTAGATTCTTTCTTAGAATTTCCATCTTTTTTATTCCATTACCCATCTGTTCATGCACACTGTCTACTTTTGTCATCAGAACTTTTGACATATTAATCATAATTACTTAAAATGATGGTAACTTCAATGTCTGTATTAATCCTGAGTGTGATAATAACACATGCTTTGTCTCTTCAGACTGTGTTGTTTCTTGACACTTAACATGACCTCTAACGTTTCTGTTTAAAGCCAAACACGTATCAGGCAAAAGAAACTGAGGCAAGTAGGCCTCTCACGTTAAGATTTATAATAACTGAAGGCAGGGTCTGTTTACAGTTTTCTGTAGGTACAGCTCCTGTAGGGGGCTTCACATTCTTCCACTGCCTTTTTTTCCTTCCTTTCCTAATGACTTCTGACACCTCTACATACTTCTCCTCAGAGGAAATCTTTGTCTTGCTGTACCTTCTGCTGTGATCCATTGACATTATCCGGAAGCTCTGCTTGAGAGGTTTTAAAGCATGTGGATAAGGGGGACATTTTCTATCATCTTCTGGTGAAATCTCCATGTTTTAGACTTGCCTTGGGCATGTGACCTTCACACATACAGCTTTTTCTTCCCCTCCGTTGCCCCACATTCTCTACTCAAGGAGAAGCATTCACAGTGATTCACGTTCCTCTCCCCCTGCCTGAGCCATGAGGGGATCTTTCTCACAGTTTCACTCTGAGAACCTGATGGGGTTCCCAAGGTAACTCCTGCAAATGTGTGCGGATGCCCGTCTGACTAGAGTGATCATGAGTTTCCCACTTGTATGCTCAGCCACACTATCTCCAGACACTCATCCCAATGACCCTTGATGCGTTCCCCCAAGCTTAGGGTGCCAGCAGCCTCTGCTCTAGGTAAGCAGAACTTGGTTAGCTCTTATCACTCCCTGCGTGAGCCACTCTCACCACATTGCAAGGTGAAGGTTTACCTTCAACCTCCATTCTCTAATGATTCAAAAACCAAGTTTCTGATTTTCTGTTTGCCCAGGTTTACCTTATTGTAAGAATACAAGTGTGGTGTTAAACGAAACCTTTCACAGCCAAAAGCTTTCCTGAAATAAAGGGTTTAGTGAGCCAAATGCTACCCAGAAAAGGACCAGGTCCTGAGGCCTGAAGTCTAAGCCACCAACAGCAGGGCTAGGTGGGGAAGATGAGCAAGTCAGCAGTCCTGGAGTCCGTGGGCTCTTTGAGGCAAACACTTTGCAAAGAAAGATGTGAGCTGTTTAGAAAGACTTTACACTGGCTACAGATAAAGGGGGTGGGAGAATGTGAAGTGGGGCTAGTTCTGGCATAGGTGCACAGGCCCTAGGGAAGAAGTGTTTGTCGTCAGGATTGGTAATGGGCTACAGTCTGGAAAGGTCCTGCATAAGCAAGAATCAGAGCTTCCTGAGGGTTGACAGCCCCTGGGGTCAGCTACTCTGCTATTCTCTTTAGATAACAGGGGAAAGAGCCACCTGGAAGTTAATTCACAGTTTCAACATCCATTCAGTACTGGAAGCGTCTTTTGTTGGTTTTGCCCCGCAGTTGTTAACTTATTAACCTCTCCTGTCTCTTCCCTCCACCCTCTGGCCTATAGTAATTTAATTTTGGGCATCTCAGAATTTTCTCCTTGTCAGTTGGCTTTCAAGCTCTTTACATATTGGAGTGGAAATCAGATGTCTCCTCTCGTTATGGTTTTAAATTGCATTTCACAGGACGGAACATTTATGTTTGTAAGGCATGTGCTGTGTTGGATCTGTGATTTTTATTATTCTACCTGGTCCCTTTTTGTTGCTAAATGCCACCAATGTTGTGTAATTTCAATGAAGTTTGATGGTGATAGCGTACTTTAATTATATTATCTATCCATGATATCTAACATTGTACATAGAACTTAGTACGTGTTTGATAAATCTACATCAAATGAGTAAAGTAAATCCAGAGAAAGAAAAAGTATCTATTATTAAGCTCAAAAATCTGCATTATGAAAAAAAAATCTGCATTATGGAAGGCAGTGTGGAGGTTCCTCAAAAAATTATGAATAGAATTACCATATGACCCAGCAATCCCTCTCCTGGGTATCTACTCCAAAAATCTGACAACATTTATCCATAAAGACACGTGTGCTCCAATGTTCACTGCAGTTTTATTTATGGTGGCCAAGACATGGAAACAACCAAAATGTCCTTTGATAGATGAATGGATAAAGAAGTTGTGGTATATATACACAATGGAATACTATTCGGCGGTAAGAAAAGATGAAATAGGACCATTTGTGACAACATGGATGGATCTTGAGAGTATAACGCTAAACGAAATAAGTCAGACAGGAAAAGCAGAGAACCATATGATTTCACTGATATGTGGTATATAAACCAAAAACGACAAAAGAACAAGACAAACAAATGAGAAACCGAAACTCATAGACACAGACAATAGTTTAGTGGTTACCAGAGGGTAAGGGGGTGGGGGTGGGAGATGAAGGTAAAGGGGATCAAATATATGGTGATGGAAGGAGAACTGACTCTGGATGCTAAACAGAAAATGGGATTTATGGATGATGTAATACAGAATTGTACACCTGAAATATATGTAATTTTACTAACAACTGTCACCCCAATAAATTTTAATTAAAAAAAATCTGGTGAGGGAAGAGCAAATCTTGAGCATCAAAAAGCTTTCAATGGGATACTGACTCGAATACTAATAACGATGATTCAAACAGTTGCACTCTGAGCATTTACCATGTGAAATGCACTGTGAAAGCCGTGTACCACATTAACTCGATGAGTACTAACAAAACTTCCATCATGCATTTGAGGAAAGTGAAATCCAGAGAAGTTAATTGAACTGTTCAAGATTTTACAGCCAGATTTCAATCCCATTTCTGACTTTGTTACAAACTTTGCCCTTAACCATTACCCTGTACAAAAGTGTTTCTGCTGCCCGTGGGTAGTGGCAGCTGCATAATAATAAGCTGTTGGAAAACTAGTCATTGAACCAGCTGAAGACTTGAAGACCAAAGAACTAGACTAGAATCAGGCTGTACCATGTAACAGTTCTGTGGAATGTCACAATAGCCTTCCACTGGTTGAATCTCAAGGTTTCATCTGGGGAAAAAAAAAAAACACAAGGAAAATAACACTTTTTATGATCCTGTTAGTGTTAAGAGTGATTTATTGCATTTAATTAGTAGCAGTTTTCTTTCCTTTTCTTCCTTATAGTGACTTAGATAAAATGGAAATCAGTAAGGCTGTCTGTCCTCCCTTTAAACATCTCATTTCCTTACTTTTTTTTTCTCTGAAATTTTTTGTTTAGTTTTCTGGGAATGAAGGTCCATGTACCACCAAATTCTATCTGGTTGACTAAAGGAGAAATAAATGAAATGTTTTAATGTTAAACCTATATTGGTCCTGTAACTTCATTGGATGATCTGGAAGTAATTTATTGGCCTTTGAGTCCCCTCCTATGAGCCACTGAATTTGTTCCTAAGGAGACAGATTCATATTGTAATCATAGAACCAGCCTCAAACTGGCCCTATCCTGTGTCTAACAAGACACTGAGTTGTTTTTCAGAGAAAACAGAATAAAACTGCAAGTAATACAGTAAAAGCATGAGGAGAGGAGAACATTTTAACCTCCAAGTTACACCTGGAACCGGTTTCTCACCCCCTCCCCATGGAACAAAAGGACTAAGACGTGAAGGGAACCTAAACTGGAACCCTTTCGGAAGCGAAGGGTCCATGGCCAGGAAGAGCCAGGGCGGAAGCCCCTTACCTTATCTTCCCACAATTGGCCAAGCTCCAAAGCCCTCTTATGGATGTTACTAGCACAGGGCTCCTTGCCCCTCTCGGGACAGAAAACAAGAGAGTGGGTGAAACAGTTGCAGAGAGAAAAGGTTTATTAAAGAGAAAGCTTGATGCACCAAAGGAGCTCACTCCAAACGAGAATAGAGGTGGCTCCCTGAGGTCCACGGGTGTAATGTTCTCTTGGGCCCTTGGGGATAGGAACTGGGTTAGTTTCCCTGCAATGGGGTGGGGAGTTCTGAGAATTATGTTGCCATCTCTTTATGGCCTTATATGGGCCACTAGGGAAATGTCATGGCACTGGTGGGTGTGTTTAGTTTGGTGATGAGGGCAGGTAACTCAGGGGACAACTCCTCTAAATGGTGGGCAGGCACAGTTTGGGGGAACCTTTCCTAAATCTGATAACATCTCTTTTGCAGTTATCGCTTCCAGCTGTTCTTGTTTCTTATTGGTGGGAAAGTACCACTTAAGGTTGCTTCGCCAGTGACAGGTTTTGACTACCTGCCTATCAACCATATCCTGGCTACCTGACTCCTGACCACATGGAAACCTGTCCTGTTAGCACTTCCACATACCAGCCTCCTCCCCTTCACCTCTTCAGTCTCACCCCAAACCCTGGATCTGAGAGACAGATTTTAGCTCTGCCTCCTGTCTCCTTGCCGATTGACCTTGCAATCATGCATTTTTTTGGTTTTTCTTAAAAGCTGGTGCCATAGTATTGGCTTCTATGCACATTGGGCAGCAAGCCTTGCCTCAGTAACAACATCTTGACAATAGAAAGTTGAAGTTGATAAAGCATAATCATCATCTTTAACTGCAGATTTGCAGTGGCCTAATGGGGCAGCGAGGCATAGTGTTTAAGAGTGTTCAACGTCACTAATCATTAGAGAAATGCAGATAAAAACCACAATGAGATACCACCTCACTGCTGTCATCAATAAATCAACAAAGAAGTGTTGGCAAGGACGTGGAGAAAAGGGAAACCTGGTGCACTGTTGGTGGGATTGCAGATTGGTGCAGCCTTTATGGAAGACAGTATGGAGGTTCCTCAAAAAACTGCAAATGGAACTACCTTATGACCCAGCAATTCCACTCCTGGGTATCTAGCCAAAGAAATCCAAAACACTAATTCAAAAAAACGTATGCACCCCTATGCTTATTGCAGCACTATTCACAATAGCCAAGATGTGGAAACAACTAACTGTCCATTGATAGATGACTAGATAAAGAAACTGGTACATTTATACAATGGAATATTGCTTGGCCAAAAAGAAGAAGGGAATCTTATCTTTTGCAACAACATGGATGGACCTAGAGAATATTATGCTAAGTAAAATAAGTCAGACTGAGAAAGACAAATACCATATGATCTCATTTATATGTGGAATCTAAAGTACAGAATAAATGAGCAAATAAAACAGAAACAGACTCAGAGATATAGGAAAACAAATACTGATGGTTGCTAGATGGGAGGGGGTGAGAATGGGGGAGAAGGTGAAGGGATTAGAAAATACAAATTGGTAGTCACAATATAGTCACAGGGATGTGAAATACAGTCTGGGGAATATGATCGATAATGTTGTAAAGATTATATAGGGTGTCAGATGGGCACTGGACTTATCAGGGGGATCACTTCATAGGCGGTGCAGATGCCTGACACTGTGCTGCATACCTGAAGCTGAAGTAGAATAATATTGAATGCCAACTGTAAGTATCTATCTTTTTATCTGTCTGTCTGTCTGTCTGTCTGTCTGTCTATATCTATCTATCTATCTATCTATCTATCTATCTATCTATCATCTATCTATCTATCTGTTTATCTATCTATCTATCTATCATCTATCTATCTATCTATCTATCATCTATCTATCTATCTGTTTATCTATCTATCTATCTATCTATCTATCTATCTATCTATCTACAGTCACAGGATGTAAAGTACAGCATAGGGAATATAGACAATGGTATTGCAACAGCTGTATACAAAGTCAGAGGGGTAGTATGTTGGGGGGTTATCACTTTGTGAGGGGTGTAAATGTCTAACTATTAAATTGCTTTGTACACTTGAAACTAATAAAAGAATAAACTCTGAAATAGATAAATAGACATTTGCATTACCATTTTCTTATCTGGAAAATTGGCTGGAAAAGCAACCACCTACATCAAAAGATTTTCAGAAATTTATATATTTGTTCAACAAATATTGATTGAGTCCTTTTCTAGGAAATTAAGATAAAGCAATGAGCAAAGCAGACAAAAATCCCAATGGTCATGAAAAGAGGAAACTGAATTTCAGAAGCCCACATGCTTGTAGGTTGATAGATGTAGCAGTGGGATCTTATGGACATTCTTTTCTGATTGTGGCGAAAATGGAAGGTGTTAAGGAACTCCAATAGGCAGGATAATGAATGCTAACTTCTGTAATTAACAACTCCAAAACTTCAGTAGCTTAGCACAGCAAAAGTTTACTTCCTGCTTACAGCACATTCTACCATGTCAGGTTAGCACAAGGGGGCTTTGGGGAGGCAGCTCTGAACAATAGCACTATTTAGGAACCAAGGGCTGGCAAAAGAACTGTAATCTTCAGTGTCAACTTCAGGGCACAACAGACTGACCTGACCATTTATATCCATCCAGCTGTTGGGGAACGAGGCAAAGCAGAAGACCATGCAGGCTCTTCTCCATAAAATCACGAAGGATTTTATGAGCAAGCCTGGGTAGGACAGTATTTAACCACATGACCTCAATTAATTAGAGGTAAAGTCGAGGTTTGTAGTTTTGCTTGTGCCCCACAGGAAAACAAAACAGGTTTGTTCAATGCATAGCGTTGTCTATATCTCCGGAACCAAATGGGATAATCTTTGGAAAACACCTTGCGCTGCCCGGCACATAATAAAACTTCAAAAAATGGTAGCTATTATTACTACTGGGATTTTAATTTGTTAGACTATAACACACATTTATGGAATTCAGGTAATTACAGAATGGAACATTGTGTTCTGTGTCAACTCATTTGATTATAAGAATAGCAATGCTATATTACATTTACATTACATTTTATTGTTTATGAAGCACTTACATAGATATGATCTCATTTTGTGTTCACTTTTCTTTTCCGTAGTCTATGAAATAGGTAGATAATATTCCTATTTTAAATATGATCAAACATGCTGAGAGAGTGGTATTATGGCCAAGATCTTACAGCTAATAAGTGATAGAGACAGGATTCAAATCCAACTATTTTGTCACTCTAAGGTCAAGGTTTATTTCATTATACTGTGCTTCTCAAATCTCTAAAATCTACAACTGTTCTCTATTATTGAAGGTGTGACAACAATGCCCACAAAATCTGGGCTACCTGTTAAGTTCTTGAGTTTGTCCTTTCTTATGATTATGGAATTCTTGGTAGTACATTTCTTTTTCTTTTTTTTTTCCAAGTCAAGTTGTTCTTTTAATCTTAGTTGTGGAGGGCACAGCTGAGCTCCAGGTCCAGTTGCTGTTGCTAGTTGCAGGGGGCACAGCCCATCATGCTTTGCAGGAGTTGAATAGGCAACATTGTGGTTGAGAGGACACATTCCAACCAACTGGGCCATCTGGGAGCTCAGCGGCAGCTCAGCTCAAGGTGCCATGTTCAATCTTAGTTGCAGGGGGCGCTGCCCACCATCCCTTGCGGGATTCGAGGAGTTGAACCGGCAACCTTGTGGTTGAGAGCCCACTGGTCCATGTGGGAATCGAGCCGGCAGCCTTCGGAGTTAGGAGCACGGAGCTCCAACCGCCTGAGCCACCACGCCAGCCCGGTAGTACATTTTTTTTATTTCAGGAGGATGCAAAATTCTAAAGACATTACCTGCTCATTTACCTTTAAAATCTTGGGTATTATATATTAAGGACAACTTTGAAAAACTGGAAAATAAGAAACGTCAGAAAAAATAAGAATGTTAGAAGATCTGGAAACAATAGTAAATAAGTAACTTGTGGTAAACTATATATATTTATGCAGTAGAGTAAAAGATCAAAGAAGACTCAGATGTTGCATTCAAGTAATTTAAAGAACTCCAGAGAAGGGGGCCGTTCTGCCCTCACCATAGTTATCATCATTTTAACCATCTTTAAACCCCTACTGCTTAGACCAGAAACTCAGCAAATGTTGGTAGGTGAGCCGAGTATATTTTTGAAGTATAGAATAAAGCCAATTGTTAGACCTGGCACAGCTGCAAATGTCTCCGCGTAAAAAAGAGATGTTGGGAAAAGGTGCTGTATGATAATGGGAGAGTCGCTTATAAGGTCGTGAGGGCCCCTCCTCTGCAAGGAAGAAAATGCATAGCCATAATTCCTGCATGAATTGGGGAATTGCTAATCAATTTCTGAGAGCATTACAACTATGTGGTTCTCTCAACATTTGACACAACGTCACTTCACGAAAGATGCCTGGCGGGCGATGTGGAATGTGATCCTTTCTTCACGGACGCACACCTGAGGTTATCATGAACAATGCAGCCCAAGCGTCTCTGAGGAAAGCACAAAGTCGTCCAGCAGATCGTCCTAGATTGTCTTATTCTTAGTTTTGTATGTTCTATCTTTGTGCTCTGTTTTCTCCTTTTCGCCACATACAGTCTCATATTCCTCAGGAAGCTTATCTAATTATGTGACTGTCCCAGTGTTTCTCTGTGTATTTTCTTGGCCTTAAAGACACCTTCTGTTAGGTCTTCGCACACGTATAAAACTCTACATGACAAAATATCTCTCCATGCCATTTTGAATGAATATGTCCTAAATTTCTCACATTCACACTTTCACTGCTTCTACTACTGCATTCTCACATAGGTAAGAAAAAACACTTTTCTCTTAATATATTTAAACCATGGTGAATTAAAATGCACCTTCTCTGGCCACATATTGCTATTAATAATAATCTAATTTATAACATTGTCCAACTAGCCTCCGTATGTATTACCTTATTTCCCCTCAGTAGTCCTGTGAGTCATATAAGATGTTTAATTAGTCCCATTTGACAGATAAGAAAACTGAGGCAGAGTGAGGTTAAATCACTAACCCCCAGTCACCCAGCTCATCACTGGAAATTCCAGAAACAAATTCACATATTACTTTTGCCCCTGTCTTTTCTCCTGCTGCACGCTACCTTCTGGGGCTGCTTTCTTTTTATTTCCATCATATCTAGTGACGTGACTTGTCTCTGTTTATACTCTTACAAAGATTTGTCTTTTTCTTCTTTCTTTCCTCTGTCATTCTTTAAGTTGGGAAACATTACATACTACAGTGTCACGATAGGTGAATGGAAACGCAGAGATGAATTTAGCACTCTGCATGAGAATCGGTATTGCTGTTACAAAGTTCAGCTGCGATGGAAATAGTTTTTTCTGTCCTCACTAAACGGTAGGTGAGATTTTCATCCTAGGCATCAGGACGACTGCCTCAGACCTAGTGGGGAGGGATAAGATGGGCTGGCCCTGTAGGAGTCCGGGCCTGCTGATAAAGGTGACCCTCGGGCACTCCTACAATCAGCTCCTACCTATTTCCAGAAACTTCTCAAGCTGATGTGTACCTACCATTAGAATAAAGCCATAGTGCAGGCGGTGGATCCTTAGAAGGAAGAGCAGGCAAACTCTTACCCTGAGGAACATGATCTGACTCCAAACACACGTGCCCAGCGGATAGCAGTGTGGATTCGGCTGGCCTAAAATATGTCGTATGTAACGTATAACGCAGCTGACGAAGGCAATGGTCTCAGTAAGACCTATTGTGTTGTCCGTGGGGCTGAGGGAACAGCAACAGGCATTTGACCTGTGTTCTTACACTCTGTTCATTGACGGAAACTCTGCAAACTTTTCTACTGATTCTGTCCTGACACTTGCTTCTAATGGTTCCTCAGATGTCCAAATAAATTAAACTCTTTGTGATTCCACCAACGGTGACAAAACCCGTTAATTTAGTTTCTGATTCAAATCTTTTCTGCCTAGACATGCCTATTGTTGAAAACTTGAGCTACTTTACACTCCACCTCAGACTCAACTTAAGCCTCTCTCTTAATTGAGCCATTGTCTCTTTTGGAGAACCATCACTTGGTAGGCACAGTATGGCCAATGGAACGGCAGGCGCCGGAGGCTTCGTCCCCATCCATTGTTTCCTTATGCAAAGGGGAGCACAGCACGTGCCAGATTAGCTTCAGTTGCGCTGCCTAGAATTCTCCAAGGTGATCAATAATTTGGAAATTCAAAACTAAAATGATTCATAGGCCCTCTAGGCCGAAATAAGCTTTTACTTCATTAACCCTCTTCCGTACACTTTCACATAGGATTCTCTCTTGAAATAACCACGCGGCAGACCACAGAGACGAGGACACAGAACTTGGACTCAGATAAATAGCGATGTAGGTGTCAATTCTGGATCGACCCCTCCTTATCTTGGTAACCTTTGGCAATTTTGTCTCCTGATGCCTCTATTTCCTCCTTTGGAAAATAGCTACATAGTACTCACTTTGTAATGTTCTGTGACAGTTAGGTGTGATAATTAATAGAAACTGCATAATGCAGAGTTAGACACATAGTAAGTGCACAACAAATGGTGAAATATTATGTGTGGCTCCTTTACCATTTTTCTTTTTACTTCAGGTAGTCATAGCTACTTTAATATTCTTGGTGCACATTCATCATGTATTTTATTATTTCCCCTGCATTTTACATTTATAATCTTATTTCCCTCTCTTGGTGCGGGCCTATAAATTTTCTATCCAGTATTTCCTTCCAATACACTTTCATATATTTATTTACCTATATGAAAGTCTGAAAAATATATGGTTTGTTGAGTGGTGATATGGCATTTAAATTAAGATAAACTGTACTATATAATAAATATTGTTTTCATAATTTTTTTCTTTAACATTATATTTGGGGGGAACAAACCATATACAGTTCAGTCCTTTCTGTTCATTGCATGTTATAAATTTTCGTTTTGTTTCTTAATATTTATTTCATTTTATTAATCCACTCTCTTATTGATAGGTCACAGATTGTACACAACTCTTTACTACCAAATGTGAAAGAAGGGCAGTGTACAACAAACAGGGCTTTTTGCACCTGTGAAATCTTCTCTGGGACCTCTACACAGGATCATAATTGCTATATTTTAGAATACAAGTTTTGAGGTATAAACCTAATGGGACAAAGAATGTGATTTCCCCCCCCCCGCAAGTGGCTTATTAGCTTGTCCCATCAGCAGCTTCTGAGGGTTCCCATGTTGGCCTGTAGTCACCATTATGTGGGATCACTTTTTCTAATTGTTGCCATTCTGATTGTGTATCAGGTCTTATTACTTCTATAATTTGCATTATTCTGACTGGTGTTGAAATAGAGCATCTCTTCCAAGTAAGTAGCCATTCAATTTTTTCCTCATGTGCTATTAAAATAATTAGTTCACTTTTCTTTTGGGTTTCCTAGTTTTTCCTTGTTCTTTTGTAGGACTTCTGATTAATTCTTTGTCAATGAATCTAGCAATTATCTTCTCTGAGTCTGGCACCTGTCTGTTAACTTCAGCTTTGTTATCTTTCGTTAAACAATGGTGTTTAATTTTGATGTATTAAAATCCATCAACGTGCTTCCTCATACTAAGTTCATAAAGATATCCACCTTTTAAACTTTTATTACTTTAGCCTTCCAATTTGGGAATTGATCCATCCGTAGGTCATCCTTGCTCAGAGTGTGATGTAAAGTTAAGCTGCCTTTTTACATTGAGATCACTGGATTTGTGCTTCCTGATTGTGGAAAGAGGTACATGGCAGACAGTGTGAACGGACAGGCTAACAATCAGGTATGGGAAACATTTCTTACTGACTTAATCTAAATCGGATAAGTATAATTCAGTTCTGTTATCCAAATAACTTTAACAACCTCAAGGTTTTCTTCGTAATTTTTAGTGCTTTCATATCCTTTACCATGCATGTTGACAAAAAGAGCTTTGACTTGAAAGTCAGAACTGTGGTTCTCTGCATAATCTTGGCTACTAGTTGTTTTATGTATTTATTTTTTAAGTTAGGACACACACACACACACACTCACACACTCACACATGTATAATGCAAGATAATGGAGCAGATGAGAACACAGATTTTTAGAATCAGAAAAATAAGGACTGAGATTTTCATTCTGATTCAGTCCCTCGTTATTCCTGGAAGCTTTGGCAAGTACGCCTCTTAGGCCTCAATTTCCTCATCTTCAAAATAGCTATGAAATCCTTATGATGTTTTGTGACAGCTAGATAGGCTTCATTTACTTATTATTGAACTTGGACTTTTGTTATCAGGGGCCATATTAGACCTTTGCATCATTATTTGCCCAGCAGGCACCATAAAGGCTGACTTACAGCAGGTTACTATTTAGTTATTGAATCATAAGGAATAGACCCAGATTCTGGACTATATTTCACTGTAAACATTTGTTCTTCTGATTTTCCATTGACAGATAATACGAGCTAATGTGTTTAAAACATAAACTATGTGACAGATACTGTTCTACATCCTTTGCATATTTAATTTTTTCTCATGGCAACTTTCTGACACAGGTGTCAATAATAACCCCATTTTACAAATGAGGAAACTAAGGCAAAGTGGTTAGATAACCTGCACAAGCTTTCACATCTAGTAAATAGCAAAGCCCATAGCGAACCTGACACTTGGGCCTTTCAGGTTTATGGTCATAATCATTCCATAGGGCTGCTTCTTTCCAGACCCGGAACCCATCTATAGGATTACTGAGGGCCTCTAACTTGACTTTGATTACCAGCTCTGTCTCCCACTAACTGGATGATTATCAAAAAATGTCTTAGCATTATACTCTCGAGATCCATCCATGTTGTCACACATGTTCCTATGTCATCTTTTCTTACCGCCGAATAGTATTCCAATCTTGAAAGCATAACGCTAAACGAAATAAGTCATACAGAAAAGGCAGAGAACCATATGATTTCACTGATATGTGGTATATAAACCCAAAACAACAAAAGAACAAGACAAACAAATGAGAAACAGAAACTCATAGACACAGACAATAGTTTAGTGGTTACCAGAAGGTAAGGGGGGTGGGGGCTGGGAGATGAGGGTAAGGGGATCAAATATATGGTGATGGAAGGAGAACTGACTCTGGGTGGTGAACACACAATGGGATTTATAGATGATGTAACACAGAATTATACACCTGAAATCTAGGTAATTTCACTAACAATTGTCACCCCAATAAATTTAAAAAAATGTCTTAACCTTACTAAGCCTTGGTTTTATTTTCTGCAAAATAGAAAAACAAATCACCCAGTTTCATGGAGTTCTTGTGGGGGCTAAATGAGATAATTCACATGAGGCACTTTGTACAATGCCTGGTACATTAGCATCTAACACATTTTAATACCTAGTATTATTGTAAAACACACACACACACACACACACACACACACACACACTCATCTAAAACTTTGCCTATAACTGCAAGAGCTAAGTAGTTCACTTCTTTAGCATTTAAAAATCACAAGGTACATTCAAAATGTAGCAAGATACATTTGTAGAAATTTCAGATCTGCTAAAAATTATAGTTCATTAAATAGCCCCAAACCACCATCTCCACTCTAAACATGTCACTGAATATATTGGTATCTAATATATTGATAACTGATTATATCGGTGCCCAAGAAAAGGCCACTTATCCTCTCTAAAACTCTGTAAAGGAGGGGAGTGAACTAGATTCTCTGTTGGGCTGTCTGACTCTGACCATCTATGAGCCTGCAATGTGGAAACCCAGGAGATCAGGTCCCCTGGGTAACAGGTTTCTAGGGTTATGCAGCAATGGTTTGGGATTATTTTCATTTTATGTTTATTCTTATGAGAGTAGATCTCAGTATCTCTCCCTGCTGCCTCTTTCTCCTCTTCCCCTCTAACACAGACCAAGGTCATCTTGTTCTCTGTGAAGGCCCAAGCCTCTTGCCACCGGCTTAATGTTCGTTGCAAGTAAAGAGAGAGTTATTGAATGTGAAGTGTCTGTCAGCCACTAAAAGCCTGTGAATTAGTGTTTCCTGCCTCTGTCTGTTGGGAAGCATACTTTTATTGAGAAATAGCTTATCCTTGTGAAAGGGCTGACCTGCCACTAATCCACTCTGCTACCCTAGGTCCAGCATCACCCCCCACCATGACCCCAGGTAGAAGATGTCCTATCTGCTCCATTCAGGGCTCTCTCTGGTTCCTGTGTCATAGTCAGACTTCTCCCAAGTCAGAGGAGGTTTTGAAAGGGAGGGTTAGTCTCAATTTTAAAACTGATCTGAATTTTGTACCAAAGAACATGCCTAACACGCTGGCACTCAGGATAATCTTGAATCCCCCTATTTTTCTTGCCTTTATTTTTCCTGCCTCCTTCATCAGCTGTACTTTGGGGCCCTGTGAGTCTGCATACTCTCCCCGGAAATGCGGAATAACAGCTCTGCTCTTAGCACTTTGTGCCATTAAGTTCTCTTGAGAGTGGATGCTCTGTGAGTTCTCTGCACTCCAAACCATGCCTTCAGTTTACAGCAGGATGGGATTTTGTTTCAGGTAAAGATCTTTCAGGAGTCACTGAGCACTTGCAGATGCTGCTATTTGGGGAGGAGAATGCTGATTATTCGAGGGATAACCAGCTATCATATCACTGTCAGTCGTCATGTAAAATCCTGTAGAACTTTGTACAATAGTTAGTAGTTTTCCAAGCATTATCTCATCATCTTCTCATGCTAATCTCACCCAATCTTATTATTATTATTTTTTTTTTCTTGAGAAAGCTTGAAGAGTTGGGCTTTCTCCATTTACAAATTTATAAACTATGGCTCAGAGAGGTGAAGTGACTTTGTTCCTAAGTTGTCGTTCTAAGGACATGATCTCAAATCTTCATCTATCCAGCCTGGTGCTCTTTTGTTCTAGAAGCATGGCATATTTCACAGAGTTTTCCAGAGTGTATGCTACCTTGTGCCCCTGGAGCTGACTATCCCATAGGCAATTATTCTAAGTACTAAGAAAGTAGGAACTGCTTAGGCTAGAGGCAAGTATCCTAAGCTGTTTCTCTGTCTTGGGGAACTGTTTGTGCTGCTAGGAGCAGAATACAACACTTAAGAATTAAACATTTCCTAAAGAAGATCTCAGAAAAATTTTAACCCAAGTATAGACTTCTTTTAGATAGAAGATACAATAAGGGCTGTCAGTGCCTTTTCTAATCAAATGGCCTGTCTTGGCTCAGGCTGTGGACTTTCCCCAAATCTCTCAACGGTTCAAAAACCCTAAACAAGTAGCATCTGGCCTCCGTGTGCCCCATACCTCTAGCTGAGCAGCCACAGCCCAACACTAGTGGCAGTTGACTTTGGCCAACAGCTTAGCCTCTCCCAGGCACCTCTAACCTCAGTGCAGTAGAGACATCTATGGATCACTTTGAGGCTCATGTCACGTGGCTATGGGCAGAGCACAGGCAGAGGCTGAACTTGACCTGCAACAGATCTCCTCCCAGGAGGTCCTGAGCCAGCATGCCTGGTGGCCAGCTTTGGACCTCACTGGAGCACCACCCAGCCACCTCACCTCACAGACCATATACTCAAAGGGAAGACTGAGCAGGCACCAGAGCCCTGCTAAAGTGAATCCTGCTCCATAGGGTCAGCCCCTGAACCACAGCTCCTCCACTGTAGTCACAGCCAGTCCTCACAACCAATCAGCCTGAAGGTCAATCCCTCCTACTGACGTGCAATGAGCAAGCAAGGCTCAATTACAACAGGAAGGCACACATAACCCACACAAGGGACACACCTGGAGTTCCTGGCTCAGATGAACAGGGAGACTCTGCCACTGGGTCCCACAAGACAACTACAAAATAAGGCCACTCTACTAAGACCAGGGGACATAACAGGCCTACCTAATACATAAACACAGGGAGGCAGCCAAAATGGGGTAACGATAGAAACATGTCCCCAGTGAAAGAACAGAATAAAGCTCCAGAAAAAGAACTAAACAAAATGGAGACAACCAATCCACCAAATACAGAGTTCAGATGGGTACTAGATTCATCAGGGTGATCACTTAATGAGTTGTATAAATGTCTCATCACTATGTTGTACACCTGAAAGTGATATGCTATTGCATGCCACTGTAATTGAACAATTATATATATTTACATATATATAAAGTTTTACTTCTTTTAAAGAGAGACAATAAGACCAGCCATGAGAAAGCATTGTGCTAAACAAGGTGCTGAATTAGCCTCTGAAGTTAGAGGCCTCTAAAAGCAGAGGGCGCACAGTCACCCACTCTCAAATGACTACAGGGTACACTGTGAGTGTAACAGGCCAGTGATGTAAAGGCAAATAACACCATGCATTTAACTCATGTGAAGTTTCACCAATGGCAAGCCACTGTTGTGTTAGGTCAAACAGCAGTGAGAGAAATCCATTTCACAAGACACAGCACAGATAGTCAGCAGGGCATGAAGAGAATCCATCCTGACATGGTCAAAGGCTGAGAGTGAAATTGTGTCTTCTGATCCACTTTTGTTATTAATATTAACCAGATGCTGGTCGGGATGCTACATTTGAAGTGCTGTCAACCTGCCCTACACCAGAGAGCTGCTACACTCCACTGCATCCGCTTGTGAGAACTTAGCCCTGGTTCTCAATCTTATTTCACAAGTGCGTGCTGGATCACTTGTTTAAAATGCAGATGTGGACCCCATTTCCAGAAATGCTATTTCAGTTTTACTCTACATTTTTTCACAAGCAGCCCAGGTGATTTGGATGCAGACAGATCACATTCCACATATTGAGAAACAATGCTTTAGTATACTGACCTTGAATTAAGTGTCATTATTTCAGCGATGTAGCAGGGGAAGCTTGTTAGACTCATGAAATATTATTTACTTAGCATTTTACAAAGTATTTTCATACATATTCTCTCATTGCAATCCTCCAATCAAGCACATGATTTGGTAAAATGAATATTTTCAATTCCATTTTGTTTCACAAGTGATAACTCAGAGAGATTAAATATTATGCCCAAAGCCACACAACTAGCTAAGTATTAGAGATAACACAAGAAAGCAGGACTTCTTCCTCCAAGCCCAGGGGTTCTCAATGTTGGCTGCCTGTTTAGAATCATCTAATGAGTTTTCAAACTATGCTCATACTCAGGCTCAAACCAAACCAGAATAATTGAATCAAGAACATGTTTCACTCAAGCATAGGTGTCATCTGAAAATCTTCCTCCACGTGATTTGAAAACAGAGGTGAGACTCACTAGAGCTCAGGTGATCGCCCCATCCGTGTAGATATGGGCCTGATATTCAAAAACAGGGATCCACTCCGTGAGCAGAGGCAGGATGAACGGATCTCAGCCCTGGCTAAGGCCCAGCATAATGAAGTGACTTGAGCTCTGGGGACAGTTGTTGACACAGCCCTCCTCTGGCCTTCTTTTGTAACTTTCATTAGCTGTAATTCATGTAGCTGCTTTCTAACTCAGAGACATCACTGCCCCACCAGAGTACAACTTCCTGGACCCCTCTCTGCCTCGAAAAGATGACCCCTGCAGAGTAGAACAGGGAGGGGCCTTTATCTTTTCACTTCTTGGGACATTAAAGCATCAGTGGCATTTTTATTCCTTGCCTTCTCTTCCCACCTTGTTGGGACAGAAACATTATTGGCTCAGTGCACTGTGTCTTTCACCTTTTCTCTGAATGAATTTGGCTTTTCTAATTATAAAAACAATATGTGCTAATTATTTTTGAAATGTAAATAATTCTGAAAAGAAAACAGAATAAAAGTAAAATGTGTTCCCCTAATCCTGTATTTTTATCATTCTATAAACAGCCCTTTAGATATATGTCCCATTGTGTATAAAACAGAAATATATACAATTATTTGTGATAAAAATTTTGACCACATTGGAGCAACGCTTGGCATTTCATCATTGCTCAATAAACATGTGTTGCAATGCATAAATACACATACATACTTACCTGTAACCTATGTCTCCACTTATCAAAAATTCTAAACAATGTTCCTTCATTTACATATAGGTTCACATCATTTTTAAACAAACAAAACACCTTATAAATCCACTGAATTGCTTTGCCATGGTTTAATCAACTAGTTTCCCATCCGCATAATATTTAGGTCACTTCCAATGTGTCAATATTTCAATCCCTCTCTCTTCCTCTTATGCAAACTGTTCCTTATAATTTATTTCTATAGTAGAATCATTGTATTAATGTGTCTTCCCTTTTCAGTTTGATCCATGTTACCAAACTTTGCTCCAGAAATGGTGCCCCCATTTATACACCCACCAATGTGCACTGACATTTTAACAAGACACTGCTCTGTCTTGTTTTGAAGCAAGGACACCCCATGGGTTAGAGGATAAGCGG
Organism: Rhinolophus sinicus; assembly: GCF_036562045.2. Lineage (NCBI taxonomy): Eukaryota > Metazoa > Chordata > Mammalia > Chiroptera > Rhinolophidae > Rhinolophus > Rhinolophus sinicus. The sequence goes on from NC_133754.1 coordinate 174,600,151, forward strand.
GTGTTAAAAGCAATACCTTTCCTCTCAGTTTGTCCCTTTAAGACAACAACCCAGAGACATTCCCCAGGAATTTATTTAGTCTTTCAGATTCAGCTAGTGGCCACTTAGAATCTAGAGAGTAAGCAAACTAAAACTGTAGGGATTTGGGACACTCTGCCTTTTAAAAAATTATTTCCACTCCTCTGAACCTTCTTTAGTTGAGTATATAGGTGAAGGAAAGGGTGCAGTGACAGGGAGATGAATACATCACATTTTTTCATGAACGTTAAATGCAATTATTATACGTGTTAGAGGATGGCTTGAATTTGAACAGAAATGAGAAGGCATCTATGAAATAGCTGTTTGACCTTGAGCAAGATACTTAAGTTTGCAAACAGCTCATTCATGGAAGCAGCAATGGTGTTCAGTGGGGTGCTAGTACAAAAATCTCCCATGACGGAGCTTTCTGATCTCTGAGTCTTTAGGCCTTGGGGCCGAGTGTTAGAGAAAGAACTTCTATAGTACAATGATCTGAGCTCATGTGCCAGCTTCCAAAAGTCCTTTCTGTTAATCTTGGGTAGTTTACTTGAATTCCACAGGCACGTTTTTTTTCTTGTCAATAAAATGAAGGAGTGATAATACACATCTCAAAAGTTTGTTTCAAAGCTTCAATTACTTGAGGCACAGAAAACGCTAGAAGAACGCTGAGCAAATTCTGAAGCTGTCAATACACAGGGGTAGTATAATTCATGTATCTCAGTAAACTGTATACAAGAACATTGCACGTGAAGTTAGAAGGGCTGAGTTGGAGGCAGAGCTTTATCACTTACCAGATGTGTGGCCTTCAGCAAGTCACTCTGCAGAGAATCGAGAAAAGCCAAAGTAAACTCTGAATGCATATGTTTCCTCTTCTGTAAACTGGTATTAATAGAGTATGCTCTGTCCACTTGAAGATATATGGGGAGATTCAGAACTGAAATATATAAAATATGCAAAAATTTGTCACATCCATGGGATGTGAAGGATTTAGAATTACATTTCCAATATACCCATTGATGGTTTCCTCCAGCTTGTGATTGCAGCATTCCCTGGCTCTAAGATGTGACAAGAGGATGGAAGGTGTGGGCTCACCTGTGCTAGTGTGTTTGTGGGAACACTTGTGCACCAGGGACAGGGAGGGAGTTACCAGGACATTGTGGCTGCAGATGGGCCTAAATCTAGGGTCCTGTCACTTACTAGCTACATAAATGTAGACAATCATCTAAACTTTTTCAGGCTAAGTTTCTTTATGTGGGAGAACAAATGATCATAGCAAATGAATTCACGCTACTGTGTAATGTTGTCATACACACACAGCAAGCACTAAAAATTACCACTTATTGAACATGAACTATTTGCCAGACACTAGGTTAAGCATTTGCATATTCTCTCATTTAATAACTCCTAACACTCAGTGAGGTAGGTTATATTTCACACTTTTTCAGATGAAAATAGTGAGGGTGACAGAAGGAAAATGATGTGTGTCAGTTCACAAACCTGGTGAGTAGACTCAGATAAGACTAATCTCAGGTCGGGCTGACATACAAGTTAGGGATCTCAGGCACTGTACTTCTAAATAATGTCGAAATGCAAATTCTCCTTTAACCATCACTTCTACAGTAAAGCCTAGTTCAGACGACTCTGACCTATGTTCTCTTCCCATGCTATAGACAGTACAATCTGTATGTGTATATATGTATGTGTACCGTGTGTGTGCATATATATGTATATGTATGTATACGAGGTCTGACAATTAAGTTTGCAAACTTTGTTGCAATGATGTTGCTAACATTTTTTTGCATCAGAGAGATTATTCATTATGAATTTGTACCAATTGGACAAACAGTTAACCAAGTTGACTATTTGAAAGTGCTGAAAAGGTCGTGTGAAAAAGGTAGATGACCTGAAGTTTTCACTAACTATTCATGGCTCTTGCATCACGACAATGCACCAGCTCACACAGCACTGTCTGTGAGGGAGTTTTTAGCCAGTAAACAAATAACTGTATTGGAACACCCTGCCTACTCACCTGATCTGACCCCCAATGACTTCTTTCTTTACCCGAAGATAAAGGAAATATTGAAAGGAGGATATTTTGATGACCTTCAGGACATCAAGGGTAATACAATGATAGCTCTGATGGCCATTCCAGAAAGAGTTCCAAAATTGCTTTGAAGGGTGGACTAGGTGCTGGCATCAGTGCATAGCTTCCTAAGGGGAGTACTTCAAAGGTGACCATAGTGATATTCAGCAATGAAGGATGGAGCACTTTTTCTAGGATGAGTTCATGAACTTGTCAGACCTCGTGTGTGTGTGTGTGTGTGTGTGTGTGTGTGTGTGTGTGTGTGTAGGCGCACACATAGTTGACAAGCCTATGAATAGGTTAATTTTAGGCAACAAATAGAAATATCCTGTGAATCTAGGATTGGGGCATGATATGTAGTACCTAGAAATGGGTTAGTCACAGCAAGTTTGTCAGGCTATGAAAGGAACAAGATGACAAGGTCTGTAGAATTACTTTAGATAATGAAGATAGTAATTTTAATTGAAGAAGTACTCTACTGAGTCCCTAGCTCAGGACCTTGCTCAACACAGGTTTTCCATAAATAATTATTTATTCAGTGAGTAGACTTTACATCTTGGAATACATTGAAGACTACCAAACTTAAGAGCAGAGAAACTACTGAAACAATTAAGAAGATTTATGATTTCTTATGACTTCCAGAATCTTTACCCCATTTGTTCATCCACCTAATAATCACTGCATTTCCATGATATAAATGGTAACTTCATGACTGGGGAGGCAAGAGGAGGAAAGCAGTGCATCTATGTAATGGCTTTGGCCATTAGACAGAAAGTAAATTTGAATAAGAAAAAAAAAAATCAATCCACAAAACTTTAAAAGTATTTAAGTGGTTTTCAGGTGAGGAAAACACGATAAGTTCACTAAAATATCCCAAGGTGGATGAATATGTAATTAGCCTTCACAGTTCTGAAAACATCAATGTACTCAAACTTTCTTCTTGCAGGGCACTTAAAGACCCCTGAGTAATAGCTTTCAGGATTGTAGAATGTTATAGCTGGAGGCTGAATTTAAAGTTAAGCTAACATGCTCAGCCATGGGTCAATGAAAGAAAAGAAAAGAAAAAAGATAAGAAAAGAAAAGAGAGAAAAAAAAAAAAGCTTCTAAAGGCTTTTTCCACAAGGCAATAAAAAATATGAGTTCACCAATATCTACCAGTTTCAATGTTATATTTGATGAAAAGGAGCCATTTTGACAGGATTTGACCCCCCAAAATAAGCAGAAGACAGCTTTACTTTTCCTCCCCAGCCACTCAAGCACAATATGTGAAGATATTTCTTCCCCACTGTTTGTATGTAATTTGGAGCAGGCACCATATTTTCCCTCCAATTTTCAGAAAATAAAGTAGTGCTTTGGTAATTTTCAGTTGCAGAAATAATCTTGTTTCTGGGATTAAAATCTAGAGCCCAGTGCAATAATCCCAAAGGTTCCGATTCTTAGCTACCTTAGAGCTTCTCCCCCTGAACGCTGATATAGTTTTTTCCCAGATATCTACAGTGGGACAAGAGGGACACCTGACTCCTCTTTGTTTCATCTTCTCTCATGGGAAGCCATGTTTTTGTGACCCCTCTAAGGTGTGGGCCTCAGGGAAAGAGGAGAAAAGTGAAAGCACAGACTTTAGTGGTCAGGGCCATTGCAGGTTGCACCTGGCTGATACTGAAAACTGTGTTTCTCTTTCATGGGGAGTTTCAGGACTTCTAACTGGAATATTCTTTAACAGCTGACCCATCGTTTGGGGTTGTAGGGATTGGGAGGGGTAGGTGCACACTTTAAAATTTCTCTTCAATAAATTCATCCTTTAGGATCTCTTTGATCTAGGTCTTTATAGAAACAGAATTTGGTAACAATAGCTGGGAAAACTGGGTTCTCAATCCTATAGCATTCCCTACAAATGGTCTACAATCTCTCTTTGAAATGTGGAGATTCTGGGCACCTATGCGTATTTTCTGATCCTTTGCATCTTAGATGAAACTGAGATCAAGAATGTAAAATTTTAACAACTACTAATAAGAATGGTTGTGAGTGTTTTAAAGATCTATTATCGTCTATTATGAGGCTTGTAAATGACTTTTTAAGGACTTTTAGGTCATCACTCTACTTTCAACCCAAAGAGTTATAAACGCAATGCTTTTTAACTTATTAGAGTCCAGGCATCTCTTGAGAAAGTGGTGAAAACTCTGGATTGAAACCCTGGGGAAGCAAACATAAGCACTGATTATTTTTAGAAAATGTTGGGGGTGGCATAGATAAAACAATGACAACCCAAGGTCCATCCATAGGCTGTGTGCATAGACTTTGGACCCTAACTTGACTTCTCCTGTTTCTTCTCAGCCTCCTCTCTTCCTTCCTTCATACTTCTTTACGCCCTCCTTCCCTATCTAGTTTCCTTCCTTCCTTCCTTCCTTCCTTCCTTCCTTCCTTCCTTCCTTCCTTCCTTCCTTCCTTCCTTCCTGCCTTCCTTCCTTCCTCCCTCCCTTCCTTCCATGTTTCCATACTTCCTTTCTTACATAAGACCAGGTCTTATATTAATTTTTGCTACAGAAGATGCATTAGCACTGATTGTCTGGCTAGGTCTTATTTTTTGGGAAACACAGTAATAAATATATTGAGCATAATGGGAACCAAGTTTCTCAATGCTGGAAAAGGGAGTTATACATATGGAAAGGGGAAAACTAGTAGACCCTGTGGTGTTGGATTGGAATTTGTGGAATCAGTATGAACTCACTATATTAGTTGTCTATTAGTTCTGTGACAAATTACCACAATGTAGTGGCTTAAAAAACACATAAATTTGTTACCTTACATATCTATAAGTCAAAAGCACAACCTGGTTCTCACTTGACAAAACCTAAGGTGCTGATGGGATAGATTCTTTTCTGAAGTTTCTAGAGGAGAATTCCTTTCTCTGACTTTTCCAATTTCTAGAGGTCATCCCACATTTCTTGGCTTGTGGCCCCTTTTCTCCATCTTCACAGCCAGCATCTGTAGGCCAAGTCCTTGCATCACTCTGACCTGCAATAGTCACATCTCCTGATTCCCTTCTTCTGCCTTCCTTTTCCATTTTTAAGGATTCTTGTTACTACATTGGGCCCACTGGGATAATCCAGGTCAATTTCGCTAATTTAAGGTCAGCCAACCTATCATATTCACAGACTCCAGAGTTGTACATGTTTTTTTGGAGCTGGTGGATTTTTTCCCTGCCACATTAATGATGTTCAATATATAGATAAATACACAGGGAAAAAGATATAGATAAAGGTGTAGGTAAAGGTAAATGCATACATGTATTTCTTAGCTCTGTCCATTGAGAGGGTCCAGGTACAGCAATACCCTATATCTCCTATGGTTATATTTTCTAGAAAGCAGACTTTGAGACAGAACGTTTAGTAGGAAGTGCTTTGGGAAATCACACTTATGGAAGAAAAGAAAATAAAGCAGGTTTGGGCTAAGGGAAAAGTTAAGCTGATATGCAGATCCATTGAAGGCCTCCGCTGATCCCACAAGAAGCTTTGGAATTGGGATGCCAGTTCCCAATTCACAGTATTCCTGATTTGGAGCAAGGAGCCAAAGCCTTTAATAATGAGTCATTTATTACAGGGGTACCTCTAATAATATATTGTGAGAGAACCTCAGACAGCATAGATATGTTAGTTGAAGTGATCCCTGAAAGCATTTAACAGCCAAGGGCTATTTGGGGCAACACTCCCAGAGGAGCTGGAATCTGTGTGATGTATCACATCATCCATCAAAGTGAACACATCTTGTATTTAGATTTTAGTTTCAAAATACCGTCCTCCACTAAAAAGAGCGAGGGATCTTTGAAAAATTGGTTGATTCCAAAGCTGGAGCAAGATACCTACAAGATAAACCTAGAACATCTTATTGTGCTAATAGTAAAGTAGGACGCAGAGAATCACAGAACCATGAAAGAAAGAAAAAAGGAGCATTTTCAAGGAGATCCTACTGGCCAAATATAAGGTAATTTCAATAAATAAAAACAACAACATTATAACACTGAACAACATAGAAATCCATGAGTACATACTAATATAACTTAAATGAATAAACAAGTGGAGAGAAGAAAAACCATCTCATTATACTAAAATGTCAAGTAATAAATTGCAAACAAACGGCGAAATTTTTAAAAGCACTATTTCAAACATCGGAGTAATAATTAAATCAGGCAAGTAAAAAATAAAGAGATGCTAAAATTAGTGGATAAAAGTCTGAAGATGAATGTGATGTTTATGTATCTTAAAATATCTCTCCGCAAAGTACTGATTTACTTCAAAGAGAAAAGGAATAACTCTGTAAAAAAGAAACTTGGCAGAAACTACCTTAATCAAGAGATTAACATTACCAGTAATGCTTCAAGTTGAAATTGTGTACCACTCGATGTGATGCAATAAAGAGAACACTTCATTACTGTCATAGCTCTGCCCCCGCTGAAATTCATAATTTGAGTCTAATTATGAGAAAAGATCAGACAAATCCAAACTGAGGGCCATTTTATAAAACATTTTATTAAATTGGCTTTAATCTTCAAAAATATCAAGGATGTGAAATTCAAGGAAAGACTGATAAATTGCTCCAAATTGAAGCAGACTAAAAGGGATATGAGGACATGATTCTAGAGTGAATCCTTTTGCTACACAGAGTAGCTTTTGGAAACTGGCAGAAATCAAATGTGTTCTGTGGGTTAGACAGTAGGGAATAGATAGTATCAGTTAATTTCCTAATTTTCATGGCCTTCCCATGACTATGTAGGATAACACCATGTTTACAGGGAAACATGCTGACATATTCAGGGGTAATGGAACAACATGTCTACAATTTAATCTCAAATGATTTGGAGGGGGGATGGGGAAGCTGTAACTTTTCTGTAACTTTGAAAATATTTCAAAAGTAAAAAAGAAAAACCTACCTTAACTATTTTCAAGCAAATACAAAGTAGTCATTTCTGACACCTTTTGAAGAGATTATTATAAATGTTAACATCCCTATGCAAAGCATCGGGAAACTGAGTAGACCAGGAGGTCAGTAATTTTAAACCCAAAGTCACCCAGCTAGTTCATGGCAGAGATGGAATTATAACTCTAATTACTAATACTTTAAGAAAGACATCTTTTCTATTGGACATTAGCAAGTTAAAAGCGGGGGGGGGGGGGGGAAGGAAAATAAAAAGTGGGAATAAACCATTTTCTCTACTGTTTAACCGAATATTCAACTTGATTATTTTGTGATGACTTTTTGGGTAAGTTCAAGTACAATGATACAGAGAAGGCACTGATGAAATGTGAAAGTATTTAGTGACAGTGTTTGACTCATGCGTCACCCTTATCCCCCGTGCTATAGATGGAAGGGTAATTACAGCCCATTACCAAATTACTTGCAGTTATCCCTTGATCTTGTAGTTAATACAGTGAAACTTCATTTGCATAAATGTTATTAGCATATTTTATACCACATTCTGATCTCTTTTATGAGTGACTGTTGCCTAGTTAATAGATATCAACTTTGAATAGTTTCTTTCTTCCTTCCAGCCAAAGTTTAACTTTCTTCCTTCCTGGGCAAAGTTTAACTTTCAGACCTGGTGGCACATTCGAATGAAGAAAGGTGCTATAACAACATAGAAGAGTATGAGCTGCTAAACTATTAAGTTTTCGAGAGTAGAAAGAGATTTTTGTTTATCTCTGTACTCACAAAACCCAGCCTAACACGTGGCAGGCATTTGGTGCATTCTATTTGCCATCTTAGTCTGAAAATCTCACTGACAAATCAAACGTTATCTATCGAATATTAACTCATTACTTTAAAGACTCCACAACCTGCTCTAATGGGTAAGGTCACCATCGTCAACCTATATATACAAGCCTCAATCCTGGAAGTCATCCTCAAAAGTATCTTCTCTTTTACCAACCACCTACTACCATATTCTATCATCAAACTCCTGGCTCTCTCGCACATCTGTTCCCTCTCCCCAGCTCCCCATGTATTATATTAGTCTGTGCTACTATCATTTCAGACATAAACAACTTTAATAATATTCCAACCATTTTCCCCACCCATGTATTTGTTTACTTCAATCCCTTCTTCACACAATCATCCTTTCATAACACAGATATGCTCTAGATGATCCCTTGCTTAAATTCCCCTTAATTTCTTCTTAACATCTTTCAAATAAATATGAACTTTTAACCATTTCCCCCACATGATACGTTACCAGCTATTTCTCCAACTTATAGTTCTCTCCTCCTTGTTCTCATTACTCTTGTCATACTTTAATACTTTGAAGTCCTCTTGTGTGGTGGTTGCGTCATGTAACGTTCTTACCCAACTCCCTATACTTTAATTCATACATGTAAATCATATTTATCCAAGATCACTTATCTTTGCCCATCTATCTTAGGTCAGTCCCCACAGTTTGTTGTTATTACAAACTGATCTTGTTTTACTAGAACTTATGGCAACTCAGATTAATTAATTATGCAATTTATGCTTGTGTCATACTCTAGAATAAAATATACTGGAAGAAAGAAATCATATGTTCACTACGTATCCCCAGTGTCTAGAAGAGTTCTTGGTCAAGGAGATTCAATAACAATCTATGGGATGAATGTGTGAGTGAACTAAACATCATAGGGGTAGTCACCAAAAGATTAAGAGTCTCGTCCTAAATGGGTCTCTAATTTTCCGAATCACTTGAGAAATCACTTCTCCCATCATTTAATGGGATCAGATGTATGACGGCACTGGGGTACAATCATGGAATTTGAGATCTGGAAAGGCAGGTGACAGTGTACGGGAAGAGTCTCCCTCTACAAATATACTTACATATCTGACTCTGTTTCCCACACACTCCCTTTTATTTTCAGCTGTAGTAGATGAACTGTCCCTGTTCTTATTTTAGACCAACGCTTTCCATCCTACCCAGTCAAGGACATGACCTCCTCATTGTCAAGTTTTTCTTCTCCACTAGATTATTCCCAACAGCATACCGGCATGCTATATGATTTTTTTTTTTTACAACAGGAAAAAAACAAAAAATCTCCTTGTCATCGTATCCCATGTACTTACTCCCTTGTCATCACATCCCATTAAAAATCCCACGTGATTCCATCATTTCCCTATTATCTTAAAAAACAAAAACAAAATTAAAAACAAACAACTTTCCTAAAGAGAACTGTCTATACTTTCCTTCATTCCTAGTTTTAAAGTCTTTCTCAAACCATTCTATTCAAACCTTATTCACCAAAACTCATTGTAATTACTCTTGTCACCCTTTCCAATAATCCCCATATTGCCAAATGCAATAATTTCTCAGTCTTTGTCTTGCTGTGTTACCTGGACACAGTGATCACTCTCTTTTTGATACATTTTTTTCCTTTGGATTCTGGAGCACCACCTTTTCTTGGTGTTTCCATGTAGCCCACTGGCAATTTCTTCTTTTAGTCTCCTCTGCTAAATCCTCCTCTTTCCCCTAATCAGTAAATATTGGAGTCCTCCAGGGCTTAGGCCTTAGACATTGTCTCTGCTTTATTTACCTAACTCTGTAGGTGTGTATATTTTTTTATGATCCCATAGTTTTAAATGCCTGCTATATGCATAAACAACTTCCAAATGTTTATGTCTAAATCTCATATTTTTCATGAACTCTGTCTCATATATCCACGTGTCATCCATCTACAATTAGATAGCTGATAGATATCTCAAAATCAGCACAGCCAAAACCAAACTCTTGATAATTTTCCCCCAGTCTACATTTGTAATTTCAATAAATTACTCATTCTTGCAATTGACCAAGACTCAAACTTTAAAGTCATAATTGATTCATCTTTCCTTCTTCATGTGTCTTCCCCATACCCAATTATTCAGCAGTTTCTCCTAGTTCTCCCCTCAAATTATCCACAATCCAACTATCTCTCTCTAATTTGACCACCAACACACAACAGTCTCCACATTGGCCTCTATGATTCCACTCTGATAAGGAAAGACTGATAATTTGGACATTAATAAAACAAATAACTTCATTGTCAAAAGTTACCTTAAAGCAAATGAAAAGACCAGAGAAACTGGGGGGATCTTATTTATAATACACGTAGCTAAAGAAGGATTAGTACCAAGGATATATAAATATCTTCTACAAATTATGAAGAAGAAGACAAGCCCAGTAGAAAACAAAAGGCAAGAGATATAAGCAGAAATTTCACAGAAGAATAAATAAATATGACCAATAAACCATGAAGGGATTTTCAAGGTCATTTCCAGGTTGCGTCTGGTCAGAGCTTTTTTATTGGCACAGTAATTAGAAATATTCCAATGGTGGCTGCTGGTTTTTCTGGGTCCTTGAGTCACTATGATGAGCAGAGCCTCTCTCCCTGTCACCAGCCCGAAATGGATCTACAGCAAGACCTTCGTATACTCAATCTCTTTTTACTTAAGTCACTGAGGATTTGTGGTTGCTTGTTAATATAGAATGATCCGGCATATATCCAAGAATAGCAGAAAAAATAAGAGTGCAAACACAGTATCTGACACAACGCTAGGTCAAACAGGTAACTAAAATTATACCTGTGTGCTCATAGAAGATGTCTTTAATAATAAATTTGATCAGAAACCTCAAGGAAGTAAACAAGAAGGTTATATAGATTTCTATGCGCAGAGTATTTTAAGATAGGAAGGGTAAGTGTAACAGCGCTGAGGCCAGAACAAGCTTAGCCTATGTGAGGAAGAGCAGGTACGCTAGTATGGCTGGAGTAATAGGAGCGATGGTAAGAGGAGCCTGTGTTGACGTCAGCCAGGCAGTCTGTGGGAGAGTCACAGACAGCTGTAATGGGCCACAGTGAGGATTGTGCGTCCGGTTGTCAATGAGTTAAACCTCGTTAAATAATTGTAAGCCGCTGTGATCTGAGGTTTGTTGTTTTGTTTTGTTTTGTCTCAGTAAGACTGCCATGTTGAAATTAGACATTAGGATGAGACGGTGGAATCATGGAGACCAGCTAGGAGGCTGTTGGGCAGTGGTGGTCAAATTGGGGAGAAATAGTTGGAATCTGGACTTCTTTAATAAATCTTTCCTGACCTAAATTCTAATGTATATGAAGTGACAATAATGTTCAATTTTATCCTTTTTTACAGAAGTATTTTATTCAGCTCAGTTGAAAATAGTGTCCCCTTTCTCCAATGATCTGACTTGCCACGCATACACTGAAGTTCCCTGTATCTGTATACTGTACATTTGCAGGTCTTATTGAGAAGAGACAAGAGATGCACACAGATGGTAAACTTTGGGGCACAGTGAACTCATCCACTAGTCAATATGGCCCAGAAAAGTCCTGAACTCTGATCAAACATATCAGCACTGCTTTTCTCTTGGAAAGGGAGCTGATTAGTATTAGGGTGGAGCAACAAACTGGAGAAGAGGGGCCATGGGGCACCCTCCTCATGGCAGTAATGGTTGAGAACCAACTCTAGCACATGTATACACAATTCATTTCTATCCTCTCCTTTTTGTTAAGCTGAGGCTATGTGAGCTAACACTTTTTATATTGGTAATGGGTCTAAGTCACTGTTGGGGAGGAAGAAAGAAAAGGAAATGTGTGATGGAGATAAGAAAGGAAAAACAAAAAAGAAAAAGAAATTGAAGGAGGCTTGACCATCTATGGGACTATTTGATAGGATTTTTGGTTCCCAGATTATAGGGGCTTTTAATAAAAAAGCACCTATAAATAAAGGGCTTCCCTGTGATTTGAACTTTTCCTGCGTATATGCATCTCTTTATGATTAAAACGTACTACCCTGGTTTTCTCATCCTCTTTACTGCAACCTGATAAATTAGTTCATGCTAATGTGTTAGTAATTACAGTTGTCAGGCTTCAGAGTGAACAGTGGACAGGCCCTAGACTAGGACTCAGAAGAGCTGAGCTTATGTTCTGACTCAAGACCAAAGTTCAGACTCATGCTAGGCAAGTCCTCAGATCTCTCTGAACCCTAGTTTGCTCACGACTAAAATGGGAATAACATTCCCAGCTATTTCTGAAATAACAACTGATGTTAAGTTGCTTTGCACTCTGCAGTAAGCTTCCGGAAGTTCTAAACCCTAGCTACAAATAACACACCTGTAGGGAGCATTTAAATATATACCATGTTGAGCCTCACCCCAGACATTCTCTACACATGGTATGTGGGAATCTGTGTTTTTAAAACAAGTTTCACAGGTTAGTGAGCTGTGCCTGGCCTGCCCATTTTGTTGTTTTTAAAGAGTTTCTAAAAATGCATTATTTTAGAGACTGGAGAAATGAGGGTACTGTATTTGACGAGAATTACACAGAAGGCGGTTTCTTCTCCAGTGGGTATCTTCATAAAGGACTCTTGAGTTCAGGACAGCGTGGTCCATGTCTTGGAAGAAGTCATGCTCCACAGCCTGCTGTCATTTCGCTGGGTCATTGAGGAGTTCCTGGAAACTGATCTGGAGGCCTAAGCTGAAAGCATCTGCTTGTCCTGAGTGGCCGGCAGAGCCTCAGGATTGATGTTGTCTTTTACAGTGTTCCCAACTTTGAGACAAGCTGTAAGGGTTTTAATGGACTTAAAAGCTTGGCTCTGATAAAGTACCACTTAACACAAATTAACAGAACAGATGAATGATCTCAGAGAAACAGCCTCTTCCCTTGGCTCTTGATGGACTTTGAAGTCGAGAAACATGGACAAGCAACATCCAGGGTGAGAGGTCAGCTGAGATAAGACTCTAATCCAGTTGTTCCTGTTTTAACTTGTCTTTCTGATAATAATTCACAGTCTTTCACTCAACAAACACTCACTGTGACTCTAATCAAATTGAGACATGCTTTTAGCCCCTAAGAGCTTATTTCTTGTCCTCAAGTTGCCTATACGCTAGCTGGGAAGATGAGGCGTGTGCATTCATACTTTGAACCAATGTTAAGTAGTGGTAAATAGTTAAAAAGGGTTGTGTTAAGGGAACGATCACACCAGTTTGGATGGGGAGATATCTGGGAAATTTAGCCAGAAAATGGCATTTGAACTCTTCTTTAAAGGAGTAGTAAGTTTTACAAAAATCCCAAATCTGGCTCAAGCAAAAAATAAGGTATGTTTTAGTGCAGAGATAAAGAAATATGTTCTCTAAGGCAGGAAGAAAAGCTATTGAAACTCTTGAGTAGAAGGTGGGGTGGGATGGGGGTTTGGGAAAGGAGGACTCTAAAGAAGATTCAGGAAGCGTTTCAAAGGAGGAAAAGGATGTGATTTAATCTGAATTTGGGAATGGGAGTGAGACCAAAGCAGAAAAGATACTGATTTTTTTGTAGAGAGGACATGGGGAGAAAAATTAGGGATGGAGAAAAGGCAGTTGGTATATGTTGGTATTACTATAATTTTTCATAGTATAGAGTCTGTTTTAAAGAAAGACTTTTATTCTGAAGTATACATAAATAAGCAATTTTGGTTTGCCTTTGCTTATCTCTATGATACAGAAATTAAAAAAAACAAAAACAACAACAACAACAAGAAACACATGACTTTAACAAATGTGTCCCTTTGGGGAAAATCTCCTGCTATTTCCCTCACTCCCATGGAGTTGGTAGACTAAACCAGAACAATTTTTCTCTCTTTAACAGTCTCAAAATAATGTTCTCTAAATGGCCCCGGGTAGACATCTGAGTCAATGAGCAGCTTTGGCATGAGCTGGGGGAGTGAAGACTGTTTGTGGTTGATTGTAGTACAGATGTTAGCGATGCCGATTAGTTTTAGAATTGCGCTGGCAGAAAGGGAAATTGAAAAAAATAAATGAAGTTAAGTACAATGAGGGGGCAACTGGACGGTCTAAGAGTTGTAGACTCAGGTAGTTTGGATGGACTTTAGAGATTACATACTCCAATTCCCAGAATTCATGACTCTCAGTACCAGAGGTTAAAGGACAAACTTTTAAGTCACAGAGCTAGTTAACCAGATACCCTAAACCAAGACCCAGGGCTGTCTCTCAGTCCAGCTGTCTTTCTATTCTAGATTCCAGGAGGATAAGATGCAGGAAAACGGGGTCTTTTCTGGAGACTCAGACTGTACGCTTCACGGGCATATGACCTACACAGCTATACAGGATCTCACACTCACAAGGCTCCCGTGTTTGGTTTAATTAATGCTCCACTGTTGCTGTCTTGAAATTCTTAATAATTTTGAAACAAGGTGTGTTGCATTTTTATTTTGCTTCCAATCCTGCAAATCATGTCGCTGGACCTGCATGATCTACGGATTTGATTTCATGGAACCCAGCATAGAGACCCAGTATGAGACAGCCCCGGGACCCTGCTGGCCATGGAGATCCTGCAGGTCAGGAGGCTGAGACTCAGTCATCACTTAGAATAAGTTTTGTCCAACCTACTCAGGTCTTGCACAGGCATTCATGACTAAGCATTGCTTTTGCAAGCTTTAGACTGGGGCACCAAAAGACCTGTTACTAAGATTCTGCTGAGTGGTTTTGTAAAAAGTAATTTAACGTTCTGAGCCTGAGTTGCTGTTGTTGTTTGTTTTTGTTGTGTTTTTTTTTTTTTTTTTAAATGGAGAATTAACAAAAAAAAACTTAACTGGTTGCAATGATAAAAAAATAGCAATGATATTGTAAGCCATAGCATGTGATATAAAATTGTTACTGAAGGCAGTTTGGTGCTGACATCTCTGTGACATTATGAAGCTTGGCAGGGAAGATAGTCATTAAGGATTTGATGTTAAAGAAACATGAGTTCAAATCCAGTCTTTTGTCATCTAATGCCCGTGACCTTGGGTTAATGACCTAAGCAGTCTGAGTCTTATTTAGTTGATTCATCTGTGAAAACGGAGACACCACACACTACCCAATGAGGTTATTTCAGAAATTAAAATGGGATAGTGTATGTAAAGTACTTGGCATGGTCCTAACTCATAGAAAAACCTATTAAATGATAGTCATAATACTAATAATAAATGGACACATTCGATTTATCTCCTAAGTACTAGAAATCAGAGCCCCTTCATCCAGGATGCTTATTCCTGGGCTCTGAAATATTTCTCAGGCTTTCTGGAAAAATTGGTAATGATTTTGAGTGGAGGGTGACGAGAGGAAGGAGGCATTTGTTTCTACCAAGTGGGAGCCATGCTTTTTTCAGACCCAAGATTTTGCCCAGCAATACCTGCTCTGCATATTCACAGCTTCCAACAGCTTGTTCTGTCATGCCCAAAAGATGAATTATGGTAAAGTCCCCCGACATTTCACTCACAAGCTGTCCATTCCTATACCAAAACCTGATTGGGACTGTGGCAGGAGGTATGGGGGATGTTTAGGATTGGGGGGAGGCAGGGATGGAAACAGATGGTGGCATGGCAGGGTGATTAAAACACTAGATATCTGTTTTAATGAATTGGTCACCCAGCGGATAAAATACTGCAATAGTGAGTCCCAGTCTTCTCAGGCAGTAATTGCAGTCTTATTTACAGGGTGTGTTTGCTCCTGGTAAAGCCATGCATTTTCCCCTTGCCACACTGTTCCCGTGAATGTCACGGGGTATAGAAGGAGAGAGAGGAGACACTTAGATAAGCAAGAAGAAACAGACTGATAAGTTCCTTCCAAGGCTTGTACCAATCTGGAAGATCCAGCGAGCAATTGAATTTTATGAGTGACCTTTAATGAGTCACTTTACCGCGCAGAGTTTCCTTTCCTATGTTAGAAAAGAGACAATCTGGTCTCCTAGTTATCTCATGGTAAGTAAAGACGAAGAAATGAGGTTCAGGCCATAATTCACTTTGGAAGAAAGATACGAAGGTAACTATTAAGCCGTGTTGCAAAGTGACCAGCAGGAAACCGAAACAATCCGATATGCAACTGTTGACCTTCAGGCTCAGAATGATTTTTATGCATTTGGGAGCTAATATTTCCACCTGTAAATTAGGAACTATTATGCGTAATAATGATTTAATGTCCTCCACTTAGCAGAAGGACAAGAAGAAACCCGCTGACATTTCCCTGCCTGAAAATACTAATTTGGAGTTGTATATTAATTAACTGTATTGATGCAGAACAAACCAATTGGAATTAAGAATCCCAGGTTAATGCTACTCTTTCTGGGTTGGTGGCTGAGGTAATTCTCCCTGGATTTGTATGTTTCTAATTTTTCTCTTTCTTTTATAGACACACTAACCTTGGAATGATAAAATTGTCAGTAAACACTATTTCTCGTATCTTCAACACTTCCTTTATGAAGCAGAGCTTCTTTATCTTTAAAATGGGAATTACTGAACATATTACAAGATTTGGGGGGATCAAGTGTAATTGGTGTGGAAATACTTGGTAAATTATAAAACACTGGAACAATTTTCGTTATCTAGTCATGCTATTATTACAATTATTATCAGCTTTTCTTTTTGTGAATTTTAAATGAAACGGAGTGAAAGCAAAGGATTAAATAACTATGTTAATATTTGAAGGTGCTTTTTAAGCATGACTTCATAAAAAGGTTAAAAATAAAAACCCCACAAATATTATGTGATACATGAATAAATCAATCTTTTAAATGGTTGCATTGTGGCACCCTGGTGAGTTTTAATCTCTCGAGAACTAGCACAATTAGTGTCTTAACAAAAATTAAGGCACAAAAGTTTGCAATAACTTACTTATGATCACTTAGGTTCAAGTTTATATATTTATATTCTCACTCACCTGAATTCCAACATGTTTTGTCGAATAGGTGAGAAAGAAGTGGATATATGGTCAATTGGGTGGTCATTTCATACAACCTGGACTAAGATCCCGAGAATGTGTTTCATGTTAACATTGAGAACTCATGATCTAGTCAGTTGAGTGAGTCAGATAACTTTGAAGATTATTGTTTTCATTACAGCACTATAAGAATTCTAGTGGGTCTATGAGGCTGATAGATGGGTTTGGCCTGAGAAGAGTGTTGATGTCGTCTTCCACATAACAGTAGCCTGAGAAGAAAGGTAACTTCTAGCTCACAAATCACGAGGGCCCCAAGTCACAATTGATATTTAGCACGCTTTCTTGGCAGCTAAATAGTTAGACGTAGCAACTTCACAGGATTTGGTTAAAAAAATATACACCAAAATTAAGTCAACTGACTAGATACTGCGCTTTAGTTCCACTGCTTTGTCACGATGGGATCGGAATTTACTTATTCAATATCTCTGAGTCTTAGGACTCTTAATTTTGAAAGGTAAATTACATAAACCCATGAGCAGGATTTTGGTATACATTAAATATTGGAATACGGAACATTATAAATGTGTCTGTGTACTACTGTCATTACTAATTGTATCATCATGTTCCTCAGTGATATTCTTTGGATAAGTTGGGTTTAACTAAGGAGAGCATTGTCAGGGGGTACTGTGGGGACAATACTTTGATAGTTACCGATGGGGTGGCAATTTAGAGTGAGGATATGAAACCCAGTGCTGGCTCTTTAGAGGCAGAATTCAAAGTGCATTTGTAGACATTTCTTATTTTAGGTGACCCTCACCTTTCCTCAAAGTACAACTGTTCTTATAGGTTCTATTAAGCAATACATCTTGTAGTCATTCCTGGAAGGGACATGAGGTAGATAAGAGAAGCTGAAGAATCCTGAACTATTGCTGTTGATCATGATGTTCTCTTGCTTCTTTCTAAGCTCCAAGTAGAGGGAATTTGGTTCGACTAGTATTTGCTCGATTGTAATACTCTGTCTGCCTGGGTCATAAGAAATTGTTTTCAGATGTTTGTCCAACCAGGCAATCACTTCTTCCTCTATGACATATTTCTCATGTGCACTTACTATAACTGCCTACAGACATAACTGTCTTTGCTATTAGACTATAAGCTCCTTGAGGCATGAGCTATAATTTAATTATCTCTTTTGTTCTGTGCCTACTATAGCACATGCAATATAATGGATGCCCAAATCTTTTTTGCTCAATGTAAATTTCTGGGATTGAGAATTTGCTAGCGGTCACTCAGAAACCACTGGTATTTCAGGGCAGAGACAAATAAGGGACCTAAGAGGGATAATTCAAACATTTAATAATGGCTGTAATGTCTCCTTAAACAGAAAATAAAATGAGCTTGTTCTAGCTACAGATTTAAAAATTAATTAAAATTACTTCCCACTTTTCCAGGAAGAGAAACTATCTTGCAAACCATGTGTTCAAAACAATGTTGATTAAAAATGTCAGAGAAAGCCATGAGATAAAGGGAATCATTACATAAGAATTTACCACTATTTGTTATCAAGTCAGATATAATGGGGAAATATTTTTAAGAGGGCTTCCCAGGTCAGATTTATTTGTGAAATGCTAAACACTGCATCAACCTCTTAGAAAATCCCAGTGCACATTAAAGACCCAGTGAAGTCCTACATTTCCTAAGCATTTTTTACTGCTAAATCAATTTTTTCAAGTAATAGACCAAGGAGGTTTACGAATCAAATTGTATAATGAGCAAAATCAAGGCAACCATGAGTAAGTAATGTGCCCATCGACATTCTTGATATTGAGGCACAGGGGTAACATAATGTGTGTGTGTGTGTGTGTGTGTGTGTGTGTGTGTGCGCACGCGCGTGTGCGTGCTACGTTATGGAAGATAAAACTCCTGGATTAAATGAACTTGGAGGATTTATGATTTCTTTGTATAAGCAATAAGGCTGATGAATAGGAACATTTCAGTAAGTCGAGCATCACGTTCCTAAAAGTTATTTAAAAAGTTTTGAAAATGTGGCATGCTGTTACCATTACTTGCAGAGATATAAGGCAAAATCCTCCAGAATGCCAACTGTGAGAATGTAAAGACCAACTTGATTCTATCTTTAGGATGCATTAGAGTGTTTGGTTTGTAATGGCAACTCAAGAAATATTTGTCAAATCAATGCAAACATACATTAGGGCCACTGCATTCTCTGGTCATAAAGTTGCTTACTTATCCACCAAAGCAAGATGTAATTATCTTTCAAGGCCAAGATCCAAAATCACATTTCCTCTTTTAGTACAGTGGGAGGGACCAATAAATATCTTCCGCATGATGAAAAGAATAATAAAAATCATTATGGATACCATTTATTGAGCCAGTAATATGTGCCAGCCTTTCTAAAGAGTCACTCTAATTCTTGCAACGTTCTTAAAACACACCGTGTTGCTCTTGTTCCCCATTCAGGGAAATAGTGTCCCACAAAGGTAAATAAGACATCCAAGTTTACATAGCTAGTAATTGATACATACAGAATTAGAAAATTGTTTCTCTCCTTCCTGACTGTGCCACACTTCTTCCTACACTCTAAGAAAGCAATGTAATACCCTATTTTAAACAGGCATCATTTACATTATTCAGCAGCTGTGTGGCTCTCCAAATTGACCTGTCTTCCACACTGCATGGAAAATAGTATCTAATCCATATTAATTATAAATGCATGACCCTGTGTTTTAAATACCAGCTCGTTGATGACTAGTGCTGAGCTAATTTTTTAGTAAGTGATAAAGGTTAAAACCTTGACAGGCAATCATATTTTAGCAAAAAGCCCAATAATTCGGTGGTACTTAAAATGCTGAAGGGACCTTAGAAATATGTGGTCCAGTGTCTCTTAATGAGAGAACTATTTGAGTTTTGGGCGAGAGTAATCTTGGTATGTAAGCCTGGAAAAGATTCAATATTCAGCATCCTTGCCTTTTCCCTGCTCAAGGCCAGGGGGCCTACTGTCATTATGGCCACCAGAACGCCTCCTCCTGTAAAGATAATTCTGCCACGCATCTGAGACACCCACCTTGAGAGGTTCTTTCTGGTGGTCCTGACCTGTGTGGATGGAGCCTGTAGGTGCAGAGATTATTGGTGATCTGCGCCAAGATCACACAGCAACGAGCAGAGCCAGGACTGTCCTATGTAATAATGACCTTGACCATTTCCTGAGGACTCGTGGGCCAGGCCCTACAGGAAGGGATTCACATTGTCATTTGCCTTGTTCCCACCAACATGCTCAGCATATACTGTACTTATAAATACAACAGGTAGAGAAGTACTACACAGGGATTTAGAGCGTGGGCTCTGAAGTCAGATGGTCGAGATAGGAGAGCCATCTCTACCACTTACTAGCTGGGTAAACTTACTCACTGATTTGGTTGAGTTCTCTGTGTGTATTTGATCTGTAAAGTGAGAAGAATAATAGCAATAACTCCCTAGGATTGTCAGGAGGATTAAATGAGTCAATCATAGCAAGTGCTTCGACTTAGATCTAACATAGAGTCAGTGTGCCATAAGGCTGGCCTCCGATGACTATCTTTTTGTTTTCTCAGAACGGTTCTGGAAGACACTGGCACTAGAGAAGCAGCAGAAGAGAGACCGCTCAGCTTGAGTTTACATTCTGGCTGAAAAAAACAGTAAGAAAATCATTTCTTATTCTAACTGTGTCAGGGCTCACCTGATGAGACAGGTGATTTTCAGTCAGCTGTGTTGAGAGGACAGATACCAATAGTGGCTAGGAAGATCCGAGAAGGCTTGTTTTAAAGAGCTACAATCTTACCTGCCCCTGGAAATATGGTCAGGGAGTAGATTAATGAAAAAAAAAGGGGAGGGGGAGAGGGTATTGAATAAATAACAAGAGCAAAATATTTAAAATAAGTGTATTGAAAGATAAGGTGTGCGCCCACACATGTGTGAGTGGCAAAGAGCAAAACATAATTAGAGAATAGAGCAAATATTAGAGTGTACAACAAATTTGGGGCTGACTCAAGGGAGTTTCATTTGCCTCCTTGGAGGAAGAAGCTTATCCATTCATGGCCCTTTAACCATAATCCCCAGAATAATATGTGAAGAGTGAAACTAATCCCAAAATACTGAAGAGGCACTAATCATTTTAGTCATTGTGGCTGGTAATTTGGGGGTATGTTCAAAGGGTAAGGTGCCTTTGCCTAAGAAGAAAGAAAATAAAAGAGCAATGTCAGGCAGAGATGTGATGAAAGACCTGAAAAATTAAAGCAGTGAGAAAAATAAAAGGAATTTGGGTGAATTATCCCAAGAGAAAAGACAGCTCAGAATAAAGAAGGTAGGGAGTGGGAAGAGGAGGGGGTTGATGGAACATAGTGTTCAACGTATATTTTTGTGCAGAGCGTGGTAACACACAGTCCCTGGGTACATGGAATATACAGGATAATGCAGACGCAGTCTCTATTCTTAAGAAGTTTATACTCTTATAGTCTATATAAAAGACATGAATAAATCACGTGACTAAGAGGGAAGAAGTGATAGGTGCTCTGGTAGCTTACTGAAGAGAGAAACTGCACCGCGCTGGAGAGAGTAAGGTGGGTTACCTGCTACCGAGGACATAGAAACAACATTGTATTAGAATATATAAAATATGCATTTTACATATTGGCTCTGCTGTCCTGGAGCTCCTTCAGCAGATCCTGGGAAGTGTTTCCTTTCTCTGTAGGCCAGTGTTTTATTGTTGTTGTGTTCTCTGTGTGTGTTGTTTTGTTTTGTTTTTATTTCTGGTGACACATTAGCGTTCCTTAGGGAGACTTTAAAAAAACCAGGGCTGAGCCGCATCCCAGACCATTTAAATGAGGATTGCTGTAAACTGGACTTGGGCAAGGGCAGCTTTGTATTATAATAAGCTTCCCGTGTTATGCTAATGAGCAGTATGGTTGAGCGGTAGGTTTGTGAACCTGTTTGCTCTAGTTTGCTTATATGACAAGGAAGTTGGGCTAAATGCTGTTTAAAGTCACTTACAATTCCTAAATGTTACCATTCTGTTCAGTTCGTTTTCTCATTTGTAGATCGTTTTTCTCCTTTTATAGGTGAAGAGACTGAGCTTTCGAGAGTGAATGTAACTTCCCCAAAGGCAGGCAAGGCACACAACCAGAGGGTAACAGAGTCTGAACGGCGACCCATCTTCTGCTCACTGATTCTGCGCCTTCCTCCTCTGTCACTGAGCCAGTCATCCTAAAGGAGACATTTCTGAAATTGTTACCAAGGGGAAGAGTTCCATCAAAGGCTTAGAGAGTCTGCGAAAGTAAAATCCATTTCGTCAGCTAACGAGGGTTGGATTTTGCATCAGTGAGAGCTGCATTAGGTTGGGAAACTGACAGTCCACGTAGCAGTGCGATTCGCCCATTCACCCCCAATCTGACGTTTTGCCCTTATTTACAGAGGCAATCAGGCATATGTGTAGGCAGCTGGGACTCAGGGCACAGGCCCGCGGAGAAATGTGTTGCTGCTCCCCTGGTTGAACAGTAGAGGGAGACAAACCTCAGAGATTGTCGTAATGGGCTTTTTGACCACCAAGTTTGGGTTTTTACTTTTCTTGAAATATTGTTTTATGAAAAATATCTATACATGACCCTCACCTCAGAGTTACAAAGAAGATTAGATTAAAAGTGCTTCTGGGAGACTTGGGTGAGTCATCTCAGAGTAACAAACTCTGGAAGGGAGAAGGGAAAAAGGAGCCGGGACCCAGTGAGGAATGGGTCATGTTAGTGTGGTCAGCAATTACCAAGACGGAGCATGAGAGGGAGTGTGTGCGCCTGTGCGAAAGGGGAGAGGACGGGAATGACGCAAATGAAGGGGGCGTCGGCACATATGTTGCATCTGACCTCGTTTTGGGACTAAGAGTACAGGCTCGAATGGCCATTCAAAGTCATGCTGGTTTTTCTTTCCCTTCTTCTAGGGAATTTTCAAGGGAATTTCTTACAAAGTATGCACTACACTGATTCTTCAAAAATAAGACCTAACCGGACAATCAGCTCTATTGCGTCTTTTGGAGCAAAAATTAATATAAGACCTGGTGTTATATTATATTATTATATTACATTATATAAGACCTGGTCTTATATTGCAGTAAAATAAGGCTGGGTCTTATATTATTTTTTGCTCCAAAACACGCATTAGAGCTGATTGTCTGGCTAGGTCTTATTTTCGGGGACACATGGTAAACACACAGTGGTGAGTTTCCAGAGGACAGGGCTGTGTCCACTCCTGTGCGACAAAGGCGGAACACAGTGCCTGATCCACAATAAATGTCTTATATGTTTGATTCTGTTGAATCCATACTGAACATGTACTATCAGCCCCAGCAACCTCTCCACAGGGCTGTCATGAGCCACCTCAGTATCTGCATGTTCCATCCTCATAAGTAAGCATTATATAGTTGTGTGCTATCAGATAGAGCTTAAGACCACTTAGCAGCACGTGGTGTTGAGTTCTCTGGTGCTGTTTGTTCTCAGTACTTGTTTGATGCTGCTCTCTACTCGGTGTGCCTCTCGTCCTCTGTGATCCGGCAGGTAGTGCTTTATCTAAAGGAATCACCTTTATTCTAGGCAAACATGGCTCCCAGATACATCACCAGTATTTCTGCCAGCCTGTGTTAATGTTCACACCGTCTAAACAGCTGGAAAAATAACTGCTGATGTAGCAGCTGCTGTGACGTTCCCAGGTAATTCAGGTATTTCTGCATGTTATTGATGCATTGAAGATGCTGTTTAGAGCTATAAACTGTATGTATTAGTGGATACATAGCATTCATTCATTCAACAACCATTGATTTTGATATTTAAGTTTACTTTTCCATTACTAAAAATACTGCATTTTAAAAACATTAATTCTAAAATATATAATGCTCACTAATAGAGAAAACTTCTCTGAATAATTGGGGGGGCGGTGCTCTGTAGAAGACCAAGCTTATATAAGTTTTGTGTGTTTATTGATTTGTTTCTGTTTTGTTTTGCTTTGCTCTCCCCAGGAGAGAGCTGTGACAGAAAGTCAACATGGTCACATTTAGGAGAATAAATTCACTTTGAGATCATGAAACTAGCATTCTCCCAGTCTCCCCACATACAAGACCTTAGAAGGATGTGAACAGAAAAGTGTGTGTGGATTCTCATTATCTGAGAATGGGGATGAGAAGGACTGTTTGGAATTCAAAAATTGGAAAGGTGATACCACTCAAGTCTTGGTGGGTCCTTGGGAAAAAAGAGACAGTAGTTCTTATTTTGTCAGTGACAGAAACATAAACCAAATGTGACTTACAGTTAATGAAAAGGCCAGCTTTCTGAGGCATGGCTGCACAGGGGAATGAAAGAAGCAAACATCAAGACATACAAATCTAAGAACGTTAGTAAGGGGTACCTATGGCTGGTTTTAGCACTAAGAGAGTAGAATGCGCCTTCCTCGACAGTCTAGGAACCTGCTGAAGGAATTGGATCAGAACTTGACTCACATCGTTTGTGGGGCTGAGTCTCTTCATTCTCACAAGATGGCGCGTGTCAGTGATGGTAAGCAACAATGGCTGACTTCTGTTGAGGAAGCTGGACCTTCTTTTGAACTGTGTGGCCTCTAAATGTCTTCCACAATTCAGGGGAAGTGAGAAGCTCTGAATGGAAAATATTGCTGGGACTTACTGCTACTCTTTCTGTGGGGGCCTGCATCTATTTTATTTGAAAATGAAAAGACTGATTCCCGAACATTGGAATTTGGAGTCTGCAGAAGTGTTCATATTGGATACAGGCAAACTTCGAGGCAATTTAGGTAAATTTAAATGCACGTTAATGAGGGTGAGATCACATGTCTGTCACTTAATGTTCTCCAAGAATCTTAGTATTCCTCAAGTATTACTAATTGTGTCACAATTTTATCTTTCAGTCCTTGTCTTGCTTCCCTTTTCACTCCTATTTGTTGTTGCCAATGGCATTCTACTTTATGAGATGCGGTCTTATATTAATTTTTGCTCCAAAAGACACATTAGAGCTGAGGGTCCAGCTAGGTTTTATTTTCAGGGAAACACGATAGAAGATGCCTAGAAAGTGAGTACTGCTGCAACAAAACTCTGAAATATGAGGCACGTGACAGGTGGTAAGAAATATGATCAGAAGTTGGAAAGATCGTATTTTCTATTTTGCAGAGGTGAACATTTAGTACAACTTCTACCTGTGGTAACTTGGGAAGAAGACTATGCACCTTATGATCTTGTGGATTTAGGAGAAATAGCCATGAAAGAGAATTCTGTACTTCTGGCTCCATCTAGCAATGCATTAATAAAGAGGTGGTTTCAAAGTGTGGCCCAGCATGTAAGAAAAAATGGAAGGGAATAAAGAGAATTCATTAATTCAGGGATTTTCAGAATTGGGAAGGGAAATTACTTCTCAATACCAACCAACAAAAAATGAAATCGAGGAGGCTTTTGAGCCGTAAAGGCTGGTTAAAACTCAGGATAAAAATTAAAGACCTTTGTACCAATTGATATAACTTCCGAAAGGATGAAACTGTGACCTATGTTATGCATAGTGATCCATTCAACTGCAAGCACAAAATAGTCAGAGAAAAGAGTGTGATGCTAAGGGGGCAGAGCACACGTGCATTAAATTGAAAGAGAAAGAAAGAGAAAGGTGAAAGAGGAGAAGGAAGGATATTACGGATATGAGGAAACAAAGGAGTGGATTATATTTAACAAGTGAAGAAGTTATGTCTAGAAGAGAACTGTATATGTTGCTACTGGCACAGAGAACTGGTGAGAATTAAATAGATTTTTTTTTTTTTAATCTAGTTTTTGAAAGGGTTGTACTAACAATTTTTGTACCAGAAACCTAGGAAACAATCTCAAAATTATGTTACTTAAGAAGCCAGTTGAGGAAGCTTGGAATGTTAAGCTTAAAAAAAAGAAAGAAGGAGAAGGAGAAGAGGAATTGGTAAAAAATGATGCATGTTTTGGACAGAGTATGAACTGAAATGTAAAGGAAATATCATATATAGAAATAGTCTAGAGTCTGTTTTCCTTAGAATAGTGAGGACATTAGTACATTTGAACTCAATATAAGAAGGCCACTCCTAATGGTGCTTTCCAGCAATTAAAAGTTGCCCTGAAAATACTGAGCGATCTACCATTGGTTTGGTCTGACCAGTGCAGACTATGTGGCTTTGGGACGTGGAAGGTAGCGTATGGTACAATTTATTGGATGAAACTTTAGCAGAGTTATTTGTGCTATCTGTATATTGAAACTGAGTAGCCAGGCACAGAACTAAATTATTTCACAAACATACTTATCCTATCTCACTGCAACTATATGAGATTCCTATCTACTTCATATAACTAGTAATATTTAGAGCTAGAACTTAAAGCTAGGCTTTTATTAAAATCTTCCAATTCATGGCATCCATTTATAGGTTCTGCTTGTTGATATTTTCCTCTCTACCTAATGGTTTGTTTTAATGAAATGACACAGAAGATTCATATTCCACATTAAATAGTGCTTTAGAGCAAAAATGTGGATGGGTCTAGAAGAAGAAATTTTGAAATCCAAATCAGAAGACTTATTTTCTTGGGCAAACCTCACTTTACTGGATGACCATAGGTTAAAATTTGAACCTGTTCTTTGATTCTCTGTTTCTTGATTTGTAGGGAAGACTGCCATCTACCTCTGCCTTCCTCACGAGTTTCCACTGAAGATGGGATCATATTGCGTGAATGGACTCTTTCATAAAGAGAATGTAATCTGCTGGCAGATGTTTCAGTTAAAATCTACATAGTTGACAATGAAAATATTTAACAAGACATACTTGTGATATAAATTCCATGTCTGTCATCGTTTAGCAGACCATTTCATCCCTCCTTTTTTTTCTCTTCAGCAAAGCAAAAGGCAACCCCCAAGACTTCTCAGCTTAGGGAAAAGGATGCTTGTTTCTCAGTATAATGTACTGTTCATTTGCTTTTTCAGCAACATCTCTGAAGGTTCTCCCCTCTGCCATGTTCTAAACCCACCTGGGAGAAATACTTCATTAGTATTTATGGAGCAACTGGGTAGTGGATACTAGATTTGAGCAGACTTGTCCTGTAAATTAATCCTTATAATAAGTATATAAATTGGGATTTCTTCTACAAATGCAAAAAACCCAACACTCAGAGAGATTAACTAACTCCTCCAGAGTCCCACACTGGTAAGAATCTGACACCAAAGCCTGAATTATTTCCACCCTGGATGGAACACTGTCTCTTCTCCTTCAGCCAACCCGTAGCTCTAGCTCCGTTGCCTGTGATCACTCTTGGAGGTCGTATCACTGTAAGGCACGTAGTTACTCTACTTAGGAAAGTCTCCATCAGTTCCCATGGCCCATTAGCAGGTTTTAAGAGTAGCAGCACTGCATGACTACGAAATTCACACTTAGCCTAGAATTGAAGGCCCTCTACTGCCCAACTCCAATCTAATTCCAGACAACTACCGCTGCTCTCGTGAATGCATTCTCTGCTCCAGCCAAATCAAATTGCAAGTTCTCTCCCAACTACAACGCAAACTCCATGTGAACTGAATCATGTTTGCCTGTCGTGTTCAGTGCTGAATCCCTAACCCCTAGAATAATCACTGTCACAGAGCAGACACTCAACTCATAGGTGTTGGATGAGTGAATAAATGAATGAACATGCGCTCCATCCTGTCTCTAGACATCGTCTGAAATGCCTTCTATTTGTACCTATGTAATATTCAAGGTCTGGTTCAAAGGCT
Source organism: Rhinolophus sinicus (assembly GCF_036562045.2). Taxonomy (NCBI): domain Eukaryota; kingdom Metazoa; phylum Chordata; class Mammalia; order Chiroptera; family Rhinolophidae; genus Rhinolophus; species Rhinolophus sinicus. The sequence goes on from NC_133754.1 coordinate 174,627,746, forward strand.
ATTTCCTTGATTCCTAAATTCTCAGTCCGAAGGAAAACTCAGTCCGAAGGAGTTACTACTTTAGTCCATTTGGCTGCTATGGCAAAAATACCACAGACTGAATGACTTCAGTTACAAATACTGATTTCTCTGAGTTCTGAAGGTTCATAGATGACTGTCTTCTCATTGTGTCCTCACATGGTAAGTGAGTGAGAGTTCTCTGGGGTCTCTTTTATAAAGGCACAAATCCCATTTATGATGGTTCCACCACTTCCCAAGCCTCTGCCTCCTAATGCAATCACATTGGGGGTGAGTGTATCAGTACATGAATGTTGGGGAACACAGACATTCAATTCAGAAGAGTTAGTGAATGTATAAAATTTCTAATATTAGCTTGGCTTCTGTGGGCTACTTCTGTAAGAAGTAGCAACACACCTCCCAATATCTGTCACCACGGAGTTCCTCTCTCTGCGTGTATAGGACACTTAGAGACAACAAGAAGGGATCCTTCCAAGAACATACAGACAGCAACCAGTTACGAGGGTGCACAGAAAGAAATCCCAGCCTCTGTCCTCCATCCGAGTTCAATATTGGTTTGGCTTATCTAAAGAGTAGTGAATTATAAAACTTCAACACTCTGGAGTGTGAGCGGCTCATTATTTTTAAACTCATAGAAAGACACATCCATACTGTATATTTCCATAGGTCACCATGTGAAACAGTGCAAGTGGGAAGGAGCTTAGACTTTTCATTGGGAAGACAATCTGTCTGCACATGTGATGAGACTGGTAAGAATGCAGCTAACACTAAGTGCTCCTTTTTTTTTTTTTTTTTCCCAGCACTGACAGAAACTCTTGACAGATATGGTAGCTGATAAGGCTGAGGAGCAGTCGGAGTCCCATCCAGCCTGTTTGAATAAAAGGAGGAAACAAATGAAACACACTTTTTTGAAGCCAAAGCAGCAGTGATCCTTCTTGTGTATGCTTTAGTGAATTTGGCCTCCCAGATATAGATTTGTAAAGAACAAAGTAGCAATGGCAATGGGAAAACCGGCTTTTCAGGCAAAATCTCAGAAGGAAGTTGGGGAAGAGAAGGGATGCAGTGTGGAGGGTGGGTCAGGGTATCTACCGTTCACTGCTTTTGTTTCTTTATACGCAATTCTATTGTTTCCTTCATATATTTTTAGAAGGATGATAATATATTGCATATACAAATGGTAGGTCACAGGTGTTCCTTTTAATATCGTAGGTATGAAAATGTATCGGTTACAAAGTACTATTTTTAAGTTATGCTCATTATCTTATTTGATTCTCACAACACCATGAGGAAGGTATTTGGGGGGGAAGGTTTTATACATAGCTTGATGTTATAAAGGAGGAAACTGAGGAAGGAGAATGGCCACTGTGGTAGGGCAAACACAGCAACACGAGTTCAAGTCCAGGACTCTTTCAACTATGTTATGACACCAACTAATGGTTTTCAGATCTGCTCTTAAAACTAGGCATTATTTTAAATCGTTCCAAAAATGTAAAATTGACTTTGGCCTCTGTCCCTTCTAGCCCCGACTTTCTGTCTTCCCTATCTCTCTTGTCTTGCCCTCACCGTCTCTTGCACACATGGTCTTTCTCTTATTCTCACATTCTTCTTCTCTCTCTCTGTCTTTCTCATATTTGCTCTCCTCCTGGCTTCCTCTCTAACTTTTTGACTCTCTCTTCTTCTCAGTCTGTTTCTACGGGAAGAAATTAAAGATTTTTGTTTAATCCCACTTTAAATGGTATGATTTAAAAATTTTAAAAGATTAGTAATGTTCCTGCTAGAAGTCCAGAAACAAACAACAAAAAAGAAAATCAAGATACCCAGATGAATTTATGTCCTGTAATATGTGATGATAATTGTGATATTTTATTTCTATGTCACAATTTAAAAATGAAACTAGGTAATAATATATGCAAAAGCACACACACACACAAACTCCACTCAAAGAATGGAATGATTACAAAAGGACATAATGAGCCCCAACGAAATGAAGTGAAAAAGACTCATATATTTATGGTGCCTAAAATATAAACTCAAGCTCATTTAAACAAATTCATCAAACAAAGTTACCAAATTTTTCATTATAGTAAAGTTTGTGTTGTGTTTCTCCACCTGTAGGTCCCTACTGATATTTTTGGATCAGACAGGATGGCATCAAGAGTTAGATTTAATCCACAGTCCAGAAGTTCCTTATCAAGGATTGTAGAACTTTAAATAATACTGACCTGTACTTATAGAACTAAAAGGAAAGCAGAGAAACAAAACAAAAAACAAATGTACTACATGATATCAGAGGTGGGATCTAAATCAAACTCATAGAAACAGAGGGTAGAAAAGTGTTTGCCAGGCGGAGGGCTTGCGGGAAATAGACAAAGTTTGGTAAAAGGGTACAAGGTTTCAGCTACAAGAGGAATAAGGTCTGAGGATCTGACGTATCTCATGGGGAGTATACTTGATAACACTGAATTGTATAAGTGAAATTTTCTAAGAGAGTAGAACTTAAATGTTAACGCACGCGCACACACACGATAAAATAAATGCACCATGAATTTCTATTTCTGTTTTTTGTGCTTTAGCTTGGAAGCTGGGCCGCCCCTGGAGGTAACTATTGAGGGCTTTGAAATCCACTCATGCATTTGTACAAAGTCACAGGCCTTAAACTGCAAAGTGATAAAGTTTGTAATTTTGGGCCCATGAACAAGGGAATATACTGTCCAATTGTTAACTGTGAAGAAGACAATTTGGGGTTCTCTCACTCCACCCCCGTAATATATACAGTTTCATGGCTCTCACTTAGAGCAAAGAAAAGGCAACAGTTGGAAGGGACTTAGTCCCTAGTTCTGAGCCTAACTGCAGCTTAATTGCAATTTGCAAATTGAACCTATATATACCCAAACTCGTGGTCAAAAAGCTGTGTCTACAATATGTAGGATTGCTACACAATTCACAGGATGTGGCCAAAGAAGAGCAGATAAGAATCTAGTGCTTCATGGTACAAAAGCAGAAAGAAATGTGGCCACTTAGCAGAATATATAGGTCACCAGATATGACAACTTCCCAGTTGATTCTTTTGTCACACCTTCAGTGTCTGCTCATTTTCTCCATTGGTGGAATGCAAGATTTTTGGAGTGGTGTTTTTATTCATGTCATTTTATGAGTTGTCCCTGCCAGCCCATTTCTCCTCTCTACATCATCCAGGACTTGGAACAAACACTCTGCTTAGAACGCACGATGCCTAAGGAAAGAGCCGTAGCTAGTTAGAAGCATGAGGGCAAGATCGTAACCTCAACTTTGGGAGCTATTTTTATTCCACAAGCTGCTATTGTCTTAAGTACTTATGATGTGGCCTGGAAAAGACAAATAGTCTTCTGAAAATATCTCTACAGGAAGAGCCTTCTCCCCAGAACCTATAAAACATTCATAACACCTTCATTGTGCTGTAAATCCTTAGCAGGAGTTGATAACAGTGTATGAATTTTTAATGTAACATTTATAAATGGTTATTAAAACTATCCTTAAAGTAAAGTGTCAGTTTATTTTTAATTAACTGTTGGCTATTTAAGCTCCCAGATGGCCTGGGGAAAGACCAATAGGCCCACATGTCAATTATCTTCCCTCCTCTCCCATCTTTAACCCCTTGTTGACTGTAGCTCTAAAAACTAAATGAAACTGCAGATATGGTCTCAGGAACATTGTATTTCTAATGAAATAGTCCTGGGATATCTGGCAGCTGCCATGGCTGCCATACCACTGTGAATTCTGAGTCCTCACATCCCAAACCCACCTCCATACACCTATGCCCAGCAAGAGAGAAAACTGGGGCGAAGAAGAGGATGGGTAGACTCTAGATCACTAGACGGGAGCTTTTGGATTCCAACTTAGGCTTAGTGGCATTGTACTTATATGGTCCTGAGCAAATTTCAGCTTCCTGGAATGTACTTCTTTATGTGTCAATGCCGGGATGATGCAAACTGCTCTGCCTCTCTCAAGAAGTTGCAAGCATCAAATTAAAAGCTAGGTATGCAAATATTTTAGAAACTATAACATGCTGTACACACATATGGCCTCCTCTTTTATCGTCTTCCAGTTATTGTTCACTGTCCACATGGTCTCCCAGTATGGACGTCTCCAAATTTTGAGTATGCTGTTTCTTTCTAGAATGCAGAAATCAGGCAAAGTTGTTTCCCTTACATGTTTTCTTTAAAGAGTCCCATTTTTCCCCAGAGCTGGAAAGATTATTTCATCCAGGGTACAAATTCTTTGTACCTTCTCCCCTGAGAATGGCTATGTGGCTTGTGATGGCAGTCACAGGAACGAGTGCCATTATGCATTATAATTAGAAAATCTAATTGTTAGCAAGGTCAATTTGGTTCCTTTGGGGCCTCAGATTTGCCCAGATGTGTGTTCTGCTGATTCCCACCACAATGCATGGAATAGACTCTCCTCCCTGTGGGTTATCCTGGTTCTGACTCTGCCTATGCTATATTACGTGCCTCGAGAAGCACAGCATCCAACATTTCTGCCTTCCCTTCCCTTGCCTCCAGACAATATAGTCCAGCATGGGGAATATGAAAGCCAGGTATCTGGTACTCACAGGATACATGTGAATGCATGTGTTTGTGAGTAATTGTGAATAGGCGAGTGTTTGTATAAACATTCAAGTGTCTACTATTAGACTGGATGACTCATTAATGTTCCTTAGCAGATGGAAAATTAAATCTGCTGAGCATGCCCCCAAATTCCTTAGAAGAGCATTCCAAGCCCTCCATGGTCTAACCTGACATGGACCTCCGGTTCCCGCTCCCACTCTGGGTTCTAGGAAGACTGACCTTCTTATCATTCCTCTTAATAAACCACACTTATTCTATGCTTCCTTACACATACGGACAGCTTTCGCCAAGCGTATTCTTCATGTCCTTGCACGAGGTCAGACAATTCAGTTCGCGAACTCATCCTAGAAAAAGTGCTACATACCTCATTGCTGAATATCACTGCAGTCACCTTCCAAGTACACCCCTTGGGAAGCTATGCAGCGACGTCAGCATAGCCTAGTTCACCCTTCAAAGTGATTTTGAAACTCCTTCTGGAATGGCCATCAGAGTGTCATCATATTACCCTTGATGACCTGAATGTCATCAAAATGTCTTCCTTTCAATATTTCCTTTATCTTTGGGTAAAGAAAGAAGTCTTTGGGGGTCAAATTAGGTGAGTAGGGAGGGTGTTCCAATACAGTTATTTGTTTACTGGCTAAAAACTCCCTCACAGACAGTGCCATGTGAGCTGGTGCATTGTCGTGATGCAAGAGCCATGAATTAATTAATTGTTGGTGAAAAGCTCAGGTCGTCTAACTTTTTCATGCAGCCTTTTCAGCACTTCCAAATAATAAACTTGGTTAACTGTTTGTCCAGTTGGTACAAATTTATAATCCCTCTGATATCAAAAAAGATTAACCACATAGTTGCAACAAGTTCATGAACTTAATTGTCCAACCTCATATATCTAGAGAATTTCTAATCATTCCTCAATATTCCACTCAGTTCTGTTCTCTGGGGAGTCTTCCCTGCCCACAGAACCTCTGTGCTCACTTCCATTATGGCATTTATCAAATTGCATGGTGATTTCTTGCTTATTTATCTGTTTCCTTCATGAGCCTGTGAGCTCTTGGAGAACAGAGTAAATGTCTTATTTGCCTATCAGTTAGTTTTTACACAGTGCTAGACACAGAGGAGACACTCAGTAATCACTTGTTAAATAAGAGAGTACAGATTTAGTTTCAATGTAGGTTTTGCAAATTGCACTGATCACATTTAAAGCCAAAATGATTAACTCTCTTTGTATTATGCTGTTGAATATTAACCAAGAGCTTAGGCGAAGCAGGGGTGAATCCTGTCTTGATTCTAAAATTTGATATATGGCATTATTTTTGATATTTTAAAATTATTTCATTAAAAATTTATTTAGTTAAAAAAAATTAGCCAAGAGTTTATTTCGTGGTCAAGGATGATGGTGTGTGTTCATTCTAATTGAGACACAAGAAATTTAAGGTGTTTGCAAAACATCTGAGTTCTAACTAGAAGAAAACTACATGTTTGGTAGGACTGGTTTGGGCTTCACTGTACATATAAGGGTTCTCTGAGCAAAATGTGATTAAATGCTTGGGTAAAGAGAAAGGAATATGGAAAAGAAAACCATGGACTGGGAGTTCAACACAGTAGACTGAACACAGATTTTTTCCCCACTTTTGTTCCAAACCCTACTAAAATGATAATGACTGACCAAAAATGAACTAAATCCATATAAGTAAAAGAGAATTAAAGAAGAATTAATACATAATAAGGAATATTAATAAAATTATCAAAGGGAAAAGCCTATAACTAGTAACTGACTTGTCCATCAGAGAAGGCTCAGTGATTGGCGTCATGGAAACCTGGAGAGAGTCAGGAATTGGAGGTGACACGCACCTATGAAGTCCGAGATAGTATGTGGGACCAGAAATAAGAAGATTGGTTGAAAGTGTGTATAAGGCTCAGTTAGATCCTCAGAAAAATTCCTTCAAATGCATTCCATGTTTTTCCAAAGTAACACAGAAAACTTATTCCCTTAAAATGTTGAATCAGAGCAACTCTAGTTTTAGGAACACTCAGCACACAACTGAGGCTAGACAAAAGGCAATGCATGGAGGACAAATGAATTGATTGGTAGTGTGCCCTTCAAAGCTTCCAGGATGCTGGAAACAAAGATTATGTTCTCCACACATTCATTTCTGGGGAAAGTAACTGGTCCAATAGAAAAGACCTACGTAAGAAGATATCTGCCAACATAAATGCCAGGTCCTGGCCCAACTGCCTTTCAGTGAAGCCCACCTTGACAATTTCATGCTTACATACTGCTCTGAGGACACTTCTTAGTGAGATAGATAAATAGATAGATAGATAGATAGATATAATATAGATATAAAATTAAAGCTCATATGAAAAAAAGATAAAAGCAAATATGACTTAGAAAAGGAATTGTGAGGAAATACACATAATGTAGAGAGCAATAAGAAATGTTTGGAAAAATATAATTATTCCTTAGAAACAGATATTTAATCATTGAAACAACAACAACAAAAAATGCTGTGAAAATGTCACAGAGAGAGAGAAAGAAAGACCTTGAAAATTGAAAACATAACAGCAAAAATTAAACATATATATATACATTTAAAAGAATGCAATGTTAAGTTCTAGAAAATCTCCCAGAAAGTAAATGGAAAAATAGATATAAAATAGGAAATAAAAGATAACATAGAAGATTAATACAGGAAGTCTAAAGTAAGTTACAGATAACAGACAAAATAGGAGGAATATATTTACCAAAGAAATAATTCAACAAGGGCCCACGGCGTACCCAGCATATCAAAGATATTATTATAAGATTTCAGAACCTGACAAATAAATCAAATATTCTTAAAGCTTCCAGGAGATATAAAACAGATCATATTCAAAGGACTGGGAACCAGAATGGCATTAGGTTTCCTAAAAACAATATTGGAACTTGACAGACAATAAAGCAATAATTTAAAAATTCTGAAAGAAAATTATTTCAAAGCTAGAATTCCACACACAAACCATTATTTAATGTTCATAACAATATATCAGACATACAGGGAGGGATTGAAAAACTTAACCCCTATGTACATTTTGTCAGAAGGATGAAGGGTGTATGAAACCTAGAGAGTGTCATCCAGGAAGGAAGAAGAGGAGAATGAGGAAACAGGCCATCCGACAGGAGAGGGGAAGGCAAGACTCAGCGTGGTAGTCAAGTAGTGTCCTAGGTCAACAGCTGTGAGCAGCCTGCGGACATAGTGTTGTTTAGAGGAGATGGAGGGCTCCTGGTGGTAGCTCCAAGCCAAAGGAAAGGAAAAGGAATCGATGCATTATAGTTACTGAGTGCATTTCAGTACATTAAGAAAAAAGGTTTGAGACTGAATTAGTGATAAGAACATGGAAACCTCAGCCTATGGGGAAAAAAAAAATGAGTCAGCTGTTAATTTTAGGAAAGGTAATATATGTGTGTGTATGAATGTACACACACACACACATATGTAATCATAATATGCTATACACTTCAACTGTGAACTATATTTATATTTTCATAATATAAACTATGAATATCAATGTAATATAAAATTTATGTAACTACATTGAGAGGATGGAATCTTAAAAAGAATTTTAATTGGTAGATCAGGTAAGAGAACCAAGTTATGTCCTTTCAGGGTATGACTTCAAGATAGCTAAGCATTTTGTATAACTCAATGAAAGAGTATACCCTCATGTCTTAGAAATATGGAAGAAGCCATTATAAACGTTGAAAGAAGTTACCTCTGGGGAGAAGTGGAGCAGGGGACTGCTTTAAAACAAAACAAAACAAACAAACAAAAAAACTTGAATTGCTGAATTTTTAAACTATAAACATTTTGATTAAACACATTACTACAGAGGGGGATGGGAAACTTGGGGAGACACCACATCTAGAAAAGTGAAGGAATTACCAGAAGATGAAAATAGGATTATAATAAAACATTCTTATGATAAAACAGGAGAGGATGGAATTTGGGGGAAAAAGGTGGGGGGTGTGGAATTCAACAGGGAGAAAAGCTTCTGAGACTCAAGTAGGGGTGAAGAGTGAGTAAACACTATGGAATCTGACCACTAAAGGACCATCAACAGGGCTGTTTCAGAAGGTCACCTGAGGCTGCTTCAGATTCTGGCTGAGAAAGGTTTTCAGATAAAATGGAGGATGTAACTTCTCCCACCTCAGACTCTTCTGCCCTGGGATGGATCACTATTCATCTAATCCATTCAGCCCCAGTCCGTCTCATCAGAAGTTTTAGACCTTGTAGGTAAACACCAAGGAAGATAAGTATCCCTTCTACTCAGGCCAGGGAATGCTGGGATCAACCCATAAAAGCTGTTTATTCAGATTTTCCTGTGCTTTGTGTAGTGGCTGAAATAAAAGGACACAGACAGAAATAAAACAAGAACAACAAAACCCCACACACAACTCCCCCCCACCACCAAAAAAAGTCCCAAAGCGAAAATTTTAAAACAAAACAACAGCAACAACAAAATAATAAAACATGTTTTGTCCCTCATGGCCCATATGCTCCACTTAGAGCAGAAAGGCACCAGCAGGAGAAATTGAAGTACTGGAAACCGGCGTGAAGAGTCAAGTGATGAAGAGTGTAATTCACACTTGAACTATTATAGTCTCATGAGAGCTAAAATAGCTGAGAAGCTCTGGCAAGGAAGTCTGGGTCTACAATAAGGCTTGAGGGTATTATAGTGACGAAAGAGAACAGGTGATGTTGGCAGGGAGAGAACTGCTGTAAGAGATACAGGTGGATGTGTTTCTCCAGAAACATACTCCAGTATTCATAAAAATGAACCCCTTTTCTGGACGAATGGGACCTTCTCCTTCTTCTGCCTAAGTTCTGGCAACTAGAAGTAGTATGACTTTGGACAAACCCACCTTCCCTAGGTCTAAGTGGCAATATTATACCGGCCTTAGATAATGGCACTGAAGACTGCGTCATATAGGGATAGGGTGTGTTTTTTTTTTATTATAAAATGGAGCCAAAAAAGCAAGCAGTGATGGGCTTGGGGGGGTTGGACTTTGCAATTGTCATTTATCATTCATTCAATTAAACTGAATCATTCAATGCATGTGTGTTACGTGCTTAGGTTTTGGAGGGAAATGTCACAGACATTGCACCAAGTAAGGCAGACATTGTACAACTAATTACACAATCAATTGTTCAATTCCTTAACATGGTCCATCAGGGTTTACATTATCTGATTTCCATCTGCTTACACCTCTCTTGCCCAGAGCTCTTGGAGTGTCATCACACAGACCTTTCATTCCATGAACATGCTCTGCTTCTGCCCTGCTCAGAGACTTTGTGTACTTCTGTTCCCATCCCTCTTCCCACCTCCTCCTTCTCCTTCAGATCATAACTAAAATAGCCACATGGCAGGGAAACTTTTCCTGCAATCCCAATTGGTGTCAGGTCTCCCTGCTCTCCTAGCATCTTATGGTGCCCTGTTGTAGCAGTAACCAGAAGTGTAAATACAAATTAAATATGGGATTTAATTTAATTTAATTCTGTGGTTCCTTGTTAGAATGTACAGCCCCGCCCCCCGCCCCCGCCGCGTGCCACAGCAGAATTTTTTTTCTTTTTTACCGTTGTAACCTTAGAACTTAATATGACGCCTGCCCGTAATGAGCCTTCAACACACATTTTCTAAATGACTGGTCAGACATGCGTAAAAGCTATTTTCAAAATATTGATCATGGGCGGCAATTTATCCTCATGAATCTTGAGCTTTCTTTAACAACCTGCTACAGGTCCATCTTCTCCAGGTTTATCTAGCCATCTCTGAGTCTATTTTTACATACTTGCAGGTTCTTTAAATTATCTCATATAAATGTCACACCCAGAACCAAATTACATAATCTTAGTCCACTGTCACCAGGAATCAAAGGTTTTTCTTTTTCTTTATTTTTCAATTTACTTATAAAATCAAGGGGTGAGGAGGAAGCCTACTTTAATAGGGGCATTTACTGCAGTATAGAAATAACTGGTAATTATGCTCTCTAAATGAACTTGACTCTATGGCTGGTGTCAGATTTTGCTAAGTGCCCTGGGCCCAGCTGCGACTAATTAGGCCTGTATTAAATATTAAAGCTTTCTGACACCCCGGGTTTGACGGTGACAGAAAAGAAGAAATCCTGTAACCTAATCTGCACCCAACAGGAGTAATTTATGTTCACTTCTTATAACAAAAGAAAATCCAATTATGCAGCTGGCTGGAAGATATATTTAAAGGAGAAGTTAATGCAAAAAAAGATACATAAACACAGAGTACATAAAATAACAAAAACACATCAACAGATAGTTCCTGTTTGTCACAGCTACATCAAATACCTGTTGACTGTTTTCCCATAAACTCGTGCTTTCATGGGAAACAGCTTTTGGCCTATAAATGCGTCTAGTGTAGAATAGGGACACCTAGTCAGCATGGACCTCTGGATGGTAAAAATATAACACTGCCATTTCCACATAAGAAAGGACTATTGTATGTAGACCTCACTTACAATCCATCATAGGACCACAACATTTTGTTCCTTTAATTATTGAACTGGTAAAGGAGCAACTTGCTTTTTCTCACAGGTGCGGAACAGCTCAAGGTTAGGAAATCTGGTCTACGTCCCAGCTCTGTCTCTAGCTGAAGATGAGGTCTTAGGTAAATCCTAGAATTCCCTGGGCCCTTCTGTTTTCCTTCCCATAGAACGCACCCCACTCATCTCTGAGGATGTTGGACTTAAACGAGATAGAACAAGGGTTTTCACCATCCACAAGTAGTGAAGCTTCAAACAAACCTTACTTAGTGTGTGGATGCTGAAACAAAACAAAATAAAACTTAGTACTTTATTAGTACACTTTATAAACCCAAATGTATGTTTACTTGTTTTGAAGGCCCTCGGTGAGAAAAAAAAAATTAAAAAGAAACCATTTAATGTTTTTTTTTATAATGGAAAAGTTCAAATATACACAAAAATAAAAGTGATAACATACACCCATCACCCAGATTCAGTAATTGTCAATTCATGGTCAATTGTGTTTCATCTCCCCTCCCCAACAAACCCATTTTATTTGAGGCAGATTCTCCTCATTATATCATTTCATTCATGAACATGTCACCATATACACTGAAAATATGAGGGCTCCTTAAAAAGTTGTGACATAAAATTGAAAATTAACATTAAATTTTAAATAAAAATGGAGTTACTTTGATGAAAAAAATATAGAAATAAGAGATTTTGAAGGTCATTGTTGTTGGGTAAACCTCAGAATCCTATTTGTTTTTAATTATATTTTTATGGTAGAATATAAAATCCTGATAGCATAGAAAAGTACTTTCAAATATTAACAGCCTTTTAGCAATGCACTTGGCAATATTCAGGATGTTTTTTCAAATAAACAGGACTACCAAAAAACTTGAATGCTACCTTTTACACTAAAACAAGTTAATTTAGTAGCTAAAGTTAAGAATCATAGTTTTCTCATTTTGTTAATATGTGGCTTATACTACTTGGGGTGCATGTTATTTATGATTTTTGTCATTATTGTTATAATTTTCAATAGATCATTTCATGTTTCCTAAAGGCCTAGTACAGGACTCGGTGCAGATTTTGTCCTCAATAAGTATTTATTGAATGAAAAGTGAATAAAAATGCTATTTTAATCAAATATTTGTGAAACAGTGAGGCATCTATTGAAAACTTGGGAAGCAGTTCTTAAAACCACTGGGATCCTAATGAGCAAAAAAGTCTTATAGAAATAACGTAATTAAATAAATCTGAGGTATATCATTATTATTTTATTATTTTTTAATTAAAGCTAGGTTACTGGATGTACACACATCCCCTTCATCAAACTATTACCCATTAAATTTACTGTAATTTGAAACTAAAGAGAAACTGTAAGCAGGGGACATAAATAGAAAACAAGCAAATGAGATTGTCCCAGAGAAAAAGTATAAGAATATTATATTGCAAATCAGGAGATCTAAGTTCAAGACCTTCCTTGGTCATCGCTGACCTGAGATTGTCATTTCCATCTACGGGACCCCACTAATATATCATATAATTAAGGGTTGAACAAGATAACAATCCTCGTATCTTTCAGTTCTCAAGTCTGTGATTCTCAACATATGGGTGCTGGGAACAAACATAATAAGCTGGAGGAAGGTACGTCATTGGGAAAAATAACTTTTCAGTAACATTCTAAGGGGCTGTCTGACAACAGGATTGGCGCCGCACAATTTAGGTTTGGTGTCAGCCCGTCTCTCCAAATCAGACTGCCACACTCGTGTTAAAAATAATTAGAATGTGGCTGGTCCTAGAGCTGTCTGGACAGCCCAGTAAGGAGAGCCTGAGTTTATTGGAAGAGAGAGCACTTTCCCTATGAAAGGGAGAATATCACAACCCTTCAGTCCCAGGCATGAGTGCGACAGCCTTCAGAGCCACACTTATTTATTTATTTCCCATTTTCTTCCCCCACCCCCGCCACTGATGCACATTATGAAATTATGGAAAAGCCATTTTCTATCCAAAGGCAGCTGGTTGCCACGGGTTACAAGAGTCTTATCTGTCCCCAGGGTGATTTCACTGACTGGAGCTATTACAGGAGGGAAGGGCAGAAGGAGAGAGAGAGGGGGAGGCAGGCAGGACCAAATCCTCCACACTTTCACCCTCCTCTCCTCCAGAAATGGGGCTCTCCACGATGTGTCCGGATGCTGCCTCTGATGCCTGTGTCTCCTGCAGGCCTGGCATGGAATGTGGAGTTGTCTGAGTCAAGGTAGCTGGGGGAAGATGGCGTAAGGAAGTGGTGTATAAGGTGCTTGGAGAGAAATTTCAGATGAAACGATGACTAAAAAGGTTACAGAATGTTGGAAGATAGAAAGCAGTGCATTCAACATTGCAGATCTCTCTCTCTCTCTCTCTCTCTCTCTCTCTCCCATCCCCCTTCAGTTTTCCTCTCTCCCTTTCCTTTCCTTCCTACCCCCACCATATTAAGATTTTAAAATACATCAGATTCGGAAGTCAGCATAGTTTTCTATTTGATACTGAATTTCTTCCACAGCCTCCTACCCACAATGAGGGCTCGTTCAATCTGTTTGAATTCCTAGACTGACAGGAAGCTCACTCCCTCATAAGCATACGCATTCTATTTTAAGGTTATTTGCATTAATATTGATAATGGAATCTAATACTTATTGCATAGTTGCTACATCTTTGGCTCTGGGCTAATTGCTTTCATTTTATCCCCACAACTAATTAATGAAGTTGATATACCTGATTGTCAGATGAGAAAACTAAAGTACAGGGTCATATACTAAGAAACTAGAGGGGCTCGAATTTAAATCAATGTTTGAAGCTTTGCTCTTTTAACTGCTATTCTGCCTATTTATTGGATGTTTGCGCTTTCTCTTTCTTTTAAGACATACTCTCTGTTATTCTAATTTCATGTTTTCATTCCCCTAACCTTCCTGGTGACCTGCTGTGTCCTCTCCCTTTGTAAATGTCTTCCTTAAATTGTCACTTCCTGAATTGTTTATTTAGGCTAGGTTATCTGATGCCCTAAAGGAATAGCCTCTCTTCTATTCTTCATACTCTACTTCTATTAATTCATTCCAAAGTAAATATATTTTTTCTGGACTCCACACGTATTATATTCCTGAAACACACTGAGCCAGCTGAAAGCCCCAAGCCCTTTTCATCCATGCTGAGTTTAACTTATGTTTTTCCCAGTCTCTATAGTTTTTAAGTGAATAGTGGCAGCTATTTACATTTCTTCATATGCAATTTCATCTACTGGTTAGTTTTATCATTTCAGGTTATGGAACCTCTTTAAACACTAATTTTCTCATACAATATATTTGATTTGACCACCAAACTATGACTTAATGCATGTCATAAATTAAAATACAATGATAAAGAATACAGACAAGGATATTGTCTCATGTACAGATACCTAGAACCAACATGAGTCACACATTTCTCTTCCAGATTAGCTAATCATAGGATACTGGAATGGTACACTGAAGGAAGATGTACTTTGGGGAGAAGATTGGCTAAACATCAATCAGTTTCTAGCTGCACGGTTCCTGGTAGAAAGTAGGATAGAGAAAGGCACTCCAGGCTCTGAACCACACCTGCAACTATCAGAGCCTCTACGGATACTGACTCTGTTCATATAATGCTACGTATGTTTTTAATTACTTTAAAAATCAGTTAAACAGGAATTCAACTAGCAAACAATTAATAGCACCTACTAGGTAGGTATGAAAAGATTTTTTAAAAAGCAATTTATTCCACAAATTTTTATTGTCATAGTTGTTACCCTGACCTTATGGAACTTACAGTCTAATGAGTGGATAAAAATAAATCCACAAACAGATTGTGATAAGTACTACAAAGAAACATAATGGGGTTTTAAGACAGACAAGAATAGATGGAATAATTTAGATGCATAATTACAGAATGTTTTTCTGAGGAGCTAATGTTTGAAGTGTGACCTAAAGGATATGTAGTCTTATTTGGACAAAGAATGAAAAAAAAAAAAAAAAAAAGATTGCTTCTCATAGGAGGCTTTGAGGCAACCAAAAAAGAAGAAGGAAAAAAAAAAAAAGGAAAAGAAAGAAAGAAAAAAAGAAAATAAGAAAGAAAAGGGAAAATTAAAGGAACGGAAAGAGGGCCAACTGAAGCAGCTGAAGGTCAGGGAGGAGGCTGGTGAGATACAAGGTGTGAAATGCAGACAGGGCCAGGTCACATAGGGCTTTGCATAATGAGTTTGCATAGTATTCTAAGTCTAATGAAAATCTATAGAAGGTTTTAAGAAAAAGACTTGACTTAATTAGATTCATATTAAAGAAGACAATTTTTGCTGTGATGCAGAAATAAAGTAAAGAAAGTTAGGAATGGAAATAAGGAGCTCAGTGAAGAGGTATTGCAGGGTCAGAGATCCTGGGGAAGGCTTCCATTTGAGTAGGACGGATGGAAAGTGGGCTATTTCGAGAGCTGCTCCACAGGTGGGATCTATGAGACCTGATTTTGGATTGTATGTGGATGGTGGGTGAGGAACATGTCAAAAATTATAACATTCCCCTTGAAGAACGTATAGCTTTAGGAGAGAGAGAATAAGTACCCAAATAAGAGAGAGAAATCTAAAGCAGTTTGGGGAGCACAGGAGGAGTGTCGTTGGCACTGGACGATAGCAGGAAGGCTTTACAGTGGTGGTGGTATTTGAAGCAAGTCTTAATGTATGGGTGTATTTTAGGATACAGAGATGGAAGGGTGAGCACACTTATAACTACATAGATATGTGAGTGCTTTCACCTCTCTACATTTTCATGTATTCAGTGTCTATCTCAAACATTTTATACTTTTTCATGCAACATTTAATGCACAAGTAGATACTCATTTTTACACATTTTATAGAACAATAAAGTTATAGTGTTTAAGTAAAGTATTCAGTAGCACACAACCTGTATAAATAACTGAGCCTATTTTGACCCTAAATGTGCTGGACTTAAAATTTTTAAAGTCACAATTGTAGCCCCTGTCCGCCAGCACTCTATGGCTTATTTTTCTTTATACTAACATAATACATGTGGTTTATTTGCCTTTATTTGTGTCTACCACTAGAATTCTAAACCCTCTGAAGGCCAAAATTTCTGTTTTGTTCAACACTGCATCCTCAGCACCTGGATAAAAGCCTTTACTCAGAGTTGCTCAGTAGGAGGAAGGAATCTGAAACATGGATGATTCTCAACCCATTTTCCTCCCACTCACCAAGGTCTTCTACTAAATTCAAGTATATCAGTTCTTAATGCTATCGATCTAGTTTTACCAACTTTAATCCATAGTTGATATTATCCTACTTTCTTTTTATTACCTACTAGTCAGTCAAAAATAATTTATCGACCCATGTGCTATACTCCACAGCGACCAGGAAGACATACAACACAGACTGTACCCTCAGGGAGCATAATTTTGTGAGAGGTTAAGTAATACTAACACAGTGATACAATCAATATCACAAGGCTGCATTAAGACAAAATTGAAGTGCCAAAGAGAGCAATAAGGATAATAAATACTATGGGAGATAAAAAGACACTATTGAGGATTGAGTGATCTATGGATCTATTTTGGTTTCGTAAAGGAAAAGACGTTTGACCAAGATGTTAAAGATAGGTAAGATTTCCTTAGGTAAAGAGAAGACATTAGGATAAGCCAGACAAGAGACAAGTAGAAGCAGAAGCATATGGGTGAGCCAAAATAAACTGGATGGACAGTGGACAGATAGGACTGTCTGGATAAGACAACGGGAGAACGTGCATTTCTGGCATACGTACTATGCCCCACCTGTGAGAACTGGAATGTATAAAATGAGGTTTCCAAAACCATCTTCGTATTAAGTCCTGATTTGGGATGACCTATAAGTTTTACTTTTGAACTACTTCATTATGGCAAGGTAGCTGAAGACAAATACCTCAACATTGTATATTAAGAGATATGAGACAGGTTTTATCCGGGAAACGTGTAAGCCAAAGGTCAGAAAGATCCCCTATTCTGTCAACATGCAGAGAAGGGTCTGGGGCCTGAATAATTTGCTGGAAACATAACTGGTTTGAGCTTTAGGGATAAGACCTGTTCCCCTGCTACTCTATGGTGTAAGAGTGAGGACAACTTTGACAGATTTCCTCACCAGGCACTCTGGGCCAAATGCCAGCTGTGCAGGAACTTGTTGAGAATGGCCGCCTCCGGCACCTGTGACCTTGATAAACTTTAGATTTGAGCTCCTGGTTGGAAGGAGTTCCCTGGTCCCTTGGCAAGCTGGAATCAGGCCCTACTTCCTAGCAATCTGAGTCTTCAGGGATCGTCCCCAAAGCAATCCTGCTAATCTCCCTCACCAGCTCTTTGATGGACTGAGCATCTCAGATATCCTCTATTGATTTAAAAGAACAAGTATCGATCAATTCATTTATTTACTCAGAAATGTGTATGTTGGACTTCAATGAGAAAACATCGTGACTACTATGTGCCAGGCACAAATGGGGCATTAGGTACACATCAGTGAACAAGAAGAGCCTTGCAAAGAAGTGAGAATGGAGGAGGGGGATTAAACGCTGTGATGAGCGCTGTGAGACGAGCAAGCGCTGGATACTGTGGAGGGAAGTGGAGGATGGACTAAGGTAGAGCGGCATCTAAACTGAATTACAAAGATGAGCAAGGATGGACTATGGGACGGAAGGGCTTTCCAGGTGGAAGACTTAGCAGGAGCAAAGGCCTAGAGGGGAGCAGAGACTGAGGCCATTCACAGGGCTGTAACGGATTCCGGGGGGTCGGAAAATAGGGAGAAATGGAGCAGCAAACTGGGCCCAGAGAAGTCTTCAAGTCACCTTAGGGAATTTGACCCCAGTCCTCAGGAACCCTTGAAGGGTTTTAATCAGGGGCATAGAATGGTCAGATTATGTTTTAAAGAGTCTGCCTAACAGTCCTCGTCAATAAAAATATAACATGAACCACATATGTGATTTAAATTTTTCTAGTAGCCATTTGCCACCCCCCATCACCTTGTGACAATCATGGATCTCCACTGCAGACCAGCTATAGTCATCGAAAACCAAACCTGAAATCCACTGAGCTTGCTGCTCTCACATTGCTCAAGTGCAAATTCTGATCTCACAGGCCCCCCCACCCACGCTTTCAAATTCTTCCTTGCTGAGAAGGGAGGCGTCCTTGGAGTTAGAGGGGACATGAATCAAGGTTGTGCAGTTGCATAGCAGACCTAGCGAATGCAACATCTCTCAATCAACAAGCATAGCCCTTCCCTTCCCAGTGGGCACACTGCTAACAACAGGTTTTGGTAAGGACAGGTGGAACTGTCACAGCCCTCTGGACATAAGCACGCCTCCTTTATTATCTTCAGACCCTATTGCACAATCTGGTTTATCTCTCTGGAGTCTTCCCTAATGCAGAAAAAGGAATTTTCTCTCTCAGGAGACATCCAGGATACCTTCCCTGGGATTTGACTGTTTCCAGTATGCGTCTTTCCCCATGCCCGATGGTAGTTTTGTAAGTATCTCAGAGAAAACACAGTTCTACTACAAATCCACAGATCCAAATACAGTCATGTGTCGCATAACGATGTTTAGGTCAATGACAGGCTACGTATACGACGGTGGAATGCCATATATCCTAGGTGTGTGGTAGGCTATACCGTCCAGGTTTGCATACGTGCGCTCAGTGATGTTCACACAAAGATGGAATCACCTAACGATTCATTTCTCTGAGTGTATACCTGGCATTAAACAACACACAACCCTAGACGGTGCATGATGGACACTGAAGTAGGACCCGCAACTCTACACGTCAGTAAAGTTTGAACCCCAGTCCGCTCCCATTAGAACACCTGAATGCACTTGTATTCTTTTAATAACCTTTATTAAAAGGTTTTTATGGATGAGAAAACCTAGGTTTGGGATCATCAAGTAACATGTCTGATACAAGAGTGTGGCAGAGCCAGGAATCAAACCTAAGTCTGCCTTACTCCATAGTCCTTTTTTCTTTCTTTGTTCCCCCCTCTTGAACAACTCTGCCTTGGGATTTGGGACAGATGGAACAAAGCGAGGATCCAGTCCGCAGAACTGGAGCACACCGTGTTTATGAGGTCGAAGACGTCAGTCTAAGGCTCAGGATCAGAACTGAGCTTCAAGGTCAAGGTCAAGTCAAAAAGAACAGTGAAGGAGGGACTAGATTCTGATATTTGGAGTAAAGTTACATCTCTGCATCCTTCTACCTCCAGATGAAGTTGAGAAGGGTCATGATTGAGTAGCAAATGGTTACAAACTCAGCTGGCTTCCGAAGCCAAACCTGGCTCCACCACTTGCTAGCTGTGTGGCTTGAGGCAACTTAGTCGCTTTGTGCCTCAGTTTCCTCATCTGTAAATGCAGACAAAATAGCACCTACCTCACAGAGTTGTTTCTGGATGAATATTTGTTAAGATTTTAGAAAGCAAAGCCTAATGTCTGTGCAATGCAATTCTGACATGAACTCCCTGGAGGTACTGCAGACTTCACAGGCTAAGGGCACAGTCTTCCATGATTGTTCCTTACTTCAGACACTAGCCTCAAGCTCAGGGCTTCCCAAGCCACTCACCCTTCTGACCAACAGGCTACAAAGTTTCCACTACCTCCTCAGGTTCAATAATTCTCTAGAACAACTCACAGAGCTCAGGAAAATGCTACACTATGATTACAGTTTTATTATGAAGGATACAAGTGAGAGCCAGTGAAATGAAGAGACACATGGGATGAGATCTGAGAAAGTCCAGAACCCAAAGCTTCTGTGTCCTCATGACAGGTCACATTCCTGGCAAATCAGTGTGTATCACCATTCTCGAAGCTCACTTGAGCTTCAGGCAATCACCTGTTGGTCTTCCCGGCATGGCCGTCACCCACCCTAAAACTGTTTTGGAATCCACCATAAGTCATCTCATTAGCATAAATTCAGTGGTGGTTCAAGAACCTCACCAGGAATAAATCCCAAAGCTTTAGAGGCTCTCTCCCAAGAACGAGAGACAAAGGCCAAACAAAACTCCTTATAACAACTTGGTATTTAGTAGATGCTGCGTGAATATTCATATACATACCAGGGCCCTTTCTGTAAAGTGCCAATTAGCAAATACCGTAGGCTTTGTGGACCATATAGTTTCTATGGCACATTCTTGTTTTTTCATTTTTTTTTATTGCCCTATAAAATGTAAAAATCATTCTTAGCTCATGCACCCTATAACAGCAGGTCTGGGCTACATCTGGCCCACAGCCATAGTTTGCTGATCTCTGATACATACTGTTGTTAAATTAATGTGTACTATTAATATATAACATATAATGTGTATTTTTATTATTATAAAAATTATTATTATTAAAAATATTAATGTGTATTTTTATTACTAATGGAATCATGCCGTTGCTATCATCATCATCATAATTATCATTGAAGCAGGGGATAGGTTTTCAAACAACACGGCAGTGAAACTTGGGGAATTGAGCCACAACCTCATTTTAACTGTTGAATTCTTCATTACCCCGTGAGACCGGTGCTATTCCAGCCACATGAAATTCTGGGTCATATTCTGAGATAGACTGCCTCGGCCATCGTTTGGAAATAAGTTGTGTAGAGGGAGATGATTTCTGTTTCAGGCATTGTCTGACATTTTATGTCTTGTTCTGTTGCATTGGTTCACCGAGTAACTTCATCGAAAAGGGAGCGGCGTTCTGCAAGTGCTGTCTGTATTGTCAAAAAATAAGTTTTAAATTCTCTGATTACCACTTTGGCGGAGAGGTTCTTCTCTTCTGTCTTTATTTGCCGTCTCTCAGAGTGCCCTCTTTGCACTCATGATTTTCTGCTGAAAGAAAGCTGCATTTCCCACTTTGCTCAGGTGAAAGGGGGGAAATAACCATGAACTAGACTCCAGTGTGTTTCACTCTTATAATTCCTGGGCTTGGAATTGGTGCAATAGGAACATTAGCAACTACTTACCTCAAGGCAAACATAAATTAGCATTAATAATGAAGAGGGAGAAAAGAAACGGTTGCTGAGATTCAGGGACTGCTCAAAATTTTGGCACTGGACTGCAATATTGACTAATGAGCAAGAACCAGGGAAATCACTTTAAAGATTTAAACCACTTGTTTTTTTAATTCATGTGAGTATCAGTCTCATCTCATTCTTAAATATTTGCCCTTCTTCCCAGAAGCAAGATTTGCTTCACGAGTGGACAAATTATGTGGCATTTGTCTAAAATGATAGGTCTAATTATCGCTCTAAAATCCTGAAATATTTTTGAGCTCCCACTAAAAAGTCAAATGCAAAGAATTCATAATGATTTTAAAATTGATTTGAGGTCCCATTTCTCTATGCCGAGCCTGGGATTGGGAGGATATAAAACTAAGCAAAAAGGAAAAGACTGACTTCAACAGGGCACCTCCTAAGCTTTCTGGTAGTTGGACAAGAGAATCTGAGAAAATAAAAAATATGGAAGATAGATGACTTTCAGTAAAAAACAAACAAAATAACACAAACCCCCGCGCCGCCCCCCACACACACCCAGCCCACACACACACAGAAAATGAGTCAGACTGATTCTGATTAAGCAAGAAAAATACAGGTAGAACCTAAAAATATGTTTCTGGAATCTTTATATTTTTTAATGTAACTTAAAAAAATGTTCAATGCAGTTGGATCTCCCTTAACCCAAAACATGTGTTTCTGTAGAAAGAGAGTCACCATTGTTTTATAAGTCAGATCACATGTTCACTGCATCAAGAGTACATTCTATGCTGAACCCAGTGGTGATACTTTTTGTAAAGCAAATGAATATTTTAAAATGTGCAGAACCAGCTCTATAGTGCATGTGGCTTTCTGTGAAGAGGTTGCTTAACCTAAGAAATAGCTGGGCAGTTACCACGGATGGCAAAGTAGCTAATATTGGCACGGGGATGGGGATGGCCCCACCAGTGCATGGAGATGTGGGTGGTGGGGAAGTCGGAGGCAGTTGAGAGCAAGGAGGTTCTCGGATCTGTGTCTGTACATCGGATGTCTCCTCTACCTGAAATCTCTGATTTCTCTCTATTTTCCGAATCTGTAATGTTCAACCTACACATGCGTACATCCGTTAGGACTTACCTCATGCAATACTTCTTTGTAAGGCATTGCTTACAGCCTCTAGCTTGGTTTACGTGTTTCCTCTTCCTTTTACTTTCTGTTCATAAACAGCCTGTGCCTCTATCACAGTTCTTACCACTGTACTCGGTCTGTTGACTTCCTCATCTCCTTCCTCCTCTAGCCTGCTTCCATGATTTTAACTAAATGTGCTCAATGACTGTCAGATGAACGCATGACTGAGTGAATGGAGCATTGGATGGAGGAGGGAATTCTTCTGCTCCTTCAGGGACTAGCCTGAGTCCTGGTAATATGAAAATAACATTTCTACTAATGAACCCCTGTATAGATGAGGAAAAGTCTATGTTGTATCTATTCCCAGGGGAACTGACAGCCCTAGCTCTACAGTTGTGTTTTGGACAAACTGAGCAGTGAACAAGCAGTTTGCACGCGTTGCTTCTCCATCTTTGTTGTCCCTTTCTAGTCCTTCCATAAAATGTCTTACGACTCAGGCCTTCTGTACCCTCCCAATGCCTGTGTCTCCTCCAGCTTTCCAGGACAGTTTTGTTTCTGTGAGTAAATATCATAACGTTATGTAGCCATTCTTAAAAGGTGACGTCACAGGAGTTTATTGACCTCCTGAAGCCCATTTTCAGATTCCCAGAATATTGGATGTCTAACAAAAAACTTTTATATATATGTATATATTTTTTCTCCTGAGATTAAAAAATACTATGTACAAACATACTATATATAAATATATATTTATGTGTATATATATATATATATATATATATATACTATACATAAATATATATGATATATATTTATTTATTTTTGATTAAATGCTATCGGGGTGACAATTGTTAGTAAAGTGACATAGGTTTCAGGTGTATAATTCTGTAATACATCAACACATTGTGTGTTCACCACCCAGAGTCAGTGAGTAAAAGGGATCAGATATATGGCGATGAAAAAAATATATATTTAAATTATACATCTCTCCTGATATTTCATGATCAGAGAAGATTAGTACCTATTTCTGAGATAAAAGTATAGCAATAATTATCTAGTGGTGGAAGACGATGGAGTCAATTTTAGAGATAACTGAAATGTCAAAGTTAGGCTGATCACAAAATTGAAATAATGCTGGGCGGGGTGGGGGTGGGGAAGACAGAGAGGATTCAAGTAGCAGGGCACATACAGGCATTTTCTGAATTATTCTCTCTCCAAAAAGAAAGGAAAAAAATAACAGCAGTTGGATATTGAATGATGAGAGGGTGCTCTTTAAAAACATTAATATCAACATTTGCTTATCTTCACTGAGTCTCAGTTACGCTTTCTATAAAATGGGGATGAAGGTAGTTTTCGTTTGTTTTGTTTTTTGCCTTCAATACCTAACAGACCTATGATGAGATCCAATAATGAATGTAAAATCATTTTGTAAACTGCTAGGTACTACCAAGACTGGTAGATTTATTGACTAAAGTTCTTGCTTTCTGCCAAGGAAACAATAACTGAAATATATTTATGCAATAACAGATATTTGCTGTGTTCATGTACTAACAGATGCCAGGGAGCTCACAAACAATATTGTTCCCGACACCGGACAAGTCATACAGGGCACATATGGAAACAAATAACTAATGAATCACCAACACGGAGGGAAATGCTTCTGGAGGTAATGACAGAGACACGCTAAAGGATCTGCTTTTTGTTCTTTGGGTGCTGTAGATGGAGAGCAGAGGGCTTAAGCCTGCTTCTTGGTCTTTAGAGACACTGAGTAGCTTTCAGTGTGCAGTTTCCACAGCAGGAGGAAATTGCATTGAAAAATCTTGGGGAGCCCCTCCAAGTTTCCAATCTCTAACTATGGAGAATGGAAGGAGGTCAGAGGATGCCACTGAGATTCTGATTAAAGTTATGAATCATTTCCACTCTTTCTAAGAGTTCTGCCCCCAATTCCATCATGGAGATAAGGGTCCCCGCACCAACCTGCAATGCTCTGACACCAGCTGGGTGTCCTTCAATTCAACTCAATTCTGACACTATCTACCTGGAGATGGCATCAGATCCCACAGGTTAAGGGCTCAGTCCTACAAGACCTCCCCCGTCTCCCCACACTTCAGACATCACTGCTGAGCCCAGGTTGTCACCAACTGGCTATAAAGCTGAAGTTCCAATGACCCCCGTATTCAGGTTAAATTAATTTGCTAGAGTAGCTCACAGAACTCAGAAAAACATTTTACTTACTAGATCACTGGTTTATTATAAAAGGATATAACTCAGGAATAGCCAGATGGAAGAGATGCACAGGGCAAGGTACGTGGGAAGGGCTCAGAGCTTTCATGCCTTTTCCAGGTGTGCAGCTCTGTCTACATCTCCACTTATTTACCAACCCAGAAGCTCTCCAAACCCTTCCTTTTGGGTTTTTATAGAGGCTTTATTACATAGGTATGATTGAGTAAATAATTGGCTATTGGTAATTAATTCAATTTCCAGTCTCTCTCCTCTCCCATGAAGTCAGGAGGTGGGCCTGAAAGTTGCAATTCTGTAATCACTGGGTTCCCTGGTTAACAAAACCAAGGACACCTTGACCACTCTCATCACTTAGGAAATTCCCAGGGTTGTAGGAGCTCGGTGCCAGAAATAGGGAAGAAGACCAAATATGCATTTATTATTATACATCACAATATGACAGCCTCAAAAATAAGCATCGTATGCACAAAGTTTTTCATATATTTTCAGGGCATTTGTAGATTCCTTAGGGTGTTTGGAACCCAGATTAATAGTTCCTATGTTCTATTATAACTAACTTTTTCACTTCTGATGAACAGAGGACATAATACATTGAGTGCTTCTGTGCTATACTAATATTGCTCATGCATTATAGCTCATGTAATTCTCACAACAGCCCTACTAGGCAGGTCCTATTATTTCCCACCCACATTCCCCACCCCCCCAAATTGCAATATGAGGAAACTGAGGCTCAAAGTGGTACAGGGATTTATCCAAGATCACATAGAAAGCTGAAAACTGAACTGGAAACAGCTCTTTCCAAAGGGGACACGGTGGAGCTGGGGATTTCCGAGGATATTTCAGAATCTACGTTGCTCCTGGGCAGAGTGGGCTTAAGTGCCCCTGCCACGGGGAAGGACAGTGTGACATGAAGCTCCTGTGGCTCTGGGCCCAGAAAGATGTTAGAGTGAGGGCACTGCACACCCATGCTGCCCACAGAACTCTCCCAGGGACTGAGACCCGAGCCCTGACCTTCCTTCCTTTCCCCTCAGCTATGGAAAGAGTTCAGGAATGCAGCTGGCTTCATTAGTTGTGTGTCTCTCGGGATGTGTGACAGCCGATAGGGTTACGACTGTGGGTTGGGAGTCACACAGCCGTTGACCTCTGAATGTGGAGGGGGCATCCCCGTCTCTCTGAGGGGCTGGCAAGTTGCAGGTGGCACTCATTTCACAGCAAAGCAAGGTGTTGCCAAAGGAAGGACAGATGGTTCCAATCACCAGTTATTTATTTCTATAATTAGCTGCACGCTGTGATCTCAGCTCATGGAGAAATTACTACTTCTTATGGAATCCCTCCCATCGTTAGAAGAGAAGTGGGAACTGGAAGGCAAGGAGAGGGTATTTGTTGAATGGTAGGTAACTCCCGAAATCCCTGGGCTTGCAGCTGTGCTGGGAAGGAGAGCATAGTCTGGAGAAAGAACCTGCATCACCCAAAAGGACTGACTTTTAAGTCCAACGCTACCATGGTCATGTGTTTTCACATAGAATTTACTCTTTCTGGGTTTCACGTTCGCCGCATAAGAACAGAATATTTTGAGAAGGAAGTTTGACCGTGTATGCGATAAACTCCTATTGGCTATACATGACTGGGCCCATGAAACAAAATTAAGATTTAAAAAAAAAAATGATCCTTGAATCCGGCATGTTAGACAAGTAGAGGTGAAGCTGAATCAAGTCCCCCCTCCCTGTTAGCGAATAGATCTGAACAAGTGACTTAAAATCTTGGACCCCCACCTTCACTGTCTATAAAACGAAAAGAGGCCATGTGATCACTGAATAAGGACATATGTGTAATATTCCTAGACAAGTGGTTAGCCTAAAGTAGGCACTCAACAAATGGGCATTAATCTAAAAACAGAGAGATCTGAAAACAAAACATTTCTCTAAGATGTCGTAAAATCAGTCTAGTGCTAAACTGATCTGGGAGCAATTCATCTAAGACTGTTGAGGATACAAAAGGAGTAATTAATATTGGAAACATTCCCTGGTCCACTTTTGAAACTAGATTCCTGTTCTCTAAAAGTTATCTTGTAGTGCTGTGGATTTCTATACCTAGCCTTGCGGATTGCTATTTATGCCCAAATCATCGTCCCTTTCTGTATTCTCTGGCCCGGCATTCTGCTTGGGAAGTGGGATTAGAAGTTAGAACATGTTAGTGTCTATGTCTGATACAAGCATGCATATATTTCGCACCTTACACATCCTGCATCAAACAGCAGGGTTTGTATATGTGGAGATACAGCGAATAAAAAAGAACGGTCCTTTATATGCAAGCCAAGAAAAAGAAACAGACTCACAAAACAGCAAGAGACTGTCTGCTCACTTATTTATCTTAGAGGGTGTTTCCAAGGCAGGTCTCCTCTAAACAGCTTCAGGCACTCTGCATGTATTTGCTGCAAAACCTCCCCGTGATTTTTTATGGTACAAGAGAAAGAAAACAGTCCTAGTAATAGCACCTTATGTATGTAAGATATTCCACCATGACAAGGCATTTTCTCATTTAAACCACAACTATCCAACAAAGTGGATGTCGGTAGAGTGAGAAGATTAAGATAACACAGAAAGCAGCATACGTCAAACTCACCATGACTAGCATCTAGCTTCCCCTCTCCCTTAAACATCTGATGAGCCCTACCTCAGTTAATGGCACTCCCATCTATCCAGGTGGGCAAGTGACACATTTAGAGTCATCTTTGATACCTATCTCCCCATTTACACTCACTCTGGATACCGTTGGTATAATCCATCGGCGGGAGGACCGAGTAAATAGTGCTGGTGTGGGATAAAATAGGATATTGCGAAAATCAAACAAAACGTAACAATGGCTTGGGTATTAGTGATGGAGATGGAGAGAAATAGATTTGGCAATATTTACAAAGTGTAAGTGGTGTTACACACCGTTCCAAAGCTGGGACATGACAGAACTGGGAATCTGACTTCAGTCTTTGAACCTAATTCCAGTACAAGATTTCCTCACCGGCCATGCTAAGGTGTGGCTTTTAAATGGAGAGATACTTTGACCAGAGACTTTTCTTTTCAGGGTTTTTTTTTTTTTTATAAGTAAAATGGAACTAACCGTGGTGCCTACCTCATATGGTTATTGTGAGGATTAAATTTGATTACATATGTAACAAATTTAGCAGTTTGCTTGACACATCCTGACAGCTCAATAAATACACGCATATAAATACATTCCATGTCTTATAATAATTATGGATATAGTTTAAAAGACAAAGCAGCAGGGAGCAAGTTAGAACTTCAAGACTCCGACTGCCTTTCTAGGTCTGCCTCACACTTTCTCTCATTTGTCTGAAGCCAGAACCCAGACAATCTGAGTCTTCAGTCATTGGCTCCCACCGAACACAGATGATGGGAGGCTGTAAAAGGACTTCCGTTCTGTCCAGTCCTCTGGGGTGGGGTGGGGTCTGTCTCTCTCTCTCTCTCTCTCTCTCTCTCTCCCCGTCTCCCTCCCTCCTTCTCCCTCTCCCTGGATGTTCCTGTTTTAGATTAATTCCGTGAGACAAGTGGAAGATGCTGCCTTGAACTGTCCTTGGAAAGAGCCCCGCTATTCTTGACTGAAGATATATTTTTACAGCCTAAATGTGCAGGTCAGAGTAATTTTTGACAGGTAAACACTTAGCTGTGACTGTCCATGAATCTTCTTTTTTCCCCTTCCATCCCGTCTCTTTCACCCTATTAACACCTTTCTCCTCATCAGACTGAGGCCTGGTATCTGTCTATCACTGCTTCTCAGTGATCTGCCAGCACCTTCTCTGCCTCTCTTCCCAGCACCTGGCTTCTTACCCTGCTGAACGTAGAGTCTAGCCCCGCATTTGCTTTCAGGCCTTGACCTCTCAAGTCCTTGCCTCTTAAATCAAGATATGAGTACGGGCTCTGAGCATTAGAGAGATGGTGTAACATGGGGACTGAAAGCCCAGAACACTTTACCAGCGTGTCACATCACTTTAATTAAATAGTATTTAACTTAAAACAAGCACATGCTTTTTTTCTTTTTTCTTTTTTTTAATGAAATAAATTCAAGTAAAATGCCAGGTCTATTTATCAGTTTTGCGACCTTGAGATATGTCTTATCCAGGCAATTGCAATTATCTTATTCTGCAAAATATCTCTTAGAAGTAAATAAAATAAATGTGTGAAGCCCCAATTATACTGCCTGGCGCAGAGACTTGATTAAGAAGCACTGAATTTTATTTTCACTTTACAAATACTATAACTGTATCCAAGTCACAGACGAGCAAACTGAGATTCAGGGAGACTTCATTATTTGTCTTAAATCGGAACTGACAAGTGACAGACCTGGGACGTGAGCGTCATCTAGAAACTGGTTGATGTAACTACCAGACCACCATCCAGATCACTAAGCTATGTCTCAAAGAAATGCTATGCTTGGGTGGCAGACACTTCGGGCTATGCCCAAGATCCCCCAAGACCATGACTTCACTGGCTCCCTTTGCCTTCAGGGGTAAGTGGTCAGGGAGTCCCTCGACGGTTAATACCTTGCTCTCTCTCTGTCTTCTTGAATGGAAGGTCTTCATTTGGCCAAACCAATCAGTCATCCAAACAAACAGCTCTGTCAATTGGGAGTGCCAAGCTCTAGTCTCATGCCTCACCTCTTGTCCTGTACCCGTTCACTACCACTCCCTTTGACAGTAGCCCCTCCCCCACCCCTTTATATGGCCACCCCCCGGTTTTCGTCTCCTGATAAAACGCACACCCTGCTTTATCTACTGCTGGAGGCTTTTTTCTTATTTGTTCTGTCTGGAGCACCACCACTCTCTCCTGGTGCCACCATCCCTCTGCCTTTCTAGCTAACTCTTACCTATACCCACAGTTCCCATTTCACCATGGGTGATGCTTCCTCTAGGAAGCCTCCTGTGATTTTTCCCTGAATCCTACTACAACCAACCTATAGGCAGAGTTAGATTTGTTTTGGTGCCTCTCTATGTTCTTATATCCCACTAACTTCTTGGTTCTAGCAATTTCCCCTCTGTAGGATATCTCTTTACCACTCTTTATCCTCAGCTAGCTTCTTGAGTGTGGCAATTGCATATTGTTCAAGTTGAATTACAGGCTGTTCTCAAAATGCCTGACATACCTTATAGCGGGCCTTCAATATTTTCCCATAAATGACTTAAATCTAATTACTCTGTTAGTCCAAATAGGATTGAGTGTGCAGGATTTTATTACAGGCAGCACCTGTGAAAGAACATGGAGTAAGAGAAGGGACATGCCCAGAGAGCCACAGAACCAAGATACAAAGCCAATCCCAAGTGAAGGAGAGAGCAGAGGAAGCAGTTTGTATTGCAGTGCAGCTGAATTAAGAGAGGTTCAGGAAAGTAGACCATGTCTCCCAGGGACGCGCCTGCCTTAGCATCTCTGCTGTGCTTAGTCACTGGCTGGGAGCAGCCCACGGAAAGTGTGGCCAAGGCAAGATTGCAGGGATGGGTTTCAGAGCACAACAGCTGGGGCCTCCATCGCGACCCTCTCTGAAGGTGGGGTTCTGTAAGACACATTCTTATGGTGGCCACAAATGCTAAACTGAGGTTATTATCCATTTATCCATCCTCCCATTGATTCTTCTTGTATTCAATTAATATTTACTACATGGATCTTTTGTGCAAAGAGTAACACCTAGACAGACATAAGGCAGTGAAGGAAAAAATACTTGTCCTTAAAGAGTTTACATTCTAGTGGGATACAGACATGTCACTACAGTGTACTTCTAAGTGAAGGATGGAAGTGACACAGAGCTGTGTGGGGGCACAGAGAGAAGAGGGGTTAATTATGTCAGGTTTGGGGGAGATGGAGAGAACCAAAGCAGATGTGCCACTTGTCAGCTTTAAGAATGTCTGTAGGACGCAGACAAGGGAAGGAGGAACATCCAGGAAGAGGAATACATGGAACCTCTAGGCTCCCTAGAGGTTTGATTATGTGAAAATCACAGGTAGTGAAACAGAGTACACGGTCAGGGGCCACATTACAAAGGACATACAGGTCAAACCCTGAGTTAGTGCTGGGGACACAGAAAGGTCTCATGGTTGACCTCAGGCCACAGTAAATTTGCACTCTGAGAAGAGAAGCAGTCAGGCAACTCTGTTAATAGATGACTAGATAACAGCAACCCAGTCTCATAAACGTACAAGAAGCAATGATACTCCTGAGGAGGGTACTGACCATCGCCTGAAAGAAAGGGAGGAGGAGTCAGGACGGGTGTGTAGAGATAAGCAGTGGAGCCTTCAATTTTATTTTGTTATTTCTCTCTCTTTTGGAGAGTTTGAAGGCGCATCTCAGATCCTCCTTTATAGAGAGGGGAAACTGAATAACAGATGCATAGGCCAGACTTCTGTCATAAGGACCAATAGCATTTGACACCATTTAAATGCGATCATCATTCCCAGACTTCAACTCACTACATACAGAAACACCTCCAGGCCCCCTATCCTGACGTGCACGGCCGCATGCGACCTGCCCCTTTCCTGCCACTCTGCCTCCTTGCATACAACTCTCTGCTCCAGTCACACTGCCATCTCAGCACCTCAAACACACCCAAGTCCTTCTGACACCAGAAAGCTGACCGTGGGAATCACCTCTGCCTGGTATACACGTTCTCCCAGAACTCTGCAGGGCTGACTCCTTGACATTACAGCCTCAGCTTAAAGAGAATCTGTCCGTGACCACACAATGGCGAGCGGCCACCCAGCCTCTCTTCATTTCATCAGCCCAGTGTGTTTCACCATAGCAGAGATTATTACCCAGTAGCACATAGTTTTTTAAAAAAAATCTGTGCGTATTTGATTATTCTCTACTCCCCCCACATGTAATGTAATCACCTTGAAAATCTCATCTGCCTTGTTCACAGATATGCCTGCAGTATCTCAAATTGCAGGCATCAACATGTATTTGTTGAATGGATGAAAGAATAAATACAAGAGAAAATGAATGGAGAACTGCTCTCGTTTCTCAGGTCCTCTGCTCTTCCTGCTGTTTCTCTGGGCTGCAGGGAGGAGAAAAGCAATCATCAAAGAGCATACTTTCTCCTGAGAAAAAGCACACTTTGAAAAATGAAGTGTTCCCTGGCATTAGCTTTCAGTCAAGCATCACATCAGGAAACTTTTGCATCAGGTGCTGTGATTGGACCTTGAGGAGGGACGCCTGTGATGCGGACCTAGCCCTCCTGTGAGCTGGAACAGATGGTTCCTTCACACACAGCTAAATAAAGCTGTAATGGCGTTGGCCCACGAACAGCCCTGGTGAACCTGCTTTCACAAAAGACAACATGCTCCTTGGATGTTTTGTGAAAATCAGTATCTACAGGGCCCCTAATTTTCATTTTAGACACAGTTTATCTTCTTCTAGGACATCTCATCAATGGACTGCCATTCATTCTAGTCTAGCACTAACATGCCCCCAGAATCCCCCCTCCCCGCCCTCCATCAAGATACCCTGCACCCTCTATCAGGTTATCCTAGCACAGCATCATTCCCATAATGCACCCCTCTCCTTCAATATCTGAGTAATGAGTCGCCTTCGATTATCTGATCAAGATAGAGAATCACACACGACATGTCTGTAATTAGGCTGTGCTCTGATTAACGAGTCCATGGCGTGACCACAGCTGATGCCTTACAGCACAGGAAACCATCTTGGAGAGGTACGTCTGTGGCTTATTTAGAAAGAAAGCCTAGCCAGACAACCATAAGGATTGTGCAGGAAAAAAGAAAAGAAGATGGCAGTGCATGAGAAAAGAAGAGATTCTGATGTATGAAAATAAAGGGTTGTTTTCTTCCCCATCCTTTCAAGTTGTGGGGATTCAGAGGAGCTAATGCGTGGTACCTCTGAGGAGCCAAGAACATGGGTGGGGATGTGTTAGTATTCTCCCAGCTCATTTCGTTCCCTTTCTTCCTCACTGCACTGAAGTCTCAGGAGTTTGGGGACCATGTCGGTGTTCACCACCATTAATCCCCACCACCGTTATATCCCCACCACCATTATATTCCCAAGCACAGAGAATAGGGCTCAGCAAACTTTTTTGAAATAAGAAATAGATAATGGAGCTGATGTTCAAGTGAGGATTTCGAGGTGGTAGCAGCTCAATAACACTACACCTAGGAGCACAACAGGGAGGGAAGTTGGGGAAGAAGCAGCTAGGAGATGCTCACGTTTCCCAGGACTGAAAATGCCATGAAAACCTTCCAAAGGTGAGACTTGGGGACACAGAGAGTTTTAGGTTTTATAGTGCACTAATTGGAAATGTCCTTCATGTATCTTTTTGGTTTTTGTTTGTTGTGGGTTAGGATTTTATAAAGACCTTGATGGTTCTCTACGTTTATGGTTTCATGGGTGCTGCAGGATGACGTGAGTGGGCTTGGGACATGGTGAGGAAGACATTATTTCATGGCAAATCCCATGCTTAGGGAGCTTGTGGATGAATACAGACCCAAACATGAGAAAGACAAACTACTCTATTAAGTACCTATTACATGCTGTGCCCTGATGGATGTGTTACATCCATCAATCTCATGCGATTCTCACAGCAAATTTGAGAAGTAGGCTTTTGTTTTTTGCTAGTTTACAAAAGAGAAATCACTCACCCATAAACACACAACAAGTACAGTTTAGACCGGAGATGAGAACCCATGTTTCTTTATTCCAGAGCAGTACCATTTTCCTTTTCAATGTTATCCCTAAAATATATTGCCAGAAAATGGAATCTAATCTCCATACATTACTTCAACATAACTGGTACAGTTTCTACTGGCCCAGATTTTCCTGTTTCCCAAGCCACATACAGACACTTGATAACAGGGAGAACAAACACCTGCTACATGTACCATTTCTCCTACCCATGTGACAGACATCATTAATGAATTATAAAGTTACGGAGTCTTTCCCACTGAATACATATGCAACACACAGAGCTCCAAATTCTACTAACAATAAGAATTTGGATGCCCATATAACAGTTATTTGCTGTCCTTACATGGATATTCTGAGGGGAGACTGGGAGTGTGTTGGAAAAGGGATTAGGCTAGAACTTAGCAAAGCTGTATTTTACCACAAGCTGCTACTCCTAACTGGCTCTGGACAAGTCATTCAATTTTTCCTGAACCCCAGTTTCCCCATTGGTAAAAGGAAAGTGTTAGACTAAATCACCTCTAAGTTCTTTTTTGCCACTAACATTTAGGAAGTGACAGAGGTACTTACAGCAATTTATTCATCTTACAACATATTCCCCGAAGACTAGCCAACCTGATCAATGAATTACCAGTAAGGTTTTAATGAGTCCCTTCCTTGTATGTGTTCATCCTGGTAGGTAACTTTCTTACATTCCAAAAAGGTTCTCAAGAATATAATGCTTGTACCCAAAAGATGGGTTCTGAAGTTGGAGTTTCACCTTTGAGGGACAGTGCTACCTTCTAGTAAGGACATGTTGTTTTTTCCCTCTCTTCTTTCAAGCATAAGTTACTAGAAGAGGGAGGGTTTTGGAGGTAGGGGGATTCAGTTTCCTAATCATGTTGCATCATGTGAGCAAGAATGAAATAGATTCAACTGACATTAGTGGACTGAATTTTGGCCCCAGTGATCTCCTATTAATCTAAGAGTAAGGTGACTTGTTATGCACAGATAAAGACAGACATCACTTAAGGAAGGCCTGTGTCAGCAGAGATAAATAGCATCCCCAGTGTCATACTCCCTTGTAAGTCTGAGCTCCATAATCAGCAATTATCTCCCCACTTACGGACTCAGCTGTAGCCTGCCCACTGGGAGACACTCAGTTACTTCTACACCTGCATGTCCAATAGAGCAGTCAGTGGACACATGTGGCTATTTACATTTAAATGAATGAAAACTTACCATTAAAAATTCAGTTTTTCAATCACTCTAGTGATATTTCCAACGCTCAATAGCCGGAGGCTAGCGTCCATCATATTGGATGGCACAGACAGAGGAAAAAATCCCAGCAGTACAGAAGGTTCTGTTGGGCAGTGCTGTTCTCCATAAGGACATATTAGCGATACCCCGGAACATGAAAGTCCTGAGGATGCTCTACGTGACGGCAATAGAAGATGTTTTCTTCCTCTCCAAGATCCTGCTTTTCAGTGCTGGCTACACAGTGTATGGGAAGTGTAGCATGGAGACAGTATATTCTTTTGTTCCTTGCTCATTCTTAACACAACAGGATACACAGTGAGACTTAGAAGCCCTGAATAAATATTTCACTTGTATATCAATCTTAAAAATGATGCCCTTGTCCTGATCATTCTGTAGTTCCAAATGAATGACACTGTTGATTAGTGCTTCAAATACTATAAACTAATTATTTCTATCAATTATCAATAAATGCCCTTAAGCTTACAGAACATTGTAAACAAACTCATTAACCAAAGTCTTTAGGGTAACATCAAAGCCCCATCTCCTACTAACTAACTGTAAGTTTGCCTCATTTTTCTAGTAATGTGTTGATCTAGAAAGACATTTCATTTTAGTTTTCAGGTTTTCTACTGGTAAAATACTGTGGCCAAATTATCTTCCCATCCCAATCTCATTTATATTTCCACCTGGGGCCATTTCTCACTCCACTGACCTCATTCCGAATGGTTTCCCATTTTTCAGGAAAGATTCTTGGGAATTGGTCTTGGCAAAACTATTCTAGACACCATACTTGATCAATAGAGTCAACGAGTCTTCATTTAATATTTATTTTCCTTTTCTCTAGGCAGACTATAGCAGATGAGACAAAAAAAAAAAAGTCTCCACTTGTATGTTACCCACAAAATATTTTACTAACATACCATCTCCCAGTTTTGTCTATACCATCCTCACCCACCTATTCACCTACCCATGTGTCTACCTACCTACCTGATGTAGGGGTGTGTGTTTATAAGATCCCACAGAGGTTCCAAAAATGGATGACAGTGACCCAATGTCAAAAGTAGGCCTGAGTTTTTTCAGGTGTCATGTGTGACATGAGCTCCAGACACAATGTGAAGCTCTAGATGGTGTTATCATTTGTGCCATTACCGCCGATTGCTCGGATTTCAAGAATTTTAGTTTTGCTGGTGAATTTCTATGTCTCATCACCACGATGAGTACAGGAGGGAGGTGGGACGAACCATAGCAATGACTTTCCATTTACTTGAGGGACTAAGCTAGCATAGTGATTTCGAGCTTGGATGTCTGGACTGCAAATTTCAGTTCTGCTTTATACACAATGATCTTGAACAAGATTCTTGAACTCTTTGTGCCTCAGTTTCCTCATCAGTAAATGAGGATGATATTAATAGTATCTACCACATAGGGTAATGAAGATTAAATGAATTAATGCATATGAATGACTTAGAAAATTTCCTTGCACTTGGTAAATCATCAATATTATTAACTAATATTATAACTATTACTTGGAACCTGAG
This sequence comes from Rhinolophus sinicus, assembly GCF_036562045.2. Lineage (NCBI taxonomy): Eukaryota > Metazoa > Chordata > Mammalia > Chiroptera > Rhinolophidae > Rhinolophus > Rhinolophus sinicus. The sequence goes on from NC_133754.1 coordinate 174,663,765, forward strand.
GGTTCCAGGAAAGAACCTCAGGGAGCTAGGGGAAGATTCATTGATTTCTACTTCCAATTTTTGTTATTTATTCCACAACTGCTGAGAAAATAAAGACATTCTGATAATAGGATGGACTGATCTACTATAGACCCTCTTTTTCACTGCAAAAATATAGTAGTACTATACAAAAAAATATAACAAAAATGTTTTTAAACATTTAGCAGAATTTGAGCGGTAGAGAGAATACTTAGATGGTGGATACAAAGAAATGAAACCAGTGCAGTAAACAAGCAAGGCCAATTTCCCTAGGGTGAACTTGAGATTCTAAAGGCTGGTCATGAGGGTTTATCATCCTTCCACCTTCTGTTAGGAAAAGGAGCAGTAGCTTTGTGAAGTGAAAAAGGGGTGAGAAGCTGGAGCTGGGATATAACATGACAATAAAGCCTGCACAGTTCTCTTTATTGTTGAAATGTGGATGAGAGGACTCTACTTAACATAATCTAAGAATCAGGAAGACATTTCTAGGGTTCAAAATAAGTAGAAATAATCTCCGCAATGAATCAAAACTCCAGATGTGTGTAATACATGGATATGGAATCTAAATTCAGAACTCCCATATTGTATTGGAAACCCAAGATCAGAAATTAACATTAGGAAAAAAAAAAAAAAAAAAAAAAAAGAAAAGAACTGGTCTAGGGTCACTCAACCCTTTGATGTTTAAAATAGTCAAATGTAAAAGCACGTTAGAAAAACATTTCCACAACCATGGTACATGAGCTTCCATGGGGAATTAAAATGTTTTGCTGAAGATCAGCTCAAATAAAAAATAAGATTACAAACCCATTCTCCTTAAGAGAGAATAAGAAAACTAGAAATAAGAGGATTAGAATCCCATAAACTTGAGAATATAGGAAAATCTACGAATGACTGTAAAATAAGTATAATTAAAATGAATAGAAGTAACAATAGGAACTGTATAAAATAATAGATTCTATAGAAAAAAAATGATCTGAAAGAAAAATTTATCTCTGAAATGAAAAATAAAGTCATGAAATCACAAAAGCAACACAAAAAATTACAAAATTATAAATTTGTTCAACATTTTAAAAATTATTTAATCTGGAAATATATAAATATATATAGAATTACATAAATCCATAAATAACTTTTAGTGTGTGAACTGCTTCAAGTCTATACTCCTCTCCATAGGTAATGATGTTCAATATACATGTGTATATACATATATGTATACACTCGTGTATGTTTACATCTGTGAGAGGTTTAGAATTAATATATATCATATGAAGGTTTTACCCAAATTATGAAACTTTTAACCGTAATTGATATTGGATATCTTCTAATGTTAGATCATATAAATTTTGCTCATTTGTTTTAAAAGTTACAAAAAAGTTTATTTGGGTCTTCTTCTATTGATAAGCTGTTTCCCCCTTTTGATATTACAAACAATACTGCAAACACTGTTTTCATTTATGACATTTTGGGCAGGTATGAGCTTTCCTAGAGACTGGAATACTGGAAACGTGGTATCAAATACACACATTTCAATTGTTGACAAATATTTACAAATTGGCCTCAAAAACAAACAAAACAACACAAAGCCATCCAGCCTACTTAACTAAAGAAGCTCCAATCATATCTATCATATACAAATGGCTTCTGAATGAGATTTGTTTAAAAAAAAAAGATAAGGGGGTGGGGCCAGGGATTTGAGACCCAAAGTAACTTGAAAAACTACCAAACCAATTGCACTTAAGGTCTGTCCCAGATGTGGCTGGGTGGGTATATTTAAAGAGTGGGGGCTAGAACTCTCCTCTTGTTTCCAGCTCCGTGGAATATCTGTGGTTTAAAAACCACCAAGCCAGCTCTCACAAAGGCGCCTTTTAGCATCTAGCAGTTATTCTATCAGCTTCATGTCTTTGAGCTTTGCTACCTCTCAGCTCCCTGTGCTCTGCTCAGTTCAGTGACTCCAGAGGACCTGCTATCCCTCAGGACCAGGAATACACTTTGAGTCTCACACCTGCATCCCCTTTTGTGGACACTGGGGCTCCTGCTTCGCCATCGTGGGTAGCTTTAAAGTCACTAACCCCAGCCACTGTCCCTCTAAGGAGTAGCTCATCTGAGGGTGATTCAGGAACCAATAAAGGATGGCAAATCACTTTATGGAAATTAGCTTTTAATTATTCATTGGCAATTTGACTGCAATCCAGCAGGTGTCCTGATAGGATGAGGATGATTCCATAAATAGATTTTTTTTTTCTCTGTAAGACATATGCAACATGTCCCCAAATCCACCTGAAATTTTCCAATTTGAAGAGGCCATGGGGGAAAAACCAGTTGATCGCCTCCAGAATGAGTAATCTCTGTAAAGACGTCATTATTCATTTACTCATTTATTGAATGATTCTTATCCCCTGCTAATGAATCATTTATAGAAGAGACAAGAAAAAGGACTGATGAAAAAGATTAAAAAATATATAAAATCATCTGATGTGAGGTCATATTTTTACCTTTCCTCCTCCACCCATTTCCTGAAAGTCAGACAGTGTGATATTTTGGGTGGGGGCAGGGGAATTAATTTTTAACAGGGTGACCTGGGTTCTAACTTAAGTCAATTAACCTCTCTGAACCTCTATTTCCTCACAAGCAAACATGGGGATATTAAAAACTTAAATGAAGACTGAAAATACAATGGGAGTACCTGGAAAATTGTTGGATTTTGGAAATGACAGTGGAAAAGATCGTTAAGCCTCAAACTGTTGTTTGAAGGGTCTTGGAAGGCTGACCTCCAGCTAGCTGGGGCCCTGAGGGCATTAGGCTATGACCAAATTGTCCACAGGCCAGTTGACATATGATTTCACTGGGAAGTCTGGACTACGGGTCCCCATGGCTATCCAGAAGTAGAACGTTCCCATGAAACCTTTCATAAACTGAAATGGCAGAAACCAAAGAAGCAATTACCGTCAATTTATATGTCTTTATTTTGCTCACCATGAAACAATTATGTCTCATTTGATGCTAACCTTAACGCCCCTACAAACTCTCTCAGGCTTTTCTGGTACCCTAGGATAGATACATCTTGCTAATGGATGCACACCACAAATTGAGATGAAGCCCAGATGCTCAGATACAGTTCACAGTATGGTGGCTTGATGCTGAGACGCTGAGTATAGTTCTTGGGGAAGGAGCTTGGCAGTGCCACCCTCGCCACCAATGGCACATGCTGCCGCTGTAATGGTTTGCTGTAAGACAACTGCTCGTCGCTAGTTTTGCTTTTTTTTGCATTTTCTCATAACAATGGAAATCCTCTTTGGATTTTGTTCTGGTCAGGGAAAACAGGTGTAAATGCAGGTCTTTCATAAAAGCAAAGTGGCGTAACACAAACTGTAGAAAAGCAGGGGACACCTGTACTACATCCAGAAACTGACCAATTATCTTATCAATGCACCCCTATTTGCAAAAGTCCTCTTCAACGAAGGGCCTGCCGGTTCAAGGTTTGGAGACAGAATCTGTGCTTTCCTACTGCTATTCCCATATCCAAGAAACTGATCAAATCTTTCTCTTGGAGAAAATAAAGGGATGTGAAATTTTCATGAAGGAGAGAGGGAGAGAGCGAGAGCGAGAGCGAGAGCGAGAGCGAGAGAGAGAGAGAGAGAGAGAGAGAGAAATAATAATTTAAATTCTTGAGACAGATGGAAAGTGCTACAGTGAAAAGTCAAGGAACATAATACTGTGTCAAAGTCAACATCAGATTAAATCAGAAAAATTTGGAGGAAACCATGGTAAAACTAAATCTAAGAGACTAGAAAGAGGTGAAGAAGAGGGGGAGGCACCAGACAGCTGGGGACTGGGGCAGAGGGCAATGAGGGCTTGAGTGAAACAACAACAACTAGAAGTCAGCAAAGGCACAGGCTTGCACTCCAAAACCAGACAAGAGAAGTACCGGAGAGCTCTGGACATGTCTGGGTCTAAGAACTGGGAAGCGGTATGAAGAGGAAATAAAGTCCAATAAATGCGAGCCGTGGAGGACCCTGCGGCTTGAACCGTGTGTTCAGCTACATGCAACGTGGGGTTAGGAGGAGGGAGACGTGAACTCTGAAGTCGGTCCTCTCCTCCGTGAAGAGTGTCACCTGGGCAAGTTGAGTCAATGCTAGGGATCTCAGTTCCTTCTTCTGTGAAATGTGAGGAATGGCCGAGGTAAATTGTGGGGCCCCTCCTAACTCAGAGATGGTATCGAAATCTCAAAGCTGAGTCTGGTGATCCAAGATGGGTGGAAACTCAGGATGAGTCTGGACGGCATGTTAAGCTGGGCTGTGACAAGAGCCCTACTGCGTGGAAATCCCTCGTCACAAAGAGCCTCAGCTACAAGCTGACACTGTGGTAGGGAAAGAACACTGGGTCTCTGCTAGAAACTCTCTGTGTGACTAAGGGTGTTCCTTTGACTTCCCGTGGCCTCTGTTTTCTAATACATGCAATGTACATGTGGGTTTGTGAGGGGAGTTGGGGAGATGGGCACCAGATGGGGTGGACGCATCCTAAGTAACTTACTCAAAGCAGCCAGTCAGGAGGGCAGGTGGAGACTGTGGAGAAGTAGCATTGTCTTACCCTGCCTGAAGGGGAACACACGGTACTTGATTTCAATAACTGCATGTGTGGGCATGAAAGTCAAATGTTACTAGATCATTTAATGTTTTCAAGAGAAGTTTGAATTCCTGACTTGTATGCAAAATGCAAAGGTCAAACAAAACATGAGTGAATATTTCAGCCAAAGAATATATACTGGGGGTGTCAAAAAATGTATACACGTGGACACTTTGGTCAACGTTGCTCAAGCAGTAGTTCACCATCATCAGAAGTGTCTGCACTCTGATGGCAACCACTTTGAGCACCTCTTGTCATTACAGAAGTGAAATGTGACTTGCATTCATCTTTTGTTATAGCTATATACTGAGTATTACAATTTTAATGACAGTTTTCCTTTCTTCAAATGTGTACATATGTTTTTTGGCACCCTCTGTATATACATAGATATGAACGGAGCCACCAGGTTGCAGCGTGCAACGCCTGGAACAAATGCCCTTTTAAAATTGGGGCCCATGCTCTCCAAATCTAGGATTGTGTAACATAAGAAATGGAGAGTTCTTACATATGGCAAGGAAAAAATCAAGGGTGAATTATAGAGTAAGTGGATTAGGAAAGATGTTTAACGCCATTTTCTCTTCTGTTCTTGGCTTTTCTTCCCATGTCTGACTGATTTAGCCCTCCCAATTTGAGTTCAAAACTACCAGATGCAGTGCCTCTTCAACGCGACTCACATCTCCTTATTTTCTCTTCTATCCTGTCTTCATCCCTTCCCTGACAGACTCTCCCTACCCCATTTTTCAGCCCATCCCTGTTTCTCACTCCTGGTCTTTCTCTCTTTGCTGCCACCGTCCCCCGGCTTTCTGTCCCTTACTCCCATTACTCAGAGCCCTGGGGTAGCACCAGACCTGGTATCTGAAGGCAAGTGAAATTCTAGTATATGAGAAGTTAAAAGCATTTCTGTGTTGGGATATTTAATCATTTGAATCCTTGATAGGAATAGTTCTTTTTTTGTCTTCCAGCAATAAATCTAGGCTGTATCTAATCTCTGATCTCAGAGAGAAGAGAATTAACCAGCTGAGAGTGTGACTAGAAATGAAACCCATGGAGAAGGGAGTGAAAAAGAGACCAGTTTATCTGTGTGCACACAGCATAGCAACGTGGGATCAGTGAGCAAGGGAGAAAAGAGCTATTCTGGGGCACTTTTTTCTGATCCTTCTACAACACCTCTTAAAATGCTTGACTTTCCCCTTCTTTAAACATCATCTTATTTTTGCTCCTCTGTCATCCTTACTTTACCTCCAAGAAACCCTTTGATTATTACCCTGTACTTAGATTCCCCTTAGTCATTTCTTTCCTTGTTTGCTCTCTTTCTAGTTTTTGCTTCTTTCTCAAAAGGTATTGTTCTTTGTTTTCCCACCAGATCACAGAGTTATCTGTCTCATTCAGCACTGTATCCTCTTTGTTCATTGCATGTCTGGCATGAAGTGGGTACTTACTAGTCTGCCTGAAATACCTCTCTGTCTCTCTCTCTCTCTCACACACACACACAAACACACACACACACACACACACACACACACACACACACACACACACACCACTGATGTTTTCATCTCACTCTTTTGGATGGTGTTTACAGCTTACTGAGATCACATAGGACTTCCACTAAAAATGCCATATGTAGGGTACCTGGCTCACCTCTCCTAAGCTCTTTGGGGGTAAATGCCAAGACCTGTACTTTCAACTGTACTGTAAAGTCCTTCATGCATAGCAGAGACTCGGTTTTATACCACATTGCTTGGGAGTAAAATGACTTGACTTCTAACTCAATCTGTGCCTCTCGCTATCTATGTGGACATGGCCAACATACCTGAACTCTCCGAGACTCAGTTTTCCCATCTCTAACATGAAGGCTACATGATCTCTCAAGTCTGTTTGAGTCTTTATTTGAATATAATTCTCTTTCAATTTTATAATTATATTTGAATATTTTTCTTGTCTGAATTCCAGATAATTCCTTCTAATAAAAGCAACAACAACATACGGCTCTGCTCCATTGTTCAAGAGGGCTTCCTACTTAGGACTAGGAAGAAAATAGAAGACACGGTTAAATGCAGTGCAAGAGAAAATTAATCAAGCAACAGCAATCCCTTATGTATCTATCTTACTGGGAAGAAATGCTGCCCCAAACAACAGAGCCGTTGAAACCATGTAGGAATGCGGGTGTGGAGAGATCAGAGACCATGTTGCTATCCTCTCTAGCAAGTCATGTCCGTTTTGTGGGGCTCAGTCTTTCTCATATGTAAAGTGAAGCTCTGAAATAAATAACCTTCATCATTTTCTCTGGTGCCTGACGTTCTAGATTTGGAGAAGAAGAGCTTAGATAGTATGGGTCCAAACTGGAGAAGAATTAAAAGTAAATTATTTTGATATAGGCATTATAAAGCAAGCTATCCTGCAAGGGCGCCTGCAAATCGGGGTTTCAACATCCACCACCCAACACAGGAGTGCAACCCCACCCCCATCCTACTCTTTCATTCCGTAAAACTCTTTTTTTCCCCATAAATATATTTCTCTTTCTGCTTTTCTTGTTCTTCTCCTGTCTTGCAGAGACTCTGACATCTTGTTTACTTCTAATACTTGAAATAATTTTTTAAGATGCACATTCTCTTTGACTGTCAAGACACTTAAAAGAACATGATCAATACCTCAATGACACCAACTAATGTTATAAAAAATACACACAAAGGAGACAAAGGTATGTTTCCAAAAATGCGTTTTTCTGCTCTGATTAGAAGAAATATGCACACATAAGTAGGCACTGACTTTGAAACCTGTCTCTCAACTTATTTTGTATCATTCCAGTTCACCTGATCTCTACCTTCACAGGTATCTCTCTTCTCTTTCTTCCTTTTCCTTCTTTCTTTCTTTTTCTTTTTCTTTTCTTTTTTTTTTTTTTTTTTTGCATTTCTCTTTTCTCTATTCTCTATATCTTCTTTTATTTATGTTTTATCTTAGTTTCTCTATATGAACTCTGTCTCCTTATATAGGAAGTGCCAAAAAATGTATACACATTTTAAGAAAGGAAAACACTGTATTAATATATACCGATAACAAAAGAAGTCACATTTGACTTCTGCAATTACAAGGGGTGCTCAAAGTGGTTACCATCAGTGTGTAGTCCCACTTCTGATTATGGTGAACTATTGCTTGAGCAACATTGACCAAAGCGTTAACATATGTGAAAATGTATATACATTTTTTTTGGCACCCTCAGTATACACACAAAGAGAAAATGAATATAGATACATTGTAATGAGGTTAACTTTATAGTTGTAACTTCGCTGTATCAATGACAGTGAATAATCTATAACAAAGTTACAAAACATTAAAAATTGGTCCCTCCTGCTATTTGGCAGAATATTCCTATGACTCAGCAAGTCCTCACCTGGGCGCATCCCCAACATAAACGTGCGCACCCAAACACATGCGGTTGAAGGTGCATAGAAGTATTTGTGATAGCCAAAAATTGGAACCTATCCAAATGGTCCTAGAAAGTAGGGTGTAAAATAAATTGTTTATGGTCACATAATGAATTATGCTATAGCAACCAGAATGAACAATCAACAATAAACAACAATATACACTACTTTGATCGTGTGGGATTTCACTCTGTTATTCTAACCCCACTCTGCCCCACTTCCCACTGCAGCACTTGGCAGATCTTGTGGGGAAAATCAACCTAGCATTTGGGGCTCCTCCGGATTCTAACCCCTCATGCTAGTCCACATAGCTGTCAAAAGTTTCACTGATTTTTCTTTCCCTCAGAAGGTTCTCTGCCTCCCGCAAACCTTATCTCCAGCTGGTGCTAGACTCAACAAATGCCCCAGGAAAGAAAGCAGGGATTCCACTAGCCTAGGAAAGGCTCTTTTCTCTCTGGAGTTTAATTCTTCCACACAATTTATCTATCACAGATTTCTGAGCACTTTTAAAGCATCTTCTACTTTTATAATTTGTTTTGTTTCTCCCCTTAAGTAAGTCCAACACAATAGGTAGGTTGCTGGTACCGTCTGCTTCCAAACCAGAAGTAGACATCTTCTCTGGTTTGAGTTTCCGTTCTACTTACTAGCCCTATAAACTTAGGCAAAATCTACAATGCAGAGCCTCATCTTGAAAGCTGAGATGATTATAAGACCTCCTCCAAAGGGTTAATGGGAAGATTCACTGTAATAATATGTACGTGAAATGTGAGCTAAATGAGGCATATAAGAATTTTTTTTAATGACATCTATAGATTTTGTAGATGCTAAAAATTATAGAATTTGGGGGGCCTGCTTTAAAACAAGGGTACAAAATTACAAACAAAAATAATTAAAAACTTCTAATTACAAAAGGAAAGAACTCATAACAAACTCAAATTTTTAACGAGTCCCCAAATCCCCCCCAAAAAAGAAAAAAGGAATTTATTTTACAAAATAATTAACTGTCTGTCATATTTTTGTGATAACTGTTTCCTTTGATTCCCCCCCTTGGCTTCATTTGATCCTTCCTTCCTATGATAATGCTTCTGTAATATTCTCTCAAAGGAAATTTGATCTGTTGTCTAATAGTGTTGCTTAAAATTTGTTTTCCACTAAAGAGAATTTAAAGAAGTTTTTTTTGGCTTCACTAATTATTGTAATATCATACATTTTTAAGACTGTGATCAAATTTGTGAAACTCTTTAGAAAACTGGTTTCATATATAAGCTATAATATTTAAAAGCATTTAGGATTTTTCTTATGCTTTTTGAGCTTACAGCTCTAATTAAAAGTATTATTGAAAGCCATTCCTCTACTGAAATGACTAGAAATAACTTACACATATACTAAAGTGACTCTGAACCATGTAAACACGAGGTGTGATCAAAATATATGGTGAAAGCTACTGCCGAGTGCCATCCAACGGAAAGGCAGGGATCTTCAATACAGGAAGCGGTGCATCGAACCTGTGACAAGTTTCAGTTTGTTCCGTGCAGTCAGTTGGATGTGAGCTACGGTTGAGAGAAGGTGTGCTTTAAAGTATGCTGTAAATCATCCTCCATCATGATAAGGCTCCGTGTCACAAATTGCTTCTGGTACAGCAATTTCTGTCAAATAAAAACATGACGGTGTGTCCTCATCCACCTTATTCACCAGATTTCGCACTGTGCAACTTCTGGCTCTTCCCCAAAGTCAAAATGATTCAGGACATCGAGGCAGCCTCAACCACACAACTAAATACTCATGAAAGAGGACTTCCAGAACTGCTTCAGAAAGTGGCAAGAACGATGGGATAAGTGTGTTTTAAGTGAGGGGGAGCATTTTGAGGAGAATTAATGGCAATGTGTCTTTTACTGTTATATATATATATATATATATATATATATATATATATATATATATATACACACACACACACACACACACACACACACACATAATTTATACATTCACTATATTTTTGGATCACACAATATATATTTCACCGAGACCCAACCACTGTGTATCACCAACTGAACTCCCCACTCTCCAGACTCCAAAAGTGTACATGGCTACACAGTCACCAACCATCATGAGAGAAAGCATTACATAATGCAAGTTTCACTGGAAAGAGCTGTTTTACTCAATTAGGGTGAATGCATTTTACTGTTGAAACTTTTACGCTAAAACATATGATCATGTGGAAAACGTCCAGGACCTCAGATGGACCCATGCGAAGGGGTCGCCCAGAAGTTGAAGCTTCATTAGCTTCTTGGTAAACCCACCTGGATTAGTAGCCGTTATTCATGACTCTTTGTTCCCTGAGCAAAGCAAGCAGCTCTCCTGCCTGCTTCACCCTTCTTCCTCAGGTCTGCCAGCTTCTGACAGTTTTCCCAGCTGTTGGTATTGCTGTAGCATTTGTCGAAGTGTGTTCCCGGAAACACATCTCTATGTCTGTGCTGTTCAATGTGGTAGCTGCTAGCCACAGGTGGTGACTTACATTTGACTCAGAAATTAATTGATGTGAATAAAATTTAAACTCAGTTTCTTAGTCACATGAGTCACTATCCAAGTGCTCAATAGCCACACATGGCTGGTGGTCACCATATTGGTTAGGCAGATACGGACATGCCTGTCATCACAGGAAGTTCTATATCTATAGGACCCTCACACCCTAAAAAACATCTAGCAGATATGAGTTGCAATGTCAAGTAGATTTGGGAGATGCTGCATTAAAACATCTTCCTTTGATATAATGAATATTAACGCATGAAAAGCTTGGTCATCGATAAATCCACCTAACCCAGTTTTTCCCAAAGCTATGGGAGGATTTCTTTTTTACATCTTAGTCACACTGCCTAGCTTCTTGTTCAAAACTCCTACCAAAACAACCCAAACAACATCAAAACAAAATGAAAAGAGAACTTATTAAATCACCACCTGGTGCCAAACTCTTTGTATCCGTTAAATCACATAGTCCTCATAACAATTTTACATAGATAAATTAATAATTGTAATTTATACACGAAGAAAAAGTGTTTGCTGGGTGAAGAAACTAGTTTAAGATTATAGAACAAATATGTGAGGAAACTGAACCTGCCCCACGGGTCTTGGGCCACACCCTCAACTCCAGAGTCCTTGTTTTGCATTTGACTAGGTTTCAGAATAGGGAATGCCTGCAGGCCATACAGTGAATCTAGTAGATGGACAGGTGGCTGCCTCAGAGTCCTGATGGTCTTGTCTTTGATAGCGGTGGTAGGGCAGACAGGAGCAACAGAGGTCATTTTAGAACCACTTCAATAGTACTAACATCTTCTTAGCTTCAGTAATGTTTTCCAACCTATGAAGTCTGGTTTGTCCGAGACGTTTTAGCAGTGGATCCTTCATGCCAACTCTCTGATGGAGGGGTTATTTCTATCTGCCTTTTCCTGCTGGGAAAGGAGGCTCAGAGCTCTATACTATTTGCTCAAGAGCAGAAGTTTAGTAGAGAACTGAAACGTAAATCTGCTAAGTGGTTTTCAGCATTTTGTTGTTGTTGTTGGTAGATGTGGAACACTTTGCACAAATAAAATTTTATGTTGGGAGCACGGCGGATGGGGGACGTTCTCCAATCAGCTTGGTCTTCTCCCTCTTCCTACTAGTTGTCTGGATACCGCCAAGGCCTCAAGGACCCTCCAGGATTTTATGCAGTAGAGTTTGGAACAATGCTAATAGACTCTGTAGCCCCTTTGCTGCATATCATGGGAAGTGTCCCTGACCAGGTTGGAACATATGGAGGAGAAACCTAAGAATAGCAATTCAGTGGTGTGCTCTAAAAAGAAATTGCAAAATTATTGACGAGTAATCCGGACACCTGGAATCAGTCTTGTCCAACCAATGATTCTTTGGTCACCTACTCAGGCAGAATGTGGGGTGGATTAAACCCTGCGATTTACCCATGGGATCTTTACCATCATCATGACCTCTATGTCTTGACGTCTTGTTATCAGAATTTGGTTGGACGATATATGGTTGGATGGCAATCTTCCTCAGGTTTGGTTTACATGATACATAGTGAAATAAAAAGTATACAAGACTGAAAGCCTGAAGAGCAGATGTATATTCTGCATCTAAAACAGTCCAATTGAATTAGTACAACTTGCTTAGCCTTTTTGAGATTAAACAATTTCTCTCTCTCTCCAACTCCCCATCCCATCCCACCCCCGCACACACACCTATCCTTTACGCTTGAAAAGCTTTAGCACTGAAGGGTGGAAGGGAAGGGTATGCATTATAAACTGTACAGAACACGTAAACATGATGTATCTTTGCGATCTGTATTCTCTCCCTCTTGTCTTTCTCTCTTTGGCACTAGAACTCAACACTGTCAGGAAGGTGGATTGCCTACAGGCAAAAAGCACTGGTTACAGGGGGCTGTAGCATGACCTGTATTTGACACAACTTGCCTCGGGCACTAAGTTTGGGGATGACCCATGCAGTATTTCTCTGCAAGCCCATAAGCAGATTTTTTTTTTTTTTTAAGACAGTGGTTGCTCCTCCTGCACCACCTGCCTACATTTGCATAGTATTGCTGTTTGCAGGGCTATGCAGGGAAATAGGGCCTTGCCAAAAAGCACTGACAGTTGAAAGAGGGTGCTGTGTGCGTATGTGTGCTTGTGTGTGTGTGAGCACATGTGTGCATATGCTTCTGCAAGAGGGGACACTGGGATTCCTTTGTTCTAAAGGGCAGTTTCTGTAGAAGTGGCCAATCAGTCACTGTCACTGCATGAGGAAGAGGTGGGGGAGGTGGTGGTGGGGTGGGGACATGCCAAGTTTGCCCAGAATACTCATTGCACAGGACGATCCCCACAGCTGTTGCACACCCAGTGTAAATACGGACAGCCCCATTCATCACAGGACTCCCTTCCACAGCACACGTCCAAAGTACAACAATGATTTAGTGCCTGCAGCTGGAAGTACACTCCATTCTCTAAAACGGCAGCGTTTAAAAATGAGGCGGTAGAAAAGGAGAGGAGGCATGGGTTACAGGGAGGGGAGAACTCATTTCAGGCTTCCGTGAAGGGGGGAGAAGGGCAGCAAGGGTGAACTACCCCGCGAGGCCACCTCCTTGCTTTATCTTCAGTTTCCTCCCCAAACTCACTGGCTTCGGTGTGACTCAAGCTAAAGCCTTTGAACCACTGTTGCATCTGCTCTACTGCATGTCCATGGCGCTGGCAGCAGCACTGTGGCTCTCGGCACCTGCTTTTTAGGCAGTATCGATCCAGATAGCCTGGAAACTTCTGTGTGGACAACACAGTGTACAAAACCAGCAGGGCAAGAAAACAAATAGCTCGATTTTCCATGAGACATGTGTATTTATCATTCGTTCGTTCGTTCATTCATCCATTCATTCATTCATTCAATGACTAGCTTATAGCATCTACTACATGCCCAGTTCTCTGCAGAGAACTATAGGTACAAACAAAATAAACGTAAAACTGGTTCTAGGGGGCATTTGTAGTTTAGTGAGGGTAACAGACTCACAAATTAAAATACACATTTTTTTTAAATGTCTGACACATGATACTCAGTGATGCTCAAAGCCTGAATAGAGAATGCTATCAAGTTTTGCCGGGGGGTGGGGGTGGGGAGATATTTTTCTTTGCGGATGGGATAAGGCTTTTTAGAAGAATTCTCTGAGTGGCGATGGAGCACGGCATACTTCAGATTGCCCAGAGCGAAATATGTCAATACAATGAAGGAACCATAAGAAATTTTGAAAGGTTTTCAAACAGGTTGTAACATGATCATGGTTATTTGTTAGAAAAATAACTAGATTGTAGGTGTGAAGGATGGATTTGAGGGAGGAAAGAGATACAGACACAAGTTAGCAGCTTATTTGGACAATCTGGACGAGAGATGATGAAAACCTGCACTGGGGTCACGGCAACAGGAAATAAGGAGACAGGGGCTTCTAGCGCTGACAAAGGGAGAATTTTCAGGACTTGGTTATTACGTGGCTGTAAAAGCTACTGTCTCACATCCACATTGTGTTTGTGTTTTCATGCTGAGACTGGACTTCTGAAACTACTTTTTTTTTTTTGTACCCAGTTTCCTGGAAAGCTCTGCCACTGAGGACCACTAGAAGAAGGCAAGAGACACGCAGAAGGGGCTTGCTCCTTTTTATTTTGCCAACAATGATCCAGAAACGACACTTGACCCTGGCAACAGGATTCTAAACTCTGGCTTCTTTCAGCAATCACATTGCACCTTCTCAGAGGTGCCAATTAGAGCTTGCTAATGTTACCCTTCTCAGTAGTTGGAGCACCAGCTCTGTGGAGCATCTTCTAACTGAGGGTCTATGTTATAACCATCCCAATCTCTTCTCTTTGATCTCCTAATCCTGGGGATGATGGCTGTTTCCTATAGTCCTTGACTCTGCTCTCTCTCTCTCTCTCTCTCTCTCTCTCTCTCTCGTCTCCCCCCCACATTCATATAATCAATTCCCATATTAAATCTCTCTTTAAAATACTGTGTTTCCCTGAAACTAAGACCTAACCAGAAAATAAGCCCGAGCATGAATTTTCAGGAGGACATCCCCTGAACATAAGCCCTAATGCGTCTTTTGGAGCAAACCTTAATCTAAGACCCCGTCTTATTTTCAGGGAAATGCGGTACCTGGCGTGGTATGTTTTCCTGCCTAAACCCTGACTGTTGCGAGAGTCACTGACGATTCCGAGGAGTCTAGTTCAGGGATTTTCCGAGATGTGAAGACTGTTAGAAAAGATGACACAGAAGAGCAGTTTTGTCAAGACAACAATGGATTTGTTCTGAGCGCAGCCCTGTGATGGGCAAATAGAAGTATGTGTATGAAACGGAAACATGGAAGAGAGGTGTTATATTTAGAAAGGATGCTACAGAAGTGATAAATATATAAGGAAAAAAATAACCACAACTTTAGGATGGAATGGTTTAAAGGATACTTTGAGAGACACGTGATATTTTGACGGTATCACAGAAATGTGAGCTAAATAGTGAAATTGACTCAGTGTAGGGTGTTGACTCTTCCACCTGTGATTTAGACAGGTGCAGCAGTATTGCAATGTAGAAATGTGAAATTTGCCCTTGTATATTAGAGGGTATGTCACGAAGGGTTCTAACTTTATCTCAAGTTAATGAATCCCTTATATGATCCTTTACTCATGTCACTTAGTCTTCCCTGCATCCTAGTGAGGAAAGTCTTGTGGGTGTCACATTCTCCATTGTATACTTGAGAAAATCAAGTGTCCTATCAAATACAACGGCTGGAATGCCAAACCAGATCACCTCTATTTGAATCCAAATGATTATGTGTTCCTGATACAGCAAAAGAATCAGTATTCCAGAGTGAATTCTTTGGATTAAAAAAAAGAGTTTGGATAACATATGTAGATATGTAAGATGGCGAGAGAGTATGCAGAGACTTAAAAATCTAACCCAGAAATGTTGGATTTACAAAGCTCTATTGACTACATATCTGGAACCAGCATTCTGCAAAGATTGATGTGGCCACGAAGATTTGGTTGTGTGGAGTGAGACTCAGAATGATTGTGCCTAGTGACGGGTACTTGGGAGATTGTTGCAGTAACCTCAGCATCTAATAAGATGCATCTCTCAATTAGGATTATAAAAGTAGATATTGAAATAAAAAAGCAGGCGTGTATGACACTGCACACACACACACACAAAACCCCCAAAACAGACAAGAAGTATTGCAATGGCTAGGTACATGAGTGTATGCAGCATTTAAAGGAGAGAGAGAGAAAGGTCAAATACAATGTTAGGGTTTAATGGCGGCTACCCAGGGAGATAAAAAAAATAAAAACTGCCTTTCGCTGAGCCTGGAGCTGGTTTGCCAGAGAGAGAAGCTGAGTTCAGGCATGCAGATGTTAATTCTGAGTTGATAAACTAATAGTGAGGCATCACTGTGGCAAAGTTCAATCAGTAATTGGAGATGTGTGAATCCATTTGTTTTTCACGAAGAAAAAAACTGACTTTGTTCCAAACCCTTGATGGCGATGCATCGAGGAGCATGTATGTGACATCCTGTCTTCCCCATTTGTGAGACAGATTAAGAGAAGTGAAAGAGACAGAGATAGATAGATAGATGATAGATAGATAAATAGATAGATAGATAGATAACCCACATTTAGAACTTTAAGAAATGAGTTGTTGTTAGAGTTTTTATCGTTACTCCTAAAGAATACCATTAGAGAATTCACTGAGTGTGATACTAAAGCAGAGCTGCTCTAATTGAAGTGGGAAAACAGGTTCCCTGAAGCCCTTTCTGTGCAGCTGCAAGGTGCCTATACTGGCTGCTGCAAGGTGCCTTCTGAGACCCTACTATGGAACCTGGATCTCCTCAGAACATACCTGGAAAACCACTAAGCTAAGTCCAGTTTTATATAGAAAGTAAAGTCCAGGGAAATGAAGTCACTTCCAGTCATCTGAGTGAATCTGTAATATCTGAATAGTCTTCAAGGGGCATCCAACATTTTCTGACTCCAGTGCATTCACTTTCTATCATCCAGGATCAAGTATGCATATACTGAGTCCTGAAAAAGTGTAATTTCTGTGCCAGGTGTATACTATCGAAACATAAGGCACCCTTCAACTTACAGAAAACAGTTCTGACCACGTAAAGCCAATTTGTTCCAAGCACCATCTCCTTACCAGGATTTCCATCAATGCCGTGCATTGCCTAAAACAGTATTGATAACCTAAGCCTCACTGGGAAGGATTGCTTCTCTGGGAAGACTGTTGACTGTGTTAAATGATTAATGAGGACAATCTGGAAAGACTGTCTGGGTGACTGTTAGACAGATGTTTCCATATGTGGCAGTGGAGCTGCAGCAGCAGCTTGGGATAAAGGAAAGTACTCTGAACCAGAAGCTGTAGGACCTGATTCAATCCCAGCTCTGACTTTACCATATAAAAAACCTCATAATTAGCTCTCATGTTGTATATGGAGACCTACACATATGGAGGTGAAGATTAAGATAAATGATCACAGTTTTTCACCCCCAAAAATTTGAACTAATGTCAAGACGTGTATCTTTTTCGTAGAGTAGTATGAGACTAGAGCCTGGTATTGGGCTTAGGGACAACCTATAAGGTCATGTGATATAATCTCTTCATTTAAAATACCCAATCGGAATAGTCTTAGGAGGTGACCTGTCGTAGGTAAGGTTGTGGTTTGTGAAAGTGTCATAATATTCAGTTCTTCTTTGACTTTTGATTCTAGTGTTGGAACCCTAAAAAGGCTGATATCTGTATCAATGATCCAGAGATCATTCTTTTAACTTATATCTTGAATACTCACTGTGTGTAAATTTCTGAGATCTGTGTTATGATGATAATGGTAAACAAATTAGAGACGATTCTCATGATTAAAGTATCTGAAGCCAACATAGGCTAGCTTTAAAAAGTGGGGATTTTGAAAGAATATTGGATGGCTAGCTCCTTAAATCAAGAGTTGAATACTAAGACTCAGGAGAAGTGGGGAGCAGGGAATTTCAGAAGGCCTAGGGAAAAGGAGCAGTTTAATCTTTAATACTATCATCAATATGACTCATTTGTCTCTTGTTTTGCAATTAGTTTTCCAAAAGAGAGAATCTGAGTGTTCGGAATGACTTAGCTCTTTAGTTGAAGATAAAACTGCTATGGCCAAAGGTATGCAGACAGATAATGCAGACACGGCAGTTGGGTCTCACACACTTAGGTATTCCCAGTGATTAAAGAATCATTACGAGCTAGGCAGCCTCTCTAAGAAAGGGATCTAGTTCAATAAAACACAGCACCTGCCTTTAATGGGTTTACTATGTAATAGGGGTGCTACGCATATATAAAAGGCACTGTGACAAAAGGATTTTGCATGGCACAATAGAAGCATAGAAAAAGGACTCTATCCACTCCAAGGGGGTAGAAAACTTTTTGAATAGGGAATCAAGATTTTTCATTTGCGATTGTCCTCTGAAATCTCCCCATTAATTTAAACACCTAGAATTGAGGTCAAAGGTGTTTTCAATTGCTCTCCAATTTTCCTTTAAAACAGAACATGGGAAAAAGTCTGCTAAGTAACATCTGAGAATGTTGACATAATGAAATAATCCCAATTTGCAAAAGCCATGTTTACAAAATTGTTTTCAACACAGAACATCTTATTTATGCTTCTATATCAGGGGTGTCCAAACTTTTTTCAACGTTTTTCACCAAGGGCCATATGCGGCAAAATACACAAACAGCCGGGCCACTCACTCGAGGTGAAGTACGTATTGCTTCACCCGGTTTATTTAAGTAAACTAAATATATTTTTGGAATTTGCTGCGGGCCAATTAACAATGGATTGCGGGCCGCAGTTGGCCCGCGGGCCGCAGTTTGGACAACCCTGCTCTAGAGCAATGCAACAGAAAAATAAAGTCAAAAGCAGGGTCATGAGTAAGACTATAAAGAAGTAGGGAGAACTTATTCTATTTAGCAGAAAATGGAGTTGCACCATGAGCAATGTAGGTGGTGGGCCCAGAGTCTTGAATCACACTATGGAAATCACCGTTGGTGACCTAGGAGGAACTGCAAGTTGTTGGTTTTGGAAATGTGGCCTCAGACCCTGGATTGAAATAAATGATTTAAGAATAAGGGGTATGTTGCTCATGTGATCAAAGAGCTAAATTTTGGAGAGAATGGGTATCTAAGTGGAGCTCCCAGTCTGGACATAAAGCATGCCCTTCTATTCTGATACAGAAAAGTTCTGGAGGAAAGAATGAGGGTCACTGCAATAATGACCACACCTCCATTTTCTCCCATCTCTGATCCCAACCCACACTGAAGAATTCGCCTCCCTTCTCAAAGTCTTCCATTGGGTTCTCAGTGCTAAGGGAACAGAGTCCAAATTCCTTAGACAGCTTTAAGAACTTCAATACTATGACTCTTAAGTATCTTTCTGTTCTTACTTCCACTGCAGTGCTCTGTGAATGCTAACTTCCTGCCATATTTTGCATTTTCACTTATTTTGCTTTTGCTCCTGTTGATCTCAATGGAAATACCTTATATTTTAGGACTCTGATAGTGAGATTTATAAAATATATATGTTTGGTCTTTGTCCCCATTTCCAGCACAGAGCCCCTAAGACCCTTGGCATTTCCTAAGGAGGAGAGCAATGAAGATGTCTCTTTTCATGCTAATAAGGTGACATATGGAAAGCACCTAAGGATGGGGGCTGGTTACCGGGGCACCCAAGCATGTGATTAGAAGGTTTGAATTGTCAATCCCACCCACCTGACATCCTGGGAGGAAAGAGGGGCTGGAGGTTGGATCAATTGCTAATGGTTAATGATTTAATTAATCATGCTTAGATAATCATGCCTCCATAAAAACCCAAAAGGACACGGAGAGAGCTTCCAGGTAGGTGAACACATGGAGATGCTGGAGAGGGCATGGAAGCTCCGCTGTGTCCTTTCCCTCTGCGTCTCTTCCATCTGGCTGTTTGCGAGTTGTATCTTTTTATCATAAACTGGTAATCTAGCAATAAAATATTTCTCCGAGTTCTGTGAGCTGCTCCAGCAAATTAATCAAACCTGAGGAGGGGGTTGTGGGAATCTCTGGTTTATAGCCAGTTAGTCAAAGTATAGGTAACCAGAGATTGTGACTAGTGTCTGAGGTGGGGCGAAGGGGGGGTGAGGTGGAGTGGGGAGGAGACAGACAGTCTTGTAAGATTGAGCCTTCGGTGTGTGGAATCTGATACTGTCTCTGGGTAGACAGTGTCAGAATTGAGTTGAATTATAGGACACCCAGCCGGTATCTGGGGAATTACTTGGTGCTGTAGTGAACCCCGCCTCCCCCTGCCACACACACACTTCGGGATTGGTCTCAGAACAGTAAGAAGGACTTTGCTAGACTGCTTCATCTGTGACATTATTTTCTTGATTCATAGCAATTTATGTAAGTCCATTTGCTTTCTTTGTTTTGGTATTTTCTATATTTATTTATTTGTGGATCTCCAATAAACTTTAAACTACCTGAGTTAGGAACTGGGAACTGTGCTGGAAAGAGAAAGGCAGGCCTTGAGTTGCATCACAGATTTTATATTCCCTGGTTGTGTGAAAAAGTCACAAATGTCTCTGAGCTACCCCCTAGTCCCTTTGTAAAATGGGATGATGTCATCTTTTCAGAAATGTATGTAAAGTACATATATGATTTTACATAAATCTGCATATAAATGGAACTATGACAATTATGTTTTAATTCTTATTTTCTATCTGTCTTAGGTCTCTTGGTTGAAGGAGAGAGGAAACAGATCAAGTAGCTTAAGGAAAACCAATGTCTCTCAGAATCCAAGAGAATTTTAAGTAACAGAACTGTTGAAAAGGGAAGAATGCAGATGATTCTTAGATACAATGGGAAGCAGGGATGCCAGTCCCACCAGAGCTTTGATTGGCCTGAACTGCATGGAGCCCTCACTGTCAACTACCAATAACCTTTGGCCAATGGGGTGGGAACATAGCACACCATAGTATCTTCTTCTCTTGGCCTATGGAAGGGGAGCTCTTCCCAGTAGAAGGAGGTTTCTGCATAATACCACAGATGTCCATCAGAACATACACAGACTTATAGTTTCTTATGTGGAAACCCAATAAACACTGGAAGCATGGCAAAGCAGGCACGATATTTTTGTTTGGTTTTGGGTATTTTTTTGATTTTTAGAGAGACAATCTCCATAAAAAAATAGAAACCCTCTGGACTTCTTATAACCCTGAAGATAATTGTAGAGATGGTGGTCAGACTCATCAAAGAAAGATCTTTCTGAAGAGAGATATTGGTCAAGGGGTGCAAAGTTTCAGTTACACAAAAATGAATACATCGGGAGAGCTAATATACAATAATGTGACTATAGTTATCAATACTGTAGTGTATACCTGAAATTTGCTAAGAAGGTAAATCTTAAGTGTTCTCACCATAATTTAAAAAAATAGTAACTATGGGAGGTTATAGGTACATTAATTAACTGCGGTGATTATTTCATAATGTATACATATATCAAACCATCAAGATGTACATCTTAAACATATACAATTTTTAATTGCGAATTACATCTCAATAAATTTGGGGAATAAAGAGCTTATTTTAGTGCTTAATTCACTTCAGAAGTTCTGTGCCTACACCATGTTTCTGCATGAGCCATAACTCCAAGTGCCTTGGTGGCCCAACAAACCTACCCGGCTGGCCTACATATCGACTGAATTCGATGCAGCTTCTTCAATATGCAGTCAATGAGATATGGGTTAAATCTTCTACATTATTCTCTAACCCATATTTAGTTTCTTCAGGTCCCAGCCATTGCCTCTCTTTTAAATGTGTATAATCAAGATGCATTATAGTTCTGATGGGAGGGATAGGGTGACTGAATCACTGTTGTGTAATTAGTAAGTACAAATTTGGGTTCTTGTTCTAGCTTTGTCATTGATCAGATGTGTGGCTTTAGGCTAGATTTTTCCTCCAAAATTCTGGGTCCAGTTGATAAGATGATTCTGGATGATTCTAAAAGCGCTTCCTACTTTGGCATTCAAGAATTCTATGGCCTTTTGGTGTCCTCTTTGGTTTAGACTTTATAATTTTACAGGGAGATGAGATGTAGACACACATTTTAAACTTATATTACAAAAACTTTGAGCCGTTGGAAATAGAGAGATAAATAAAAGGAGCTTTGATTCCAAACAGGCTTTCCATCTTCCTTCTTTCTCTCCTAAACAGCTGGCTTATGTCAGGGGCTTGAGGAAAAACACCTGGATTATAAGGTTAAAAAACAAACAAACAAAACCCCCTGCCTTCACTAAGCACAATCTCTGGGCATGAGCCCCAGGGAGTCGAATAAGTGCTCTATTTCTTTTCATCTGTATTTTCTCCATCTGTTCTAATCACACCTCCTTCTTGGAAGTAAGAGAACTACTACTGTCTGTTGCAATGTAAGGGTGAAAAAGGTTAATTAACACTGAAGACAGATCCCAATTGCCCTACATCACACCCCTGTCCACACACATTAGACTAAAAGAGGGTGCCCTCCTTTCCGTGACCCAGTGCTGCTCAGAGCTCCTCTGCTTGCTCCTCTCAGCTTCTTGCCTGTCTCCCCTCTTTCCTGAGTTAACTCCAGACACTTGCTGCCAAAAGCTCTCATCCATACTAATGTGGCAAAGCACCTGAGTCACAGGGAGGGAGGCACACGGCATGTCACACAGAAGAAAGGGCCATGCAATGCTTTCTTCAGCACTCTTTAGATCCAAACAACACTAACGTCTACCACCTGAGTGAGTGAAGGTTATTTATCCACACTATGGCTTAGAGAGATAGGCAATGCTAGAATCACTCTACAGACTGAGGGTAAGAGATAGAATAATGTACCTATGGTCACACAACCAGTAAGAGCCCAAATCCATATACAAGTTCATTGCCTTTTCCATTATATGCTGCTCTTTGTCTGCTTTAGATTCCCCTTTGTTTATTGCCTAGCTTGTCCATCCTTTCTGCCTTCTCTCATTGCTTCTATTTTCCCACTAACTTTAATTATTAAATGTCCTGTGTTCACGTCTCATGGGTCGTATTATTTTCTTTTGTTACATCTTCAAACATTTGGTATTAAAAAATAGTAGTTTAATGTTAAAAATACCTAAACAATAAGTGCTATGAAAGTGGGGAATTTATCGTGGTTCACCACTGAATTCAGAGCACCTAGCAGATGCATAATTAACAGTTATTCATTGAGTGACTTCAGTAAAGGCAAACTATTGTCTTTACTGATATGAATCATATTAATGCATACACACAGTATACTGTAAGGTAAGGTAAGAATTACAGGAGAAGAAGATATTACTATAGGATTTCAAAGTCAATTTAAGAAGACAGCACGTGTATACAATTTAACATTCAATTAGTTATTTATTTGTCAAATATATATTAATTACCTACTCTGTGCTAGCAAATATATCTGTTGCTTGACCTGAAATAATAAACAAGTCTATGTTTTTAATCCACAAAACTTCTTCAGAGAGATAGACAACTAAACATAATATCGTATCCTCAACAAATAAATGCTAAAGAAGGTGTCAATGGTCCTGTAGAAGGAGAATGGGCAAGTATCTAATCCATTCGTCCAAGTCAGAGAAGGCACCCTGGAAAAAGTGGTGTCTAAACACATGCTGAAGTCAGAGATGCAAAGGTTAAAGGTACGAATCATTTCAAGAAGAAACGTGTACCCAGAAACAAATCATAGAAATTATGTAATACGGCTAGAAGGTAGGGTTTGAAGTGAGAAATCCTGGGAGACAAAGACAGGTAGACAGTGATCACTCAAGATTTGCTTCTCAGCATGCGGTCAGTCCTAGAAGAGAGAATCAGTATTACCTGGAAGCTTGAGAAGTGCAGCGTCTCAGGCACGTGATTTAACGAGGTACTTGCTCTCAGACTCGTGCAATGTATAGGACTGGCACTGGAACTGGCCTGAGAGTCAGTGCCTCCTGAAATTATTCCCCTGAGGTGTCTCACTCAACTCCCCCTAGGCCAGGACCTGTACCCAAGCATGCCGAATCAGACACTCTAGTTGAACAAGATGCTCAGCTAATGTGTATGCACATGACATGGAACAAGAACTGTTTGCAGACCACGCTTGAGTGTGCAGATTGCCTTGGGAACAATGGTTGTTATTTACAGGGGTTAGGCTTTTTGCTTTATTCATAAAGGTCTCTGAGGCAGTGTGGAGAACATGCTGGAAAGGGGGCCACGTCTGGAGCTAGAAAAGTTAGGTAGGAGACTGTTAGAGTGAGTCTTTAAATAATCTTTTAGATTTTATTAAGATTCTTCCAATATTATTATAGTGACCCAGGCCTGGAAGAATAGTCTGATTTAAGGAGTGTTTGACCACAGTGAGTGCACAGTTGGACATATGGAGTAAGGATGACGGAGGAATCCGGCACACCTGGCTGGCTCATGGCTGTGGTAACCAGGCTGTTGTGAGTATCACTCACTGATGTAAGGAAAAAATAAAGAACACATGTATGGAGAGAAAACGACGAGCAAACATCCGGAGATGTTCAATTTGATAATTTTTAGATTACGCAACATGATCGATAGATGTCAAGATCAGGAAGAGCGATATGAGCTACAGAGATGAAATTTCAGAATTGTCATCTCTAAAAATGATAAGGCTCTGGGAAGAAATAGGAGTTTTTAAAGAGTGTATTAAAATAAGAAATGGTAAACTTTTTTTTTTTCAAAACACAGAATGCCAACATTTAAGTAATATCTGAATAATTATTTTCATTTTCAAAATTATCTTCACATCCAATATACCATGTGAACTACACAAACTTTTTTGGTGTCAGGCAGAGTAAGATTATTATCCTCATGTCACAGACAAACTGGGGCTTGTAATTTTTAGGTTGTTTTGGCTAGTAAATCACCTAGCTGAATACACACTTGGAGCAGTTCCAATTGTATTGCAAGGCATGCAATTAAGAGAGGAAAGCAATTAAAATGCACTGTAGGTTTAATAGGAATGGAGAGAAATGATGCAGACCACAGTGGTTAGCAAAGCCTTCATGGAATAAGTTTCCATTATTTCAGCAACTGCTCTAGGTCTCGTGGGAGACACAGATTTTGAGTAGATATTTACGGCTTAATATTTTAACAATTACTATTTTTGCTAAATGTTTGAGAGTCTTGAATAATTATTGGTAAAATAAAGATAAGAGCTCCTTTGTCTATTCCAGTATCGCTGAAGATTTTATTTTACAATCACCTGAACAAATATTAAGAACCAGTTGCTTGTTTTCTTTTGTATTATTTTTTAACCGAAAACACACAAATAATTTTATTTAGTCAACTACGTATTGATTCAGCCCCTACTATATATCACAAGTCATAAGCAAAACCAACTAACCAAACAAAAAAACCCAAAATGGTGAAAACCCTGGCCATCAAGACAAACCGAAACCTTCATTAGAACCAGTTGCTTTTAAATCTTGAATGACAAACTCTTGACAGAAACACCTCTGAACCATCTTAGCAATTCAGGCCTCACTAATCATGATGGTACAGATGTGTACGTTGAGGCAGAACAGAGGCTAATAAGTCTACCTACATTAGGCAGCTATCGGGACAGGAGAAAATGCAATAACTGATTTATAATGTGAGGCACGATTAAGAGGAAACTTTTGACCGTATTAATCTTACCTACATTTCTTAACCTTGGGTGACACAGAATCAAAATATAACAACATTCTGCGTTCTTATCAACAGTTTTCATGTTAGTCACAGAGAATTTACAGCCACGTCCTCGTGTCTTCCAAGTGACCTAAAGTTCTGAGAAGTACAATCATCACTATTAACAACGTTATGGCTTGTTACATTTTTAAAAGTACTCTAATATATAATATTTAATTACTAAAATCTTATCAGGACAAGATGGGAATATTCATTCCCATTTTCAAAATAAATAATGGGGGAAAAATAAAGTGTATGGAGAATGTGTCTTGCTCTGGTTAAAACAGTAATTAATAGCAATAGTTTTAATAGAAATAATTTATTAGGAGCCTAAGCGATACCAGGAGTTGAGCCAAGTGCTTTACAATCATTGTTTCACTTAATCCTCACAATAAGCTAAGCATTATTATCCTTATTTTGCAGGTAATGAACCTAAACCTTGAACAAATCAAGAAAGTTGTGCAAAATTACACAGAGAATATATAATGGAACAGGGGGATGAAGCTCGTCCTAGCTCACTATTACAACTCTCTTCCTATGAGTCAGTCAGCAAACTTTTGTTAAATATCCATGACAGCAGGGGTCCAACTGGAGACACTGAAAATCTATACATTATGATCTTACAAGTCACACACAGAATATTAGAATACCAAATAATTACAATTAAGAGATTCTTTAAATATTACACAAAATATAGGCATGGTTCCTCTTTCTAAGAACTTACAGTTAAGCGGGGGATGAAGGAGGGGGGGAGGCTATAGAGATAATTCCAAAATAACGTGATAGAGTAACAGAAACAGGAGTGAAAGGGAAACTGAGACTTGAGTCTACATCATATACTTGTATATAAATACATGTAGTTTAAAATAGAATTTTAGAGAAAAATAAAGAAAAATTTTAGATAGTTGCACCATGGTTGTAAGGGTGAAATCTTGGGAGATGAGTTCCACGGAACCAGATTATCACACTTTCTTTAGTCAAAGGAAGCGTTAGAGATACTCTGCCAGTAAATGAATGTGGAAGCCTGTTTTCCTAGAGACCCAGATGATTGCTCCGTGAGCAGGGAACTTAAGAAAGGCCTGTTATAGCCTGAAAGTTTGTGTCCCCCCCAAAAAAATGCCTTTGTAAAAACCCTCTCCAATGTGATGGGATGAGGAAGTGGACCCTTTGGGAGGTAATTAGGATTAGATAGGGTCACAAGGGTAGAACTCTGATGGATGGGATTAGTCCCCTTAGAAAAGTCACGCAAAGCGCTTGCTTCCACTCGCGCTTTCAGCCATGTGAGAATACAATGAGAAGTCAGCGGCATTCTGCAACCCAGAAGGTCCTCATCACACCCTGGCCTCAGACTTCCAGACTCCTGAACTGTGAGAAATAAGTTTCTGTTGTTTATATGCCACCCAGTCTATGGTACTTTGTTATAACAATCCAAACTGTTAAGACTGCTCTAAAGCAGTCCAGGATACAGACAAGGAAGCCTGACTACGGGAGTGAAGTGGGCACAGATGAGATCATGTGTTTAAAGAATCTGCATGAAGATACTTGGGTGCCAATTGGCTAGTCTTCTCACAGCAAGGACCAGTAAGTCTAATACCTCTATTATTATGTCCCTAAACCTATTCTATTTTTACTGATGTTTTCCTGGACGTTGAAGCCTTTTGTGATAGATCTCGCAATTGGCTTTCACTTCTCATTCTGCTCAAGTCTTGTCAAAGTGCTTTGCATGGATTCATTAATTTCAAAGTTACTTGTTTCCATATCTTACTATGGTTAGTCTACAAATGTCTAGAGAGGAAGATCAGTGTCTGATTAGTCTTAAATATAAGTTATTACAAAACTAGTTCAATACCTGGAACATAGGTGAATATTAAATATTGGTTGGAAAATAAACTATTATGCATTTCCTGCCTATTCCCTCTACTAATAATGTAAGTAGCCCCAAGCTTAACAGGAAACTTAATTTATAGCTAGATATAAATGATCTGATTTCCACTCCTATAACACTTCATAATTCCAATCATAACACTCATCATTGAGTACTAAAATTTACTGTTAATTCTGTGATTATACTCACTTTACCTTTTACAAAGTTTGAAATTCCATACCTACTTAATTAGTGAATAAATAAATAAGCTATTATTTGTCTCATTATTTTTTATGCATTTTACTCGCCGATCTTTCCTTTGTCCTCTATGCAAGTGTATATGTCTTTGCATCATGCGCTTTTTAAGAGCCCAACTTTATCTCATTAGTGCACATTCAAAAAACACAAAGAAACCCAGAGAGAGCTCTATCCAGTCAAAATGGACATTAAAACATTCATTTTGACCTCTTCTTGAGATATATTGTAAACGTGAAAACACAGTTTCTGAAGTTAGCATTCCCATCTCAATGAACTCATCTGACAAGAGAATCAGGCCACACAGGGGTAGGTAACCCATTCCACCAGAGGCTCGACAAAAGTCTAACACCTTTTACCATTTTCCCCACAAATACATATACTGTACTTAGAATGCCAAGTTCAAGGGATCTTGATTAGAAAAGCTAAGGGAAAAGCTCCCAGCTCTTCAATTCCTTCTCACTTGAAAACACAGTAGACTGTCATTTTGTGTTGCTATCAATTGCGTCAACACATATAGGCACCAATTTACTTATGGAAATAGGAAAACTACATATTTGAGTGAGGAAGTTCCAATAACAGCCTAAATATAGGTAAGATGTCTTTTGACCTTCCTCATACACTTCACATCACTCACAAACTCCATGCTAATTCCACCACCTACGTATCTGATACTGTCCTGTTGCCATCCCGATTCACTGCCGCCTTTCACCTTACACCTTCCTCATTTCCTGTCTATATAATGTCTCCTTACCCCTCCTACCCCTGATCTTGCAATTTGTCTGAGGTTTTATTTTGTTCTTTCACTTGGAACATATTCCTTTGTTTCTTCATTTTGTTTGACACTGTTGGTTCCTATGCATTAGATAAAGCAGCCACCTCTCCTAGTCTTGAAAGCGTGATCTTGTGCAAGTGATGGACCTTATAGTTCAACCCTGCCCTAGCTCTTGTTTGTCTTTCAAACCTTTGTGACTGTCCAAACAGCCTATTTTATTTTTAATAACACCCAGTAGTTAAGAGTTTGCCAAGACCTGTCGATGTCCCAAAGGGGAGACTCTGAGTCAGCACTTAGGTCCAGGCTAATTGGAAGCCAGACCCTCAGGCAGCCGCTTTCAAAGTATGAAAATATATATAGCCCCATAGGAACACAAGCTTAAGCCCCACCCCCACCCCTCACCAATGCCAGGTGATTTAGAGGTGCCCCCTGGGCAGCAAGCTCTAAAATTGGGGCTCCAAATCAGTGTATAAGCTCCTGTCTAGGAGATGCTGGAAAGGTGTAGGGAGGCAAGGGGTAAATGCAAAGATGGTATGTGGGGACAGAGCCAGGAGTGCAGTGTCCAGGCTCTCGGCCTCACATACAAAGGTGCTGGCTCAGGTAGTAAATGGCCATCAACTGTGATTGGATGGCCATCAGCTGTGGCTAGATGGCCGTCAGTCAGCTGTAACCAGTGAGCCATTGGCCACTAATATAACTGCTGTGGCTATGCTAGCAAAAAAATGGGGGCTAGCAAGAAGATAGTGATATGCTAGCAAGCGTGGACTGCAGTTAGGACGGCGGGTTGTGGACAGTGTGGCTCCTGCTTCCTGTGTCTCCAACCCAGCCGCCAGCGAGACTACAGTGGTATGACTCCCCTACCTATGGCTCCGTGGATGTTCCTTTTTGGCCTCACCATATCCTGCGTTCTTGTGTGGGGAGTGGGAGCTGAGACCCCGCAGGCCGCCCCGCACGACATGGTATCTACCTGCTTACATTCTGTAGGCCTCAGGCGGAAGCTCTGGGACAAGCAAGTGGGCCCCTTTCACTGAAAGCCTGGGGGTATGTTTCAGTTTGATGTCTGTGCAGTGCCAAGGGGGTGGCAACTGGCCAAGAACTATCTCTCTGATTGTTGTAGTCCCCTGGGACTCAGGAACACAAGCATCCTGGCCACCAGAGCCAGGCAATCAAAGGGCATCTCCTGGGTGGCAACAGCAAAGACAAGCACCAGATGCACCTAAAAGCTCCTCTCCAGGAAACGCCCACCCTCAGAGGCCGCTGGAGAGAATCACAGTCAGCCCTTAGATGTTTACTTAATTAGAAGCCTGCCCTTCAGGCGCAGCTATCACAATAAGCTAATAGGTCACTGTTTTTTGCAGAAAAGCTTAGTTCTTGGGTCCCTTACCTTTTCTGTGCCCTGGAGGTGGCAGCCAGTTAGAACTCTTTCTCCGTTGGTTACAATCCTGTGGAAGCCAGGAGCGTAAGCCCCACTGGCCCCCAGAGCCAGAAGGTATAGAGGTGTCCACAGCTGCAAATACTTGGGAGTCAGACGTAAAATAGGTGCAATAGACGTAAAGCCGGTCCATCAGTCGTAAAACAGAGGCACCGCGTGTAAAACACGGCTACCAGATGTAAAAACGGGGCACCATGTGCCTGTAAAAGCTCCCTGTCTGGGAGATACCGGTGCTGTGGACTGTGGCTGAGGGAAAGTTTAGAGAAAGCACCATCGGGGGCAAAAACAGAAGAAGAAGGAGAAGGAGAAGGAAACGGAGAAGAAAAGGAAAAAAGGGAGCCTAGTATTTTATAAAGAAAAATAAAAATGGCTCCAGGGGGTGGAGCAAGGCAGGAAAGCGACGATGGCACTGGAGAGCAGCCCAGTGGGCCTCCGAATGTGTGTCAAGTTAGATGCCTGCCCCTCAAGCCGAGCTGCAAGACAAGCGGACGAGCCTTCCCTGCCCCAAGTCCAGGAGTCCCTCCATCGGCTGCTTAGCACTGGACCTGAGGCAGGTGAGTCCAACAACTAGGTTTTCAAGAGCCGTGTCTCAGACTGCTATTAGCCCTTTGGGTCTTCTGGAAGTGAGCCTTGCTCGTTTTCTGTCCTGAGCGGGAGGTGGCTATCAAAGTTTTAGTCTCACATACAAAGTGTGTATCTTTCCACAATGTCAGTCTTTATTAGAATAAAGCCATGGATCTAGTCCTACTGACTCAGTTAATCACAGGCATTAATCAAGGCTCTGGCCAGAAGATGGCCTCAAATAGTTGAGGTAGAGCAGTTTCACACAGGAGGGTCACACAGGTTTGCAAGCAATAGGGTTAGGCAAGGTGAATAGCCTTACGAAAGAAGGATGAGAGAGAGAGCCTGGTGTTTAGCGAGAGTCCCTACGGCACTGGGGTGTGTAGGGTCAGGCGTCAGGCCGGGCTAGTGAAATGGTCGGAGGCGAGGCTTCATGGGCTCTGTCTGGGACGAGTGCAGGTGCAGTGTCAGCTCGTCAGTTGAGGCCTGAGTGACGAGCCGTCAGAGAGCTCTGGTTTTATGCTCAAGACTGGGTGTGGTGCACCCATCTGCAGTCCGAGAAAGCCGTCCATGTGGTCACACTCCACCCTGCGTGTGGAGTTACCTGGTTAGGGCATTCCCTGGGTACACCTTTCACGGGATGCTCTGGCATGACTGTCACTTTGTGACTGGCATAGCTGTCAGAATTACTAGAGTCCATTTTTGTGTCCATAATTAATGCACTATACAAGTTCAAAGCTAGACGTTTTGGGGGCTCGTCTCTTAGGTGTAAGTCTTCAAGTTGGGGTTCAAACCCTTTGCTCTTCAGAGAGAAGCCCTGGGTTTGGAGTTTCCTCCCCACTGAGGGTCCCAGCAGTGGGGTTGGGTTTATGGCCAAATTGTGTCCCAGCCTCTACCACATGCTTTGAAGTGAGTCTCCTCTCCTTTGCTGGATGCCTCGGAGGCACTCCGCCAGTTCTTACGGTTTTGTCTGTTTGTTTTGTTTCCCCCAAAAGAAGCTGTTCCGTATGTAGCTGTACATTCAGTGTGTTTGAGGAGGTGAGTTCAGAAACCTCTTAGTCTCCATCTTGAACTGGAACTTGGCAGTTCTTTATACAGTCTCCCCAGTCTCCAGGATGAGATTTCTACTATTTGCATCCAATCAAGCCTTGCACCTGCTCAATATTTGATGATGGCTCCCCTAGACTGTGGTGTAAATTCATGGATATTTTTGTGGGACGGGCAAGTATCTCAGCAATTCCTCTTCACCCCAAACTGCTTCTAAAAAAAAATAATTATTTTACAGATCATCTTGCCATTGTAAATAATGTCCCCCCAGCCTGGAATGGCTTTCCCTCTGTTTGTTTACACTTGTAAATCCCACTCATCCTTCAAGTCTTGGCCCAGATATGGCCTCTTCTGTTATGTCTTCTCTTATCACTTCTTGCAATGAGAAGGGTAGATGCTTTTGATTTTACTGATCATTGATGGTCAGGGGATTGTTCACATCTCTATATCCCCTCCAGATGCAAAGGCTCTTGAGTGGGGGGGACCCCGTCTTTTCAATTCTTTATCCTCTGTGGGCAGATGCAAGTGTGAGTCCAGAGTAGAAAATGTGACTAGAAATTGTAACTATTTGCTGAATGATTCTATTCACATTGCTAGGGTGAGTGTGTCTTATTTGCAGACATGGTCTCAGTAAGGTGCTCCTGTGCCAATCATTTCCATCTCTAATATGACAAGCCCTGAGCACCCAATATTCTGTAACTCCTGGGTGGCTCCCATATTTCAGCTGATACAAGTCAACCTTCATATAGATGGCACCTCTGCTCTGGTGTGATCACCAAGAAGCCATAAAGAGGAATTAGTCAGCTTAGGTAGATAATTGATGGATTTCAAGTGTCCCTTTATATAAAGGACATTTTCTTCTAGACTGATTACACATGGGCTCAAGAGACTCCTAGAAGACAGCCTGGATGCCTTCTTATTTCCTCTGAGTATCTGCATTTTCACCCAAAATTAAGGCACCAAGGACAAGCTTTGAGGGAAGTGATGGCCTCAGGGCTAGTGTATTTAATGAGAAATCTTCTTTCCACGGGCTCTTCTGCTGATACTTGTGCTAAGCATGCCTGGCCTTGAAATGATGGAGTTGCTGGTGTACCTACTTAAATTTAAAAAAGAAAAGAAAAAAAAAAAATTCTCATGATTTACTAGGACTTAGTTTTATAGGTTTTTGACAACCTGGTTTGCTCCCACTTAATTAGTTAATGGTTGGTTCAGGCTGTGACAGCCTCCAGCTTATACTCAAAGCTTATAACCTTGAAATATAGGCTCTAAACTCTGAGTAGTTAGGAAAAGCATAAACAGGGAAGTGATATGTGTTGTCCATAATGGTCTTTTCTCTCCTCTTTCTATAATACAAACAACCATAGAAGTCCCCCCCCCCCCCCAGACTGAAGAACTGACATGCTGAAAATAAAAGAATTAGAAGTGGCTTGCTCCAATTTATGAGTGGTGTTCATTTTAGTGTTAGGGTGACAATTCTGGTTTTGACTCCCAGTTCAAAGTTCATTTCACAGGACATGATTCTTCCTTTTGCAAAATTCAGCAGTTAAAAGTTAAGGGGGGGGGGGGAGCCCAAAAGATCAATGTGTTGATGAGTATTGCTTAATGCAGCCACACACCCTCTTACACCACCCCAGCCCACTGATCGGCACTTCCCTTGTGTGCAGCCCTCATAGCCAAAGAATCAATACATCATTAGCCTCCAGAATGTTTTCTGGTTATCAGATGAGTTACTGGGAGTGCTATTTGAGTCATAATGGCGGGGGTTGGGCCAAAAATGAAAGTCCTGAATTATCCCTTATGAAGCTGGTAAACTGCTTAAATATCACCTCGTGTGACTTCAGACACAGCCACCAAATATTTAGCATGGATTTTGGCTAATGCACCTCACTTATCTCCAAGATGCGCTTCTAAGGCAGGGAGCTGGTATCACTGCCCTTTATGAGGTGAGGAAAAAAAGGCTTGAAGAGATGAACTGGACAGGACTTTCATCCTGGAGTAGCCAAATCAAGTCCTTAGGTCCATTTATAATAGCCACTCCCTGCTTCCTGGGGCTTCAAGAACTGGCAGGAATTTGAAAATTCTCTTCATGGACAGTCTCCAGCTGCTCTGTCCCCAGCCAGATCTGGGGACAGATCAGTTTAATGCTGACCACCGTCTGGCATTAAACTTCATCATTTTCTCCCCTTCACTAAGATTCCTGAGTCTACCCCTTCCCAAGACTCCGAAGTGGCCTCTCAGCCTCCCCCAGTCCTTCCTTCCCTCCTTCATTTCCTTCCCCTGAATGACTCATTTTGTTTACTGAGCAGAGAAGCTAATAGAAGGCAGCAGAATTTAAGCTTCCCTGGGATTTGCTTTACATGCTGACAAAATCATTCTTTTCTCTCACTGTTAAATATTCATGGCTCTCAGATTTTTAGATACAAAGGTACATTTTGTTTTAAAATGTGCTGATCCAAGACATACTGGTTTGCATTGATTTCCTCCTCTTTGCATTTCTATTACATTGGTAATAAAGAGGTCCTCATTCACTTCTGAAATATGGACCTGAATTTTTCTTTGTGTTTTGTTTGTGTGTTTTTTTGTTTTTTTTTTAATTTAGTTGCTATTTGGCAAAAGGGCTCATGATGTTAGACATTATATGTGTTTGATTTTTCTCTTTTGACATGATGTGTGTGTGTGTGAGCGTGCACACACATGCACACACACAGCACATCTTTTCCAGGCATCACAGCCTAATTAACATAATTTGGAAGAGATTTTAAGTTTGATCTATTATGGATTTCACATATTTACAATTTGGAATGAAAGCAAAACAAAGATTTAGAGAGGTGAACAGGAGGCTCACTTTAGAACAGTTCAGAGACAGACCTGTAAAAAATGAAATGGGGGCAGAAGTGCTTTCATTTTAAAAGAGGAGTGAGATAAATGATATAGCATAAGAATTAATGGAAAGAAAATAAACGGGTGGGTGGGAGGAGGGAAAAACTCCTGATTAATTCAGGTTGCATGACAGTCTTACAATGTGTAATGCAAATGAACAAACATTATAAGACTTTCAGATTCTGGAAGTTAAATGAGGAGATTATATATATATATATATATATATATATATATATATATATATATATATATATATATATATATATAGAGAGAGAGAGAGAGAGAGAGAGAGAGAGAGAGAGAGAGATGTATTTTCCCCCAAGCTACTCTCCCACATATTGCCACATGCAATTAAAAAGAAAACAACCTGTTGATAAGAAAAAGCTGAGTTTTTGTTCTGTTTTTCATTTGTTTGTTTTTTACTATGGTACAGGAATGTACTATCTTGGCAGATACTTTGGGAAGTCATGGAGAGTGGAGGATAAAGTTGGGATTTTTATGAGGTTTGGAGTCTTTTTTTAAAGATTTAAATATAGCTAATATACAATATGACATTAGTTTCAGGTGTACATCATAGTTATTCAACAGTACTCACCTAGAACTATATAGAGTTATTACCACATTGCTGATTATAGTCCCTGTGCTAAAGAGGTGATCACCATGACAAGTCCAGCAACCACCTGACACTGGACCATGCTATCACAATATTATTGATCTTCCCCCTCCTTTTTTTTTCTTTTTTTTTTTTTCAGTTTTTCAATTACAGTTGACATTTAATATTATATTTGTTTCAAGTGTATAGCATAGTGGTTAGATATTTATGTACATTAGGAAGTGGTCCCTGACTATTATCACCCGGCACTACACATAATTACTACCATATTATTATATTCTCTACATATTACATCACCATGACTATTTTGTAACTACCAATTTGTATTTCTTAATCCCTTCACCCTTTTCAAACTGCTCCCAACCCTCTTCCCATCTATCACCCCGATAGATCTAGTACCTGTCTGACACCATACATAGTTATTACAATATTATTGACTATATTCCTTATACTATACCCTACATCCCCATGACTACTGTGTAACAACCAATCTGTACTTCTTACAAATCCCTTCTCCTTTGCACCTATCCCCAGCCCTCCTCCCATCTGACAACCATCAAAATGTTCTCTGTATCTATGAGTTTGTTTCAGTTTTGTTCTTTAGATTCCACTTATAATGAAATCATATTACATTTGTCCTTTGCTGTCTGACTTATTAAACTCAGAACAGTACCCTCTAGGTCCATCCATGTTGTCACAGATGGAAAGATTTCCTTCTTCACAACTGAGTAATATTCCTTTGTATATATGTACCACCTCTTCTTTATCCTTTCATCCATTCAGGAACAATGAAGTGGCCTTCTTATCTTGGCTATTGTAAATAATGTTACAATGAATATATGGGTGAGCGCATCCCCTCAAAGTAGCATTTTGGGTTTGTTTGGATAAGTACCCAGAAGTAGGATTACTGGGTCCTTCTTTGTCTCTTGTTACAGTTTTTTGTTTTTTTAAAGTTTATTTTGTCTAGTATAAATATTGCTATGCCAGCTTTTGTTGTTGTTGTTTGATTGTTTCTATTTTCATGAAACTTATTTTTCCATCCTTAACTTTCTGTGTGTGTCTTTTAATCTGAAGTGCGTCTCTTGTAGGCAGCATATGTAAGAGTCTTGTTTTCTTATCCACTCAGCTCCTCCATCTCTTGATTGGAGCATTTAATCCATTTACATTGAAAGTAATTGTTGATAGGTTATGTAGTTATTGACATTTATTATTCATATTTTTGAATTTTTTTTTTCCTTAGCGAAGTCCCTATAAGATTCCTTGAAATACTGATTTCATGGTGATGAGCTCCTTCAGTTTTTTCTTATCTGGGAAGCTCTTTAGCTGTGCTTCGATTCTAAATGAGAGCTTTGCTGGGTAGAGTAATCTTGGTTGTAGGTCCTTGTTTTCATCACTTTGAATATTTCCTCCCGATGCCTCCTGGCCTGCAAACGTTCTCGTGAGAAATCAGCTGACAGTTTTATGGGGGCACTAACACTGCCCCCATATGGGGGAGTCTTGTAGGTAACTATCTGCTTTTCTCTTGCTGCTTTTAAGATTCTCTCTTTGTCTTTAACCTTTGGCATTTTAATATGATGTGTCTTGGTGTTGGCTTCTTTTGGGTTCATTTTGTTTGGGACTCTGCACTTCCTGGGCTTGAATATCTATTTCCTTCGCCAGGGTAGGGAAGTTTCTGTCATTATTTCTTCAAGTAGATTTTCAATTCTTTGCTCTCTCTCTTCTTCTGGCACCCCTATAATGCGAATGTTGGTACGTTTGATGTTGTCCCAGAGGCCCCTTAAACTCTCCTTGAATTCTTGGACCCTTTCTTTTTCTGCTGTTCTGATTGGGTGTTTTCTGCTACCTTATCTTCTTCATTGCTGGTTCAGTCCTCTGCTTCATCTAATCTACTGTTGATTCCCTGTAATATATTCTTTATTTCTGTTATTCTGTATTTCTGACTGGTTCTTTTTCATGTTTTCTATCCATTTTTATGTTTCCAATCTCTTTGCTGAAGTTCTCCCTGAGATCATTGAGAATCCTTATAACCAGTGTTTGGAACTCTGTGTTTGGTAGATTTCTTGTCTCCGTTTTGTTTAGTTCATTGTCTGGAGCTTCGTTCTGTTCTTTTATTTGGGACATATTTCTTTGTCTCCTCATTTTGGCTGCCTCTCTGTGTTTGTTTCTATGTATTAGGTAAGGTTTCTATGTCTCCCAGTCTTAGTAGAGTGGCCTTATGTAGTAGGTGTCCTGTGGGGCTCAGTGGCTCAGTCTTCCTGGTCACTTGAGCCATGCACTCCAGATGTGTCTCTTGTGTGGGTTCTGTGTGCTCTCCTCTTGTAGTTGAGCCTTGTTTGCCATTTGCACATCGATGGGAGGGATTGACCCTCATGCTCATTTGTTGTGAGGACTGGCCGTGACTACAGTGGAGTAACCACGGGCTGACCCTACAGAGCAGGATCTGCCTCAGCAGGGCTCTGCTGTCTGTCCAATCTGCCCCTTGGGTGTGTTGTTCTTGGAGGCAGCTGGGTGATGCTCCAGCTCATTTTGAAGCTGGCCATTAGGGAGTTGGGGGGGGGGGCGGTGCCAGCCGCAAAATCACCTTGGAGGGGATCTGCTGCAAGTCAAGTTCAGCTGCATCCTCTGCCCCACCTAGGGCCACCCAGCAGGAGCCACAAAGAATGGTTGCTGCCTGTGCCATGCTTGGAAGTACCTCGAGAGACCAAACTGCAAACCAAGGCTAGCTACTGCTAGTGCTGGGCTTAGGGCTGCTCAGTCAGAGATACAATATTTGCTCAGGCCAGATGCTGCTTCTCTTGGTTCTGCAAACCTTTGAGAGACCCTAGGAAAGTTTGAAGCATGAGCCAAGGCAGGTGGTTTGTATGAAGAAGACAGTGGAAGCAACTTGAATGGGGTAGGGTCTCAAATCACCAGGGTGTGGCAAACTGCATTAACCAGCTTGATGGAGACTCAGATTGGTAGCTGCCTGTGTCTGCACACTGGGAAGGGAGAGGGCTCAACAAAGAACAAATGGCCTCTACCAGCTCCTCTGCCTAGGAGAAAGCTGTCCCGCCAGCCCCCAGCCAGAAGCCAGATGACTCAGTTCCCTACCATATGTCCCTGCTACCTCCAGCTATGCCTCAGCACTGGAGCTCACAGCCAGTAATTCCATCAGTGAGTAAGTCTGAAACAGTCCCTTTAAGAGGAATGAGTGTGAGTGCAGCCACCCTCTGTCTCACTCAATCACAGTCTCCACTGGTTTCCACAACCAGAAATAATGGGGACCTGGCACTGGAACCCTGGGCTGGGATGGAGCTGGAACCTCTTGCTCCTCTGGGAGGACCTCCACAGCTGAGATATCCCTTCCAATTTGAATGGTCATACTGCATCTCTGCCCCTCCTCTGGATTGAGGTGGCTTCTTCTGCATGTCCTTAGTTGTAGGGCTTCAGTTCAGCAAGATTATAGGTAATTCTCAATGACAGTTGTTTTGTAGTTTAGTTGTAATTTTGATGTGGTCGTGAGAAAAAGTAAGCACAGCATTTACCTACTGTTCCATCTTGACTGGAACTTGAGTCTTTTAATTAAGCAATTTGAGTTTGGCTAAGGATTCTGATATAATTGTTTAGATTGGTGAACGCTGGTTGGAAGAGCCTTGAGGAGTCAATCATTAGTTGATGCTATGGAAGAGTTGAACCATTTGCTGTTTATTTAAATACATTTATTTTTGTAAAGAACCTGGAATAAACAATAAAATTATTTGCAATTTTGTATCTTCCTGGGCAAGTTTCTTGGAATAGTAAAGTCATATTTCTATAGACAGTAAGTTGTAGATGATTTGAGATCTTGATTATAAACTCTATAATTAGGAAACACCTAAGTGTTTATCTAGCCTAGTCTCAAATTGATTCTTGAATTCCCTTATGACATGCCAGTTAAGTGCTCATTCATTCTCTCAGAGATTGAAACCAAGGCAAAGTTCTAAAGATTGTGGCATCAGGCACTGGTAGATATTTACTCAAGTTTTCCCAAATTAATGTAATTGAGATATTCTCTGGATCTCTAGTTCTGTTTCATTTTTCTTAATTTACTAAAGGCTGGCTTCCTTGTCCTCTGCTCTCTATCTTTTCTTTCATAGCATCTGCTTACTCATAGCACCTGCATCCTCATCACATGACTTTCTCAGAATCCCTCAGGACCCTCCCCATTCTACTTCATGGACTCTGTTAACACTTCCATCTTGCTTCTCCACAGCTATAAATGTCATTCTCTAAATGCTTGCTGGTTCAAATTTCTTAGAGGGGAAATCTAATTTGTCCACCTTAAGTTTTATATTAGACCATTTCATGGGAAGCTGATCAGTCTGTGCATTGGCTGTTTTGAGGGACAGGTGCCCAACCCTGATCAACCAAATGTAGCCGAAATAAGGCAAAGATCTGCAACAAGAGCACAGTGTGTTATCTTCTCAAAAGGACCTTTCTGGAGTTATTTCAGTAAGGAATACTGTAAGTGGGAAGATTTTTATAATTATTTTAAGAAGAAAATGATGAGGATGTCAATATCATAGCAAACATTCTCAATAAGAAGAAATTTACCTACTGGGACTATAATCGACATTGGTTTTAGAAGATATCGTGTTTTTAAATCTCCTGCCATTTCCTTGGATGAGATATTTACAATCTTGAATCCAAGGACTTGGATGCACACTGGAGGTCTATGAAAAAACATTACAGAAACATGTGTTTATTAACAGCACATGAATAGCTTAGCACTTAGCAGTGGACCCAAAATCTCTAAACATCTAATTTGTCCACCTTAAGTTTTATGCAAAGAACCTGGAGTAAACAATAAAATTATTTACAATTTTGTATCTTCCTGAGCAAGTTTCTTGGAATAGTAAAGTCATGTTTCTATAGACAGTGAGTTGTAGACGATTTCAGATCTTGATTATAAACTCTATAATTAGGAAACACCTAAATGTTTATCTAGCCTAGTCTCAAATTGGTTCTTGAATTCCCTAATGACATTGCAGCCAAGTGCTCATTCATTCTCTGAGAATCTCTGAACATCTCTTTTTATTTCCAGATAGTTTATTTATTTATTTGAATTCCTTCTCTGTTTCTTCAAGTAAGTCCTATGCTACCCTTCATAGCATTTATGAAAATCAGTTATAATTATGGGTTTCTTCCTAATTTTTATCTGTATTTCACCATTAAAATTAAATGCCACTATG